>NC_089883.1:4590500-5257500 GCF_040182565.1 Anser cygnoides
GCTCGTTTGACCCACTAGATGGAGATGGAAAGAAGCATTTTCTGCATGATGACATTCGTGGTAGCTGCCTGCTATGCTCTCTGCTTCCTTATTGAATGGCTTTTACTTACAGTATCTTAAGCCTATCCTTAAAGCAATTACAAGATTTCTCCAGAGTAACATTTGGCATGTGTAGGCTATATCTAGGCTTTTAGCACTGGCTAATTTGCCTGGCCTGATTATTTTTTTTTTCTATAAGTTCCCATTTATATTCATGGTCAGTATCTATTGTAGTTACAGGCTTTTCCACACAAAAGGCACCTCATTCTTTTCTTAATTTTATTGCAAATTAATACAGCTTCTTGTATGTCAGCAGGATGAGGCTAGAGAATTGGAAATACTTTTCCCTCTGAAAATCAATACCTCGGTGCCTCTTTACATCATGAACTTTGCTCACTTCTTTAGTACCTATAGAGCCTTTTGGGGTCAGGTCCTCTGGCTAGGACTGACTGAACTACAGAGTTCCCACCGCTTCGAGGAGTTCAGCACCAGTGTGTGCTCCAAGCCCAAAGCAAATCTTGGAGCTGCTGTTTGTGGAAGATGTCAAAACGTTTGAAACGTTTTTGCGATATCTTCACCCCCTTTTTCTAAAACAGGTGATTTTGTCACAGAACGAAGCCAAAATCTTACAAATGCCTCAAAACCATAAATCCTGGTATTGAGTCAAAAAAACAAAAACTAACCCAGACCTCCTGACACGTGGTGTTTCTGAGAGAAGGTAGCAAGGATGCTCTGCAGCTGGGAGCGCGGGGATGCCCCTGCCATGGCAGTCTGCGTGCTGCTTTTCCAGATGTTCAGCTGCCCGCCGTGGAGACTGGAATCCCAGCTTAGCTAGCAGAGCCTGAAGAAAACAGGATTCCTGTTCCTCTTGGAACCCATTCCTACAGACCCACCGCGGTGGAAGCTTACAAGATATTTCTGACAAAATTTTGGATTCAGCACAACGTCATCTTGCACTGGTGCATTGCCTTACAATTTCTGACCAGTTCTGCAGTGACTGCTATGGGATGTGGGGAATGCTTCACTGACTACCAGAAAGTCATGGAGTGTCTTCTGTGGTGGGAGCTGAGCGTCCTTGCACTGCTCAGGAGGTGAAACAGCCTTTGCCGTAGTTCATGAGAATCTCTTATGTTGAGATTTAGCTAACAGAAACCACCGTGCAGCTGGGGCAGGCTGAGAGCCTGCGGCGGTGAAGTTGAGGCAGCTCTGCTGAGGGATGGGGAAGCGCAGAGCTGCTGCAATTCATTTGCCCCCTGCCTGCATGACCGTAACTTGAGCGCTAGGCTGGCTTACCGTGCCCTTCTGCTGTGCAGTAAGCTGTGTTCCTGCTCTGTACCTGCTCTCTGGCTTGTAAAGGCTGTGATGGCTGAGCACAGAAACATGCCTGAACATGGCCACGAGTACTACACAGACGTGTAAGAGGGAACACACTGCCCCACAGGGCCACGCTCCAGCTGCTCAGGGTGTGTATCTCCTTGCGCTGTTTGCACTTGAAACGCTTGCTCTGGTCTCTTGCAACCCCCAAAGGACTGGCAGCTGCAGAGCAGCACTTACTCTTTCATTCTTTGCTCTTCTTTCTTCTCCTGCTTGTCGTGCACTGCATGGGGCAGGGATGGGTCCCAGGGCTCACTGTGTGCTGCATCTGCAGCTCCAGGGCCTTGTGGGGCAGTACTTGAGACACTTGTTCAGCTGTTTGCTCAGTGTTGTTGTCACATTTCTTCGAAGGAGCGAGATCAGAAAGCACTTCAGCAAACTTCCCTGTATACACCTAACTTCGTGAATCACTTTCCAGCCTGCCAAATGTCAGTAATGTGAATGGGAGCTGTAAGGCTCGGGGCTGCTCTTGCTGAGAAGCTTTCCC
Organism: Anser cygnoides; assembly: GCF_040182565.1. NCBI lineage: Eukaryota > Metazoa > Chordata > Aves > Anseriformes > Anatidae > Anser > Anser cygnoides. Next base: position 4,592,401 of record NC_089883.1, read on the forward strand.
ACACAGAAGGTTTGGCTTCCACAGAAGCCTATAGGTGATCTTTAGCAGGTGGTGATATACTGGATGTCAGAGTAAATGCTCTAACGGGCTGCTCTAGGGCTGAGCTGTGTAAGCTGCACGAAGGAGGGAAGTAAGGAAGTGCAAGCATCAGCCTTCCAACTAAATGGTGGCCACAGTTTAGCAAGGGTGGGGGATTTGTCCTGCCCATGATCAGGAAATCTCCATTAGGAGAGGAATGGGAATGGGGCTTGATTAGGGGGAATTTCCTGTGGGCTGGAATGCTGCCGAGCTGCAGTTCGTGCAGCTACCCCTCCCTCCCCAGTGCCTGGCTCTTAGCGTGGCTTCGCAGCATTGTCCCATAGACCACAGCTCTGGGCAGCTGCCCTGGCTGCTTGTCCCCAGAACTGCCTCCGGAGCCTTTCTGCAGTTAGCAATCTGCTTTAATCCCCCAGGAGATTATTTATCCTCATAGCAGAGCTCTTGCAGCTGAGACTGTGCCTGGCCTCCGTTTCGGAGCTGCCCGAGTGCTTGCTGTAACAGCTGCCTTGGTGGAGGTGAATTTTCAGCTCTGCCAGAAGAGGCTTGCAAGGAAGTTTGCGTTATACTTAGTCATGCTGCTTGGTTCCAGCCGATGTTATTTGTCCCACAAGACCACAAATGCAAAAATCACTTACAAACGTGTAAAAGCCCCCAAACCACTGAGCACCAGACAGAAACACTCTTTTACAAGCCACTGATTGCTCTGAGGGTCCCTCTGGCATTGAAAGCCCTCCATTTGTTGGCCTTCTGTAACCAAATACACAAACTATGTCTCTCAGGTGGCAGGGGGAGTTTGTTTCCAAATCTAAGTGCTGTCGCCAAGAGTGTGTTAGAGCAATAGAAAATAAGTATTTGCTTAAAGAGGGATTACACTTTCCAACTCAGAAACGTGTAAGATTTTTCAAACTGATTGCAACTCTCTTTCTCTGGAGAGGACAAGTGTTGTGTGGCTGTAAGCTGGAGTGGTAGGAAATTGGAGTACGGGTTGTTTGACGATATTTGAACAATGTTTTTAGAAAACCCACCGACAGATAGCAGGTAGGTCACTGCAAGGGTTGGTCAGGGCTCCCCAGTTCTGCAACATCCCACGTCCCTGCTGGGAACCCAAAACTGCCCAGCATGGGGAACGTGCTGCCCCAGGGACCTTTCGGAGCATCTCTGAGGCGCACGGCTGCTGTGGGTGAAAATGAGCAGTGCTCTTTTGCTGGTGCCTGTGCCTGCCCTGGGATGTCATCCCTGGCTTCTGCGGGAGGAGTAGGTGCCAATATACCAATAAGAATTGTGTCTGTGTAATAGGCACGGGGCTGCAAAAGGTGGATTACTCAGCTCATTTTCTGCATGTGAAAGGCCATAGCTTGAATATGAACCTAATCTTTCTGTTTGTTGGTGGTCCAAATTCCCATTAACTAGTATTTTATGCCTTTTATTTCTGTAATACAAATGAGTGGGTGCTGAGAGCGTTCTTGCCCCCACAGTGAAGCCATGCTCCCTGTTCCCGGCACAGCAAAGCAGGCAGAACGCAATCCTACGGGACTGGGATGAGGAGAGGAGTCCCTGTGTGATGAGAGCAGAGCCCAACGTCTCTCCTGTGGTTAAATGAGTGGTAGGACTCTAACGGGAAGAGTTTGGGACGGCTGGTATCATGTGTAGGAAGAATTGTGAGGGTGGAAAATGTTTTGTGAGATCGTGGAGGGGAGGGAATGATCCCTCGTGTGTGATGCAGCAGGATGGGAGCCGTCCTGTGGGCACTCCTCTGCGTGGGGCTGGCCTGAAGGAGGTCTTGAGCAGCAAAGCTTGCACCTGCTCTACTGAAGGAAAGGCATTAGGAAGGGGAACCTGGAGGTCTGTTTGACCTCCAGAAGTGGCACAAAGACACCGTGGTTTGTTCCTCTCCATGCGGTGACAGCTTTCTGAGCTGGGGGGCACATGACCCTGGCCACCTTTAACGTCCCCGGCTGCAACAGAGGCAGAGGTAATGTGTTTGTCGAAGGATCTGGCTTTCGCGTGTTGTACACGCATGTATCTATTTCAGGGTAGAGCAGCTTCATTGAAACTGCCTGTAAAGATTAAATTATATTATTCTCTTAACATGACAAGAGGGTGACAGACTCCGGTTTCCCTGCACAATGGCACACAGCGAAGCGGAACTCTGAACATGTACCTGCTCCCTCCCAGGGAGGAGCGTATCAATCGAAGAGCTGTGTAATGCATTAGAAGGATGAGGAAGCGTGGATTAATTTCGACAGCCTGATGTAAAACACGAACATCCCCTTCTCAAGCGAAATTGCAAAGGGGGGTTCTGGGCATGTCAGGTATCACAGAGCAGGCAGAGCAGGGGGGACTCTACAACACCAAGGGGGACAGAGGGCCAGTAGAGGACCAGCTTTAGGGTTTTTCAGCTTTGTTTTCTTGTCAGCTTCTGACCTTACAGAAAATTAACGCAACTTTGCATACATGGATTCAAATAATCCATTCTGTTTTCTAGATGGGAGCAAGAATGGTCCCTTGCTTGGGGACTAGCTGAGGGAATTAAAAGAAATTCGCTTTCCAAATTTTCTCCTTGCCCCTTGGCAGATCTGCATGGGTAAACTTAGATTTTGATGGGAGTTGGGAACTGAAGATCTCTGGGCCTCTTTTTCTTGTTTGCAGAGCAGCATTTCCCTGCCTTACGGAAGTGTGGTGAGAATTCGTGTGTTAAAGATTGTGGGATGCCCACACCTGGGGGTAAAGAAAAGCCAGACAGCTTTGCAATGGGGGTTAGACAAGGTGAGCCAGGCAGGCTTGATTAAAAGATGGTTAGATGGACGTTCAGTGGCTGGTACTGTAAATGTCAAAGCTCAGGTAGAAGTACGTGTTTGGCTTGCATGTCTGTGTGTTCTCAGTTTTGGCAGGACCCGTAGGAACCAGAAACCCCTCAAGCGTTTCTCTAATAATATGGTAAAGTGTCTACTGTGCCAGTTTTCACGTGTGCTGCAGTAATATTTATTGCACTAGGAAGGAACCGTGGAGTTGTGCTGATGGCTTAATCTCCTGAAGCATCGGTGCAGCAGGAAGATCAGGCACTAAGTTAGCTCTGACAGCAAATCCTGCAGGTTCTCGTGGCTAATATCAGAGCTCCCATAGGCCTTCTTCTATCCTCTGCTGCTGACTGCTTACAGTTCCGTACGTTACAGGAACCCCGGTGGCTGGCTTGTACACGGTGACTGATGCTGGGAGAGGCTCTTGCTCAGCCCTGAAGGGAGCCAATTGCTCCGGGATGCCCTCTCACTAGATGTGTGTTTGATTTGCTCTCAGAAGGAGGGGGGATTCGTCAGGAGGGAAGATGACATTGCTGCTGCTTTCACACCCAGCTTTAAATACGTTCTTGGGAACACCAGACCTTTGTAAGCTTTCTCCCAGGTGAACACAAGAAGGTCTGACTGTTCTGCACAATAACCGTAAACCTCCAGAGCTTGGAGCATGAAGCATTTAGGAATAATGAGACCTCTTCCTGTATTTCCTTACACGGGGTCACATCGTGACATCAGGGGAATTCGGCTTCAGAACTGGCATCCCAAGGCTGCGCAGCAACTACTGGCTTGACTAAGTAGCTACCAGCAGTACCCGAGAAAGGCAGTTTGTTTCGGAAGGGTGAATTCCTGGGTGCTCAAATCATACACACAACTGCTTACACAAAGCATTAGTTATGCTTAGTTCGCTAACAAGATTTATGTGTGTGCTGTGCTAGAGGCAGGGAGGCCGTACTGAGCAACAACTGCTCGTCTCCGACAATGGCGACTCGTGCTTTAGGTTAGGTACTGGTAATTTATCACAAAGGCTCGACAAGTTTAACAATGCATCAGGTAGATTTACTCTCACTTTGCGCTTAATGTTCCTCATTCTCTTATGTTCTGGAAATGATCGTTCGGCGAGGTCCGGAGGCTGGGAAGCTGGCTTAGAGGTGTAATGGGACTCACTCGTGGCTATCGCTGGATCTAAAATTGTTCCTTTGAATATTGTCTGCAGCCTTTAAGATGCAGACTGTGAGACTTTAATGCCACCAAAGGGTTTTTCTTGGTAGAGAAAAATCTTCCTCTTGATATTCAGCAGTTTCTTTATGGGGTTGTTTGGTCTCTAGACATGAGAAAATCCTGGCAATTTTGATCATTTGAAGAGAATGAGTAATGCGTAGTGCCTAGTTACAGTGTGTCGCTCTTCAAATCCCTGATTATGCTTTATTTTCTATTATGTTGAATGGAGTGATTCTATTACAGACTATCATTTTCTCTTTTTACTGTGGTTTATTTCAAGGATTCCTGCTGGAGCCCTATCTACAGAACATTTCTAGATTACAATTGACTATCTAAGACTGTTTCAGGAATACTTAATGGGCCAACTCAAATTAGCCAATCTGAAGAAGTGAATTTTGGCCTTGAGAGCTATCTGAACACATGCCATTCTGCAAGCAAAGGGAAAAGGCTGCCTGCTGTCAGGATTTCAGTAGGTGTCAGTGTGGATTTTAAGCTGGATGCTCAGCCTGTGTATTAAGGTTCTTTTCTCCGTGACTTATCACAGTCCTGCGCTCAATTATCAGCCCGTGGTTCAATTTGACCTCCTCCTTCTGTACTCTGCCAGGAGATTGCTGGTGATAGGTGGTCACTAACTTAGAGAACAGACCCAGGACAAAAAAGGGGTCTTAAGCCTCTACAAATCCATGACCCAAATATCCTGCCTGTGTAGCTGGGGGCTGTAACAGCGTCAAACATCTGGCCGAGGCACACGGGGAGATACTGCACGCCCATCCCGGTGTAACCCTCGGTGTCCTTATCTGGCAGGAAAGGGCAGGCCGGCTTGGGGAGATCAAAAGAGCTCCTCTCATCCAGCCCATCAGCACTTGGGCTGGCTCTGATTGCCGTTGAGAGCATGTCAAAGGTAAACACGAGAACAAATAGGCAAATAATGACCGAGAAGAAAGGTGGGCTGCCAGTGGGTGGCCGGCTGATCTTCAGGGAATGATATCCAGGACCAGCCTTCACAGGGAGTGTTTTGACAGATGAGAGCAAATGCTGAGCAAGGGAGAAGGCAGCGAGGGGTCTGTTTATGGCAGGAGAGATAGGGCACAGTTGGTGGTGACGCCAGGGGATGAGACGTAGTGACCTAGAAGGTGCTGTGAGTTCCTCAGCTGGTCCTATGCAGGGAAATGGGGGTGGGAGTTTGAAGCAGAGTAGGGAAGTGATTGCGACTTCTTTGAAACTCTCAGCAAAACTAAGTGTGATTGCTACTTGTTTCCAGATTTTGGGCAACATTTCAGCACATTTCTCATTTGTTTGGCTTATCTGGCTCCAATTACTACATTTCCAAAACTTATGTGCTACATACGGTTAGGGAGTACGTGGTTTATTGATGGGGCTGGACTCCTGAGCATACGCTTCAAGCTACAGAATTATCTACTTTATTATATTCTTCCTCTGTAGCTTAAGGAAATTATAAAAAGGAAAAAAGCAAAATTATAGGCTGGAGGGATATCTTCCCCCCAAGTCTTTTTTTTTTTTTTTTTTTGCTAGTTATTAAATCTTGCAAAGGTTTTAATTTCATAAACTGGATGGATACAGAAATACTGATCCAATAAGCTGTCTTTCATGAACAATCTTAAAATATCAAGGAATAATTTAATTTTCCCTCTGCATGGTTTTATTTTTCCTTCTGCCTGTGTGACCTGACTGTGTGTATGTGCGTAGCAGCTGAAGTGAAGGGTGCACTGAGTGTTTGGAGACTGGGGGAGAAAACAGTTGAAGTGGACCCAAGCCTTTCCCAGGTGGTGTTTGTTTGAGTGGCATTTCTCAACTACAGAGAGGACCAGGAAGACTGATATCCATGATAGCACCACGCGGAAACCCTCAAGAAATTAGGACAGCAACTGCAGAGAGCAAGGAGCAGGCTGGCCAGGGCTCTTTATATTAAGTCTGTTACAGAACAGCTTGTGTTAGGCTGGGGAGGATGGCAGGGTCTGCATAAACCTCTGCAGCTCCACCTTATGGCTCTGCCCCGTGAGAGGGCATCTGAACAGCAGCCTTGGGATGTTTCCCTCTCCCCACTGCTGGCCTGAGCTGCTCTGCATATGTTGGCTGATGCCTTTTGCTCCAGAGATGGTGGATTTAGGATTGGTTTTGGCACCGCATCCCCTTTCTGGTATGGCTTACGCTGCGTCTGAAGCGTGAGCTTGTTTGTTTGTTTATGTGCTTGTTTGAATGAAGATGGAGTTAAGTGCACGCTGAAGGGATTTCCTGATAGAGGATCCAAGTCAGAACTTTGTGATGCTAAGTAGGGAGCCGTTAGAAAAAATAATAATAAAAAAAGAAAGCCCGTATTTGATAGCCCACAGAACAATGTGAGTGCCCCTCTTACTATTAAAATATTCCAGTGCATTCCGCTGGTTGTGCTTTCATTGGGAAACAGCACTTCGCAGAGCGGCCTCGATATGTGTACCTGTAAAATCTCTTGTGATTGATGTTGGCACTTTTCTGAAGATGTGTTTTTCCAACACGAGCCTGAGTCAGTAACAGACAGCTCAGAGGAAAGGGTGGGCTCCAGGAACAAATACAGCTTTCGTCTCCTCTCTTTGAGGGCTTTGGATCACAAAAAGAAATGTAACCTGGCTGGTCGGCGTGTTTCTGTTCTGTGTTCAAAAGTCTGATGCGGAGGAGACCAAGAGCTGGTAATCAGTACCGAGTTAATTCCTGCCTTCATTGTGGCCGCCTTGTGAACTTCAAAGAAGAAAAGCTACTCTCTTTACACCTACAAGCATAATTTCCAGAGCTGAAGCAGGGTAATTTTCACATGCAAATTCAAGAGGCGAGCCTGCCTTATCTGAGCAGGTGGACACGCTGCTTAATGGGACAATGGCACCTCGCCTTTACTTCCCAGGCAGAGAGCAAGGCAGCAGAAATAAAAGGCTTTCTTTTGCTGTTGTTTTAGAGGAAAAGATGTGTACCTTAACAAAAGGGGAAAATGCCACCTTGCGCTTTGTTTTTATGCTTTGAATTGTGTTGAATGCTGGAAAAAAATAGAATTGAGTTTACCATCTAGAGCTTTATTTTACATTTCTCATAAGCTGTTGGAAGCATAATGAAGGATTCAAAGACTCGGCAGAAGAACGGGTCAGCTTTACAATTCCCCTCGTTCTCAGGCATTTGAAATACACAGATCTGTGGACGTTAATCCCAACATTATTAATGTAGTGGGAAAAGGGGGGAGCAAACCTATAGTATTTACAGTTCTCGCTGTTTTGTTTATTCATATTCTCATCGGGACAGTAATTTCTCCCATTTATTTCAAAAGCCACCTCATTATCATATCATAGAACGGCTCGGGGCGGAAGGGACCTTGAAGCCCATCTGGTTCCAACCCCTGCCACAGTCAGGGATGCCACCCCCTAGATCATGTTGCCCAGGGCCCCATCCAGCCTTGGTATTGAATATTGGTAGCTTTAAATATTGTTGTGTGTGTGGTTTTTTTTCTTTCTTATGTTTGTCGTCAACTGTAACGGAAGAATTATTTAGAAGGAATGTTATTTAAAGCAGAGAAGAGTGAGTGCCAGGGTGATAGCTGCCAGTGTGATTTAGGACGGTTGCTTTGCAAGCCTAGGTACCCCTATTAAGTCATCTCAGAAACCACCTGAGAGTTTGAGGTGCTCCACCTCCGAGGAGCCGTTAGTAAAAGAAACCCTTAAGAAGGGAGGCTGGCAGAATTACCAAAGAGCTGATGAGATAATGATGCCTGTGCTCCAAATCTCCCTCCCCTTCCTGAAGCAGCCTCTTGGAGTATTTGGGGTCTGGGTCTGAAAGGTTTGCTTGACACCATTTACAAATCAGCCCAGATGCCTTGCTGATATGAACGATGGCTAGGAAACTTTCTGATGGACCTGTAATGCTGCATAACCCTTGGATGGATAAAAGAGAGCTCGGGAGAGGAGGCAGCACCTCTGGGTTAGTAATACTATCACATATACTTCTGTCACCTTGCTCTTGTCTCAGTGGGCAAGCAACATAGAAACTGCTTGATGCCTGGCTGGGGATGGCAATGCAATATCCATAAAAGCACTGCGTGGTACCTGGGTGGTCCATGGTCAAGTGAGGCTCTGTGGCCTTTGGTGGACCTGTGTGGTCCAGGAAGAAGCCTGACAAACTAGAAGGCATCTGACTTCCACGTGAGGAATGGTGAGCAGATGTCGTGCTTATGTACGAGGTGAGAGGGAGGCACATCTTGTCTGAAGGCAGAACAGGATGTTCCCTGCGAGCACACGCTAACCCCTGTCCTACCACAGTTTTCAGGGAGCTATTTTTTTCTCCTTAAATTGCAGATTGTGTCCATGCTTGTGTTTCTGATGAGTATTAACTCACCTCTGGATGTCGGAGTATCTCAGAAAGTCCATTTAATGAAATGCCCATTTGAAAAATCCTGCTTCTGTTGCGATCAGTAACAAAACTCCCATTGATTTCTTGTAGGCTAAGTTTTGTTTCAAGTCACCGGACAGTGTGGTTGAGTCTCCTTGATTTGTGGACTGAAAGTTCAGGCTCTACAAAGGCAGTGGTCCGTCCCACATTTAGCTGTCCTGAAAATATCACAAAGACGACATTTTGTGAAGTATGTTATACTCGTTGTCTCTTGACTTTGGTCATGTGAGCAAAAATGAGTACTTGTGTGTAAGCAACAAAATTGAAATTAAATAATGCTTTGGGGGATTTATTTTAGGATTTAGAATAAATACAAGGGGTTTATTGTATATTCTGTCTCAGCAAGAGGAGACTAAATTTTCTTATGGTCACCTAAAGAGGATACAACAAAGATAAAAGGGTATAATTAAGAGAAGGTTGAACTTAGGCTGAACTCTTCACCAGATTCATTCCCAAGCGATGTGGTGGATGCCTCACTGTCTGAGTCACTTTTAATAGTGCTAGGCTGAACTTTTGTGCGCTAAAAAAATATGCAGTGGCAAAGAGCAACATTGCTCTTCCTCCAAGGGACAGATTCTATATCCTCGTGGTCTTTTCTGCTCGTTTCTGAGAATGCCTGGCCTGTTTTGCCAACTGCCTTATCACAGAACGGCCTTGTCCTGCCTCTCAGGTCTTCTAAATCAGTAGGACAAGGAGGGTATGCTTGTACTATTAGCTCTTGCCAGGTTTTAGATCAAACCTTTCTACCATCTACGTGAAAAAAAATCTCCCTGAAATCTGCTTGAAGTCAGACTTCTACAGCCAAGCAAACTTGTTTGACAGTGAATTTAGGATGAAAACCGATTGCTTTTGGCAGAGATTAACAATAGTGAAGAAGCTCTGTGGTTGTGGAAGATACGTAACTCATAAATCTAGACTAATAGTAATGTTTAAAAGCTTGGACTGATCACTCACCGGCTGATCAGAGAACAAACCACAAGTGTAGTGTGCAGTAACCAAAAAAGCCGAATGTCAGTAGTAAACAACGTGTTCATAGAGCAGAGAAGCTGCACACTGGGAAAACAAGGGAGGAACATTTCCCCATCAGGGTTAGTAACCACCAAAACACAGGTCCATCCTCATACGAGGTAACTGCTGCCACGTGAAGACCTCCCTCAGTTAGCTGGGCTGTTGGCTTCACCAGGTTTAGCATTAGAAATCTGTGAAAAGTTGAGTGAGAAAGGAACCCCCCCCTCAAAAACAAAGGAGAGGACTACGGGATATTCATTTTCAGTTCAAGTCTGTCTAAAATCTGCCCAGCCGTCAGGATGAATCACGTCAAGTTGTTTTGAAAGTGCCTGAACCCAACCCCAAATTATCCTGACAATCCTAATCGAGCCTACAGACCTTTATTGTGGTTATCGCCTACGTGGCTTCTAGTGATCATCTGTTGTACTTGGTAGCAGTATAACTTCATCACTGTCACAGGGCCTTTGAAATTAAGGGATTTTTACCAGATTGATTAATGAGTATGATCTTCTAACTCAGCTGGGTGCTCCAAAAATCCCAGCCAACGCACAGATACTTGTTTTAATTGCTGTCTTTGTTGCAATGCCTATATCCTAGCTTAAGGCATTCTGAGCTTCAATCGTGTGTGTAAAATGCCTTGCCTGGGCTGTCCCCCCTCTATTTTAATTTTTCCTTAACCTCACTAAATTTTGCTGGAAGAGGTAATTCATCAGCCTCCCATGCCTGTGAGGGAAGGCTCGGGTATCAGCAGAGCAATGCTGAGGAAGAAACTAGAGGCGGAGAGATTTGGGGAGAAAAAAGGAGAACCGATCTGTAGTTTTCTTTGAGCAAGGAGCCAGACTTCAGCAGTAGTGGCTTGGATGGACTGGCACGCTGTCTTTCTCAGGAGTTCAAGAAAGGTAATTTATCCCAGTGGGGCTTTTGGATATTTGCTTGCAATTACGTTTGTTTTAGCGAAGTGAACAGAATTTGCTCTTTGGATTTTCATTTCCATGCCCGGAGTTTAGAGTTGCAGGTACCACCTGTTAACACTATGCAAACAAAATATAATTGACTCCCGCAGGAATCCCTCTGAAAGGCAGCACCTTGGGATTAAAGTTGCAGAGCCATCTATCTAAAATGATGTGGCAGATTTAATTAACGTGTCTAAAAATACACAGGCTGCAATCAAGCCTTTGCTTCTGCCCGTGTCTGTTCCCTGAAGGGGAATGCACGTAATTTTCAAAATCTTGGGTTCTGTCAGCCACCTGTGAGTTGAATTTATTGATGCATGAGATTATCATAAAATTAATTTGGACACTGCTGAATTATGAGGTTGAAAACAGGTTGAGAAGTGGTTTCTTACCCAGCTTAAGCAATATGCTGTCAATAATGTTCTTTCAAGCCCATATGTAGAGCATTACTAGACAGCTACAGTTACAAACTGTAAACGCATGGAGATTGGATGCGCGTAGCCCCTTGTGGCAGAGGAAGGTCTCTGTGGTGTGGGACTGGAAATGATTTGGAATGACTTGAATCGGAGCCGCAGATAACTACAGACATCAAACGTATTTCTCTGCTTGCCACTCAGGGGACAGCTTTTTGCTGCAGAGTCAGAAAATGGCACAGCACCGAAACAGCCGAGGCGCCTTCAGTCAATATGTCTACCTGTCTATCCATCGCTTGGGGTTTCAGGCTTTGTATCCACTTTTTAATTAAAATAACTTGTTTTTGTTAAAGCGGTAGTGGACAGTGATGAAATGCAATTTGCTCAGTCTGTAGTAAAGATTTTAAGGGAAAAAAAGGACAAATAGCACTTCTTAAAGTGCTAACATGGCCCACACACAAGTTGCTCCCTGTGAGCCTTCTTGTGTTGGCACGCAGGGTTGGGTGGTGCTCTTTACTGGCTGTTCACAGAGATCCTTGTAGGCTTTAGGGTGCAACAGGGGGCCTGAAGTCAGATATCCTGGGTCTGGCTGAATGAAGCTGTATTAGCGGCTTTACTCACCAGCCAAGGTAGGAGGTTTCAGGTCAGATTGTTCTTTGGTAGAGCTCCAATGAGCTCAGCGAAACTCCCAGAGCGTTGGGCTAACTAAGCTCCCGAGCAGTAACACCCCTTGGAACGGAGCTGATACTTTTCATCCAGAAATCTCAGACCTTGTAGAAATACCTGCGTGGGAATGGGGTGGGGAAATGGAGTGCAGATAACTCCAGGCACTGACATCCCTGGCCAGGTATTAGAAGCCACTCCTGACTTGCTGCACGTGGGGTCCTGTGTGATGGAGTGCCCCTCTGCTGGGAAGGGCGCAAGGGAATTTAGGTTTCGGAACTCGTAACTGAGGCTCTTGGCAGAACCAAGTAGATATTGCTGTCTCTGTTGTGCTTCAGTCATGTTTCAAGGTCATCTTACAATCTAGAGGTCTATAAAAGCCCTTCTGAGAAGCTGAAAATTGGGGATCTGCTGGATTGCGGTGCCTGTGACTCTTAGAAGAAGGGCTGTAGTGCACAGACCTTGTTTCAGCCAGGTTGCGATGCCTGCCTCAACTGCCCGCCGATTATCTGCCTTCATTAGCACAGCAGATGGCTGGCGGTGCCCTGGTGACTCGAGTGGCCTCCCCAGCCATTTTTATAACTACACTTCAGGGAATGGATGTAGGTGCCAAGGTGACTGTTCCAATTTTAAAGCCCAGCAAGATAAGATGATTGAGAAAGCTTTAAATAAAAGCTAACCTGTGGAAATCCCTTCACAAATCATCCGTTTGTGAACTTTTACTTCCTCTTGCATTGCCTTAATCTCCTCCATCAGACAGGCTAAAGAAAGTCCAAGGGTACAAGGAACTATTTTCATTTATACCACCAACCTCATCCACATTAACAGCCGGGGCTGTTTGCGAAGGCCTTCAGCTTGTGTGATGCACTGTGGTGCTGTTGGAGGGCTAAGAACTGAGCTTCCTTCAAAACAGAGTCAAAAATAATATAAAATAAAATGGGAAAATGTAGAATATTTCCTTATGATAAATAAAGGGGGTGGGGGGACAGAGGAGAGCCCTTGTGCAAGGCAAAATGCAGACTCATGCCTCTACCTTCAGGCTTCTTTGCAAAGGCCTGTGTTAAATTTTATGATTGTATTTTCCAAAGTACGTTTTTGTCTGTACCACTTTCAACAACTCGTGTTTTGTATTCCAGGTTGCAGTCGGCTTGCAGGGGTATTTGAGTGTGTCTGCGAGTCCGTGAACTGATCTACCGAGGTCTGGTGGACTGCTCGTGTGCTGGTACCAGGTCAGGGCTGTGCAGTCAATATTGTGAGGCTTAATGACTTTGCACAATGTTAAATTGTGCATTATCTGGGAGTCCTGGCTCTTTTTCAAGACCTATAAATAGTCTGGAAGCTGGCCTGGTTTCTTGCTCAGGACTGTGGGCACGGTGCGTGTACACGTATGCTTTGCAGGAACTCCTCGCTTGGTCCAGGGTATGCCATCAGTCAGTCTGCTTTTCTGAAGTGATGGTGGAGAAACCACGGGTGCTTCCCTTGTGCAGAATGGTTTTATTTATTTATTTTTTTACTGATGAGCCATTACATAGCTCATCAGTATCCCCTGGGTGTTCTTCCCTCAGACCCACCGCGGTGTAAGCAAGCTGAGTCTTTCGGTGCAGGACTGGGGATGTAAAGATGAGGAAAGTATCCAGGATTGTGGCTCAAAGTTAGGAAGAGCTGTGAGATGGAACGGCAGAGCAGGCGCAGAGCTGTGGGCTGGCTGCTGGCCGGGCAGTGATCCAGCGGCCGTCTGTCCATCCATCCGTCTGTCTGCAGCAGCCTGAGGCACTGGGCAGTGTGCTAGGGCTACCGCCGGCCCCAGTAAATAGGTTCTCAAAACTGTTTTTCTAGCGGACACCGAAGAAATCTTTTAGACTCCAAAGGAAATGCTGCTTCTGGAGTTTCTCTGTGGATGTTTCTTCCAGCTGGCTGAGGCTGGAGGAAGGAGTCCCTCTGACATGGGCAGCTCTCTGCCGGGCTGTTTCCCTTTTTGTGCTGTGCTCCCTTGGGCACCGAAGGCATTTCCATGACACAGCTGGTCAGCTGGGAGCTGGTTCATTCCTTTCTGCTCTGATTTAAAGCAGATAACAGTTCTTGCCTGTTGCCAATTATTAGAATGAGTTTTTTCTATTTTGGTCTAATTTCAGGCATCATTTGGAGTTTACGTCACTGACTATTTAGTTCTCTGGAGCATGAGCCATGGGCAGACCACGCTTCCCATAAATAAAGGGAGCTCAGGCGCTGAGCCGGGTCCGTTGCTGGAGGTACACGATCACCTTCCCTCTCCCATGTGCTGTGAAACGTGTGGCACTGCCTCTGCTGGCTCGAGGCCAGGCATTGGAGTCCGTTTAGCCATGGCTGGACTTGTTGCGTGTGTTCTTCATCCATCACAGGCCCTGTCTGGACTTGGCAAGCGCCGCCTAGGCCACGGGCAGCAGCCCTGCCAGGTGAGCCGTTAGCGGCTGGTCTCGGCTGGAAGTCTTCTTCCTGCAGGTCTCGAACGCAATTCAGCCGTGCCAAGCAGCAAACTGCGGCTACGCTCACGTGCGTGCAGCAGCGGAAACAGTTTGACACGCAAATCAGAAATGTCACTTCGTTTAGCCAACAACTCTTGGCTGAGAAAGACCTGGACTTGTGCTCGGACCTGCAAGAGACCAGATGGCTAATGTGGTCATCAGCCACCGCACCGTAATCCCACAGCCAAACTTGGCTTTCCGCAGAGGTCTGTGAACGGGAGCGAAATGCAGAATGTTAAATACAAAGCAAAGCAGAACCACTCCATTATAACCTGCAGTGATGGGAATTCAGCGCTGCTTTTAAGCAGCGGGGTTCTTAACTCCAGGCTTTTTCTATTTGGTTTTATTTCCCAAACCCTGCATTATCTTGTTAGGAGAGACATTATTTCCCTTTCGTAATTTCTCTTCCCTTCCTCAAATCTCCCGCATTTTTTAAGCTCACAGTGGGGAGATTAGAATTTATAGTTGTTGCAGCTCTGTCTTTCTCTATTTTTCCCCTTTCCTAATTCTTCAACTCATCATGTTCAAATAGCGCTAATTAAATCTGTTCTCGCTTAAAATGTGGCCCTGCCTTCGGTAGGCAAAATTACAGCCGGACTCTCCCGAAGCTGTGCAACCTTGGCGGTATTTCAGCAGAAGGCAGTGGCTCTACGCTGGGGTAAGCTGGTCGATAGATCCGAGTCAGGCCTCTGGTTATTCGAGTTACGTGCTCTGCTGTCTGTCAGAGTTGGTTAGCTCGCGTGCGAGGTTACGTGAGCACCAGCACATCGCTCGTCTGGGTCACCTTGGAGCCCTTGGGATCCCCTGCACTGCCCCTCGATTTTGGGGAGGGTTTCGTAGTAGGGTCCAGCCCATGGCGGCTGTGTGCTGCACCCAAAGGGGAGAGCCCGTGGATGTAAAAGAGCAAAGCCACTGGCAGAGCCAGCAGCCGGGGTCCCTGCATTATTGCTCTTTGCTGTCAGGTTTATCCCAACCTTTCAACACCTAGATAATGAAAAATTGCTGGCAGATTCCCGTGCAGGCCTTGCCTGGTCTGTATTAGGAGAAGAGGGAGCACAGCCTGGATCAAGTCTCCAGTGTGGATGCCTCCCTGGAGGTGATATCCCAGCCATCAGCAGGTGCTTCCAGCTGGCTGTGGCACTCTTTTGGATTTAGTGGCGTGGGATTTTTTCCCCATGGCAGAGGTTTTGGTACCAGCCTTTGCATTCCTTTCAAAAAGAGGAGCCAGAGACTCTGCAAAGTCCGCAGGAGACTTTGCTGTTGCAATCGACCCATGATACAGTAGCACTCTCAAATCCTGAGATAGATTTGTAATTTGAGAATTCTTTGGAATAAAAGATATATGTACTGTATAAATGCAATAGATGTCATTATTATTATTGCTATGTCTGTGCTGAGCAACACTGCTGGGAAAAGATCCCACGTTGCCTTTCTATTCCTCTTGGGATATAGAGTAGGAGACTTGCTTACACCCAAGAAAAACTGCTTCTGTGCCTGCATCTGATTCATGCTGCATAGTTAAATGCCATGGGAAAGCACTTGTAATACAAACATTTTTGTTTATAGGCAGACATTTAATTATCATATTACAGAATTCTCAGGCCCAGCTGCCACATGAGATTTCTGGCTAGGACATTTAACATAAAATTAAAACACAACGTCACACGCCCGTTTAGCTGGAAATCGGAGCAGAGTATTTGCACTTTCCTGTTCTCTGGAAAGAGCTTCCTGGATGGTATTTCTGTGCAGATTAGTCATGAGAAGTCGGTGTGCTCTAAGCTCGATGACGTCTTCGAGAAGGGATCAGAGAACAAATATTGTGATCTGTTCAGTATGGGCTCCCTGTGAGTGATTAAATTTCTTCTGCAAGGAATTTGGTCGTTCACTAGGACTGGAGAACCGGGCATCTGCAGAAAGGAAAACTAAAGTGGATTGTTTTCATTCTTTGGAATCCAAAGTTTTCTTGATAGTCCTGAAAGCCTTGGGAAAATGTTAGCTGCCCCGGTAGGCGGTGGAAAACAGCGCTAGATGTTAACAACTTTCTGTAAAGGAAAGCCTTGGAAGCCGACTTCTAATCTCACGTGGTTTGCAAGATTAAATACTTTTCTCAGGCAAGTAAGGATTATATTTGTGACTAAATGTGTGCAAGGCTGGGTTTTCTCCCTCATCTCTCTTTGCTCTTTCCTGACTTGTCAGAGTCCGAAACCAGGAGCACTGCAGTGGTCTTCTGGTGCTCAGCTGCAAGGATGTCTGCACGAGTTAGGTGCCCAAACCTCTCTGAGGATCTGGCTTTTCAATGTGAGTTTCTGAAACACTTGCATTGGGAAATACAGGAATGATGACCAAAAGAATAAATTAAAAAAAAATCCTTTCCTAGGGCTATAATTGAAAAGAAGAAATCTACTGGTTTTCTGGTCCGTTTTAGTGTGCATTGTCAGGAAATTAGCCTCTGACATCTTCCTACATCATGAACAGGAGATGAACTGGCAGGAACATTTCAGTGACATTTTTGGAACATAAAATCCCCTCTCTTCTGCAGGGGGAGATTGTCTCAAATGTCATCTAAAAATTGCCAAGTGACACTCTGCCTTGCCAGCGTGCTGTGCTCTAGGATGGATGAAAATCAAATGCTCCAGACCAGGCCCCACGTACTTATCTCAGGATCTTCCCTCCGTTCTTACCGCTCACATCTGTCTGCTCCTGCGGCACCAGTCTGCCTACGAAGCCATAAAGAAAACAGAGGAGCATCGTGTGTCTGTCTGATAACCCCATAGCTGTGGGACTCCCGGGAACAGGAGCTGATGTCCAGAACCCAGCGGGCTCTCTGGGACCGTGGCTGGTGAGTCAGCTCTCTTGAATGAAAACCAGAGTGATCTGCACTTGTGCACCGCTGTTCACACCCGGCACGAGCCATAAAGTGGGCTGCAACCCTTCAGTGCTGGCTCAGGGCTTTGCAGCAGCGTAGGTAAAATGAGGTCAAAGCAGCGCAGCCTTGAGGAGAGCCCTGGAGAGCTGCGCTGCTGGGAAGCTGCTGCTTCAGCTGGGCAGCATCTCCTCCCTGCAAACACAGCCACATTTCTATGTGCACCTCTCTCGTTTGGTGCCAGCACGTAGGAAAAGGAAAACTGCTTCTGGCTTTGTAGATACCTTGCTGGTCTCTTCTTTCTTTAGCATCTGTGAAGCTGCCCATCCCCAGGGTCAGTGGCCATCCTGGGCAGTGGTCTTCACATCTGCTGGGAGCTCTGTTAATATTCAGGCTGCAATTTATTTTTTCACATTTCCCTCCTCCTTACCCTGAAGTCGTAAAATTTTTTTTTGTTTGTTTGTTTGTTTTCAGGCAGTGCTGTAGTATGAAGAAATACAAACTCATGTCCTCCTGTTGCAATATAATCTGCTGGTGGAAACCACGTGGATGTTTTGAAAGACCGGGGGTTTCTTCACAGCTCAGACCGATTAGTGTGGCTGAAATGGGGCTCGAATCACAGAGCAACTGCCCTGCGTTGCCACACGAATGTGATGAAAAATGACCCCACAGTTCATCAGAAACACAACTCAGCCTTTAACACACTGGGGTAATGCCTTGGGATGCTGAAGGAAACATCTCAGAGTTGGGGGAGAGGGAAGGAAATTAAATCTAGAAAATAGCCAGCGTAGCAGCTGCAGAGCTTGTGATGGGCTTCCAGGTTGAAAAAAGGAGTCCTGGACAGTTTTTTGCAGCTGCAGTGTTGTGATCTTGAAGTTGCAATGACCTGGGCACGCATCTGAGCCTGTTATCTGAGGCTTTATCTGAGGAAAGAAACAGGCAGTGCTTACTCACGTTCGTATTTCTGGGATGCCACCCAAGCTGGGAGGGCTGTATCTCAGTGTGGTCAGCAGGCTTGGAAAGGTGGGGTTCACGCCACGCTGCTGGGAGTTGTCTCTTGGTGCCCTGGCTGTCTCCAGGAACGAAAACGTTGCATTTCCCAGAAGCGAGGCTTGTGTTCACGCAGCACGGAGATGGCTGCCTCGTGGGGCTGCCGAGATATCTGTCAGAGAAACTTTCTGTGGGCTGACCTAACCCTCACAGATGTGACTTGCAAAAAGGAAATATTTTTCTCCGAAAACCATCTCTGGTTCCTCTTTCACTCTCAGTGCCGGCAGCACCGAGCACTGGGGGGGGCACAGCCAGGGCTGGACCAAACCCCCTGAGCTCTGGGGCCAGGCAGCACTGAGCCTGGCCATGCTGCGGGGAGCAGCTGAGAGCCTGGCTGGGATGCAGCCCCGCACGGGCTGGCTGAATGAGTGGGGCATCCTCGACCCGTGAGCACTCTCAGATTTTTTTTTTCCTGTAAATCTAATTTTTTCCCCTGTTTTTACAAGTTGTTTTGTTTCACAGCCTCGAGTTGCTGCAGCCTCTCAAGGCAGATCGTTAGGAGCAGCCGTGTGAAACTGTGATCAAGTGGCACTGGGCAGGAGGTTGAAATATTGCTGTTGGCTTCCAGCAGAATTTTGTAAAATTGCACAAAATTGGAGGCTTATTTTTATTTTAAGGCATTATTTAACATAAAAGGAGGGTATTTTAATAATGATTAAAACTATTTAATGGAGTTTATCACATAATTAAGGACTTCTCTATAATTATATTTGAGCAAATCCTTGGCAAAATTGTATTTAAATTCCAAACAACTTGTTCTCAGCAGTATTATTTCTAGATTTCACATCTTTTCAAAATTTTTTTCTCAGTTGCATCAGCCAGTTAGAAAATGCTTAACACTTTAACCCCGTCAGATTTCCTGCAAGACTCGCTGTTCATTACACTGCTGTCAGGTCCTTGTGATTTCAGCTGACTGTGATTAATAATATTTGATTTTAATTACTCGAGGTACATTTCTTGTTTTTTTCAGAAGTGTGTTTGTCACTTGCAGAAAGCACTGTTGACTCTTTAATTTTCCCCTGGGGGAATTAATCCTGCCGGGTTCATATTTTAAGCTCTGTGGGACCAGAGAGGAGTGGACTGCTTTGCTTTGCTTGCACCCAGCAATGACCACTTCAGCCTGTGCAGTATTTGTCTTCTCTGCTGGATTGTGTGATTCTCAAAGCATTAACGTGGTAGACAGTTAAACGATATTTAAACTACCTTAGGATTCGGATGACTGCAAAACCCGAAACCTCTGTGGGCTCACATATGCTTCGCTGCGTTTGCAGCACACAGCCGGCAATCTGTGAAACAGCCCATCGCCGATGGAAACACAAACAAGGGCTGTCAGAAAATTTCTGTTCAAAGGTCAGTGGTAAATGATAGACACTTAAACGCTGCTTTGTCTCTGTTCCACAAGCTGGAAAATAATAGGATTGGATTTTGATCAAGAACTCTGTTTTATTCCCTCCAGACATTAGCTTTGTGGTACTCTAAGATGTATGGTTGATAGTAAAGGAAGATTTTTGACAGTTCTTTTTTTTTTTTTTTTTTAAATCAACTATTTATATACAGCGAGCACTGTTGGTTTTGGCTGGGAGTCAGTGTGTTTCTCCCGATGCTTACCAAAGCCTGAAAGCTGAGATTGCTCCAGACCCTCTAATATCCCAGCTCCCTGTATGCTGCTGATACCGTCAGCTGGGGCAGATCAACACACCATCAGTGAACATGGGGATTTTGGTTTTCTTTTCAAACAAGGGCACTGCAAAGGTCCTTCCACAGTGAGCCCAGCAAGCCAGTTTCGGAGCAGGGAGCTGTGGACGGTGCTCGCACCTCTGAGCCGTAGAGAGGAGTCTCCTGGCCGGCAGGACAGGAGCAGAGTCGTGTTAGCTGTGGGCTGGAGCTGCAGAAGTCTTCCGAACCTTTTTGACTCAGTTTCAGGTTATTTCCTAAGGGACCGTTTGAATGACCTGGAGTCTGTACCCCCAGAGAGGCACCTGCCCTGCTGCAGGAGGCTGAGCTGGGGCGTGTTGGTGCTCCCTTCTTTTCTTGTTCACAGGCTGCTTCACAGATTAGCTCCTGCTCTTGTAGGTTCCCATTCAATTTATGGCTCTGGTCACGGCTTTTAACACCCAAATAGCTGCCTCAGACACTTCTCACGCTGTCCAGCCCAGTTTCCATCAGTGCAAACTTTAGCTCTTAATCTGCCTGAAAACAGGGTTGTTTCCATCTGGATGGTCACATCCAAGAACAGTTTCAGCTTAAGAACACTGTTTCCATGTAGGGCCAGATTCTGCCACTATGTCTGAGACCTCAGAATTATTCCACGTTAGGGATCAGGACCCCATGTGCAAGGTGCTGTACCAAAATAAGACATACAGGTAGCTCCTATTTCATGGACAGTGTGATATAAATTTAACAGCACATTTTTAGTGTATGTCCTTGCTCCTCTTCATTGACAAGATCAAGATGATCTTCAAGTGAGGAGTGAAATGATCCATATTCTGCAGAAGAGGAGGAAAATGTATTTTTTTTTTAATCCAGAAGAAAAATCCTTTTTGTTTTCAAGAGGTATTTCATTTTCAAGAAAGCCCATTCCTTCCTGCCCACCTGTACTGGGTCTTTCAGATCCATCTGTGTGCAGCACAGTATTGCACCCTGGCCTGATCCAGTAGTTGAAGTGAGTAATGAAGGCGTTGTGTTTGGAGGTAATTAAATGTTGCTGCTCTCAGCCCTTGCCCAACAGTGTACCCTGTACACGATGTGCCTTACCGGAGACTTCGCCCTGCGTTTTAGCGTCGTTTGGTCATTTCAGTTCTAATAGGCCTTCCACTTCCATTACATCCCCTGAGTAATGCCTGCGTGGAGGACAGTGCAGTAAGTGACTTCTCCCTAATCTGATTTCTGATTCTTAGTGGCCTGGATAGACCAGCATTAGTTTGCTATTTCAATCTGATCCATCAGCCCTTTGCTGCACAGGGCTGCTCTTTTATATCACTTACGTGGTGAAATAAAACCAGCTTGATTCGGTTGGTCTGCAAAGCGAGGCCAACCAGGTCGTGTGTGTGCAGAGCAGAGATGATTAACAGCTTCCCGCTGTGCCAAACCGAGTGCAGGAGCTGAGCAAAGAGGTCTGCTGTAGGCCAGGAGCTGCTGGGGAGAAAAGGGGCCTCTGCAGGCTGCGAGCAGAGCATGTGATGCAATGTGGTGGGAACTGCTGATGCACTGAATTAATACTTTGTTGTCTGGCTGCTGGCAGGATTCTCTTGATCCCTTTATCACCAGTTCTGCAATTAATGGCTAATTTCTGAATGCACTTTGAAATAGAAATCCAAAGAAATGTGCTGCTTCTAATGTGTGTGATGGAAGCTAGTTAAGTCAGTTATTAGGTTGCAGCTGACAACAGAGTGCCAAGGTGGGGATTGGTATGGTTTTGGGGATGGAAGATCATTGCTCTCTCCTTTACAAAGAGATATTCTTCTCCCTGCTGTCCTAGTCCTTGCTGGTGGATTGTAGTCTGGAAAGAGAGAAAACTGACAGAAGGAAGGCACAATAGTCTGTCCCGAATTAAAAGAACTGAGTTTGGTGGAAGGATGCTGCCATTCCATCAGAAGCTCCTTCCTGGGAATGAGGTGAGGTTGGTAATTCCTGGGAATTGGGTTAGTCTGGGCATGTGCCAGACTCGTGGGCTTCTGAGCCTGGAAGGATATTGCAGACAGACACAGTCATTACCACCTACCTTTCCTTCAGAGCAGCTGGCTCAGGAAAGGCACAATGGAGCAAATCACAGCGCTGACAATATAATGAGACAAGGGTCGGGGTAAGAATAGCTTCGGGACCAGTGATTTGACTTGCTGGATGCTGGAAAAGACCTGCTTGAGTCTGATGGAGTTTGGATGCGTTCCCGATTCCCTTTGAGCTTCCCTTTTCTCATGGCTCCCTGTCAGATCTGCTCATTGCTCAAACCCACTGAGATTTCTTTACTTGGCATTGCTGGACTGCATGTCCAAACCGAGACCTGAAATTCCTCCATCCTCCCTCGCTCTGTCCACCAGCCCCAACCTGCACGAGAGCACATGATCTCCTGAACTTCAGTGAATTTGCCTAGCAGGGCAGGAGGATGGAGAAAACAGCCTGTTTCTTCCACGTTCGATGTGTGTGGCTGACAGTGGTGATATTCTACTCGTCTTTTTTTGTCAGCAAACAAAAACCAGACACGTTTTGGAGTGATTTTTCAAGGGCTGTGATTTCAAAGGCCTCTCGCAGCTTTGCAACCTCTTTTGCAAAATTCAAGAGCTTTGACAGCTCCTGGGTAGGATTGCACAGAGCTTGGAGCAGCATGTGCCAAAGTCATCCTGCTGCTTGTGTCACCCGTTTCGATGCTCCAGCAGCTCTCAGCCTGCCTGCACAACCCAGGTCTGAAGTGAGGGTGGAGGTGCGCGTGGGAAAAGTTGCAGGCTGGGGAAGGGTGGATTGTCCCACAAAACTGCCTGTCTCCCTCTGTCATACGCCAGCATCAAAGGTCTCCGCCGTGACCTCTGAGGACAGCTGTGCTTAGCACTGGGATGAAACTGCCTGTGTGACAAATTCTTACGAGCTGCGCCTTGTCACTCTGACCGGACTTAGGATCTGGGAAGGTGGCTAGGTTCCTTTCCGGCAAAGTCACCAATAAGTTGGTGTGAGTCAGGAGCTTTATGAATACCTCGTTAACTGCACTTTTCTCTAGCTTGGCATCAGTCACAGAAACGTGACGGAGGTGGACACGGGGTGAAATGGTTCCTTCACTGCTCAGAAGCTAGTGCTGCTCATGGCCCATCCCTGTCCCTCTCAGCAGCCAGCGAGCAGGACAGGGATGTGGGAATTCCCTGACTTCCTTGTGGGCCGCGAGAAGTAACAACTGCTATATTGGGATTGTGGGCTGACTCTAGGATTGGTGGATACGTGTTAGGAGGATTACTGTAGTGCTGTTCAAGTGTTTGGAGATTTGGGTATAAAGGCTTAAACCTTGGCTTTTATAAAGGGATTGAACCTGGGTGTCTGAAGCTAAGAGCAGAAGAATTTAGTACCTGATAGAAAGAACTATGAGATGGGTAAAAGTGGTAGCAGACTGCGTGCAGTGAATTTGGTACAGAGCAGGACAATGTAACGAGGATCGATCAGTAAGCTGTATTTGGAGAGTTTTCCAGGACAGGCTTATGAGAAGGGCAGAGAGCTGTTAAAATCGCTGCCCCCTTTTTGTGTTTGTCCCTGACACCAAAAGCTTTAGGGCAGGGTGCATGAATGTTGTGGTGCTTGCAAGGTCTGGAGCCAAGATCTGAGCTGGGGGGTGTTCACCCATCATATTCCACTTTTCTTCCCCAAAGCTCCTTTATCTGTTCCCTCATGTCACAGGTAAAGAGAAGACTATTCGGTAGCCTACACAGCAGCACAGTCTTAGGCCTGTTCTCCATTTCCAAATCTTTGTCTCTGTTGCTCTACTTATGGGCGGATCACAAAAATAATTACCTAAATTAACCAAGCACCAAAACACCCTAAGTGATCGTCTCCTCCAGAGAATAACAACGATTAGGTCATCGTCTTTGCTTATCTCGGGTTCCCATCCTTAAAATAAGGGCAGCAATATTTTTCCTTTTATAAGAGCAGGACAGACTTGTTCACGTTTGAAGCATTAATTGTTGTTGTTATTATTACTCACACGGATGACAGGGCAGCACCTGATGAACGCTGGGTTTGGTACAATAGGCCGTGACTGCTTATTGTTGTGACTAAGGCTGCGTGAGGTGGCTGGGCTGCCTGTTTACACCGATGCCAGCCCCACCACCTAGCTGCGGTCCTTTTCCAGCTCTGCAGCCAGGAAGTTCTTCTGGTGCTGCTCGGTTTGTGTCACACCTCTGTCCTCTCAAAAGGCAGCAGCCCTGCTCGTGCTGGAGAGCATCTCGGAACCGGAGCCGCTCAGCGTGTTTTCCTACTGCCTGGCGATGGCAGAGGTTGTCTGTAGCATTTTCTTTTCCTTTCTGCTTTAAAAGACATAAAGGGGGAAGCGGCTCCGACTTCCAGCTGTTGATTTCAGATGTTTGCCGCAGCGTGGGTCCTTTGGGTTGTTAGAGAGCCAGCGCAGAAAAAACAAATTCCTTCCAGCGTGTCCTTGCTCTAAGACCAACCATTGCTCACTGTTTCGTTCTCAGACAACGTTTCTATTTATATTGCTTGATAATTTGCTAGGAGTGCCCTGGTGGGCGAGTGGGGTGACAAAATGGGACGCCACGTGTGTGTAGGTGGGGCAGTCGGAGTGGCATCTTCTCTGCTGTTTCCCCCAGCTGATTCCTCTTGCTGCTTCCCCCGGCCAAAGCCACCACACGGAGCAAGAGCAGCCTTACAGATGAGCCCTGCCCAGCCCCGACGGGCCGAGCCGCACGAACCACGCAGCCCTCTCCCTCCCTCTGGGGCCACCTCTTCCCGGCTGCCGCTGGCCCGCAGCCCACCCCTCCGCCCCCGCAGCCCCGCGGAGGGTTTTGGTGCTCCCCCCTCCCGCCTCCGTGTGAATTTTCCAGCCAAAGGCCACCTCGGAAAGCTGGCCGCGCGGCGCCTTGCGTCAGTCCCCGCACGGCTCGTGATTCAGCAGTCGTACGGGTTTTGTACCTGGGAGGGCCGTGCCAGAAACCACAAGCGTTCCTAAGCCAGGAACAGCAAAAGGAACTGGGAGTTTCCACGCAGAAAGCCAACAATGTCTGCAGCAGGTTTTCTTGTGAATTAGTTGCGTTATGTTGCCAAGAGACTGGATGAGAGGAAGAAAACGGGCATCTGGATTTGTAAAGCCCAGAACGCCCAAGATCTTCTGGAGAACAGAAGTGACGCGTTGCTGCTCTGAAGTCTGTTAAAAGGGAGCAAAACTCCTACTGGAAGTGAGGCTGCGAAACCATTAAGGACTTGGGGAAAATCCCAGGCTGTGAGATCAATTACAACACTCCTGAGGTGCATGGGAGCAAAATGCAAACATCTCTGCGGGCGTCAGCTTGGATATCATTACTCAAACAAGTGTTGGCACAGCAGCAGTCACCGCGGCGTGCGAGCCGCGTGTCCCGGTGCCAGAGCCCAGGCAGAAGGGCTGCCCGGCTGCTGCCGGGGCTCACCCGAGCAGGGGCATCTCCTGGCGTCCCGCGATGCCTCCTGCCAGCCCTGGCTGCCGTCGAGCCAGGAACGCATGCCAGCCATGGCAAGATTGCTTCTCACTTAGCGTAGCAGGGGCTGGGACCCAGCCTTATTAATTTCATTCAGCCGTTGGCTCAAACGCGTAGAGCTGGCACGGAGAGCTGTGACAGCGAGTGCTTGTGCTGCGAGCACAGGAAGCCTTGTTCCCTGCCTGCATCCTGCTCGTTTGCCGCCCCCTGCTCTGTGCAGGGATTTAAGAGCAATACATTTCGGTGCAGGGAGGAAGGGAAGGACTGAACAGCTGAGGGCTGGCAAGAGAATAGCTGCTCTTTCACTCGGGGTTTGTAGCTGTGACGTAGGCAAGAGCAGTGGCTGGCGTGCAGCTGTTTGGGGAGAAGGGAGCTGTGAAATGGGATTGAAGGCGTGGGAGGGAGGACTGGCTGCTGCTGGGGCTGTGGGCCGTGGTTTGCGCTCAGGCAAAGTGGCACCACTGTAAATGAATGGAGAGAGGGGCAGGGGATGGTAGAGAACCAAGCCTGGCCCATCCCCAAATGCCATCCTGCGTTAAATGAAAACATCCCAGGCCAAGGCTGATGTCGCTGACCTTCTGGCCAGGCTGTTCTCTCTCCTGCCTTTCTCCTCCCCTCCCAAAGCAAGGTTTTCTTGTGTATCCAGCAGTGTGGGTTGCAGGCAGAGGCGGGGATCCCCTTGAACTGTTAACTCTTACAGGCACAGGAATCCTCCCTAAATAGCCTTCAAGTTGTTCTCCCAACATGCCTGGATTGTAAATGTTTGCCAGCTCCACAGAAGGGCTGCCTGGCTGTGATCAAACAGGAGGCTTAATGATGGGAGATGTAAATGACTGCCATGGTTGCTGGTCAAGGAGGATCAGCACAGCAGTGGGAGGTGGATTCACATGGAGCTGCTCTGTGCTAGAGGCAGGGGTTGGAGTGGGGCAGGGGGATCCAGCTGCAATGCGCACCAAGGCTTTTGGGGGTGATGTATCGGCTCGTCTGAGCCCGGGGCACAAAATGTACCTGCATGGCTTCAGCAGAACTCTGAGCTCTGGCAGTATCTGGTGTGGCTTTGGAAAAGTTGCATTTGGTAAATAATTGGAAGCGTAAATTGTGTGCAGGAGTGAAGGATGGTGCTCTTGCCACTGCTGGGGCTTCCCTACCAGCTCCTGCAGTGCGTAGCCGAAGGATTACATCCTTTTCCCTCATGCCAGTACTCTCTGTTGTATGACACGTTTGATAGTGCAGTGTCAGGAAAAAAAATACATACCTGGCACCCATCCAAGAGCTATTTATAGTATGAGTTCCTAGAAGAAAGCGTGAAGACTTCAGAAAAGGAGGAACTGCCAAATGATCCTGTAGAGAGCAGCAAATTAACCCCTCCAACACCACCAGCTCCACATCCTAGTGAGAATCGGTACCACGTGGCTTCGTGAAGGAAACACCGCCAAGAATCAACGAGGACGGCTTAGGAGTCCTGCACGAAACCGCCACGTTTCAGGCAGCAGCCTTGCAGAAGGTGATGCAAGCTTTTTGTCCTTCTGACAAATCCTCTAGAAATAAAGCCTGAGGAAACAAAGACTACGTTCTCCCGTGACATCGGCATTGACGCTGGCAGTGTCATTGAAGATGACTCCACTAAGTGAGTAGCGATCTGTCCTTCTGACTTTTTCAGTCCTCAGATCTTGCTTGGTTTTTCCACATGCCTTAAATAAAGGCTCTGCTGAAGAATCAATACCCGTCTCGAATGACACCTGAAATAGTCACCAGTGGAGCTGTTAGACTGGCTGCCCCAATCAGGTGGATGCAATTTTTGCATCAAATATGGTTTCCCCTTTCACAAATCAGACAGCAGATGTTTCTCCAGGTTTGCCAGGAGCAGGTGGACAGAGATCTGCAGGGAAACTCAAACTTTATTTTGCACTCTGCCTGGCCTGCTATTGCACCAGGGTGACCTCAGCCTCTCCTGGGCTAAGGGAGGTCAGTATGTAATTGAGCACTGAACCCAAATGTGTGAAACAACAACAACAACAAAACCCCAACCCCAAACCAGATGTTACGTAAGTTCTGCACGGAGCAGAGTCCCGTCCAGTGCACCGTACTGCCTGCCTCCCCGCACAGCTCTGTAAACACCACTTACGCTGCATGTTTATACAACCCATACTGCTCCTTGCAATACCTTCCCTTGTTCCACCCGCCCGACTAGTTGGAACAGGCACTAAATTGTTTTTTTTGTGTTGCTTGCTTACTTTATACACCTGCAATTTCCTGCTTTGTATGTCCAGAGATGTTTTGTAGCCTTTAATTCAATGCTATTCATAGATTTTATTGAGTATTAGTTAACTTCACAAAACACCTTAATAGACAGTGTCTTCTTAATTATATATGGCAAAACCTAGAGAAACAAAGGAAAATTGACCCAATTTGTCCTAGCTGGTTTCCAGAAAGCCCTCAAGGTGGCTGAGTATCACTTTCCCTCTCTGTTGTGTTTCACGCACGTCCCAGCTCCTGTGGGTGCAGATCACACCTCCAGTTCCTAACTGCTTGCAGAAGGCTGCTCCTTCTCCCTCCAGCAGCGAGCCAAAAAGCAAGATTTTGCTTATTGTAGACAGAAAGAGAAAGTTTGAGTATTTCTTCAAGTCATCTGAAACAAAAACTTTCTGTCCTGTTCAACTTGTAATGCTATTGTGTTAGAAATGACCAAGAAGCATTTTCCGTAGCCGCACAGCTACGTCATGGCTCAGTGACCCGTACGGGTCAACGTGTTTCCTATACGCGAGAGCTGCCCCAGTCACTCAGGTCCGTGCTGTTTTCAGGGAATCCATCAGGTGTTGGCGGGCGCATTGGTGAGGTGTGAGATACGGCCCTGCTTCGTGTAGTCGGAGTGTGTTTGAATATCGGCTACGCCGTACCCTGGACGCAGCGGTAACTAACAGAGCATCCCTGCTTCAGGCCCCGGTGGACAAGCATCCGCATGGCAACTGTGAGTCTTGTCAGCAGCAAGAGATTAAGGAATTAATTGGCAGGGTTAATCTTCATGTCAGGGCTGGAAATGAATTATTAATTTGTTTAGAGGAGCGTAAAGTCCTGTCCCAGCGATGGCAGGTGGGATCGCTTGAGAAAAAGCCTGCAAAGTTGCCCTTCCTGGGGGCCTCTCTGTTTACCACCTTGTGCCAACAGACGTCCCGAATCTTCGCCCCTGCCGTGCTCGCCTCCTTGCAGCCAACAGCACAGCGATGGGAGAGGAACCGCAGGGCTGGCTGCACCTTGGCAGGGCCCTTTTGAGGTATGGCTTCTCATCCTGACCTTGCTCCTGTGTGCTGAGCAGGTCTGATCGCTGAATTGCAGGTAATGGATCAGGCCAACCTGCTCTAGGATCTCAGAGTGAGGGGCAGATATCATGATACCAAATGCCACTGCTGGGGCAAGTGGTACCCCTTGGACACAGCGTGCAAGACTTCGTATGTCTGTGTGGATACTAAAGCCTCTCCGACACTTGTTTCCTCCCCCAGGATGCTGTAGTGTGAGACTGTCAGATCAGCAGATGCTTTTCCCTTTCTGCTCTCGTTTACCACTCAAGACCACAGACTATTTTCTGTTTTAGTATCTTTCTTATCTGTTTAGGCTAATGCATTGGTCATATCATATTAAGATATATGATAAAAGCACTTCAGGGTTTAAATTATTTAAATGAAAATTTAACTTTTTGTCAGTTGTGATCTCTTTTGTGCATTGATTAATTTAATTAGTTCAGCAGTAAGAATCACTTTCTTCTCACGCTGTGGTCTGACCCGTTGTGACTGACACAACCTGATTCGAGACGTGACATCAAATAGGACCGGCCTATACATAGCCCTGGGCTCTTTCTGGGTGTGCAACAATCCTGTTTAAGACCTTGCAGTCAAAATTATTATTATTGGCTTGACTATTCTTCAATTCCCACCGACAGCTCTTATATCTGTTCTTTCATTTTCCCTGAACCAGGGCTGAAGAGGTGTGTGTTCGTGTTTCCCCGAAGCTGAGGTCCCGCTGTTCACGATGTACAGGCACCGCAAGTTCCTACTGGAAGATGCCTACGACAGAAGGTCAGGTTGTGAATAGTGTTATATCTGATAAGTTGGTTTGTGAGAAGTCTCTGTTTATGCAAGATGTGCTCCTCATTTTTTCAAAAGGCCTTTGTGTGTGTAGTTAAGTATCGCACATCAGGGTACCGAAATGCAGGTACACCCACCTTCTGTTCTCTCTGGAAGTCAGTGTCAAGCATCTCTCTGTGTGCCCAATATCTGGTTTATCGGGAAACTGATGCTGTTCCAAGGCACTGTAAAACAACAGAGAGCTTTTTATAGCCAAAACTATTTGGCTGGGTTTAGCCTACGTGTCTGCATCCTGTCTGAGCACATTGTGTGTCACCATGTCTGATACCAAGTCTTGCCAGTAAAACTCCAGGCCCCAGGGGAGATTGGCTGTTTTTGGTGTTCAGGTGAAATCCCCTCCCAGAGGACTGCTCACTGCTTCACCAGTGTCCTCTGCCTGACACTGACAGCTTCTCCTTCCCATTCCTCCCCACTCACCCAGTTTCCATCCCACAGCCTCACAACGGACAGCTGCTTACCAGTTTAAACTCTGTCCCCCTTCTATTTATACGACTAGAAATGCCATTATGCTGCTCTCCCCATCTCTGTGAGCGTACAGAGGCTTGCAGCTGAAACTTGCATTACAAGCAAAGTGCCAGTGAGCAGTTTTGCTGGAGATGGGAGTAGGGGAAAGGTGTCCATTAGAAGGCTGGGGTGCTGAATACAGCTAAAAGCAAAGCAGAAAGGCTGGTTCAGTGCTTGGGTGATGCTTTGTATTAGGCTGTAACATTTGCTGAGTGGTAAATACCTAAAAATCTGCCTTACATGACGCTTACTTAGGCATCCAACCCTTAATCTGACCACAGTTGTTACTTGAAACCACAAATAACAAAAAAACAACTGTCATTAATTGACAGAGCAAATATCACGTGCATTTGTATGAAATCATTTGGGGCTTGTCTGCGTGCATCAGATGATTTGAGGAAATCTAGTTGTAGGTGTCTGTCAAGCACCAGCACTTGCTCCTACTTTCACCTTGCATTTCATGTTC
Source organism: Anser cygnoides (assembly GCF_040182565.1). NCBI lineage: Eukaryota > Metazoa > Chordata > Aves > Anseriformes > Anatidae > Anser > Anser cygnoides. The sequence continues at coordinate 4,622,592 of NC_089883.1, forward strand.
TCCTCACCCTACAGGCAGCCAGATGGTTGGTTGTAAGCCAAAACTAAGAAGGATTTCCTCTTTTCTTTTGAAGGGATGGGTGCTCAGAGATTTATCAGTAATACAGTTGTACTTAATCAGATAGAGTCTGTCCTGTGTAACTAAGACAACCCACAGCACATTGCTGGCATAAGCAGCTACTCTAGTGAAGTCCCACTTGAATTACCATTTTGCATTCCATGTCAAACTGCTTTCCATTTTTTGACTTACTTTTGGTCAGTTGTCTTAAAATGCCAGTAATGAAATGATGCTACAGTACAACTTTTGTGTAATATCATTTTGTATTAATCATGAGTAAAAATGATGAACACTACATAATTTAGAGCAAGACTGTCATCCCATCTATGCTACATATGTGTAAAATTTGAGTATTAGAAGCAAATGACCAGGCTCATCGCAGACCTAATTAGTTCTTTAGAGAATCTACTTTACACAGTAGCCTGTACTATCCCTATTGATGTTAAGATATTATATAATCAGCTTTAGGAAAATGCAGCAGTCTGAAAGGCTCTTTTTATGTCCCTGTGCTCATTCACTGCCTCCAAAGAGGGCACTGAAAAGCAGCCGAATTTTACTGGAAAGTAGGCATTTTCTGCTTATTTGGGTGGGAAAGTCGTAGGGCAATTGATTATCTTCAAATCAACTTTGGCTGGCAGCTGTGCTCTCCCCAGACTTCTTAATTGAGATCTGTAATACAGACTTAACAGGAGGAGCTAGATGTTCTCTTCGGATGTTCAAATTGGACGGTGAAGTAATGGAACATGCTATTTTAAGAGTTTGGAATATGCCCCAGTTCGGGAGTTAAGTGAGCTCTCTTACTCTGTATGTGAAGTATGTGTTTCCATTCAAATATCAGAAGTGCCTGAGCTGCAAGCACAAGCCTGCAGCATCTCCTCTACCCTTGTATGGAAGAGCACATCATTAACTACCTGTTTAAGCACTAACCCTTTTAATAGACAATTACAGCGTGTCAAGAGAAATAGTCCCCTATAAAACTTAGCAGTGGATGAAGTAGAATTGCTACTGTGAACTTAGTGCTATGTTATGTTTGGTCTGGTGACCCTGAATATCATCATCTTCCCCTAGAATTTTTGAAGGTTTGAAGGAGTGGTTCATTGTCTTCCCTCAGAAGTAGAAATAGGACGAGAATTGTTTTGTTGTTCAAACCCTTGGGAAGCAGGAACCCATCAGTGATTTCATCATCTCATTTATGGCTTAGGTGTACTATACATCAGATCAGTATCATTCAACGCAATTTGTCATCTTGTTTCCCCATGATAGGAGCTACTCGTTTAGTCAGTACTCTGGTTATGCACTACCACACTCAAGTTTTTTGTTTTGAAGATCCCCAAACTCACTGAGTAAACAATTTTCTCCAAAAGGAAACACAAACTATGTAGTAATAATATGAGTTTTTCCTTTCAAAAACACCCCAAACACTTACATCATGCATCCTGCATAATTAAGGGTAAGATATACACTATTAAGTCTTGTATTATTGCATAATAGCTATGAGAGCAGGCCATGTTTGAAAAGTTTGTTCCAGTTGCTGTTTGGTAAAGCAGTGACAGATGAAGGCAAAATTTCTGGCTCAGAGAAGTAGGAGACCTACATGTGTTCAAAGTTAGCAGAATAGAGGTAGTTCCAGACAGCACAGCTATTTGTCTTACAGACACTGAAACCACACCAAACAGCACTATGCAGGTTTTACACTTTTATTAACAAAAAAGAGCCCACAGGGCTCATACATTAGTACAAAATACAATCATGTTCCCATATGTTAAAGTTTAACAGCATTTTTTTTCTTTTGTCTCTTTTCAACTGTTTCACAGTTAAGTTATCAAAACAACCCCCCTGCATATTGAACTTATTGTTGTGCAAACAGTATTTAAAGGACCAGTTTCTGCACTAAGCCAAGTGTCAGAGAGCAGAATTTGATCTTGTTTTCAACCCCCCTTTGAAGGACTGTGTGTGCTTCCTCAGAAACACAGTTTTTTTTATTTTTTTGCAGCAAACAATCTAAGGCCACAGTTTATCTGCAAATAATGAAAAACAATTCAAAGAAAAAAAAAGCACATCTTTACCCTTCATGCTTTTGTTTGCTTGACCATGTTTATACCAAACAACTAGCCAGGTAGCACACATCACCTATCAGGTATTAAAGTCAAAAAAAAGCACCTAATTTTCCTTAAGCTAGTATTTTGAATTGTTAACATGCAAATTAATACACAGCCATAGTGTTTTTCAAGTAGCCATAATGGTATCTGTTTAAGGACATTATGCTTGTTCCCTTTCCCAGGTGATGTAAATCCTGCATTGATTATATGGACTTGCCATCACTTAAATAAAAAGGCCTAAGGAGCTACATCTTGAGACTTAAGTGGAGAAATACTCATTTTTATAATGTCCTTTATAAAACATGCACTCAACTTTTGGTTAAAGCTGCATTTGCTATAGATGACAATACTTAAATTTGCAAATGAAAAAAAGTAACTGCAGTTTAGAAATGTGAATCTCCATCAGCATGTCTTTTACACTGATGTAAAAGTGACTTGAGGTTAAGTGCTAGAAATTAAACAATGTAAGGAAGTCATACCAAAAGAAGACTAAAAATATATATCCATATATGCCTGTAGAAAAAATCCCTGCTTCTTGAATGAAGACAGATTTCATAAAAAAAGCATTCAAACTTTTAAAAACTGCAGTTATGGATGAAATGAAGGAAACTATTACTGTTCTCGTAGTTATCTGAAAGTATAATGTTTTAACCACGTGAAGCACTGGGTTTTAACCCCAAACCTTTCTGTAAGACACATGGAGTAATTCTAACAGTTCAAGATCCCCTGTTGTATAAAGACTTGACTGTAAACATGCATATTAAGAATGCTGTGTTTCTGCTCCTTTAAGTGATCTGTTCGTGGCGGGTTACTTATTCCAACTGATGCTTGGCAGGAAGCAAACATTCTACTTTAAATGAAGGCAGCAAAGGGCCAAGTAAAATCATGTGCCTTCGTTCTTAGCAGCAACAAACTCACTGTTCTAAGTGACCTGAGGAAGAAAACATTAGAATATTGCACCAAAACAAAATTAAACAGCATAAACAAACAAGGAAACACAAAAAACAATATGGATAGCAAATGACCAGTGCAGCCCCTGACAATAGATCCATAGACAAAAATGCAGGAGTAATGAGAAGCGTTGTGCCATTATCAGAGGATTTTGTTCCCCTGATGTCTGCTTCCACTTCAGTTACAAGCTGTATCTATTCTGGGTATATTTATGCTTCTCCCTATGCCTCCAATCTCATTCACTAACCACAGAAACCATTTAGGGTCCCTTTTAGAATCTTGAAGTATGTTGAAGCTTTAACAAGACTTTTTTTTTTCTTGAGTCTCAGCTCTGAAAATAAGTGAATTTCCAAAACAGAGGTAGGTTTATAAAGGCTTCTGAATAAATTAAGTGTTGTCCATTTTGCTTAGTACACCTGTTGGCAGAAGGATCTTCCCTTGCCATGCTTCCCCTTATCATGCCATCCATAGACGCAAGATGCAGAAAAAGAACTACACAGTAGAAGAGGCCAGAATAATTCCCTTAAGAAACCCCTTGAAAGAGAGCATAGTGCATAAGCTTGTATCAAAGTTCAGTTTTCTTTTTACAGATTTGTATCTTTCATTCAGTAAATGGTTGCCTTCTTAATATTGCGTAACAGTTATTCTGTCATCCATGATATCTTTAGAATCAGTATAAATGATGAAAAAATTAACACTTGACAGTTAAAAGGGCAGGCTCTCATGAAACAAAGTTAAGCTAAAGTGAAGATTTTGCTCCACATTTTAGTAGCGTTCCGTTCTTGGATGCAGATAGTGTGAAGCTGAAGCCCCTTGAGCTCTGGGCAATCCTGGGCAATCTTTTGGAAATATTTTCTTACCCTACGTTCTGTTCTACTACAAAGTTCTGAACATCATTACTTGAATTCTTCCAGAGTGACAAAGTATTAATTCTCTTTCTCTTCAGAAGATCCTTACATTTCCACTGTGCACTTTACGCAGTACATTCACTTTTTAGAACACATTCAGTATTTTCCAGTACTTCTCATGTACCCCAATCATAATTGCTCCTACAACATCCTTTGTGCAGACTAATCCAGAAGATTCTCCTCCATCACCAAACGTGCTCATACCTCCGTCTCCATTTTCTTTTGCCTTTTTTGTACACAAACTTCAGTCTTGAGGAAGAAAACTGTCTCCTTTTTAGTTGCACTGTCAGCTGAAGCAGCAGAAAGGTAAGACATTCATCACAAATCCTCTTCAAAGCATGAATGAAACAGGCTGAACTTCTTCTACATCAGTTGGATGTGGATCAACCTACAGAGAGAATGTCAACAATTACTGCCTATAATTCTTGCATTTTGGAACATCTTTTTTTGGCCATCTGACAGTAAACACACTTAAGATTCGGCAGGGGCTTTTCAAAAAGCTTTTTTTTTGAAACCTTTTTGTTGTTTATTTTTTTACCTCTGAATAAAGAGGTGGAGGCTGAAACCGGAACTCTTGTATGTAAGCAAACACAGGACAACACAATTGTTCCTCACAGTCGATTGGTGGTGGATAAGCAGGAACATGTCTGGAAAACTCTTCCTCAGACACTACATCAGCATAATTTGGTGGTGCTGAAACACAAGAGATACTACTGTCAAATTTGGAAGTATTCACTCACAGCCAGACAGTATATGCATTACAGTTTCCAAGAGCACAAGGTCCTGTTTATTAAACACTGTACAGCGTCAAATTGTATGAAGTGCACTATATTCATAAATATTCTATCTAGAACTTTCTTTTTAGTAAGCATAAGTGATTCTGCAGACATACTACAGATGCGTTTAGGGCTACTCCAGCAACAAACCTATATTGTATCAAGATACACTCATTAAGTAACTTTAAGGTGCCTACTGCCAACGTAGAATTCTCACAATCAGAGGTTAGTTATTTCAAGATTCAGTTGCAAGTCAGATAGAGGTGGAGGCTTAGGGAAAGCTGGAGCAGGGTATCCTTACCAATACTTGTGGATTTTGAGTTAGATTTGTGTGCCTCACTTCTCCTGAGTCATACTTTAACTGTCTACATCCTTTATTGATCTAGTCCTTGAACTGCCACTGCTATCTTTCTGTTGTAAACAGTACTATGTTGTCTTATGTAAAGTTCAATACATGTTACCTTCAGGGTGTTCTGGTAGGGTTAACGCCAGCCAACTCATATCCACGCTAAACTGGCTGGTAATGCTGGAGTTTCTGCTTGAAAAGCTAATACATGGAATAGTGCCAATCACTAGAGGCATTTCAATCATCAATTTCTTAGCACCAGGAATATGAATGTACACCTGTGTGACAACAGAAAACAGAAGAGAAAGAGACAGCATTAGACCACATTGATGCTCCTGGAAGCTACAATTCTGCCAATGCATCAGGTTGTTTAAAAATTAGGAGTTTCCTCATCACAGGTATGTTTAGCGAATACTCTGACAGCTTTAGTTATTTTTTTGGCCATTTCCTTCTTTCTACACCTTGTCTAGGTGACATTAGGAAAAGTACTAAACATGTTCACAAAAGTAATTTTGCATTTGACTTTCAGTCCTACCTTCCCACTTCTGATGAGAATGACCAGAAGATCCCACTCAGTTTGAAATACTTTCCCCGTAATACCCTCTGCAGGCACAGAACTAGAAAATGTTTGAGGAAGCAGCAGCTTATTTTCCCCATCATTCCTATCCTTCAATTTCAGAGTCTCCTCAGTATCTTCAGTCTCTCTCCCGTATATGATATTTATTGGTATTTATTGTCATTCCCAAATTCAAAATGTAAAAGCTGCTCAGTAAGAAAGTTCTTCTACTCCCAAATTAATTTAGTATTCAAGAGTTACACAGGAGTTACATATTTGTAATGAAAATGCATACTTACAGCTAATGAATATTCTACTCGAATAATACAGCAGTCAAGGATAGAGGGGGACACAGGTGGGATTTTCAGAGTTTTCCCATTCCAGGTATCTGTACTCCCTGAGGCAATATGGTTTCCTCGCACATTGGCAACCATCTGACGGAAACTTTTTGTCTTCCCGCTGGCCAGGTAAGTTTGTGTTTGGAAAATGGCAGCTTTAGGAACAATCAAGCGGGAAGAGCAATTCTCAATTTCTGCATAGATTGGTATGGCTTCCCCTTAAAAACAGAAAAAAATCAATAAATAATTGGTATTTACCAGCTTTTCTTTGGGAATATCAAAGCATGTTATGCAGCACGTACATCATCCGCAATGTTATGAGAACAATACTTGTTAGTTTCCTCAAGCTAGTTTCTTTGCAGAGTGGTATTCAGGCAGAATTATAGCCACCTACTACATTTTATGTATAAACAATGATTCATTCATTTTGAAACATTAAGCATAACATGAACAAGCTATAAAAGCTTTATTTGCAAATTACGCACCAGTCTTCCTTTTATGTAGTGCTAACTCAATTCCAGAATATTTCATTTCCTCAATCTATCTGATGTTATCAAGATGCCAAAGAAGCTGCTAAAGCTCATTCTTACAGAAGTGTAAACCTACACAAATGGGACATTAAAAATAAACTATATCCCCAATTACGATTTTATCCCCACTAAAAGCATCTTGTTCTTCACATTCAGATGTACATGGCTTTTCCACGAGATTACTGTCTAACAGGACTTCCTTTCTCTTTATATTCATGAGGGGGGAGCGAGGGGTGGGGTTTGACAATTTTTCTTAGACGAATTCATATAGATCTTTATTACCTCCTTAGCACAGCTATTCTTTCAACTATAAAGTGTTGGCTTTACAGAGATGAAAAATCCTATTAGATGTTTAATATTCACATCTTGAAGGGTGAAGACAACTCCTCTTACCATTACAGTATCCCTTCCTCTCAATTTTGGCACTCAGAGACACTGGCCCAGAGGTGAAAAACCAACAACCAACCATCTTCTCCTGACTTCTTAGAACAGGTGTCTATAAAATAGAGGAGTTGTTTTTTTTTTCATTTTATGGCATAAAGTTATCAATCACTTGCAGTTTAATATTAATGCACATCAATTATTGAAATTAATTCTGAAATCCACTTGGATTTGATAAACTTTGTACTATGCAATGGAACTGGCATTTTGCCACCATGTAAAATGGAAACAAATTTTAGCTATTTGAACACACGACTGTTTTTAAATGGCAGCCAGGATTCAAGATACTTAAAATCATTTACTGGGCACTGCCCCCAGTTGCTATAATCATGATGTCTCAAATTTGTGTAGTTTTGCACTTTTTTGGTGGTAGTCTGGTAATCCACGAAAACAGACACTGCTCACTAGATGACCCATTGCCCTCTCCTATGCAATAACCCGTGGTCAACTCAACGCTGTCCTTGCAGTAACTACATACGCTGCCTTCACACTCGTAACGTGTTGCTGAATATAAGGACTACAATCTGCTTACAAATGTCACTGCCAAAACACTTCCGTAAGTTCTAGATCAAGAGAGATTAAAATGTGAGCCAATAAAGAGGAAAAAAGAGTGCTCAAAACATCTAACTACGCTCACATCATGATGAAATGTTAAAATTATCCTAGCATTTTAAATAAAATAGAAATTACTTATTCATATTTAAATGAATAACCATTTAGATCCAGTTGCTATCATGAAAGTGCAAGGTATAATTTTATATTATTTTCATAATATGGGTTGAGATAAAAGAATCCAGCTCATTAGCTTCTATCTAGCCTATTTTCTCATTACTTAATGCCCGATCTTTCTTATTACTCTACAGTATTTCCAGTGATTATTAGAAGCTCAATGGTTTAATGTGGCCAAATCTGTCATAAGGAAATAACTGAAAAGATCTCTGAAGCAGCTGCGTGCACACACTTAATGTTAGAAAACGACATGCAAAATGGAAGGATACGTAACATAATGGCCAGAGCATAAATGACAGGCTGGGCATGATTAATACTCTTCTATAATTACTGTTCCTCAACCTACTATTATTGACGAGTTTAGGACACTGCAGCCCTATGAATGTAGTGGCTCTGGTAAGAGTAACTACTTCATGCTCGTGCATTATTATTATTAAGCCTTATTTATGCATTTGAAGCCTGCATAACTTTTTGGCAAGAGCACCTAAGCCATCAGGGTTGTAATCAATGGTATTAAAAAAAAAAAAAAGCCACTCTGTTTGCTATTCACACAACCTAAGATCATCTATTTATAGAGAAAAGCTTAGGGAGCTTATATGCTTTCAGAAGTCAGAAAATGACACTCCAGAATAACATGAAAATGGCTAGATGGCTGGATGGTAACTGTTCATTTTTAAATTAATTTTAATTTTTGCAGGTGGCCTTAAGGTAGGAAGGGGGAGTGGAGGACCTTCTTACCAATAAAGCTGGTGAGTTGACGTCGATATGGCTAATGACCTGAAGCTCTGTCTGTACACTTTGATCAGGTGCTGCAGGTCTTTCCAGAATTGCTTTCACATAGTACTGAATACTGCCATACTTCCCAGTGAAAGAGGTCACCAGAGGCCTGAAACAAGCAGTCATAAAACCATTACCATCAGTTTGTAACACAGTTGCAAAGACGAACAGTTCCTGTATATACAAGTGTTTACCAATTTACTTCTTGTACTTTTAAGGCTTTAGGGAAACTGTAACAAACAAGGCCAATCTACGTGGTGGTTGATTAAGACAAATATATAAAGCTGAACTATCGGTTTGATATTAAAAAACTTGAGCCAAATTACACAGAGTTCGTTTTCCACAACAAGCAGTGTCCAGCACAGTCCCTTCAGGTTGCATTATTTAACTTACTCTTGTGGGAGTTGAAAGCTGAAGGGAAATTCATGTCTTCCATCTAAAAGAACTAAGCTTTCCTCACCTGCAGAATAAAAACCAATAGTATATTTTAGTTATTCCATAAATAGAACAAAGCAGAGGCTTTTATAAATTATTTATGACTGAAAGCACCCAGATGCAAGGGACTAGAAGAAACTTTTTACTGATCCCAGTGGGTTCTGGATGGGAGCCCACATTTTATTTATTCTGTGGTGTGATTTCAATGAAAAAAAATCAAGGAAGCACTGAGACCTTGAGTTTCAGTTCAGGATGCTGGCCAATTTCTAATCCAAAATGGCTTCTGGAAAGCATTATGTTTCTTTTTCTTTTTAACAGGACTGTGATAAAGGAAGTGATTTAGGGAAGTGATTGTCCCTCTGTACTCGGCACTGGTGAGACCGCACTTCGAGTACTACGTTCAGTGCTCATTGTGGGCACCCCACTACAAGGAAGATACTGGTTTGCTGGGACGCATTTGAGAAGAGCGGTGAAACTGGAGAAGGGACTAGAAAACAAGACATATGAGGAACGGCTGCTGGAACTGGGGCTGCTGAGTCTGAAGAGGAGGCTGACGGGAGACTTCATCGCTCTCTACCTGTAACCCCCTGAACGGGAGGTTACAGCAAGGTGGGTGTTGGTCTCTTTTCTCAGAGAAAGAGTGATAGGATATGAGGAAATTGCCCCAAGTTGTGCCGGGACTGGTTATCACAAAGAATTTCTTCAGAGAAAGGTTGGTCAGGCACTGAAATCAGCTGCCCAGGGAAGCGACAGAGTCGCCATCCCTAGCGGTATTTAAGAGAAGCACGGATTTGGCACCTAGGGAAATGGTTTAGCTGGGGACTTGGTTGTGCCACATTGATGGCTGTACTTGATGATATTTAGGGTCTTTTCCAACCGAAATGATCCTATAATTCTATGACAGCAGCTGATCTACTTATTCAGTTAACAACTCAGCTACCTTCTGTACTAAAAAGCTGCAATTTAAGGCCAGCATTACTATTTTTATTACTAATATACATAATCATAATACATTTTTAGAGGGCCTACTGTAGTGGAGATTTAAGGCCTAACAGTTACTTCTCCTACAGATAAGCGTGAGAAGTATTTCACCATTACATGATGAAATGCCATTTTTCCTTTAATTCTTCAGTACTGCCCTAATGCTGCAGCGTTTGCGTGATTGTTAAAGGTGTTCCTCTTAAGTCATTCCAAAAGCGAGCTGGCTGCTTGCAGAGTCTTTCACTGGTGACTTCAGGTGCTGCTTACAGCACATGAGGCACGCTCAGGTGCCTAAGGTAATTTGTGAAGAGCTAACCCCTGCGGGACACATTATGTAGGAGACCAACGTAACAAACCAAGTGAAAACTGCAGGCTGTGTTTCTGGACCTGTGGCTCACGGTGCAGCAGTCATCAGAGAACAGCTCGGGCTGGATGGGGCCTCCAAGCCCCCGCCATGGGCAGGGACACCACCCACTAGCTCAGGGCCTCACGTAACCTGCTGCCGACCACCTCCAGGGATGGGGCACCCACAGCTTCTCTGGGCAGCCTGTCCCAGCGCCTGACCACCCACAGAGCGAAGGATTTCCTCCTCACCTCTAACCTAAACCTCTCCCCTTTTACCTTAAAACCCCTCCCTCGCCCTGCCATCCCGCCTGCCCAAACCACCCTGCCCGAGCCTAAGGACTCGACCAAACCGGGCCGAGCCCTCTCCTCGCGTACACTGCGGGCTGCGGCCGCCCCGGGGGCTGCTCCCCGCACCTCTGTGCCCCCCCCCCAGCCGCCTCCCGGCCCCCCCAGGGGGCAGAGCTCCCCCCTCACCCCCTCTCCCGCCCCCCAATCCCCTCACCTCCGCGCGGCTCCCGCAGCAGGCTCTGCCGGACGTCCAGGTACCGCACCTCCGCCTCCCTTCGCGGCCCCACCGGCCCCGCCGCCGCCCCGCAGGCTCCCCCGGGGGCCGCTCCTCCTCCTCCGCCGCCGCCCGCCGCCGCCTCGCCCCACGCCACCCGGGCCCGGCCCGCGGCCTCCAGGCGCAGCCCGCGGAGCGCCAGCGGCCCCGCCAGCTCCAGCAGCACCCGGCCGCGCACCGTGTCCCCGCTGCAGTAGCCGCCGCCGCCCGGCCGCGCCTCGTCCTGCAGCACCAGGGCCAGCGCCCGCACCGCCCCGCCGCCGGGCCCGCAGCCGGCCGCCGCCATCTTGGCGCCCCGGCTCCCCCCCGGGCAGGCCGCGGCCGCCGCCGTCGGTGCCTTTAAAACCCGCCCGGCTCCGCCGGAGCCCGCAGCGCCGAGCCCCGCCCCTGCCGCCCGGCTCCGATTGGTCGCCCCGCGGCTCCCCGCCTCGCCGTTCGCTCGCCCCCCGCTTGGTTTCGGCGGAGGGGCGCGCGTCACGCGGCGTGATCGCCGCCCTCCAGCCAATGGGGTGGGGGGAGGAGGCGCGTGGACAGAGCGCCGATTGGCGGGGAGGCTGCAGGGCAGCGGAGGGGAGGCCAATGGCGGGGCGAGGCCGCCACGTGCGCGGCCCGTGGGTAAACAGGCGGGGAGGGGCCGGGACAGGCCGCGGGGAGGGGTGAGGGCGGGCGCGGGGTAGGGCCTCCTGGGCGGGGGGGGGGCTGGGTGAGGGGTGAGGGTTGGGGACTGGGGACAGGGGAATGGGGATAGGGGAATGGGGATAGGGGAATGGGGGTGGAGGCTGGAGATTGGGGGCTGGGGACAGGGGCTTGGGGTTGAGGACTAGGGAATGGAGGCTGGGGGCTGGAGGCCTGAGGGAGGCCCAAGGCCATCAGCGGGCCTCCGTTCCTGTCAGCAGGGCCAGGGGCAGGAGCTCGGGGCAGGCGTTGCGTTGCCATCAGGCTCAGCCTCGCCCCGCGGGCGGTGGGACTCACGGAATACAAAATAAAGCAAAGATTGGCGGCGTGGTGGTACCCCCTCAGTTTACCTCAGGGAGGCTGTGCCCTGCCCTCGCTGTACACGCACCTGCTGGATTCCCTCCGCTCCGTCACCAGCGGGTGCCCCACTGGGGAGCTCGTGCCTTCCGGGTGCGAAGCGGCCATGTAGGGCCGCGTGCCGCTAGGCCTCAGCAGCACGGCCGAAGCCTTTCCGTACAAACTCTGCAGGTCATACTTGACAAATCAGCCCACAAGCATAAAAGCAAGGTTGGTTATTCCCAATTCTTAGCAGTACAAATTTAGGAAAGCCCCCGGCGCCTGTAGGAAGAGCGGGAAGGCTGTCTGTGTCCATAGGGGAACAGGGCAGGACCCAGCAGCCTGGTGGCCGTGCGGCTCTGAGCCATGGCCAGCCTGATACGCGTTACAAAACCAAACGGTGCGCCTGCACCAGAGGGTTGCTGAAGTTAATTTTGTTTAGGAAGTGTCACACTTTGTCATCGCCTGAGTCTGCAGCAGGGCCTCTCCCTGAAGGTGTGTGCGGGGAACGACCTGCTGCGTTCCCCTCGCTGACAGGAGGCATTGCCCTGCCCGAGTCACCCGCGTGCCCGACGCTTCCAGCAGCTGCTGCTTCCTGCATTTTTCTATCCCTCGTGAGCACTGGAAAGGAGCAGCCTGGTGCTTCCCTGCTGACTCAGGTAATTACCGGAATTAGTAAAAAATGGCTTCCACACTCAGAGCCTCGGCTTTTAACTACCTGACGTGATAACCTCAGGGTTCCTCAGGATTCGTGGCATACCTCTGTGATATCCGGTCCCCTGAAACGTACGCTCATGTTCAGAATTACTTCTGAGATGAAGAACTTGGCCTTGCTGAGAGCCACGTAGGCCTTTGGAACACCTTTCATTGGCTACGTGTTAACGCACACCTCAGCGTTAATCAGTAATAACGTGGGGAAAAGTAACGTGATTCCAGATGGGCTGAATTCACGGACTTTATCTGGACTGTTGGCCACAGGTTTCCCAGCTCATGGTGAAGAATTATGTAACTAAAGAAAAAAATGCTGTGATGATTCGTTGAGTATTTAAACAATTTTTGGATATTCAAGTTCCTTTGTGCTTTCTGAATTAGTTTTCACAGGAACTAACAAATGTTTTTATCATATTTGGGAACAGAGGTATATTAACATATTGCTATCTTTGGTATTTTTAGTTAATTAAACTAACACTGCTTGATTGTCCTGTTCCATATAAACCTTTTTCCATATATTAGCAAGTGTCAGGTTAGTTTTGTAGCAAGCCAACAGAATGTGCTTGGACAGATATGCACGCAGACTATTTATTTGCTAAATTTGCTTATGTACAATGTATGCAATTTCTTGTAACTGATTTTGAAAGTATTATGAATATAAGAGGTAAAAAATCGAAATTCCACATCTCCATTTTTTCCCATATGAGTTATATCCTGTATAAAAACAATTCTCTTACAGGTATTACATGACCATTCAAATTTTGCCTTCTGTTATTTCTTTGCAAGTGCAAACGAGCTAGATAGGGAAAGGAGTGAATGTGGACAATTGTGTATAAAAAAACAACAACACAGAATTAGTGAGAGTTTAGAAGTTTGTATGACTTGAACAATTAGATCACAGAGGATTCAGAGAGTAGGAACATTCAGTCACAGTCAGATGCTACTTGTTCCAGATGTTTGTTTCCCCTTTGATAGGCTTTTTTCAGCACAACTCAAAGACCAAAACTTCCTTGTTGAAATTATCATGCAGTGATTGACTGTTTTCTCATCCACCCTTCTTGAGAATACTTTCTTGTGCATGAGACGTTTCAACTGACCGACACAGTGAAGTCATAGCATGAATGATGGAAACTACCACATCACTATTTTAGTATCTGATAAGCCAGAAGGAAGGAAGGAACAGCAGATGAACACTCAGACAGTATGGGTGTATGTGTGTGACTGGATGCATGTGTGTGGGTGTATGTGAGAAAGAGCAAGAGATATTCAAGTGCTTGATTATCCTTTCTATTCTTTTATTTTGCCACTTTATTCAGGACTACGTAAGAACTAGCTGCCTTAGCAAGCTAATTAATGCACAAGTTCTCATGTAAGAGTAAAGAATGCAGAAAGAAAGGTCTCACTTGAGCGTGCCCTCAAAGCTGTGATCAGCTCTAGCAATGAGGCTGTGATCAGCTCTTATCGTAAAGGTGAAGGAACTAGAAGAACATCTTTCTGCAGCAGCTGGTAATATCCTAGCTCTGATGGTTAATTGACTCTTGTAGTCAGATCACTGAATTTAGAGGGATCTGGCAGCTTAAGTTTCTAGATGTAATCGTTAGTTGCAAATCACCTCAGTACGCACACTGAAAATAGGCTATCAGGACTTCAGCCTGGCAGAGGAATTTTTGAAGGTATCGTATGGATCCCAAGTCTGCACACAGAGGAGGATGCCTGATAAGTAATCATACTTTGTGGAAGATACAAGAGGAGAAGTGGTCTCAGCCAGAGTGACTTCTGCCAGGAACATCTCTTATTTTTCAGGGATCCAAGCTGTGAGTGGGAAGGAAGTGGAAAACGTGGTCAGCATTTGCTGTCCTCTTCCTACTAAAGACAACTTCTTACTTACGCTGAGCCAACACTCCTAATCATGAGTCATGCACCAGCACTAGGAGGTTGCCAGTTAAACCTTTCTGATCTTAATCAACAGCCTGGCAGTTCAGAGAGCGAACAGTTATTTCTGCTCCTAGAAGAGGGCTTTGAGAACTGTCTGCTAACAGCTACATTACAAACTGTGGATTTATGTGAGATGGCTGTACTATAACATCCATTCAGGTGTCTTTCTTATCCAGTATCAAACATGACAGACACCACTAGTGACTACACGCAGTATAGTTCAGTGGGAGAGCCATGAGAAAGGCATTGCCTTAATGAGGGTCTCACAAACGCCCTCAACAACGGTTGTGTAAACCGTTGTCTAAACCATATATACTGGCCCAGGTCTCAAAAACCCCATACTGACCTTTGTTCTGCATGGTCAGGAGGGTTTGCCCATATACCTGGACATCTATCTGTAAACAGTCAACCACCTTTGTGGGTCTGACAGGCATTAGAAAGCAGTTATGGAAGAGAGCAATGTCTACACCTGAAAGCAAGTATTATGGGCTCTTTCAGGTTCCACAAAAGCCCTCAGAACATAAGGCCTTTTTGCAGATATTCAGAAATCCTCTTTCTGGGTTTGTTTAAAGAGTCAGGACAGGGAAGGATGAGGGACTGTTCCTTTCATTTCCTAGTTCCTGGCCTTTTACCAGTGAGTTCCTTTATCAGTGCTGTGCCAAAAACGCAGCCCTGGAATGGAGTGCGAATTCTCTGTGGTGCTGCCAATCAGCACAGGAAGGTGACAACTGGGTGTTGGTGACACTCACTGTCACGTACAGTCTTCTATTGCTTTTATTCTATTACCAGTAATTGAAAGGTCAGCCAAATTTTTCTTAGACAATTAAGTGACATTTACACATAGGAGATTGCAAGAAGCCAGAGATGCTTTTCCAAATGCTGCTGCAAGCACAGTCTGATATGTCACCACTGCCAAAGCGTTAACACCACTGAGTGTATTTTTAAGTCAGGCTGGACGTGGCACATTTAGAAAAGCCAGTACTGCTACGCTGGCCAAGGACTCCATAAATGCATGCATTTTATCTTGGTAGGTGTTTCTTCATACAGTCCTTCAGGCAAAGCAGAATCCCCTTGAAGGCCAAAAGACTGGTCTTACTTAATACAAGATTGCGTCTGGAAATGGAAAATCATACGTGACTAGAGGACGGCCAAGGTTGGAAATCTGGCCAAGGGGCAGAGTAGGTTGCGTTCGTGGTGGCTGAGACCCAGCATGTCCAGGCTCATGCACTGGGTGCTTGCCTCATGTAGCCCCTTCCTGCCATTACCTTCAGGATGTGGGAGAAGTGCATCTCATCCCTGGTTCGAGGGGCTGGGCTTAGAGAAGAGTTGTGCAAACTTCAAAGAACTGTCTCCTCCTTGAGTGGCAGCACAGCGCCAGCACGTTCCCCCTCGCCGGCAGGTGAACAGTTTGGGGGACTCCCAGGACAAGGATTTCTGTCCCAGTTCCTAGCCCAACACACTGGGGCTGCAGTCTGGCATGTCACCAACCATCGTGCTGTTTCATGCACAGGTAAAGAAAACACTGGAGTGACCTGTTGTTTGCTTAGATATTTGTGTAATGGGTCAGATTGCAGGATCTGTTATGGCTGGTTCCCTTACATAAAAGGGATCTGAATCCAGCACTCTTGGGGCAGCATAGGGCTGCTTGAGGGTGGCTTTGAATGTTTACAACTACTACAGGCTCTGCAAGGAGTATGAGAAGAGAAAAATGGATGTGGTTAGAACATCCCTTCATCCTGCTGTCCCCTGAGGACAGAAGGATTTATAGGGCTTATTGGCGCCAGCACAATTAGAGTGGCCTTCTGGAAGTGCTTCTCTGGAGGAAGAGCTTCCTACAATTGTAAAGTGTACCCCTCTGCATTTCAGTGACTCTGACTTCAAAGCAAGGTGTTCAGAAATACTCCTATAAATATCTGACAAAGAGGGAGGATACAGATTTCTCCTGTTGAACCAACTCTGAAGCAGCAACTGCATTATTCATGTGCGGTTCACGGTTTGGTGTTTAGGCTCGATGGAATGAATAACCAGAAAGTGAAAGGGGAATTAACAAACTAATTTGTGTTCTTATTTATGTGCTGCTTTAGCTGTTTCCTACTGTTGGCTGTAACTTGAGGGTTTTGATGGCTTGTAAAGTGCATTTTTTTTTTTATACTTTGAAAAAAACTTGAACTTGAGATGAACCCAAATCTCATACCAGAGTACCTCACGCTGAAGGGAAATGCAAGTCTGGATCTGAACTCATCTTTTGTTAGAGCACTCTTGTAAACAGGAATGTGTGTGTTGTGGTGACTCCTCAGCCCTAGCAATTTGCACCAAGCAATGACGTGGGTTCATATCGCTGCAAAACACAGAAGCCATATCCAGCGCCTAGAAGACGGTTCCCAGCGTGCTGTTTGCTGGACGGTGGCTGGCTGAAGAAGCCTCCCTTGAGGCTATCCGTGGCTCTCAGTGTGGTCCCTGCAGTGCAGCCATTAACGACTGCGGATGTGTTCGTGCGAAGCAGATTTTTTTCACAACACCCTTTCTGATTGCTGCGGTTGGTGCCCAGGCTTAGGAAAGGGATGACTTCAGCAGAAAATGGAGATAATGGAATGCTTTATGCCAAGAGGGAATGTAGGGTAAGAGCTACCATGGATGGGAAGTGGTGTCGGCAGCCTGAGATAACACGAGTGGTCGGCAGGACAAGAAGCAGCTTGGGATCACAGTTGAGCTCTGCTAACGGGAACGCATGCTTTAACTTACAACAGCGTCACTTGGCTTTTCCTGCTCTTTCAGCATGATTTGCCTTGTAGACCCACACACGTCCTTAATAGATACATGTGTCACGAGGTGTTTATGCTTGATGTCAGACTGTTGGATGTTACAAGAGAAAGGATGATGTCAGGGGTGTTGTAGAAACACATTCAGATACTCTACCTCATAACCCTGGAGTAGCTTGGAGTTCCATGACATGGAACCTTTTTCCTTGTAACACCAAGGAAAGGTTTGGAGTTTTGTAGGAACTGCCCAGAGTTCAGTCCATCTAGTCAAGCCTACCCAATAGCACAAGCTACTAAGTTTTCCTTGAGTACCTGAGATCAAACTTAAAGGCCAAGCCAGTGTTTCCTTCATCGTGTACTGTGAGTGCCTAGCACAGGAAGGGAATGGAGGTAAGCACGGCATTGTCACTGATAAGGTCTGGGGAGGTGGGTTTTCCCCATGTGGTCCTACCAAGAAATCAGCCCTGGATGGCAGAAGGCAGAAAACCAAGCGTACTCTGAAACACCTTCTTTCCCTAAAACCTGGTGACCAAAACAACCTTGAACCTGTAAGCATATTCTTGGTGCCACAAGAGAGGACATGGAGCTCCTGCCTCCCCTTCAAAAAGGCAGGTAGAACACCCCCACTGATGGAAGCTGACTGACAAACCTGGGGGAAAAAAAATCCTCTTACATTTACCGGTAACCAGCTGATGCTGCAGGGCACGAAATCTAATTATTGTCTTAGGGCAGAGCCGCACCTTTTATGAGCGTGTCCCATTATGGAAGGGAATCTGAATCTCTCAATTCATTTCACAGGCCCTGGGGAGACCGGGATGATTGGAGTCACATCGCGCTCCCCCTTCATGTGCATGCAAGCAAAGACTGTCACAAACACTGGATCAGAGCACGTAGCCTAGAAAGACACTGAATTTCATCTTAAAGGTACCGGGAGATGGCAACACCATTATTCTTTCTAGTCACCTCTGATTTTTATTCAGCTAGCTGCAAGGAAATTATGTCTCAATTCAAACTAGAAATTATTAATGCTATATTCTAAATAGCAAATCGTTGTTTTGCCTCTTTGTATGAGATCAGATCAAATCACTCACACTGCTGAATGTGGACTTTTCTAGAGATCTAATTTTTCTACCTATTTTTCTTGCTATTTTTTTCTAGCTACCCTCACAAACCTTTCCTTTGAAAAGCTGAAAAAGTTGAATCTTTTATGTCGCTTATCGTGAGGCCCATTTCCCTAAACCTGGAATTCTGTGTTTAAACTTTACCAGGTGTCTTTTTTAAAGCCATCAGTGAGCTAACCACATTTTAAAAATATTTAAACATTTATTGGAGAAATTTCTTGTTAACTAGTTCAAGCTGTGATTAAAACAGCTGTGAAAAAGCTTGGCTGACAATACCTGGTTAAGCTTGCCTTTTCTTTTAAAAAAAGCACATGAATTCTTAAATGTTAGGACTTATTATCATTTCAGTTATTGCATGTGTATGCATTATCTGTGTGTTATAGACACATGTATATATATGCAGCTATGCATATATGCATAAATATAAAAGAAGAGCACACATAAAACTCACTTGCTACAGTAACTATTGTTGTGGAAGCCAATAATGGTCTGCTAGCGGTGAAAAGCATAAGAGATAAGAACACACTTACTATTAATACTGTTCATTTTTAGAAATGCTCACAATGGGGCTCCTATTTTGACATTTTCTTCTGAAATATGAAGTATTAGGCATTGTCAGAGCCAGGATACCGGTCTAGACAGACTTTTAACTGCCTGCTGTAGTGATTCTTATCTTCCTCTGTGGGGCGAATTAGAATTCTTTGGATCAATGGATGTACACAGTCTTTTCTTGTATCAGAATAACATTACACATCCTCTTGTCATTATAACACACTGGAAGATTATTTTCAATGATAATGACAAGACCACGTCAATCACGGGTCTTTCGTAGTGGGAATTTGCCACTTACTGCATCTTTCACATGGCAAAAATTTCCCTTTTTTGTTCTTGAATTACCATGCAGAAGTTGGTAGCCAAATGTTTGGAATTTAAAAATGAGAAAAAGAAAATGTCTCATTTCTGCTGCCAGCAACGCTATAAGTTATACAGGCATTAACTTCTCCTGTGCATCCATGATTATAAAAGTGGCATAGGCGAAGCCTACATTTTGTTCTGCTTAAATATCTGTACAGATCAAAGCTTTTCGCAGATAGACACTATTGTTGAACAACATTAGTATGCGCTACCTGTATTTTTCCATGTTCAAAGAAAGCAATCACAGAGCACTTCATTTATTTTACTAAGAGCTCAGTAAATGCTGTGCTGTTGCCATTCTGCAAGGAAGGTATTTTCATGTAGAGGTATTATCATTAACAGATTCTTTTCAAATTCTAGGAAAAGTGTCATATTTTTATTTGGCATTCAGAAGACTGAGCACTTAAAAAATTTGATTGTTTTAAGGCCTTTCATTTCTTTCATGCTTTATTTTATTTTTTTTTACTTAATTAAGCGAACTGGAAATTGCTTCCTTGTAGACAAGTTCTTCCAGGCCCACTGTTAGACCCTGGACTCAATATATAACCAATAAAGATGCTGACTAATGGTGTCCGCAGGATCTGAAAAAAAGTGGAAATGGATTACAGAAGATGCCAAATGTAAAAAAAAAAAAAAAAAAAAAGAAAAAGAAAAAAAGAAAGTGCACCAAGAAGTTCTCTCTTATAAAGAGCAAAGACTTAGCTCAAATATTGATAGAGCAACCAAGTGTAGGTGGCTGAAGTTAGACAATCTGAATCATCTTAGTGTCTCTGGAGGGAAGGGAGCATTTTCAAATGTCTCGGACACTGCCATGCATTTAGAGGTCAATCTCACTCTGAAATTTTAGGAAATTAACCCACATTTTCTAATATTAGGGACAGGAGCACAAGTCTTCCTGACACTCTGTGCAATTTAAGTGCCTAAGTTGGGACGATGCTTTAGAATCGGACTCATCACCTCTGCTTTGTGCATTTTCTTTATCTTCATTTTGGTCATTTTGGGCATTTTTTGCTTGGGACTATTTATCCTTCTAACAAATAACCAATTTAAAAATAATTACAATTGATTTGTCTCTTCTAAGTCTCCAGTTTTCATACTTTGCTAATCTGTAAAACTTCCCAAGAAAAATGGTGTCTTAATTGCAGCATTTTGCACCTTGACATTAACTGTATATTTCACTCATGGCCAATTTAAAAATCAAAATAGAAACTTTGTAATAGTCTCCCTTTACAGTTTGGGTTATGAGAAGCTGAGAATTCCCTTAGGCTTGATTGATAAAACATGGCATTTATCCTATTCCTAGGATGATGTTCGGCAAACTTTATGACAGAGGGAAACAGCTGGTAAAGTGGGTTCATGGAAAGGTGAAGGTAATATAGACATAAAAAACAAGAGGATAATGATTTTAAAAGGGATAATAGTTGTAATAACACCATTAACCTTTTGCTTCAAATTATTGAATGTGTGGTCTCTTCAGCAGGCTAATCAAAGGTTTGCATTAACTGCAATGCAAGAGGAAGTGGCAATATACAACCTGAGGTGATTTTTTTCCCTCTTACAATTATTCACTATCAAACTCTTACCAAAAAAAAAAAAAAAAAGAGAGAGAAAAGAAAAACCAGCCCTTTGGCTGTTGAAGACCCCTTTCAGTTTTGAAATGAAGATGACTTACTTTCAGAGGAAACAAACTCCAGCTTCCTTCCTGCCTTGTAAGGGCTGGATTTTACAAGGGGAAAAGAAAAGAAATAAATGTAATTTGTTATGGATACATAAAAAATTCAAGTCAGAGATGTAAACAGGCAGCATAATGCTATAGGGCAGACTGTCAGTAAGAGCTGTCTGCGAGCTGGCTTTGCCTGTGTGGTGGGACTGCACGGAGGAGGGTCAGCAGCACGGAATCAGCTCAGCGAAGCTGTGCCCGGTAGCGTGGTGGGCATCCCCTCATAAACCAGGCGTGTTACTGCACAGGTTGGTGGTGGCTCACCTGGGACATGGGGAGCTCCATGCTAGGTCACTCTAGGTGTCTGAACAGTTAATTATGCCTCGATCAGTGAAAAGCTGCCTTTTTCGCTTTCATTTTACACGCATGCAGGGTTGGCTAGCAGAGGCAGGCTATGCTCTGACAGTTTATTCAAATGCTAAAAGGCAAATGCATTGATGGTGGAAAATTGCCATAGATGATGGAAAAGCTCCTGGTGACTCGATGGGATTATTCAGGAATATGTCCAGTTAGGCAAATCTGCTCTGTCATGTCATTTCCCAGGTGATGGTCTTTATTGTTCACGTAAGGCCTCTGAGGTGTGCATCAGAGCACCTTTGGTTGGAAAACTGTGTTCTATGTGCAGTCACAGAGAGAGAATCGCCCAAGTTAGACACCTACAGCAAGACTGTCTGACTAGCTTGCAATGTGTTGTGTCAATCTAGTATGAAAGGAATAAGTGTAAAAGGAAGTTTGCGCCGCTCCTCACTGACAAAACCCCATACTATTAACAGCCCCCTTCTGTGGAATCAAGGGACGGTGAAAGACTTCAGGAGCAGTGTGCCTTGAATTTGAATTAGCCAGATTGAATTTAAAATCAACAAGCTGAAAGGGCCTGAGATAAGAAGTCAGAACATTCAGAGGAAATGAGAACTGTTCCGGGAACTAAAGGTGAAAGAAACACTAAGTCACATTAAAATTATTCAGCAAGAAAAGAGACACCTTTTCTTTTCCTCGACACCTTTTCTTAGAAGTCATCTATATTCAGTAACCTTTCCCAGACACTTTGCCGGGCTGTTTTTAGTAGCTCAATCCTTTGTTTCAAAACCACCCATTGATTCAGTGCCATAAGTGAGAAGTAATTAAGGTGGACAGAAATCTTGCCTGCTATATGGATGTATGAGGTGTAGAAGAGCGAAGGACAAAAGGGAGTGAATGCATTTTTCCAAAAAAATAGTTTCTGCAACACGTGAGTCCGCTGTAGTATGTTGTTAAATACATGTGCATGTAGATAGAAGCTGTATTCGTCTTCCTGTCTATTGATCTGCCATATAACACATGCTGATATACATACGTGTGTATTCCTGGAAGATAATGAACTGTTTAGGCAGTACTTTGTCAGAATATCATTTAAAGAGTTACATCCTTTTAATGCACAGTAGTTTAAGCAAACTCCAAGGTTCTTTCTCGGCAATAAACCCATTAAATCATCTTAAATACCATGTCATAATGACAATTTGATGCCACCAGATGTGGCACTAGGGATTTTTTTTTAAACGCTTTCCTGCAGATATAGCTTCCTGAATTTTAAATTCTCTAGCCTGTTTGCACAGCTGTTAGATCACAGAGCTCTGCCATCTTTTTGCCTTGCATCAGTTATTCACTAAATCATGTGTGGTGTGACTACAAACTCACTACATCTCTAGCGTTTAGGCTCATATCCACTTCCGTCTCATAAAGGCTGAATAGTTGGGCCGTATGGGAAAGGCTGCGTGAGCATTAAAACCCAGGAGCAGGATCCGTTCCAGCTGTGGAGCTCCCTCGTGGGGACATTTCCGAGATGCAGTCAGAACGCTGCCCCTCACATACCCTTTTTCTCTGGCTACTTAGCATCCTGGGTCTGTGAAAAATACGAACGCATGACCCTTTCCTCATCTTTTCTCATGTTGTCAGCCAAAAAGGCAACTGGAGTGGTAGTACAGCACCACTTTGACACCAGAGAGACTTGGGAGAGGGAGCACATTAACAGGATACTAGTAGAGTCCAAAAAAAATCACACACAAAGAAATATTATTTCATGCAAGTGCATATTTAAATAGTGGAGAAAGCCACAGGAGGCTGTGGAAAACTTGGAGGCCAACAACAAAAATATGGTAAATGAAGAGCAGAACGCATGGGTGATAGATTCTTTCCAGAAACAACCCCTAGCCCACAAAGTCCCATGGTTCTGGTTCACAGAAAAAGGCAGGGTGTGAGAGAGGTGCGTTGGCAAGGACTTGGCGTGAGGTCATGAGTTTTGTGCAGGTAGAGTGCTCCGAAGTGTGATCCCATTTCAGGCAGAAGCATTGATGGTGGATTTGGTGCTGTTCTTTAGCAGGTCAAGATCTTTGGCTGTGACCTGGGGAGATTGCTGAGCACTTTTCCTGAGAGTGAGAAAAATCATCAGAAAGCACAGAAAGCCTGGCTACCCGTGTGAGCCAAGCAGCCCTGAACTCAGCCTGAATGTGATTCCGTGCTGCGACAACCCTGAGCTCCTGTCACTGCCAAAGGATTATTCAATCCTGATTTAACGTGAATTAGAAATACTCTCAAAAAGGCTGATTCAAAGCCTGGTGGAAAGATTCCCATTGACTTGCACAGGGTTTTGGTTTGATTCGCTGTTTGGCTTTGGGGCTGACACACGAATGTTTGAGCAGCTCTGTACTGAAGAGGGCATGCAATGCTGTCTAGATTACCCTCCAGTGAAGTGTAATATTTGATAACATCAGTAAATACAAAACAGAAACAAAATGACAACAGCATTTGAGCAGCTTGTGATAGCAAATGAGGTGGAAAAGTTAAATGGATATAGAAAAGGATCCCCAGAGGTTGGATCGCAGCACGCTGCTGGTGGGAGCCCGGTTGTTTCTATACTGCTATCAACATGTGGAGCTCTAAATCTTTTTGAATCGTGGCTGAACGGAGATTTGCTCATAACTACCTTTTCTCTTATTCATATTGTATCGGCTGTCCTCCTCTCCTACCAGCAAACAAATAAAACCTTTGTGCCAGCTATAGCAGCAGTTTACATGGAAAACAATGAAGCAATTTCAGGCAAGTATTAAATGTAATTTTGGCTTTTTTTGCTGTCACTTAGCAGCTCGGAAGAGGCTCTGCACTGATGTGCAGAGACCGGCGTGCGTTACGCAAACTCCTATCACAATCTCATTGACTGTTTGTGGACCCCCATATCTCTCTGTTTCCATCTGTTGTTTTATGTTTTAAGACGATAAGTTGTTTGGAGGATGTCCAAATTCCTCTCCCTTCCCCAACTTGGGTGAAGTACCTGCCTGCCTTAGGCTGCTTGTATAGACAGTAGAGAGAGAAGCTTCTCCAAGGAGCGACTCGCTGATGGCTGGGGTGCTTCTTTCTCTCCCTCTCCTCCCCTCCCTCCTTCCACCCTCTCCCTCTGACTGCCCAGGGGTTTTGTAGGGTGCCTGAGTACATTGCCCCAGCAAAGGGCCAAGGTTTGACAGGGTGAATTTGGGCTGTGCTGCTTTCTTGAGCTGGTGATGATTCAGAATTAAGATAACACAGACTGTAAGGAGTACAAATGTGTGATCCGCCAGTTTCCTGCAGCCCAAGAGTGGGCAACAGCAGAGGCTGCCATGTCTCAGTCTAGAAAGTAGCTCATGGCTGACACAATATTTCAAGAGATAACAAGGGAATTTCGAGCTTATCCAAGAAAATAGAAATGACACAGAATATAAATAAGCAAAACATATGAACCATAAACCCAATCCTATTAAAATTAACTATGTTTTAATTTCTGAAAAGGATGACATGTTGGTGTTAGATGTACTGAGCAGGAAAAGATTACATGCATCATTAAAAGAAAATGTTTTCAAGGGCCCTTTTAAAAAATTGTATCTATGTTTGCAATTGCCATGTGCAAAATATAAAAATCAGAGAAGGGAAAAAAAACAGCAAGCAGTGGAAATAGCCCATTTTGTGAATTATAGGAAAAAATATACCATCTGTGATTTAGTGCAGTTCCCAAGATCCCATCTGTGATCGAAGCACAGTCCTCGTTGAAGGCTGAATCCCTGAGCCGTTCCATATGATAAAACATTTCTCTTGGAAGATGCTTGGGCTAATGGGTTTGTTTTTCTGGAATATGGCTCTTCTAGATGAGACATAAAACCCTAGACACCTAAATCTGCCTCCAGTGGCCAACTACAGCTCACATAAGCAGAAGCAGGAGTGAAAGGAGGTCAGTGATCTAAGCACCTTTTCTATCAGAATTTCCATACTACTTTTTGTCAGGTTGGGTTACTGGCTCTAAGAGGTCTAGATGGTGATTTCATATTCTCTAGCGTAAGACGTCGTTTCACAGTGCAGCATCTTAAAAAACAACACCACTTCTGGCTGCCTCTCTTTTACCCACTATTGCCATGCTTTAAGTCAAGGAGGTAGGCAGCTAGCTAAGGCCTGTGGCTGAACTAGGAAGAAAAGCCCTTTCTCCTCTGACTTCCCAGCGCAGTTCTTTGTGTTTCAGAGGAGTTTGTGTAATCCCATTTCTCCGTGTGGGCAGATGGAGTCGCTGGTCTCTGTGCACGATGAAGCCTCGCTGTGCACGTGCAGCTGCAAAGCAGAAGCTATACCTATTTCCTTTTATTATTGCTGTTAAATTTTCAGCGGAGTGAGAAGGAGACATCCCTCATGCTGGCGGCAGGCCTCAAATGCAGCTGCATGGCTCGAGTCTTCTGATGCCTCTGTAAGCAGCAGCACTGCAATCTGTCTTAGAGCAAAGGTGGCCGTAGCTCTATCAGGTAGTTACATAAATACAACATCTTTCATTGCAGTGCTCTATTAATTACACACACGTACACAGTGGCGTGATTTCAGTTACCACTGAAATTTATATCTGAATAATAAATGCATTCACCTATTTAATTTATGTTTATATTTTCTGCTCTATATAATTATATGCTGATTATACAATTATAGAAAATACTTACCTATTTTGCACAATTATGCTGTTAATGAAATAATGCCCGCAATAGAGCTCTGTGTGTGTGTGTGTGTTTGCATGTTTATGAAAATACAGCCGCAGTTGGTTGGTTCAGAGTTGTCCGGAGCTAGTTTGGCTCCAGCTGCAGTGAGGTTGCTGCCTGAACAGACGCAGTGCAGTGGAGGAGCGTGTCTGTTATTACTCTTATCACCTGAATCTCGTTGTATTACAAAATGGTTTCAGCTTTATTCTAAAACACCTGCAATAAGGATGTTCATCCACCTATTACATGCGTGGCTGACCCGGCTCCTGTCCCCCTCTGCTTGGATGCACCACACGAGGTGCACGGACCTCCCAAACAGGACACCCCAGAGCCACCGACCCCCTTATGCTGTGCAGCGTGGGTTGAGCCACCGAGCCCATGTCTGCAGTTGCCTCTGTTGGTTTCAGGACAGACGTTTCATTGTGTGAGTGCAGCCTCAGAGCGATTTAGGCATCCTTCCAAGCTAGCACAACCCGCCGCTGCGTGAGCCTGTGAGGGATGGGGCAGATTCATGTCACGGCATGCGATGTTGTGGCACTCGGCTGCAAACTCGCAGAGTACAATTGCAGTTGGCTCTCGTACAGCGCTCTGGTCTGGGTGCTCTCATGCTTGCTGGGGCTTCCTAGTCACTGGTTTTAGTACAGATGAATAAACAAACAAGCAGCAGCCACTGATAGCATCAGCATCTGTGTTTGTACCGATGGCAAGCGGAACGATTCACGCAAGCTAACACAACAAAGCCGCGTCAGAGCTGGGGGCAGGCCGCCTGCCTCCCACCTGCCTTTCCCGGGGATCAGCTGGCTGCCTCCCCAGCACCTCGAGGGAGAAAACAGTTCTGTTCAGCTCAACAAATGCACCGTGGCTTTGCCTCTTCCGTACCATACGGGCCTTGCAGCCAAAGGGTTAAAAAGAAGTGAGTGTGTTTGGCATGCTCTGTGGAGTGCCCGAAGTCTGAACATGAATGACCAAATTGCTTTTTACTTTTTAAATTAAGCCCTCTGTCTGTATGCATGCAGCTAACACTGCTGTTCCATTAAATAAAAGAATTTGTTCCCACTCCTGTTTTTAATAGGTAAGACCCTGCAGTTCCATCTCACAACTTTACTGACACAAGATCTTATTAAAAGCAATCCTCCCCCTCTCCTCCTTTAAATCCGAGCTTGTGATAGCTTCATCCACATTGTGTTTATTTTATATACACAGCTCTGCAGCTGCTGCTTCCTTCTTCTCCGATAAATGACAGCGTAACTGTTGCATCCACTAAAAAAAAGTAAATAAAATTAAATGGGGAAGAACAATACATCTCTGGCAGACAATAATAACTCTTTTAAGGCACATCTAAATTGTACAGCCTGATCTTAATTGTAAGGATAATTCTTTGTTGTTTCAAGCAACTTGGAACACGATAGAAAATGCACGCTCTTGGCAGTACATCCAGAAAGAATTCTTTGGAAACAATGGAGAGAATTCTCCTGAACTGAAAAGAGATTGAAGCTTCTTTATTAGGTTAATAGGGCTATACTCTGTGATGAGGGAAGAATGGAAGAATATGCTGCAATCTGTTGTCTGGTTGGTTTGGAAGCTTTTTCAGCGCAGACAATACTGGATGAGGCCGGGAGTGCTGGGTGCCAGTGTTAGCAGCGAGGCATCCCGTGCCCAGCCACCCTGGGCCCTCTGTGGCTCCCTCCTCAGGAGGACCGCGAGCAGGAGCTTTCCCTCGCCCTCCCCGGCCCGTGAGCCAGACTGAGCCCGTGCTGGACTGGTGCCACTGGTGTGTGGCCCCCTCTGGGCCGTAGGCACTGCCTTTCTTGTATCACAGCCTGTGTTTCATTGTCTGTGCTGTCGCTGATGCAGCCACCACCAACAGTGGAGGCCAGCAGCAGCATGGTGGTAGCTACCAGTGCTGTTCAGCCGTGGCTGTGGGACTGGGATACAATTTCAGGTCTCTATTCAGTCCTTTGACAGACATCCGCTTGAATTTGCCCACAGTTTGTTGGAGGAGCTGGGAAACAATATTAACCAGAGGCAGAACAAAACAAGGGTGAGTAATGTAAAATCAAACCACTGAGTTAGAGCAGGGCAGTACTTGCTGGAATCAATTCCTGCATCAGAAGCTGGAATTGTTTTTGAGAATCGTTCAGCTCTTCCTGGAATAAGGGGAAGCTGTGCAGATGTGCAGTCTGCTCTTCGGCAGCTTGACTGGTTCACAGACTGCAGCAAGTCGCTGGAAGAGAGCTAGGGACTGGAGACCATCAGGTAGCTGTGGAAAAAAGAGGTACAGTGATCTGATGGAGGAAAGGCTAAGAAATACTTCCAAACAATGAAGCACTGACCTTGGTGAGGAGACAGGAAAGGATAAAGAAATAATCCAGGTGATGTCTTAAAAATGTAGATATCTTTTATTTAAAAGAAAGAAAAGAGAGAGAAAGCTACAAAAGGTGGGAGGTGCGTGTCTGTTTTGAAAGCAGCTAAGAAAGACCTTGGGAAAGATCAAGCCAGGCCAAGCGCTGCAGCTCCGTGTGAGTAACAGCAGCTGACAGTCAGCCGAAGTGGAAGCCCTATCAAAAGGATGAAGGAATAATGGCTATACAAGGCACAAAAAAGGTTTCCAAAACAGGTGAAGCAGCACCAGTGGGAGATCTCCCCTGGATCTCATCTGGGAGAGGTCTGGAGGAAGGGGTGAAGGAGGGCATGGGCTCAGGAGAGCACACGGTGTGAGCGTTCCCATGCAGCCCAGCAGGACGCAGCCATTCTGCCAGCCCAGAGGTAGGGCTGCGCTCACCAGCTCTGCCCTGCCTGCCCTGAACGCAATGCCCTGCCCCAAGTGTGGCAGCGCAGCCTGCACAGCTCCCCAGGAAGGTGCCGTGGGGCAGAGCTCAGCAGAGGGCCCCAAATGCCGGGAGGGTGGGCTCCAGCTGTGCTTGCTGCTCCCCACGGGTAACCTGAGTGCTGAAGGCAATCTTAAGCCTCCTGTGCGTCACGTTTGCCATGTATTCAGTGGCAGTTTACCCTTGCACCTAAATAGATAGCAGCAAGATGTTTACCGTGGCCTCAGCCTGCTTTCTTGCCCTGCTTGCAGGGCACTCACTGGGCTCGGTGCTGCCCGGAGGCCTGACTGGGCAGAGGGTGGGGTAAACCTCAGCTTCCTGGAGAGGAGGAGGATGCTCTGGACCACGTTCAGGTACCTGCTCTGCAAGGCAGGCTGAGGCTGGCTGTGGGTTACTATTCCAGAGTAGCCTCAGGGGTAAATAAAAGAGGCCACGTTCCCATGAGTGCTGGCCCTCGAACCAGCTACAGCAGTCAGCAGGGAAAAGGGCAGCTCCTTGTCCTCAGCCAACCTGGGGAGAAGCGTCTGAGATACCTGCGTGTCTCCCTGTCAGTGTTTCAATATGGCAAAAGGAAAACGCTTGTCCCCTGTGCTGCCTGGACCTGCCCCTTTACTTACCTTTTTATCACAGTGTCTTAGAAGGTGAGTGGTCCCACTGCTGAGCTCTCCGCCTGGTCCTCCTGGGACTGAACATGGCAGAGCCTGGAGCTCAGCCCTGGGATTCGGAGTGGGCTGAAGTAAAATAAGAGCTTGCACCCCCCCCCCCCCCCCCAAAAGCCATTTGTCCTCTTCCCAGCTTGTCTGAAGCAGTGGCTGCATTTTCTTGAGGCCTGAGGACACCTGTGCACACACATGCGGGGTATGTTTGCTCTCAGGGAGGGCTGAGCCTGGAGAAGTGTGCTCTGTGGGGGCTGGACCATTTTTTCTCTCCTCTGTTGTGGCGTGGATGTGAGGAACACCATCATGCTCTGCTCCCTTGTGCCATTGCCTGGCGAATCCCAGGCATGAACTGAGGGCAACATCTGGCCTTTTGAAATTATCCATGCAGCACCAGACACAACCCTATAGGAGAGGCAGGAAGAATCTATACGCCTGAAGTGGCACCCTCGTGTCCTGATGCTGCACTTTGGTATGTGGCAGCAAGGTCATTGCTGGGTCCGGCTTTGTCTTTTCACTGGGAGGAAGATTTTACAGCTTTTGGAGTATCTGGCCCAGCAATTATCGTACTGATGCTCCGTGCATATGCTGCAACTTGAGGCAGAGCACGAAGTGGTCTGACTGATATTAATGTAAGCTAGAGTTCATCATGAACTAATCATGCCACCGGAGATTTATCCTTTGGTGAAGGTGAGAATTTGTCTGGGAACTGGTCGGGTTTTTCTCTGCGGACTAAACGCTGAATTAGGACCAATGAGGCGGTGAGGACACGGTGAGCAAAAAGTCTTGCCCTGTGAATGAGGGCAATAAATGAGGTTTTCATTTAGTTGCGTAAGCTGTTAACCTTCCTTGCTGCAAAGTGCCACCTAGTGTTCGCAGCCAGGCCTGCTGGCCTCCAGTCCCCGAGAAATGTGTCAGGCAAACAGTTTAAAAAGCCTGCAAAGGAGGCAGACAAAGGGCTCTAAAGGAGGCAGACAAACCTTAATTTTTAAAAACCAGATAGCATTGGTCTCTAACCCAGGATTGTCCTCAGTGTCTTTATTACGTGATAGGAAATGTTTCAGCTGGGTTAAAAAATGAATCTAGCTCTCGGAAAGCAAAGCAGAGACCATGTTGCAGGAGCACGTTATCTTCAAGCCGCCTGTGGAATTTCATGCACAAAATATGTGCCCAATGATGTGTCAAATTTGCACGTGTAGCAAGCATTATGGCATTATGAACGTTGTTTGCATTGCAGCGGTGCCTCTGTGTGCTGCTGAGGGAAGAAGATTAAGCACTGCATGCACACGTGGGTGCGAGGAGGGCCCCTTCTTGCAAGTTTACAAACCAGCTGCAATGAGTAGGTGAATCCAGGGACAGGAGAGCTTGTTAATAACCATCAGCCTCTGTGTGTAGGTGCATGGAAGTTAATTTTGTATGCAAATCAGTCATGCAATAGCAAATGTACTTCATAAGCCTTAAACCAGACCTAGTGAAGATGCAGTTCAGCATTTAAAGTCTAAAAACTGGGGAGGGATGATCCATGACAACGGTTAGAAATTGGAGGCAGAGGGGAGGTAAAAAGAGGGCACAAAAATAACTCTGCATTCAGGATTGTATCTGGGGCATCTTTCACACTGGGCTGGGGCTGTCCTGATTGGCTTGGAAATTCTCCTGCCAGATCTGATCACCCCTGAAACCACCCCGAGCGCAGACCTCAAACACAAAGGTTGTTATTATTATTTGTTGTTATCTGCAAAATGCTGATAGCACTTAGAAGTGCCAGAGGATTCATGCCTTGGGTTTTGCTCTTGCGATGGCCAGGAGCACAGTCTAATTAGCCCAAACAATGTCCATGATAGAGAACAGCCCTACTGACAGGGAGCAAATTAGGTCTCTGACCTAGCAAAGCATTTAACCATGTGCCACAATTTTTAGTATGTGTATATCTGGATTAAGACCTGGATGATGTAACCTTTTGCTGCCTCTAATTTCTTTGATTGCAGTATGAAGCACAGCCCAATGTGCTGGCTCAGAAATCCCTCCATACAGCATTAATCTGATTTCTAAACTGACTCCTTGCATCTGAACAGAGCACTAGGGTTTCCATCCAAACCAGAGGACCTTTGCCATTTACCCTCCGAGAATTTCTGTAGGAAACCCAAGCCCCGTAGCCAGCCATGCACAGCAGCTGGTGGCTCTGAACTGGTGCTGGCAAGCAACATCTGTGCAGGAACTCAGAGTAGCTTCAGCACATCTGTGCCATGACCGCTGGCCTGACATCTCAGCAGTAATGCAGGCCTTTTCTTGACAGCTGCTCACCTATGGGACTCTTGCTCCCTCTGTCCAGTTACACACAAACACATACAAACAATTTTAAAGCTGTCTCAGCAAGAACGACAACAGTTCCTCCTTTCTTTTTGCTCCTTAGTGATCTGCTGAATCACTCTTGTGTTCCTTGTCTCACTTCAGTAATAAATGACAAAGCAAATACAACAGCAATGAAGAACCTGGGCAGTTGTGCAAGCTACAGGGCATGGGGAGAAATACCCAGATTTACCTTTTGGAGCTTGGGAAGCAGGAGTTGACTCTGAGCAAGGAGTCACCTCGCTGTCTGACCTGTATGAATTTCTGAGATGACTCTGTGGCGATGTGGATGTCGTGAAGAGCTGCATGCCCCTCAAGGGAGTTTTGAGTTTAAGGTTTTACTCTGGATCTTCTCCTGTGATTGTAGAGGCTTATGCTCTGTGGAACAGACTAGGAGCACGTCTACTTTCTTCCCAAGCCTCATGATAACCTTCAGTGGTTTCAGGGTGGATGGAATAAGAGGCTTAAGAAGGAGACTCCAGCTGGAAGTTGGTGGGTGTTACACTTGATGATCTACTTGCATCCTTTGGTTTAGAAAGTCTCTGGGAATGTGTGCCACAAAATACTCTCCTATACTAGCTCTGTCCCCATACTCGTCACTGGACCTCTGAAATCACTGGGCTGGATGGTGTGACCCCGCGTCACTGCTCTTATCTCCTACGTCCTACAGTAATTACAGCCTCTTCAGACCTGCTGTGTGGTTTCCACTGCTTTGACAGGGCATGGTGCCATGGGGGACAAGCCCACGTCTCTGACCCTGCCCCGCTGTGATCGCAAAGGTCCTGAAGCTGTACCTGCAGAGAGCACTGCGTGAAGCTGATGATACCTGCCTGCAGAGCCTCTGCACCCCTCTCCGTGTGCATCCACGTTGCCTCTCCTACTGAGCTGGGCAGGATATGGTTATAACACATGCTGAGTCACAGACTGCTTGGAGCAGATTAGGGTCACCTTAGATTCTGATGCAGAATTAGAACAATGAGGAACTTCATCAGCTCGTGCTATAAATGACTGTTTCTTCTTTGTTCAAGCCAGAAGCGTCTGGTGATCCCATTCCTGAGTAAACATCTGAACACAGATTTTCACACAATTCTCAATTAGCAGCGCAAGAGAAAAACAGATAAAAGAACATTTCTGAGTTATCGAGAGGCAACCTCAGAGGTTCGCACTTCAGCGTGACAGCTCCCCTTGCAAGTGGAACCATCAGTTCTTTATTAAAGTCCAAGTGCGATTCAGCATATGCCCAAACAGTACAGAGCGTGCCGAGAAACTTGAACTGGGATTTGTTTATTGTCATGTGCTCAGTGCAGCAACATTTGTGCAGATTAGTTCTGAAGATGGGGGAAAAAAAAAACGCCCCTCTCTTAATTAGTTACAGCACAGTGTGTTTCGTTAGTGCCACCTCTTGGCCAGCAGACTATAGGTTTCATACGAAGACGAGCATCTTGTGTGATGTAAACGTGTTAAACCTGCTCTGCTCCATGCTGGTGCTTCATGGAAGGAGGGAAGCAAATATTGGAAATTGGCATAGAAGAATAGCCTGAAATATTTGTATTTCTTCCTTCCTTTTTTAACAGGCTTATGCTGTAATGGGCATGGTTGTGATGTAGAATCCTACCAGCTGGTGTGTGCTCAGGCTTTGAATATGATCACACACAGACAAAAAAAATCGAGCATTTTCAAGTATAAAAATACCACAGTATTTTTCCCAACACAGAAATAAACTATTAAAGGAAAAGGTTATCCAATATATGCTCAGTTTAGCTCCTCTAGACTACAGTCCCAACATATCTTTATGGATTTAGAGACCGTATGGTCAGAAACCAGGGAATTTTTTCAGTAATCCTTCTGTCAACTTCAGAACTTTGGGTTGCACAAATTATTATTTCCTTTTTTCAGACTGTGGTCTACAAATCTCAGGGCTCACGACTTACTTGTGCAGAGTCAGGAAAAGGTAACGAGTACAAACAAGGCATTCCTAAGATTTGCTACCTAAGAGCTGGAACCTCCACAGGAGTATTTTCAAGAATCTGCAGATTAAGACAAGTTATACACAACTGCACAGGAAGATGCTCTCCAGATAGGTGCTTACCCTCAAGGTGAGGTTTTCAAGTGACAGATCATCCATTATATCCTGAGGTAATTGGTCAGAATAGTTAATTGCCTTCTCCTGAACTAAAACATCTGTATCTGATTTGTAGCTTCCATTTCTATCCAGAGGTTTTTGCTCCATCTCAATGGTAACCTCTGCTAACCAGAAATACCTGATTTTTATTTATTTTTATTTTTTTGAAAGCATGGATGCTATCTTAATTGCCAATTACTGATTAATAAAAGGAACTCAATAATACATCATATAAATACCTTCTAATATGAATTACATGTGGCCCAGCTTTACTGTTTAAGTCCTGCCTCAGTCACTGATTGGAATGGTTTATCCAAGCGCTTATCTTTAAGCCCCAAAATAATCCCACTGAACTCAGCTGTAGAAGGCACCCCTCAGTATTAAAAACCAAATCTCCGGCCATTGCATTTTACAATTTTAAGACCCAGCAACCTGAGTGTTTGCCAACTGCAATCTTTCTTTTCATTTTGGCTTTTCTTGGCCATATTATGTGACTCTAGTTTTACTCATTAAAGTCTCAAATTGTGCTTGTTTTGTTAACAACCATTAGGGCAGGGGTTCTTACTTTTAATTGGCACCATCTGGAAATGAGAAGGAAATGGCTCAGGATGGACGCAAAGACAAGGAAAGGCCTTGCACTTATTCACATTTGCAGAACTTGTCCCATTTGGAACAGCCACATCTGACCTGGGAACCTGCTTACCCTTTATTTCTGCTGGGGGCTGGAGTGGGGGAGTGTTTTCATTCAGGAAATCGACAATCCACATTTTACCAGCAGAACTAGAAAATAACCATTTTAAAGCAGAAAGTTGCACAATTCAGGCTGCTCGCGAACTAGGCCTTTTTATGCAAATTGAATATCTTTGTTCCCAGTTTTTTCCAATCTTGCACCACTTGTTCAGCATTTCCTCATTTTCTGGCACTGGTTTCCATAGCTGCATGCAATCACACTCTCACACAGATGCCATTCTGTGTTCAAAGCACTGAATGCTACAGGGCATATTAGTGTTTTTATGCTTTAGATCTATCTTTATGTAACTTCAGAGCTCATTAATATATACCATTTTGTGTGATTAAAAAACAACAACCTGGCACATGAGAAGCTTTGAACAGGAGAATGGATTGCAAGGAAAATGGCTTTCTTCTCATTATGCAGATTTCAAGCTAGACATGAGATGGGCCCAGAGAGTCAGTGGACTAGGTACCAACTACTGCGAGGCAGTAATTTCCCGACTGCAGCCGTGCAGACTGTCAAAAGAAACAGAAAGAGTCAAACGCTATTTGAAATGTGAAGATTTTTGCATTAGGATTTCATGATAGTGGACACAAATGAGTGAAAAATCCCACGGCATTCATCGTAATGCTTTCTCCAATCTCAGCGAAAGGCACACTCTTCTGCTGTGTGAAAAGCTAGAGACTGGACCGAGATGTGCAGCTACAGGAACGATGGCCTCACTCTCAATATCTAATGAGCACAGAGTAGAAGGGTGTAAAAACAGGCCGTTAGTGAAGCAGGTTCTCCCAGTTGAAGTTGCAGCCTGAGCTGCTGACTCTAAAACTGCTGTGCCAAAAAGTATTCAGATTATGGGGGCCAGAGCATAGTTCTTTTCTAGCTGTGGATGCTGGTTTGAAGGAATGATGCTGGCTTTTTTCTGACCATCAGCTCTGACTTTCCAAGCTGCTTTCTGTCTAATGACAGCAGCCTGTCACCTGCTAGCCAAAGCACAGGCTGCTTTAGCAGTAAAAGCCAGAAGCGATTGCCCCTTTCAGGTCCCTCTCCTTCCAGGACCCCCATGACCTCTCCCAAGGAAGATCACACAGCACAAGCCCACGTTCTCCTAATTCACCTAATGCCGTAGGTGCATGTGATTGAGATGGCATCACTCAGCAAAGCAGCGAGACATTCTCCCCATCCCATTTAGGAGTCCATATTTCTAAGGAGCAGCTTTCCAGAAAAAACAGTGTGCATTAGGATGGCTGGGAATCTGCTGTTGTTGCAGCTTGGGCAGTGGTAATGATGTAAAATCTGGTATATAATCCACCCAGTGTTCACTAAAATCCTCCAGGAATGGGCATGCAAATACATTTTTCCTGTCTTAATCCCTGACTTTGTGTTAAGAGGTATGTGACTCGAGTAGCAATGTAGCCTCTGGTCATCTGGAGAGGTAACAGAGAGAGCCACACAAGATGCAGAATTCGGCTTCCAAACAGCAGCTCCACATATTTCCCCAGCTCTGGGCAGCTTTTTGTTCCCCTTTCCTCCTCCCCCTTTTCCTTCTACACATTAAAAGGAATGTACTGATTATATGGAGCTATGACAGCAAATTGTGACTAATGTATGAAATGAAAATCCGTGCCTGATGGCACGGAGATCTTAGACAGATACTCTGCAATTACTGCCTTGCTACAATTTCTGCTGGGTGTTACTTGCTCAAACACAATACTGAGCACAGGCAATTTACTGCAGAGGTCATAAAAAAAAAGTATCTCATTAAACCCACAGCATTTAAGACCAGGTAGTTTCCCAGCTCACGTTTCTGCTTGGCGCAAAGCCATGGAGGCTGGCTGGGCAGCTGCCCACGGGGAAGATCCCTCTCTGGTGTGAAGGAAAGCAGTGAGAGCGGGCAGGGCGAGCGGTGTGCTGTACGGGAGGGAGCAGAGGCTGGTGAGCTGCAGCCTGCACCTCTCAGTGCCCCGCAGAAGCAGGGGGATGTAACCAGCTGCTGAGAGCGCAGGGAGATGTGGCAAGGCTTGGAGCTGAGCAAGTCTCTCAAGTAGCCAGCGGTCTTAACGTACCAGCCATTTCTCTCCAGGGAATTGCAACCCCCCGGGGACTTGGCACGCTCTCCCTTGTGATGATCTGTTGAATACTCTGCAAGATGCTGGCCCGAATTCTCTCTGCAGCAGCATCAGGTGCTCGCAACTGCTGCTCGGAGCAGGCAGGGCCAGTTGGCAGCGGTGCGGGCGTCTCGCAAATGTGCTGATGTAGCACTGACACGGGAGCTGCTGCCAGGGCCCTGCCTGCAGACGGGTGGGCAGGAATCAGAGCTGTCTTTGTGCAGTGTAATTTACTGACAGGCCCAGCTGTCCCCGTTTCCTGGTTTTAGGTGGTAAATGCCCCACGCAGAGGTGCCACAACTGTGCCAGTCAGGGTGAATCAACCTCTCCAAACAGCCCCCACTAAGGCATGTTGCCTACCCAGCCAGTGAATCAAGCGGGTAGAGAGGCCTGGTGTCAGCTGGTTGATACAGAAGAGCGAAAAGACATTTCCCATCACCAGAGGCTTTTACAGCCCAGCTGACGCTTCTGCATCCCAGCGAGGTGCCAGCCCAAGAAGAAGTGCAGGCTCCAAACCTGCCTCCTTGACGCTGAAGATGGCTGGCGGCAGCCTCTGCAGGGGATGGCAGCTGTGCCTCACCGCCTTCGGCCAGCACGTGGGGCTGTGTGCGGGCAGTGTGGGGCTGGGAGCGGAGCTGAGAGCCACTGCTCCATGGGCAAGCCCTGAGCCTGGCGGGGCTCCAGCACGGCAGGGAAGAAACACACCTGGGTGACTCCGGGGAAGGTGGCTCAGTCCAAGAGATCATAAAGGTAGCTATGGACGTTGAAAAAGCCTGCCAGCAACAAAATCACATCAGTTTACTGGTTTTTCTTCCAAGGAACTGACAATAAATACTTAAAATGAGTTAATTTTCTTCCCACAACACCCTAGCTCATCCTTTTTATTTTTTATTTTGCCTATAAAGCTTTGCTTTCCATTGGAATACTGCAACTGAAAGAAAATATTTGATATTGATGGGGAAACAACACAGTAATATCAGTTACCCAAGGAGAGATATTTGTATATATAGAGAGAATTTAACCTCAAAGACTCAGTTCACCTATTCATGTGTGATTTATATTGCCCCAGGCTCCTAGGCAGAGCGAACATTGACACCCTTTGATGTTGAAAGAAGCCTAGTGACTGGCCTTTGGAGAGATTTGTGATGTCTCTATCAGCCTGTCAATGGAAAACCAGACAGCAAAGCCAGACCCCCTAAAGATTTCAAGGCCTTGTAGGCAGAGGAATCATGTAAGCATTTTACTTTCACCGAGTGCTTGAGAGGCTGAGCACAAGCGGACAGACTAATTGAGCGGTTACCGTGCGGCATGCTGCAGTCGGCATCTGCACGGCTCTCCTCGACCGATGCCCTTTTGGCCAGGAAAAGGGGCCAGTGTCAGCAGTGGGTGCATTTAGCTAATTGCTCACTCACCCTGGGTGAGTCACCCCTGACTTTGGGATCTGTGGCAGCCTGGTAGTGATGTGAGAACACATGGCCAGGGCTTTAAAGTGAGGAATAAACCTCGTTTATTTGAAATGGAAAACATTTTCTTGCAATTGTAGCTGGGCAGATAAGCTCTAACTGTAATTACTGCTCGTGTCTGTGGTATCAAGTGTCAATGGTTTTTCATGGAGCAAAAGAGCCTTGAATAGGTTGGATACTCTATGTAGAAAAGGGCAGCACCACAACAAAGAGGTGCCAGCAGTGCAATATGTGCTGCACATCCCTGGCATGGCACCAGGCCGTGCACCAAGGTCAGTGACGGGAAGCAGGGGGCAGGAGGGACCAGGAACTGATGCTCCCTCTGAGTCGAATTCCCAGACAGTGTGTTGAGTAACACTTTGGAAGACAGGATTAAAATTCAATGCAATGCTGATAGATTGGGGTAATGACTTGAAAACAGCAACACGTGATATAATAAAGACAGCTGTAGAATGGTTTACATAGAATTAAGGACTGCTGGCTAGGCACAGCGGGATGTGAGGATTACTGGGGATTATAAACCGAAGATGCATCTAAAATATGATGCTATTGCAAAAACAAAGGACCAGTGCTCTGTGCTTATATTGAGGCTGAGAGCTCATTTGAATCAGGCATGTCCAAGGTTGCAGTACATGAGGAAAAGTACAGAAACTGTCCGAGCATTTGGAGACGAGGTGCAAGGGGAAGCCGGTACTTGGCAAAGAAAGACCAAGGAATTGCCTGTGAGAGAGAGGCTGCAGCATCCAGAGGCTGAATCTTCTTACTGGACACTGAGAACTGAGAAGTGAAGCTGTAGGTAATTCAGGTACAATATCGTCCTTAACTTGCTCTTGTCCCTTAGCAAAGTCCAACACTGGCATCATCCTTTCCTGTCTCTTTCTGTGTGCCCTTCAAATGAAAGGACTGTAAAGTCACAGGTAAAAGGCTGTGAACGGGACATCTGACGCAGGAGATCAGGTATCCATAAATTTGCCTCAGTGAGAAAGTAGAGAGCAATTGTGGGTTCTGATTTCCAGGGAGCCTCTGTGGGGAACTAATAGTCTAGACTTGTCCTTTCTGAGGCCTAATTATGTCTCTCTGTCAAACTATAAAAACAAGAGTCTGTAGCATCACAAGGGAAAATGAAAGCTATTGGCCTGTGTTCTGCATTTAATAGGATGTCAAAATCTAAAGCACAGTCTGACTGGTTTTTGACTGAGGTTAGAAAAGAAAGTACAACTAATTAGGGTGTTCCTGAATATCCCTCTCTGTCTAACAGCTGTAGACTTGCAAATTGTAGCATACTGGGAGTCCCAAACTCTCTGATCAGTGCCACTGTCTGTCTGGATGGGAGGGGTCTTTCCTGCTGATGGGATTTGGGCTCCACTTGAGCAATGTCACTGTAAGTGGGGACAGTTCCCTGGGAAATGCCTTGTGCCATCGTACATCTCTGTGTCAAGGAGAGAGAGGAAAAGAGCTAGGATTTCAGGCGTACGGAAGAGTAGCAGGAGAGGAGTGTTCCACGTCACGTGCTGTTGATGAACTAGTCCTTTTCAGCTTTCTCTTAAGATTAATTTCCAAAGTCTTTAAACATTTGTGTATGGAATGCAGGTTTTATTCTTCAAGTATCATGGTCCCTGAATCAAAGTAACACACAGCGGTCTTTAACATATACAGAGAAGTATGAGCACTAGAATTCACCCTCAAAAT
This sequence comes from Anser cygnoides, assembly GCF_040182565.1. Lineage (NCBI taxonomy): Eukaryota > Metazoa > Chordata > Aves > Anseriformes > Anatidae > Anser > Anser cygnoides. The sequence goes on from NC_089883.1 coordinate 4,662,552, forward strand.
CTGCCCTATGTGTTAGGTGCTAACTACAGCAGTTGGTCCCAACCTTCGTAGAGTCAGGCTGCTCTTCCATGTTTGCCTCTTCCACCTGCACCCATGTCCTGACCATTAACTCTTCTCCCAGGCTTTAGAGCAGCTTCCTTCTTGTTTGCAATCCTTCATACACAGATAACAGAAGACAACATGATCATATATGTCTAGAAAGTCTGAGACAGCAAGAGATGATGCCCTATATATGAACAATTAATGAAGTAATTATACCTTAGAGTCTGTTGTGTCAAGGAGTGTTAGATGATGTCCTAGTGCCTTCTTCTATCCTTCAGAAGTTGGCTTGAGGGTTTTTCGCATTGAAATAATTTCTTGGAGAGAACTGCAGCAGTTACAAGTTCCCTTTACCTTTCCCTTGTCGGCTGCCCTCATTCTGAACCAACGCTACGCTCAGCTGGCTCCTCATGTTTTACAGATGAACTGAAATAAAAGTGGAATTTGTCCCACTGTGAAAGAAAGGAAGAGGAAAAATAACTGTCTGCAAGGTTTTTCATGCCAGTCCCACATCCTTGGTTTTGCCCTCTTTCTGACACAGAAATTTGATTGTCTTCTGCTTAGAAATGCTGGGGCACCTTTCTGGTTTTCATTCATCTTCTCTGATCCAACTTTGGGTTAGTCGTGAAACTGCCAACGTTGCCTCACAGTCAAAATTAAACACTGCAATTCAAACTCATAGGACCATCAATGGGCAGAAAAAAAATGTGGTCTTAAAATGGTGATTTTTTTTAATGTCATGTCTGCAAGGTCTTGCACAGGGATTTGAGTCAGGAAAGCAGAGTCAGTGAGTCCACAAAAGGGAAGGTCTTTCCTGCAGTCAGCCTATAAAGAAAGAATAAGGGTGGAAAAGAGCATAAAAGGAGAATGACTTGCACAACCCAAAGGAACTTAGGAAGCGGAGAGAAACAAGAGCACCTGGATCTTTTTGGAGACTGCCAAAATATGGTGTGAAAGGGCCTCAACACTTACACAGAGGTTTATAGCTGTAGTGATTTCACCCACAATAACAGTTTCTGCAGACGCAGCTAAACCATGCTGTACGGTGTGCCTTTTCCCAGGCTGCAGCAGTGAAAGACTCGAAGCAGCTTGGGCCCAGTGCTGGAAGCAGAAAACAACTGCTCACTAGAAAGCCTTGTCGAGGCAGACTGTCCTTCTCTGGCTATGCATGAAGACACCTCACTTGGATGGACGTGTACAGGGCACAGAACAAGATCCACTGTGGCAGTGACAAGAACGCAGTGGGATTTGGCCACCATTTGAAAAACTCTTTAGCCCTGGCTCTGTCCTATTTCCAATCGCACGACTGAGATAACTGAAAGTGAAGGTGGCAAAATTGTGGCTTTTCTACGGATTATTTCTGATGGCCCCAGAAAGTCTGGGCAGGAGGCAGTGGCTTCATTTTGGTCCAACCCCAAGATAGGTCCATGAAGGTTTCCCACCTGGTGCCAGGTGCTCCGGTCTGGGCAGGGACCAGTCACACACAATTTCCATGGCCCTTGAGCAGAAGCTACTTAGGTAAGACCTATAGCTGTATTTTTAGGAAAGCCTTTGAGAATGGTCTTAACCCAAATGCCCATTTAAGTCTTACTGAATCGTGGTGGAGGTGGATTTAAACATGTGCTTAAATAATTTCCTGACTGCGAGCTGAAGCCCTCGGCTGTGTGCTGTTTCCAGTTTAGCGATGCTAGCCCTCTCTCAGCGTGAGTAATGTGCAAGTTAGGCAGCATAGGGTGAACGAAATGATAAATTACCACTTCTGAGAGGATGGTCAGTTTGTTTGCTGTCCCCCTCCAGCTCCTTTCTTCTGCAGCCGTTCATTGTGTTTTTTCCAATCAGCACAAAAGCCCCCCGACTGCCCCACACTTAGCACAGTTTGTCAGGAGCTACCGAAATCCCACATCTGAGCACAAAGGTGTGGGGCATTTCAAAGTTCTGGCAGTGACCAAAGCAATTGGAAACTGCAATTAAAATATAGGCCACTTACAAATGGAGGGGGGAATGATAACCACACAGCTCAATGTTAGCATAAAAAGTTAAAAAACAAGAATCATGGGGGAGGGAGGGCCTGCTTTTTTCTCCTCTATCTTCATCTGCACAGTTTAAAGGGTTGGAGGGGATGTGCTGCTCAAATAAAGGATTATTTTTGCCTTTTAATCTGCAGCATAAAGATGACATCAAATCTACCCCTGTGAGTTGCCATGTAAATAAGTCCAAGTCAAATAATACACAGGGAGCAACAAAGCAACCCAGCCCGGTCTGCTCTGCAATATGGGCGTTTAATTTGTGCACGGAAATCCTGAAAAAAAGCTGGGGCCATTTCAAATGCACAGCCCCACGCGAGCCTCCCTCCCGCAGAAACCGATTTTTTTGGGGGGAAGGTGGGCAAGGGAGGAAGAAAGGTCGGCAAATCCATGTTCGATGACGGCACAGATTCCTCGGCTACAAAACGCAAGGGCCGAGCAGAACAAAGAGATTTGCATTCTAAGTGATGCAAAGCAGCCAGCAGCGTTTTAATGTTGTGTTTGCTCTGTGATGTCTTCATCAGGCGCTCAAAGGCAGCGGCTCTGGCAGCCGCGGGTCCCTGCGAGCCTGTCAAACTCCGTTTCCATGGTTTTCCTTCAGGCAGCACCATCGGCAGACAGCGCGGAAACGGACCCCTGCAACCTGTTTTGAACAATGTCTCTGATGTAGGGCCCCAGAGCGGGCATCAAACTAGCAACAAGCAGCAAGAAAATAACAATTTTGCTTTTCGCAGGTGTCAGAACGGCAAACAAAAGGCTGTTTATAAAAGATGCAACATCCCCTTTTTGTCGGTGTTGGCAGTTTAAAGTCAGCCGGGCAGCCATCGAGTCGAGGAGGTTTTGGAGGGGGTGTGCTGCGGGAGAGGGAGCTCGTCTTGAGGAATTCAAAATAGTTTCCTCTCGAATCCTTTAGCCTCACTAAATAGGGCCTTCTTATCGCTGAACTAATGGCTATTAATGGCGTTTCAATTATTCCATTTGAGTCAATGAGGAGGGCTATTTTATTCAAACAATTACAGGTTTTCTCCAGACAAAGAGAGCATAAGGGTCTTGCTCTTCCTTCACCTTGAAGAGCACTCTTTCATTTAAACAAAAAGTTAGAGCATTTAAAGCACTTGAAGCTATATTTCAGCATTGATAGGGAATAGACAAGAAGTGAGAAAGACAAGTCCATGGTCTTTTGCAACCACAGCTGCCTGTGTGCAGTGATGGCTCTGAAACAAGCCTGCGCTGAAAGAGCAGAAGTCAGGAGAGCTGCCTACCAGACCCAGCTGGACCAGTGAATTTCTGAACACCACTGGTTAGGGAAGGACGTAGAGTTTCTTGGCACAAACACGCTAATAAAGCTCACTGTTACTCCTGTGGTTGTAGATGCCATTATCATAACACTAGTAACTTGCAAGGAATTGCAATTCCCTTGGAAGTGACTCAACTCCCTTGTGGAACAGTTTACCATTAAAGAAAATTGAAGGGTCAGATGCTGACCAAGTTTCAAGAGAATCTGTTTTTTCCTACCAGTTAGCCAACTTTCTCACAGCTGCCTGGGGAGGTACTGGGAGCCACCAGCCTTCCTGGCTCCTGTGTCCTTTGCAGTTTACCAGCCAAACCAGGGAGAAGCCAGGAGTCGGGAAGCCTTGGGATGATCAGCTCCCAAGCTGACTTTTTTTTTTCCCTCTAGTGGAAAGACTTGAGAGGACATTCGGTGTTCTGAGGCCCTCAGCTTCTGTCCAGGAGCTGCAGATGGTCATCTGGGAGCTTACAACACATGACCTTCACACACAGCTGGGGCTTCCACAGCAGGGCTTGTTCTTCATACAGCCTTATGTTGGAATTCAGCAAGCTCAAATGATGGCGGTCCAAGAGTCCTGGCTCTTCTGACCTTTGATGTTCCCAGCTCAGATTCAGTTTTCAATTAAGAAGCCATAACATTGTAATTCCAGCTCCTGATTTCATGGTTCCCACTCTTTCAGGGAAACGGTCTTTTCAATGGAAAAGATCCAAATGTTTGTGGTTTTCTTCCAAATGAGGGTGGAAACAAATAAACACATGACCAAAAAAAAAAAAGGGGGAAAAAAAAAAAAGAAGCCAAGGCTCATGCAAAATAGAAATGTATTTTTCTGCAGAGATCTCAGCCCAAAGCCATCCAGTTCATGGTCTGCCTAAAGTTATCCAAAGTACATTCAGAAAATAATGCTCCTGTCCTCACAAAACTCACTGGAAGTTCTGTCTCCTCCTACACTTTCTGAATAGAAAGGTTTATTATTAATCTGTTCGTTAGTAGCTAGTGAATTATTGCGCAGTACCTGCATATGAAGCAGCCTGAAGTCACTACGTGTGCTTGGAGATGCTGAGAGTGTTGGGGAGCAGATACAGGTGATATAACACTGCGACCAAAATCCTCCCCTTTCTGTTTAAATGGATACTCACAGTACCTGTAGAGAAAATGAGCTTGGAACTGAGAAAGCTTTCAAAGTGATTTTGACATATTGGCTATTTTTTTGGACTCTAATTGATCTGTTAAATAAAAGTTACGCATTTTTAAAATGACTACTGTTTGCATATGCAACACAGATTAGCACCAGAACAAGACCAGGTCCATCCATCCTGACAGTAAGGGCACTGGATTAACAGATCCTACTACTGCTAACAGCTGCATACAAGGTTCCCATGTCCCAGGAATAGTTAAATTCCTTTTCCACTAATAGAAACTACACATTCGTTCTAAATGCATTACTGTACAGTGCAGAATTTGCTCTGGCTTTCTCAAGAGCCAGCTGTACAGCAGAACGAACATTCAATGAAATGAACAGTGGCTGGCATGAAGGGAAGGGGTGAACAAGCTGCAGACTCTAGCAGAGATTTCTTTTGATCAGAGCAACTGTTCATGACTTTTGTTCAGTGTCTCACGATGAAAAAAATATGTCTGTGTCACAGTGGAGTCAGAAGCTGGCAGTCGTAGTGCCTAGACTATTTTTTTAATGAATGGTTTTGTTTGCAGGGTACTACATGATCATACGAAATGCGGGTTTGTATTGTTTCTCCGTTTTGAAAATAGCTGTGAGTGGTGTGGGTTAAAGCAAGCAAACAGGAAAAGCAGAACTGACTTCACTGAAGAATGGTTTGGAGCCATACGCTTGTGTAGCAGGGTAAAGGGGACGTGTCTGGGGAATTACTGGAAGTAACTGGGAACAGTTGCTTTAAAACTCAGGGCTTTTGAAAAAAATAAATATCTTCTCTGTATGACTACACTGGTACTGGGGACTGAGCTGGAGGGAGGAAAGGGTGCTTATGAGGTTCTCGCCTTGTATTCTCCCCATTGCTTAGTGAACGCTGTTCTAAAATCAGGAGATTTACAGATGCATTTATTTTGGAATAAGAATACTTTGTTCTGTTTTGGATTAATCCTCTCCAGAACTGGGCTTGTCACTGGTGTGGGCAAGATTTGCAGACTGCAATGACCAGTGTGGAGAAACAGGCTACCAGCGTAAAAGGGAAGAGTGTTTCTTCCCAGCCTTTGTCTGTGCCAAGGGGATAGGGGCCAGGGAAACACCGCCTGCACCTGTGGGTTGAAACTACGGTGGGGGAAAAAAGCAGTGCTGTTCTGGAGTAAGGGTATACACAGAGTTACCCCAGGAGCTGGGCAGGGAGAAGTGCGTGAACTTCTTGTGGGCTGGAAACTGGGTAACACCCCTGAGCCCTTTAACAGTATTACTCCTTATTCTGTAGGGTGCATTCCTATTCCCATGCTTTTAGCAACACAGTTCTCATCATTACCATCACTAATTTTATTTGCTATTCTTACTTCTCAGGCTACCAGAGAAAAGTTTGTTGTAGGAGAAAAACAGCCTGAAGTCTTATTCTGCCAGTAAGCAGAATCATGTAAGAAGTCTTTCTAGGCTGTCAGATTTATATTATTCTTTGGAGTCTTGGTTGGGAAAGGTGAAAAATAAAATCAAAAAGGACAAAGAAGTTAGCACAGCACAGTCTGCAAGAGGTACCTTGAGCAGAGAAAGAACACTGGATGACACACTCAGGGTGAAACAGAAGTGGGAAAAAGTAATTTTATCTCAGCATTTGCTTTGGCTGACTTCTCAGTCGCCAACATATTAATGGCTCTTCCCCTAGCAACTACAGAGCTTCCAACATGCAACTATTCTTTGGTCATAAAGACAAAAAATTGAGTTTGCCAGAACAGAGCTACCCCATTCTGGGTTGCTGACAACAGTCCCAGACTGTCCATATGCTCTGCTGCTCTCAGAAGTGGTAAAGCAACATTTTTGCTCCTGCTGGTGCCGGTGGTGTCCCTGCGGTTGTTATTGTTTCCATCCAGACCCTCTCCTCTTCCCCGGGGCTCGTGCCCGCTCTGTTTCAGGCTGTACCGATAGCAATGTCACAGATCCCGAGTGCGGAGAAGAGCGAACAGATGTAGCTGTTGTCGCCTCCCTGCCTGTCTCACTTCATCCCTAGGCACAGCTCTTATGGGATGGCCGTGGGGCGGCCAGAGGGAAGGAGGCAGGGTTGCTCCTATGGGGCAGGGCTGGCAGAGGTGGGTGGCTGGCCCCCGTCCTGCAGGGAGGGACAGGAGCTGATGCTTCGGGGGCTGTGGCGTCTGAGAGTCCTCTCCTTTTCTGATGGGTTGTGTGTAACAGATGAGGTGGGGAGTGAGGAGTGAGGCAGCAAAGGATGAGCAGGTCCCTAACTCCTGTTGGGGCCAGATGGGCAGTTCTCAGCTCCTACTGCAAGAATTCAAGGCTCCGAAGGCTTTGGTACAGATTGACTAAAACGTTCCCTCTCCCAGTGAGCACCGTGGGATTTGGCTCCTCTCTTTCTGCACGACTGTGTTTACTTCACAGAACAGTTCCCGATCAGCTCAAGCCTACGTTGCCGTTTAAAAGGGTGATCACATCTTCTCCTCCATCTCTCAGCTAGACACCCCCAGCATGCTCAAGCCCAGCCAAAAATCATGGAATGGACCATGTGGCTGAATAAATGAATGTTGTTCATATGTAGACTGAATGGGGAGGTAATGCTGGTGGCAACCTGAACACAGATCGCTTAAGCTGGCTGTGAAGCTGTACCCTTGGCTGGCACCATCTAATTCCCATGTTTAACTCTGCTTTAAGCATCCTGATGTGCTGTGGCTCCCAGCAGAAAGCTTTGATTTTACACTGTCCTGAGGGATCTTGATTCATTGGCCAAGCTCAGTTTGGCCAGCAGAAAAGATGAAGATGACTTTATATACTAATTTCTACCTTTACCCATTAGAAGTGGAGGGAGAAATTCATTGTTCTGATTCCCTTCCTCGAAAAACAATTGTGGGCAAAATACCAGCTTCTTTCCACTATTAAATCTATCGTCTTCCAAAACCAACTCTTATCGCAACTTATTGTGCTTTCAGAAGACGAGATTCAGTGCTACGTGCCTTGTTTCGGGTAAGGATTTTTGTGTTTATCTGCACGCTCACTGCTGAGGCAGATAAGAGACTTTATTATCTACATTATCACTATTTTTCTCCTCCCTAGAAGCCAGTCTGACTTTAAAAAGAGAGGTAAATATTTTAGCTCCTTTTGCAGACCTAAAGTGAGGCTCTGCTTGTTTTTGTACTTATTGATATCCACTAAAATAAGCAGCTTGAAGAGGCTCTTTCAGCTTCTTGGGCTAAAAACTTCCCTTTCGCTAACAGTCACTTGCACTGTTCATTATTCCGTGCTAGACTCTTCCCTCCCCTGATTGCATGTTATCACCTTCAATGGAACAGCTGTGTCATTGCTAAAGGGTGTTAATCTTCCCCTATCTAACACCTTATTGACAGCCAGAGTCAGGGAGGCCCCCAGTCTTTTCTGACTTGGGTGACTTCTCAAAACATTCCTTTTTTAGCTTCCTTTTCATTTCCTACCAAAAAGCCTCCCGCCATAGTCTGACCTGCAGACATAGCCACAGCACAGCGCCGCGCACAATAGCAGCCTGGGCTGCTGCAGCAAGGTTTCTGCCTGTATCAGTCCTAGCGATTATAACCAGGAGAATATTCCCTAACAATGTCAAGGGACAATAAGCCACAGCTAATCAATGAGCACAATACCTACGGCACACCAGAGCCCAGAATAGAAACTGCTCCGGCAGGTGGGACAGCTGGCTTGAATTTTTATTTAGTGGTTGTGAAAGGCACGGTGGCTTTCAGCAAGACAAGAGCAGCGCTGACAGTGACAGATCCCCCATTACATTGTGCCACTGAACAGAACGAGCCACTTCAGCAGATACAGTTCATTTTTCCTGAGAGTTTTGTAATGGGTTGGAATTAGTCTAGAATTTCATTTGTTTGAATTCCCATTACCTACAAGCATTCTGGACTGTCCTTCAGCTTTGAAGGTCACCTTGACTTTCTGGATGCCTGGAGAGTTGCTCTGACTCTAGAAAAATCCAGGGCAAATTTGTGTGCTGAGCTGATTGCCTGTACAGTCTGCCTTAAAACAGCCAGCAGAGCACTCGGTGCCCTGCTCAGGATTTCTATCATCCCTCAAGAATGCTGGGTCCCAAGCGATATTTTCCAGACACAACCTGTTGTGCAATGGAAGAGCTATAGGAAGCACCCTTCCTTTTATTTTTTATCCTCCTCAGCTGCTAAATAAATGAAGATACTCAGATTTATCCTGCCTGTGTTCAAACACAGCCCCAAAATGCTGAAGTTGAGAACAAATTGCCTTTTCCTCTGAAGTCAGTGGAAAAAAACTAAAACTGCTGAGCCCACTTAAGGCTTGTGCCCCTTTGTAGAGGTCTCCACATGGGTGACACATGAAACTTCAACGAGGGGTTCCTAATAGGAGGCAGTAAGCAGCTGATCAACAGCAGTTGTCCTGGCTTCCTCTTGCAGCCCCTATAGCAGAGTGGTGGCCATCAGAAGTTGGCTCTGAGCAGCCCACTGCTGATACAACCTTAATTTCCCACCAAGTCTAAGCATTTCTGCAGTGAGAGGCATTTATCAGCGAACTGCCGAGCAGATCCAGATGGATACGGTTCTCTTTTTGTTTGGAATGGAAGGTAGGTCTAGAAAAAGGGGACAGATGGGGTCATAAAAGAAATGTAACATTTATTTTATAAGGCTATCTACTGGTCCTACTTCTCCGGTACTTAAAAAGGCAGGTGAGTGCACCTGAGAACTGAGTGCAGGAGATTTTGCAGGACTGGAACTGACCATCTGATTTTACTCTCAGTCTAAGTGGAGTTCACTAATTGACTATGATTATTACATTTTTAGATCAGTCAAAACTGGGGCAATGCTAACAGGCAATCTGTGCCCAGAAAAGGTTTACCTAACAGCCAGCGTCCAACCAAGTACTCACTTGATGATGTTACTTCCTAAGTTGAAGATAGATGTGCTGAGTATGGCTGTCAACCGCCTTCAGACTTGACTCTCACAAGTACTGCATTATCCCCCTTCCGACACACCTTCTGTAGGGCTGCAATTCCAAATACCCTGCTGCTTCTCCAGAGCCATCAGTGGATTTCTTCTGGGCATGAACTGGGCCAATGACATTTTCGGAGAGGCTTGGCCAGATGTAGTCATTAGAAGAACTAGGCCAACGCAGTGTGTTGTTAATGAAAGAAACACAGACCCCCAGGGGAAAATATGAACATCAGGTTAGTTGGCCACCAGCTGACTCCTTATCAATAAGTGATGCAGCAGAAGGCAGAGCTGTACCTACACATGCTGAGAGGCCACTGTCACACGGACAGGCACTGCACTTGGGATAAAACTCTAGAGCCATGTGAAAGCAGAACATGCCTGACACCCCTTAGTTTTTTTTTTGTTTTTTTTTTTTTTCTTTCCAGTTCTGCTTTTCCCATTACACAAAACTAACCTGCTCGGATAAACAGGCTTAGCTGAGTCCCACCCCGGTGAGTCCCGGGCCCTGGGAGGTGGCGCTGGCTGGCCAGAGCGGCTGCAGGAGCAGGGCTTTCGTGAAGTCCTAACTTGCTGGCCGGGTGTGCGTGCCCTGCGTTAGGTTGGTATGATCACAAATTACAAATGATTCTTTTTCCTATCTTGTAAGAATGAAACCCATCAAAAACTGGCTGAATATTTGATCTAACATAAAATGAAAGAAAAATACACCCAGCCTAGTAATAAGTGTGCTTTGGGAAGTCTGCTTTGTTCGCTCTGACCAAACTCCGTGCCCGGAGCCCCCAGCTGGACAGCCAAGAGAAGTCTGACTGTTATTTAAAAGCTTGGTAAGGTCACAGTGGCCTGAGCCTCTCGGGTCTGAATTAATCTCCTTGGCGAAGCAGCGTGTTCGCACTCAGCCGCATGTGCTCGCAGGTACATTCGTGTAGAGCAATGCCATCCAGTGGTTGCTCAGATTCATCACAAAGCCAACGGCTCGTTCCTCAGGGACACTGCGTGAGCTGAAATGTTGCTGCTCTTGTTCCTAGCTAAGGTATTCCTTGGGTATTAAAAGACTGTGAAAGTGGCCAGCTTGATTGCTTCCAGCTTGTCCTTTGGCATGTAAAACTGAGGTATGTTTTAAATAGCAGCCACTTGAAAATGTTTAATAGATGTTTCAGGGGAAATGATGTTTTATATATGCAGCCCAAATACACAGTTAGCATCAGGCCTGGATTTTGGAGTGAGGACTGGCTGCGTGCAGTCATGTGGCAAATTGTGCTGGATGCTGAGACAAAAACACAGTCTCTGAATGAAACTTTCTTGCTGGCCAAGGAGGTTGCTCAGTGGGACATTTTTGCTTGAGGATGATGCCCAGACGAAGGGATGGACCAGGGCTGAGCTATGCTGAGCCTTTCTCTATCGGTGTCACATTTTGAAGAGCCCCGGTGCTGCTGGCTACCCAAGGAGGTAGAACCTGGGGGGCCTTAAATCTGCCTGGCTGCATCTCCCAAGGACACACCATGGCACAGGTCAACACCCCACAGGGGCTAAATTAAGATGTCAACAGTTTTTGCCTGTTGCACTCCCCAGGCCAGACGTAATTGCATAGACGAGGAGGATTTCTTATATCAAATGCTATGGCTGGGACTAGAGCAGCTGCTCAGCTTGCAGAGCATTGCCTGACCTGCTGGGCACAGCCCGTCCCCAGGGTGCTCAGCAACAACTTTCCGAAGGCTGGAAAGGTGTGCTACAGGAGACAGGCAGGCCTGCTCTCACCGAGGGGCTCCTCTTGCAGCTGGGCGGCCGCACCCCGTGGGTCTGACCCTCCTTTACGCTCGGGCCCCTTCGTGCTCCGCCAGGTGCCCACGTGCAGCCGCATTTCAGCGCTGTGCCGCTCCTGCTCTGCAGTACAAATTCCAATCAGGCGCGGCAAAGCCCACCGGGTGCTGCTGACAACAGGTGTCTCATTAAACATCTCTCAACCTTACAGGCATTCGCATTGACAAGAACCAAACTCACACTCAATCACAGCTTAATCACAGCCAAACTCTATTAACAAGTCATACTAATTACCAACTTCTAACAATTTCTCAGGTTCAGAGGCAAAATATCCTTTCTTTATAGATGAAAACAGACTTGTGATACTCCAGCTCTGGCCATAATTAGGTCCTTTTAAACAAAACAAAACTAAAATAAAAATCCAGAAGGATCCCTTTGTGATAATGGTCCTGAAAGTACAGTTGTACAATGAGATGTTTGTTTGTTTTAATTTTGTATCTGCTATGTTGCCCACAAGGGTCCAATTAGCTTGTTACAGATGCTTGTATCAGTTTTATCCACTTGTCTTATTTTTTTTTTTAAGAGGGGTAACTTGTAGCACAGATTGCTGGCCTGCAGGCATCCAGAGATCAACAACCAGCTTTCTGTGATACCAAGCCCCCTGTGAAACAGGCAGTCCTTCCCCACAGCATTCGTGATGCAAAGGGTAAAAGGAACAAAGGGGAGGGAGGGGTCTGCATTGGATTTTGGATTGTTGTGGGATAATCTGGTGTGTCAAAAGTGGCCGAAAGATGGCAATTCTGCCATGGCTAAGAATGGCCATGAGAAACTTTGGTTGTTACACCTCAGAAATTAAAATGTACGTTTTATTTTTAATTGCATGAAGTGCTGCCTTGCAACAAAACAGTTCTTAAGATGCAGCTTGGAATTGTACATGTCAGTATTTATTCTTGTCCCTTGGTATGTTTAGCACATGTGTAATTCTGTGTTAACCTGGATGCTTTTCTCTATTGTGTGGCTGTATTGAGTGCCTGAGTACTTGAGAACTCACTTGTGTAATCGATACGCTTACAAAAGGGTACATATAAATAACAGGAAGAATCTGACTTGAGCTGACAGTGGGGGTATTGCAGTGAGGGCTAATGCTTCATCCTTAACTCATGCTGCTGCTGGAGAGGAAAAAAAACAACACAACACAACAGAGTGAGTGAAGGGCTAACATATGATTTCCTAGCATTTTCTGAGCAGTGTTGTTCAAGGGAGAAATTCTCCTCCCAGTATCTGCTGTGCCAAATCCAGTAGCCAGTTGTTTACCTGTTCTTGGGTTTAGCTGCTGTTTGCCTTTCCTCTCCTTAATTTTAAAAGGAAATTAACATTTGTCATGGAAGATTATAATGCCAGCTGTGCAGAGAATCACCAACTTGAGGCTTAGTATCAGCAATTATTTTTACCTTGGAGCAGGTAGTTTCATTTCTTCAGTGAGGTGATGCGGGATGAACACAGAATGCCTGAAGCTCCTGGGAAAAGGCTGCATGTCCCAGAGGTGGGTTGGCGTGATGTGGGATCCCAGTTCGGCTCACCCTGAGGGTCTCTACCTGATGTGGCAGCTCCACGGAGCCACAAGCATCCGAAAGCACCTGCAGAGAAGCAGAGTGGCATCAGGTTATGGAGCAGAAGACAGGAAATACACCCACATTTGCCCCCTCAGCACAGCCCCATGAGGTCTGTCCCTTGCTTGCCTGTGGTGCCTGAGCACAGCTGCAACCCCGGGGGGATGAAGAGTAATGCAACAAGTAACATTAATGTAAGGGGGGAATTGGCTCAGAAATTGTTACCTGCCAAGAGCTGAATGGCTTGGGTTTAAGGTTCGGTGTTTGAAGGCTTTGTTTTGTAAGGGCACTGCCCTCTCGTGCTGACACTGCTGCCCTGCTCCCTCCCAGGGCTGAGTGCACAGGATGAGGTGAGCGCTCCAGAGGATGGAGCACAGGAGACCAGGGAGCGAAGCAGCCCATTGCATTTCCAGGTGCCACGCATAATATAAAGCAAAGCTTTTTCTGCATTTTCCAGGCTGAAGATGGATCAGGCCAGCGTTTCCCTGCTCATCAGCTTCCTGCATGAGCTGGCAGAGGTTTCCCAAATGCAATTCAGCAAGGAGAGGTACCAGAGAGGGATGGGATACAGTTGAGTAAAGCTGCAGGTGAGTAACAGGAAAATCCTGGTAAGGCTCCACGTGGGTCCTTCTTCTACCTGACGGCACAGTGAATCTTTCATCATTACTGCTGGTGCAGCAGCGCTGGTACTGCAAAAGTGTCACCTCTAATGAGGGCACTCGTGTTTCTATGACCCTGATTAGACCTGCTTGGAGTGGCCAGACTACCGATGACAAGTGGCATCTGTCATCTCAGTGTAGGTGAGTTTCTGAGGCTCTCGAACAGGGAGAAATAGAAGGTTTTTAAAATTTGTCTGTTTGTTTATTTTTGGTGAAAATGCTTGTATTTGGTGTAAGGTTCAATCCAATGTCTGAGTAGCAGGAGGAAAAAAGAAAGGAAATATCCACAAGCACTGGAATAACCATGAGAACTTACACGAAATGTTTCATCAGGGGAAAACAGGAGACTTTGCCTAGCTGTAGTCTCGTTCCTTTTCATAAAAGGCTTCAGACCAGAGCAAACCAGGCATTTTTACTTGCTTTTGCCACAGTTTCAGCGTGGAAGAGGCTAGCAGGGTTGATGCAGACTCCCCAGTTTGGTTCTGGTTCTGTGTTCTGGAGCGGCAGAGTGCAAACTCAGTCCGATGTCATCTGGCTTTTTGGGGAGTGCACACGACCTAGTTCTGAGCTTCTCTTCGGAGTAAGGATTTCTTTCTTCTTCATGGATTTTTAGTGTTCCTGAGGTAAAAAAAAAATAAGAAAAAATAAATCAGAACAATCGAAGCTGTACTGTTTAGTGGAACCATTGCTTCTGATCAGAAACTGAAATCCCACTTTGTGCTCTTCCAGTGTGGAAATCTGTCAGGTAAATAGAAATCACCTCGTAAAAGCCCCTAAACAGCTCTGTTTTATATTTTAATTGAGGAACAGAACATTTTAAGTACTTTTATTGGGTGGCGCCTGCTGAATGACAGATGTCCATGGCGGAGTAATGCTGAGCACACTTTCATAAAACACGGCAATTCCTTGCTTAAAACATTTACAATTAAAGGCTTGATTGAATAACAATGAGTTCTGTGCATGGAGCTCATTTCTGCACTTGTTTGTGCACCTGAATCAGGCTGTGATCATTCGGTAGGTTGGATATGAGGTGCCAGTTGCTTTGTTCAATGACCAAATAGTGCTCACGGGCACAGCTGGAAATGTGCCTTTGATTTTTCACCGGGATAGAGATAAGGTGCACTGTGCTGTGCTGTTAGACCTGCTAACACCCTCGTTTCAGCTGGAAGGCTGTTTTTTGTTGTTGTTATTTTTCTACTGCTTGTTAGTAACTTTCCCAATTTGTAAAGAGCCAGAGATTTAAAAATGAGCAGTAATCCTTAGCAGCTGAGAAGGTCTTAACTAGTTTCTGCTTTATTTTTCTATCTGCCTCCTGTGACCCCTATTACTGTGATACCACCTCTCTTCGTGCACTGATCCTCACAATATCTGAGGAAAGCAGGCTAGCATTACTGTTACTTTATCCAGCCATACATGGGGAACTGAGGCATGGAGAGATCAGGGATTTGCCCAAAGATATTCTGTGAAAAGGGGTCCCAGTGCTCTCAACAGAAAACCAGTCTTTGGATGGTATTTAGAATTCTGCCTTGCGAATGTAGAAACAGGCTTAAAGAAAGCACGAAACAACCCGCAGCAAACGGGGTGGCAGGGCACAAAGCACAAACTTTCACAACTTATTGAAAAAGACCATGTCTAAACTGACATCAACATAAATCAGTGACGGCACAGAAAAATCCTAACAGGAGGCACCTGAACATGGGAAGAGCAGCCCCACTTTTCTTCAGAAAGATGACTCCACAAAGTAGCTCTTGCCACAGCATGAGGAATATATGACATGGGAACAGCAGAAGGCAAAATGTGTCACAGGAAAATCGTGCCACATTCAGCCCAGGAGGACACCGTGCAAACCGATGCAAAATTAAATGCAATCGGTAAGGCAACACATATACCATTTATTTAATTTATTAAATATTTAATAAATTTATGTTTAATTAATATAGTGCCTCAGAATTCTCTTGGTGTCCATCACAAGCTCTCTCTCTAGGGTCTTTCTCTGATAAAGTAAAGAGCTAGACACATTTTCACAGAAAATCTTGGTGGGTCTGTCCAACAGCAGCCAGAAAAGCAAGATGGCTCTTCAGAGCTGGGCTTCTCGTGGGGGACAGTCCCAGTGTACCAGAATCGGGCCCCACTCTGGCTCAGCTGCCTTCCCTGTGGAGGCATTAGCCCCTCTGCTACTGACAGAACTAATAACTTTCTACTTTTACATGGCAAATCCACCTCTCTGGATTCTTGGATCGCTCCAACACGTATCTCCAGTGCCAGGAAACTCCTGGTGCCGTTCCCAGCTGCTGGGGTGAGGGCCCCACAGCCTTGTGCCGGCTGCACTAAAGCACAGGCTGCCCCACTTCACCTGCAGAAGCAAACAGACATTTCCAGCTACTTCTAAACCCAGCACACGGTGGAAAAACATCATGTTTTGGGGCTGTAATTCTTGAAAGAAAACAGGTGGCCTGATCCTGCACCCACAGTCGTGACTGAGCTCAGTGCAAGCAGAGGAGTTAGGCTAGAAATGTGCTGAGGGGGGTGCTGAGGACCAGGTTGCAGGCCTGCCTCTGAAAAGGGTCAAGACAATCTCACACAGGGCACAACTCTGTTAGTTTTGTTCTTGTCTTTTATATATATATATATATATATATATATTAGAAAAAGGACAGCATTGGCTCTTTTCTGAAATTATATTCTGCTATGTATGAGAAATGAGGACATGCCAGCGTAAAGGGAAAGAGTGCAATGCATCCACTACAAGCCTAAATAAATACCAAGCTCTGAAGATGCCTCACCCAATTTTGCTTTTTACATATGTGTAAGGTGACTTCTACCAACAGTTTTATTTCACAAACCTCTCCCTTTCACTGTTACCCATTCACAGCTGCTACAGACTGAACAATAATGAATAATAATAAAAAATATTCATTATTCATAATAAAAAATATATTTATAGTAGCAAAGAGATATTTTTTGAGCAGGATGTATACTGCTTGTAAAAGTTACCAGGTCTTTCTAAGCGTAGTCCCCACATGCCCTTTACTCTGCAGGATGTGCTCTTTCAGCCCTGGTGGTGGCTGAGAGGTGTCCTCTGCCATCCTAACACATCGGCCTCAGCTGGGCCATTGGCATTCCCCAGAGGTGCCCCACTGAGTGCGATGTGGTTTTTCGTGAAGATGCAGCCAGGGTTTGAGTCAAAGCACAGCAAAGCCGAAGTGAATCTTTCCAGGGAAGCTGGGATGTGAAATGCTCCTGGGTTTCTTTGACAACGACAAAATGAGTCCTTTTGCCGTATTCCCCAGGCGCTCTCCTAGACGTCTACCAGCTACACCCTTCCTTCCCGCCTGCAATTAGCACTTACAGTGTTACAGAGGGAGATGAGATTCGCTCTCCGCCATTCTCCTTCAGAAATCTCTCACACCTTCCCCACTGGGTGGGAACATGCGCTGTGGGTTAGGAAATATCCTAGTAGTGGAATTACATTTGCAGCCGTCCTACCCCCCACCTCCTCTTTTCCTCTGTTGGACTCTGGTCCTCATCGTGGTATAGGAGCATGTGAAGACAAAAGTCCAGAAAGAGCATTTGGTTCAGCAAAGCCCCAAATCTCCCTGACTTTGTTCACCCCCTGGAATTACGTATGCACAACTAGGGCCCTGTGTGTTTCGTGCAGCGTAACTGGAGCTGGATAAGTGCCTGCAATTTTGGTGGAAGAGCGGGGCGAGGAGAGAGGTGGGAGTATACGATCACTGACCTTAATTACAGGAGATAAAAACGTTGAAACGTGATTCCTACAAAAACCAAGGAAGGCCTTTATCGTCAAGTGTTTCCACATGGATGCCCCTGAGAAGAGGTCAAGTGTTTTCTATATACTTTAAGTAAACAGCAGATTGTGAGTTTGCAGTCTGGACTGGATTTGAGCAGCCTCTGTATTCTGCAGCATCATAATTGAGTCTTATGTACTTAAGATTTGATATCCACCAACATTATTACTTGAGATTTGCCAGGAAATACATTGGCGATTAAGAGTTACACAGTTTGCTAGTAAAGCTATGCCTAATGTCATATATGACTAACCTCAGGCTAGAACTGTCTTGGGCTCCCACTCTAATAGAGGAGCAAGGATGGTTTCCCTTAAGAGTCACTGCTGTTGGTGGCTTTCTGATAAAGACAGCTCCTCGTTTCTTCATCATCATGTAAAAAACGCACACGACCTCCACAATTAAATTTGCTAAATGAGAAGCGGGTTATCTGTCAGGAACAGAGTGCTCCAAATACAGTAGCGCATTTACATGCTGCTGTGACGCACATCAAGCCAAGTTAAAATGTTAGGAATAAAATTCTTCTGTTCATCTTTGCAGCTATCCAGGCTGAAGGTTAAGAAGACTGAAAGTGGTGGATTTGTATCAAAACCAGCTCAGTTTCCCTACCTGGAAGTGGGACAACAGTGAAATCAGAAATCACAGTCTTACTGTCTTCATATCTGCAGATGTAGCTCTGCTGTCACTGCGAGCTGTTCCAGTGTTAGCAGGTGGCAGCATTCACCACAGGTGCTCCACATCTCCTCCACACCCTAACCAGAAGACCTGTTTACAGACAGGGAAACGGAGCCAACGAGCGACGATCCAAGTGCCACAAACCAGTGGCAGGCCATCCAGAGCCCCCGATTAGACCCAGCAGACCTAGTAACTTCTGCAGCTATTACAAGCAGGAAGAAAGGGCAGGAGTGCTCTTAGGGGCCTAATTGGAAACAGATGAGTCACTGGAAACCTTTCTGTCCCTTCAGCAGGCTGTACATGACTGCAAATAGTCGGGGCCCAACTTCTCTAGGGTGTATTGCTGCGAGGAAGGAATGAGGCATGAAACTCAGGAATCAAAAATCCTTCTTTCCCCGTCTGCATCTGCCTGAGAAACAGAAAAAGAAAGGGCAGCTGGTCTGGGAATGCTTTCTTGCTAGAACTGTGGATTTGAAATCTCTGTCCTTGATTAAAGAGGAGAATGCAATTGCACATGCCATTAATTATTACTGATAAACCAAAGTAGTGGAGTCAAATAAAAATATCCTGCCCTATGATCAGATTCTGGCCAAGAGAAAGACCCAGGAGCCTCCAGCCTATTAGCATTTCCCTTTTTTTGTGAAATATGTGTCTGAATCGCTAGGTCTCCAAACCTTGCGTGTACTTAAGAGTACGTGATGTCTATAGGTGCAGATCAAGAGAGATGAACTTTAGCTACACAGACAGCAAAAAGCAGCTTACAGTTCCTTTAACATGTGACCAGTCCCAATTATGGCTTCTTCCACATGACATCAGTATGCAATGGAGGATCTCACTTTTTTTTTCTTGCCAGAGGCAAATGAATACATTATCCAGCAGTGAGGCGTGGGGCAAGCGGATGCGTAACTCTGGGGTGATTTGGATTCCGCGCTCGCGCGGGGGTGTGAGCCAACCTTAGAAGTCATTTTCACTGATGCTGACACATAAGGCATCCCTCAGAGACCTGTCTATCAAACTGCAACATGCTATGCAGAAAAATTAGATTACTCATGCTACAATAAAGAAGGGAAGATGACAATGATGAAAAAAAAAGGACTTCAAAATATAACAGCTATTTATGAAATGAATAAAAATCCTAACAATGGGAAAGTATCCTAGAGACTTTTTATTTATTTATTTTAGCTCTCACAAACCATTTCAACGAGAGCTAGTTGGAAAGACCCTATTAATTCAGACACTGCCTCTGGAAAAAACACCACTTCATCATGATTGTCACATTACTGTACTTGTGAAATATCATCTTAAATACTCATTATGATTTTGCTGCTGGTCTTGCTGCAGTCAGTAGCAGGGTTTCCTTTGGCTTTGGTAAATGCAGGATCAGGCCCTCTTCCTCTCTCTCTCTCCCTCTGAATTGCAAATGGATTGTTCACGTGTCAGCTCAGTAACTAGGCAAAGTTCACCGTGCTCAGTTCAAAGCATGCAAGATGAAGCTCAGGGCATTTCACTCACAGTATTTGCAGAGTTCCTCGGGTCTACAAAAGTGTTAAAGTGGTTTAATACAAAATCCATAAGACAAACATTATGCAGCTATGTGTGAACCCCTGTCCAATAAAATCTATTTCTTTGGGAAAAAAATACAAAGTAGTAAAACATACTTAGTAAAGAAAAGAAAAGGCTATGTGAAGCTTAGTAAAATCCCATAAAACAGAATGCCGAACAGCTTCAGGAAGGGAGATTTAAAATAAATCTGCAGAAGAACATGCACACACACACACACACACACAGAGCCTGTAGCTGGAAATGGATCTGGACAAGTGCCGAGGTTAGAACATCTCAGACAGCACTGTGGGACTGGTTTTACAATATCAGATAATGAAAGGTTTGGCTGAATGCTGGTTTTTCTTCTCTAGTAATAACAAACCTATGCTGAGGCTTCTGTGGTATTCCTTGAGTTATTCCCCAGGAATGCTATTTGGGAGAGCTAACAGATTTTAAACTCCACCTGCCCTGACTCATCTATTACCCGCACTACTCTCAGCTGCATATTCTGTTTTACTTATTGTTTCTGAAGGAGCCAGTTGTTGTATGTTGGTATGATTTGTGAAGCAGTTCCAGTCCATTTCCCATGGGGTTTACTTTCCTGTCTTGATTGTCTCCTCCAAATATTTCTTCCCAAAGATAAGTTTTGGTTCCTATCCAAACCAGAAGAGGAGTACCGTAAGCTCTTCTGTGGTCCTCCATCTTGTGCAGCCTCATTCTCCCAGCGTGTGACAGTGCTATGCCAAGTGGCGTGTATCAACCAGACTGCGGGCTTTATTCCTGCCTAGGAGTTTTGGAGGTTTCGTTTTTTTTGGCTATGGCTGCTTAATAGAGACGTGCGATTTCAACATGACCACACATAGTGTAAGCACGCAGAAATATAGGTCTCTTTAAAATTGTCAGGAGCAAATATGATCAGATCTGGTTCTTGATCTCATTACTGTCTGAAAGATTTGGCTGGCATTTTTAAATGCCATGATTTATGTTCTTCACCTTAACACGGCCCTTGGTAGTGTAAACCCAGTAACTCTATTATTCTCCAGGGCAACTTCTAAGAATCTGATTGGAGAATTTTCACAACACTGTGTCTGTAAGAAAATATTAACATGGATTAAGACAAGTTGATAGATATTAAACCAGGCTATAGAATGAGAACCAGTGAGAATAAATCAAATAACTTTGCCTAACTACAGAAAGTATTTGTAAAGCCCTGTAAGGTTTCCATTTCCTAAAGCCACCTGCCATCTCAAATGCCCCTAATCAGTCACAGATGTTGGATACCAACCTGCTAACCCTATGGCTTTGAGAGAAAATATTGCACTTTGTAAACTCATTCTTGGGTATTTCCTTAATTTTTCTTAAACTAAACTTTCATCCCTTATTTTCCACTTAAATGTAATGAGTTACATCAACTCTGACATTTTTCCCTGCTTACTCTTACAGTTCTGTTTAGCTACCTCTCGAAGACCTTAGCTTCTTTTTTCTTTTTTTAGTCATTAGGGTACATTTTTACTCCACATCTCATGATTGCCTTCCTGGCACTGGGGAATCCAACAAAATGCAGAATTTAGACTTCTTCTGTAATCAATTCCCAACAGAAAAGTGCATGTTCTTCTGCTCTTAACTGACTTTTATCTCCATGATCAAGATACATCAAGTACGGAGCTTTTCTGAAGTAATTTGGAAACAACAACAAAAAAGTATCAAGAATGAAATAAAAATTCCACTCCTTAAGAAACAAGAGACATTTTAGGAGCCTCATCCAGCTGCCACTGGAATCAAAAGCAAGAATTTCACAGATGAGGGAAGGTACCAAAACGGGCCATGCTGCCAAAGACCGTTAGCTGCTGTTAGGATACACTGGTACTGAAGCACGACAGTGGGTTTGGCTTTGCTCTGGAAGGAGGCATTATTCCACTTCAGCTTGTGAAGACAGAATGGGAGTGAGAGTTGTAATGGAGGTAGGAAGCAGACTGGATTTTATTAGTCTTCCATCATCTTTAAGAGATCTCTAACCAGATCAGGTTTCAACCTCTCCCTCCACTCTTGTGTCAACCTTTGGTTCTGTTTTTGCTGGAGGATAAGTTTCATTATATTAATAAGCAGCACAAGTGGTTCCAATTGTGGAAGAACCACTCTGAGCTGTCAGAAATGATCAGAGGAGAAGTTTCAACCTTTCCATGATCACAGCCTCTTCTTCTGGTGCCTCAACTCAGCACCTCCCTGGTGCACTTCACATTGCTCAGCAACCATGACAGTAATAAAAGGTACATTTACATTTCAGTGAGTGTAGATTATTTTAAGGAACTTTATTCTCTAATCATAGTAGTACAGCAATGCTCATAAACCAGATGCTAATGGGAATAATTCGGCTAACATCCAATCTACTGGCTGGAAGACTAGATCTAGGCACGTACCTGGATGAAACTATTCATCTTCAACCTTCTACTGCAGTCACATTTCAAAGACAGACATCTGTAATCATGCCACTGAGTTTGCGTTTCTTATTACTAATACAGAGGTGATGAGAAAAACTCACAAAAAATACCCCAAAAGCTGAAACTGTTTGAACTGTATCGTGAAGTGATCCCTTACTGCTTACCAGCAATAATGCTCAGCATTTGTCTACCTCACATCTCAAGGAATGCATTTTAGTTAGACAAAGTAATTAAAGAATCCCTATGTGGTTGAAAATACTACCAGATTAACCTTGCAGATAGGAAAGCGAAGCTCAGAAAGTATTAAATTCATCGGAGCTCAACAAACTGGCAAGTAGAGAGGAGACGGTCTGGCTCATAGCCCTGTGCTCTGACCTCTAGGGCTATCCAGGCCTCGGGTTAACGGGAAGACAGACACCCGTGAGACATGCAGTCCTCGTGGTGTGCCTGCTGAAGCTGTTCGGGCTCTGGGCAGGAGCACGTGCCCACCGGCATCCCCCAGGCTGCAGGGCTGGGGACTGGGTTCACGGATCCACCAGGAAATGACAGAGCCACGCTTCTCCTCAACAGGTTCCTCCACTGCCCTGGGAGGAACTGAGTGAAGTTTAGTTTTCAAATTAGACTCACCTGGGACTAGTCACTGAAATGTCATCCATGAGATGGAACAAAAAAAGAGGGGAGAAATGTAAAAGGGAATCTTTGTAGCCAGGACTACCTGACTCTCCCACAGTAGGAGACACAGGAATACCGTTTCATGTCATGGAGATGTAGTTAAAATGCGGACTGCATATCCTTGTTCTCAGAATTTGAGAGGTGTGGTTTATGCATGTGGACAAGCCATCGTTCCTCCCTTTGATCTATCACTTGATGTACAGAAAGGCTTTTATGTGCTAGTCCCATATAATGGATAATTTAGTCTGAAACCATTATGAAAAGTATTACACTTTGGGTACATATGCTTCAATTATTCTTGAAAGTACATGGAAATATTTTATGACATTCACATATATTTCAAGGTAAGAAAAAAAAAAAAAACACAACAAACCCAAACCAGAATTTTTGTTTACCATCCAAACAAATTTGTTCTCCCAAGGCAAGTTTATACGTATTTTAAAAAGAATTCTGCCATTTTATGAAATATATTTCAAGGCAGAATGTAAGTAGTAATTTTGAATGTTAAATAGGAAAAATGTTAAAGTCATCATTCATTAAAACTGCTAGTGGTACGTATTGCTCTTTAGCTGTGTATTTTTATTCTGTTTATGAATAAAACTACTTAACATAAAAAGTAATAAATACAAATTTAAACTCTCCTTGTTGAAGTACACTTCTAGCTGAACTTTCAAATTAAGCCCACCACCCTTTTACATCAGAATTGGCCAGAGGGAGTCCTGACAGAGTTTTCCATAAAACCACCTAAGACATGCCACCAGTGCGCAGGGCTGCAGTATCCCCCTTTTCCCACATGAACAGGAGGGCATCTGGGAAGTTTAATTTTTGCAGGAGGTTGGCCTCCTTGTTTGTTTTCTTCCACAAACATGCTTCAAATGACAGATCTAGGAGATGGCGACAGCTGGACACCAGTCAGAGGCTAATGCTGACAGCAGTGTCAGGGCTGTGCTCATGCAGGTCACTGCACCTTGTGCCTCAGTTTCCCTATCGCTAAATTCAGCATCTTCATATCAGATACTGTTTTTTCAACAAGGGAAATTATCTTAGTGTTTAATTTTATATCTATTTTCTTCTACTGAGTATAAGGATAATAGCTGTGGCCTTCACATAGTTAAAAGATGGGATCAACCCCATTTCATGGCAGACAGTGTTGGTGAGAGATACCGCCCTGTAACGCCTATGAACTGATCCTCTATATGTGAGGCTGTTGGCATTGCTAATTCAAATAGTTCAACTAGAGGGGAAAAAGGTGTTTAGCTTGGAGGTATTTTGAGCTTCACAGACAGCAGGGGACACTCTAAAGAGATGTTCTGCTAGCCACTCCATCCCTGCTCTCAGGACTGTGTAGTTCACACTGGTCCACTCGCACATCACCCTTCTGCAGGTGGTGGGACCGTGGCACCCTCACGGCTGTGACCAGCGACTCCCTGAGCTCTGTGGGTAGAAAACGCATCCGCAGCTCCTGGTTTCCAAACCTTGAGCCCTGGCGGGGACTGGACGAGCTGAATGGGTCTGTCCTCACTAGCCACCCTCACCCACCTTACAGCCAAAAACCAGCAGCAGTTGGTCACACACTGCAGTTCAGTGCAAGCTACTAGCCCCCAGTGCTTCCCATGTTTCCTGAGGCCTGACTTTACTCGTGCACTGCTCTGCACAAGCCCTTTCCCACACGACATCTGAACTGAGCCTCAGCAGCAGTGCCCGGGCTCTGATCGCTGACCCAGCCTTTGCTGCAACCCCTCTGCCGAACTAACCCGAGATGAAAGGCGTCAAATGACAGGATACAGAGTGCTGAGAGCTGGCAGCAGAGGTTTCTTCTGCAGACATCTTGCTGGTTGTTTTAAGGTCTTCTGCCTCTAAGTGGCACCATGCTGAGTGATTGAACACTTGCTAGAATCTGTTCTACCTTTTATTGTAATGATTTCTTACAGAGCTCCCAGTTTCCAAACTCTGAACTTTCACGAGTACTGCCTGGATGTCAGAGCCCTTTCGTCAGAAACACCAGAGCCTTCTGGAGTGATGGTCCCACTACTACAAAATCCCTTTGGAAAGCCACAACTCTTAAACCATCACTGGGTAAGACTGAAGCTTAGTTTTCAGAGAAGGCTGTCACATCCCCAGGATCTGTAATGAGAGGTATTCAAAATACAGCCAGGCAAAGCTTTCTCTGGCATAAATTGCCAGAGGGTTACACTGAATCATAGCCATGCACTATCTGGTTTATGGATTTGTATTTGCTTAAAATAATTAGGCTCAAATGGCCTTATATGCAACTTCTGTTCAGAAAGCAGAAAAAAGCTTGGGATGGGGACAGAGGGTGCCCCAGAATGGACGGGTCCAACCTATGTACACAGACAGACGGACAGACAGACACACTCATTCTGAAAGTCCTGAAACTGCTTAAGCAAACTGCACTCCTCCAACTCGCCGTCCGGTACAAGAACTGTTGTACTTCTTAAAACAGAAGAAGTAATCTCCCCTCAGTGCCTTAATGGGCTCATAATGCTGTAACATTCAGATATTCAACCAGCTACTATGAAATCTGACTTCAGTACTTAAAGACCCTCACACATTTTGCAGAGTTCAGGCCTGTTTGCTCTACTTGAAAATACAGTAACGTGTTCCTGTCCCTCCATAATAAAGCAAAACCCACACTTCAGATTCCTACAGCTCAGAACAACAACCAGCCACGTAGCTCAGGAAAATTATTGATACTTTGAGAGGGCTACAGCAATGTACACCAAGAGGAAAGTTTTCTGTACTTGAGGGAAGGCTGTCAGAACAGTAATATAGTAGAGTGAGCTGTGAAGAGTGGGAGATTTATGTGCCAATTCTGTGTATGATTTATTTAGATGAATCGTTTTTTATCAATATGTAAAAATCCAATAAATATAACTCCCTATACAAAGGGTTGCTCCAGTCCCAATGTTTCAGTGGACAGTTTTGGCAGAAAGTCAGGATGTGCATTAAAAACACACTTTTTGAGAAGTCTAATAAATAAAAGCTCTGAAATATGGTTTCCTACTGAGAAAGGCATTTTAAATCATTTTGATAAAGAACCTAAATTAGGCCTTAAAAGGAGGGGGAAGCTAGGTCCCTGTAACTAATTATTTATAGGTATTTTGAATATAAAAGTCTAAGAAAGCTGGCCTCCATCCCCCATTCTCTGCCACAATAAAGGGGAAAGAAAAAGCCATTCCCCTTCCCCCACCACTACCAAATTTAAAGTCCAAAGTGTTAGAAAGGGGAGGAGGAAAGCAGAATTAAAATGGGGAACAGGCACCTGAAGAAAACACGGAGCTTCAGAAGTCCTGAAAAAAAATCTGCACGTTTCGTACCAAAACAAAATACCGGTAGGGGACAGGCCTTCAGTTCTCCTCTGCATTACTCAGGAGAAGTGGGCTGTTACCCACTCCAGTCCCCTGAAGAGGGAATACAATGGTATTTGTTAAGCACCAGAGGGAATGGCTTTAGAAGCGAATAAACATCTGAATAGCCCTAGTCCTTCTGAAAGTCAAAGCAATTTAGAGCCTGCACAGAAGCTGAAACTGCTGGGGACTTGGGCTTCTAAGTCACTTAGGTGCTTCTGAGTATGTTGGCCTGAGAGCGCAGCTGACATTCTGCATGTGTACAGCCACTCACAGGCCCTGCCTTGGAGGATTTACAGATTGGAGACCTGAAACCCCTCGTGGCAGAACCAGTGGGGCTGAAGAAGTGCGGATGTGTTGGTGCAGGGGGTCTGTGGCTCCGCAGCAGTAACTGGCAGCACTCCGAACTGGATCTCAAGCCAAGGCCAGCGACTCAGGCCCAGCTCACAGGCACACAGCTCTGTGTGGGAAGGCTGAGGAATGAGAGACCAGTGCGCGAAAGCACAGTGTGTGAGAGATTTCTGCCACAGTGGTTGTGCCTATCAGGCGTCCTACCGAGGTTACTGAGTTACTAATCTAAAAGACATCTAGAATTTCCCTTGCTGCTCGCAGCAGATTGCTTCACCTCGTACTCCTTTCTGCCGCCATGCGTGGTCGTCTCTCAAGTCTCTGCACAAGGGCCATTCACTGTCCTCTGCTCCACCAGGAGTGCTTCCCTCTGAGTTCAGGTTCACCCCTCTCCTTAAATCTGACCTTCAGACTGTCTTTTTCATTGCAGGGCTTAGTAAGGTTTACTACAGCACGGGCCAGCGCTGCCCTTGCTGAAGCAGGAGGTTGCAAACAGGTGGCACTTAGCGCTACACAAGGAAAATACAGGCCTCAACTTGCAGATAAACCCTTAAAGGTCAGAAATAACAAAACAGCTCAGCCACGCAGCACTAGCGTCCAGTTTTTAGCTCCAAAGCTGACACAGAAATATGTGGCCAGGTTTTCAAAAGAACTCAACAGCTTGAGGGCTTTGTTGAACGTCTGCCTGCAAGCACATCGGTAGGAACTGCAGGGTTCAGTTTGGAAAATCTGGTCTGGGCTCGGGGTACTCAAAGAAACTGGCCAAGAGCTCCTCTGCAAATATCCTAAATGACCAAAGGAGAAATAGCAACAGACAAGGTGACCTCACAAAAGCAGAAAGCGCTAGCTGCAATTAAAAACAACATGATTGTGTCCTGAATTCACACTAGGCTTTAGTTTTCACCAACCCCCCAAAAATAAAAGTTCCTAGATGGTCTGAAAGTTCAAAAAAGTGGAAATTTGAATGTACATTGAAACTTAAGCATTAAAAAATTACAAAAACATTCATTTGTGTCATGAAAACTTAAACTTGGGCTTCTGACATTTAAAACTCAATAACCCAAACCATCAGCCATAATGATTTCTCCATCCAATTCAGCATTAATATTCAGACAAACGTCAGGGGCTGTCGCTTCCCATATCAAAGCAATCCACATTCGTTTGCATCCAGAACACCTAAGGATGTTGTGCTTCTGATGAACTAGCTGTAATTTTTAAGCAGAAATGAAAGAAAGGAAAGAGGTAGAAGACGACGCCTGAGTGTCTTTTGAAAAACATCAAAATGCATTTTCTTTTAAATCCCTGAAAAAAGGATCTGATTATTTAGGGATCCTTTCCTCTTCACTTCATTATCATTATGTCGTCAGTGCTGGGTTATCTAATTACTCAGCTAGAGCTGGAAACTTCATTTTCATGTAATAAGGTGTAAGAGGACTACCCTGTGTAGCTTAGTAGTTAGTCCTTAAAGAACAGCTGTAAAGAGCGGAGTCAGGAAGGCTGCAGCACAAGAGGAAATCCTCAGTAGAATTCAAGTGCTTTACATCTGTCATAAACATGCTTCCAGATCAAATTAAAGGAATTTCTTTTAACTGTATTCACAGTCTCCAAATACTCTACACAACAAGCTGCCTGAGATCTTAGTCATTCTAAGAAATGAATCATATTCCCCTTGTCATCTGGGTGTTCTCCGCTGACTGCTAATTCATTGTATATTGATTTTAAGACTCTGTTAACACATTATATTTTTGTGTTGAGCCAGGAAGGCTTTTCTTGCTGAAAAATCATGTCCCATCCTCATTTCTCACAATATTCATTTTTTTCCCTTACCATTTATTTCGAATGATTGATCAACACAATTTAATCAGCTTTAAATGGTTCAATGAATTGTTCCACACTATCGTACCACCTACATTTTTTCTACCAGTATTTAATACCACAACATTAGGTCTGCATATTAGACTTCTGTGTTTGCCTATTAATGCAAAAATTCAGAAGATCAAATAATTGCCCGGCTAACATCCTGGGGTCTTGCAGAATTGTATCATTGCAGAGATTTTGGAAATCAACTGCTCAGAGAAATAACTTGTTATCTAAAAGGAGAAATTTAAAACAAAGATCATTGAAATGATATGAGTATTTTTTGTCACTGATTTAAAACAGGTCAAGACTTTAAAGCGTTCCTGTAAAAAATGTGCTATTACAGCTGGTGATTAAAATTTATAATGAATTAGATAATAAATATTTTGTTTGCTTCTTCTAAAACGTCATTAATGGTGAGGTCTCTCACTGGATTATTACAGAACTGCTGTTGGCAAAAATCTAAGTACAAAACACAAAGGCTTCATGTTTCAGATGCTTATAAAACTTAATTCCCCTGAATAACACTACTAATTTGGGTTGACTTGTATGTTTAAAGATTGTACATAAATATTTTTAGCATGTAGTTAGACCACAACTTTGCTTTTATTAAAATGTTTCTAGCAGGCATAAGGTCTTTGTCACTTCAAAATAAAATAGTCTTGGTTAAACAGAAGTTATTTAAACATTCAATAGATTTGCAACTCTTTGTGAATGTTTCAATTCATACCAAATTTTTCAAAAACAGGGATCAAAAGTATTTAGTTTCATAAAAATGGGTATAGAAACTTATTTTTCCACTCTATCCATACTCTATCAGATTATTCTGGAAACAGTATTTCGGTGTTTTTTCTGACTTGCAGACATTCAGCGTATCAGGTGTTGGTTGCAAATATCGTGCATGCAGCTTATCAGTTTTATGTCTGAGATACGCTTTTCTCAGAGGAAATACGTTCAAAAAAACAAACCAAACAGAACAAAACTTTTTAAGCATAGATGAACATCATAAATACAAAGTTTTAAAGCAGCAAAAAAATTTGATAGTGGGAGCTGAAACTACTGATGAGTAAATTACTGAAACAAGTACCAAACTAAGACTAAAAGAACCACAGAAAAGATAAAGTAACTAGCACACAAATAAACGAGCAATTTGAATTTAAATATATAATAATTATAAACAGTGTATGTATATATATTAACATTAAGATTACTTATGGTTCAAAAACTCACGTTATATATATTTAACCTATTCTGGCATGGAAGAAATGACATAAAATGTAAAAGTAGAACTTGTTATGTGTGGTACCAGACATTTAAAAAGCAGGTTTGAGTCAAGGTATGATTAAATGTCAAATATGTCTGGGACCTGAATGGAGCTGTACCAGACCCCTCGCAGAATCATAGGTTTGGGGAGATTCTTCTTCACATCACAGGAGCCTACACGCTGGATGATATGTATATGAAGCATATAAAAGAAAAAAAAACCACCACACTTCATTCATAATTTAGCATTAATATGTAAAACCAAGAAATAGCCAACATGAAAACGGAGGAAGCTGAGAAAATAACTGTAGTTACATAGCCTACCCAATTTGGTTTTACCTGGCAATGTATATGGTAGCACAAACCTACAATTAAGAGTAGTTTACTTAATAATTTTGGCTGAGAAATATGCTGGGGGGTAAGTCACCCTTACCATGTAGCTGTAGTTTATTAAACATTTTGTATCTGAGACGTGCGCTGAGTGGGGGGACTAAATTAGAGGATCGCTTCGCTGCTAAGACTTACACTTCACTCGCTGTAAGGTTCTGTCCATTCAACACACCTTACAAATAACAGACCGAATTCTGCTTTCAATTAGTGGGGTGCAACTTTGACTGAAGTCAACAGATGTTGTACCTAGGTAACTGTTAGCAGGACGGGGTACTGAATAAAAGGCTGGGAGAAAAATTCTCTGATGCCAACGTTTCTGATGGAAAACTGATTTTTCAAATAAATGAAAGTTTTGTGAAAAGCGTGTTTCACTGAAAAAAAAACCCTATTTTTATCAATCACTTTTCTGTTCAAATCTTGAAACATTTCATTTTCATTGCTTTTTTAACGACAAGTCAGAATTATTTCGAGGAAATGTGTAATCATTTAACATGTTGCTGGAACAAAACTATCTATGGAGTGAAAAGATGACAACTTAGAGTAAAAAGAGAGGGAGATAAGGAAGGGAAATGAGAAGAGGGAAAGCTGGCATCCTTCAGAAAGCTCATTACAAATTCTCAGTTCAAAATTTTAATCCCTCTCAGTGAAGCATGATCCAGGCATTCGCTGGTGGTGGGCTTGTTACGTGGTCTCCAACCAAACAGTGGCTGGCAGCAACACACTGCAGTCATATCTCAGAACTTGTTCACAGGACAAAGCACAAGAATGGGGCTCCAAAAACGGGGGGGAATTAAGCCTCCATAAATACAGCAATTTCCCGGGGCGTAAATCCAAGCAGGGGTTTCAGGAAGCAGAACGTGTGAAATCAGACAGGTGTCTGTCCCTGAGCAAAGCGGTCTGGAAGTGTTTAGTGCATGCCGCAAGTGTTTGCAGTCCACTTCAGAGAGCTCGGGGAGAAGCAGGTACCACGAGAGGAAAAAAAAGAAAAAGAGAAAAAGCAACTGCTTCGGTCACCACCCTACAGAACCTCCTTGAAGGTCAGCTTGGTGCTCTGGGCCATAAAGGAGAAATGTGAGTCCCACGATAAACTTCACTTTCATGGGAAGTCCTGAGAGTCCCATGAAGTCAATAGGACTATTTTGAGGACGAAGAATTGCTTCCATCAAATAAAAATTTCAGGGTTAGGCCATAAAGCATGCAAAATATATTGTATCATGAAACGTGAGTCAACACCGCAATGATACAGACATTACTCATGTGTATGCTAGACATCTCTGCTACACGAACAAACCTGATCTATTCTTGGGGAAGATTATTGAAAACAGAACTCCTGCGGCGGGTAGTCGGGGCTGGGCTTTGACAGCTCGGATTCCTTTCCACCTAAGAGATCTGCAAAGTTATCTAGGGGAGCTGCTGTTCCTCTGGGGCCAGGCCCCAACGGGAAGTCCCACTTGAGCAGCATGTAATGGTGGCATGCACTTCAGGTGCTGTGTGAGGAGGCCAAGGGCTCTTGACTATTTGTGTAGATATGAGGAAGACGTGACAGAGCCCTAGGACTCTTGGCGTGCTGGGAGACTGTACCTTTAGGGACCTTCTAGCTAAGGCTGGGTGGTGAATTGAGAGCGTTACCTGGACAACTCCTTTTTGGTAGCTGCATTTGGAGATTTCTGGGAGAAAGGCACATTTTTGTTAACTCCTGTCCTTCTCGTATCCAAAAGCCTGAGAGAACAGAGCGCTGATTTTTGAGGCATTGTGAAGTATGTGCAAAATCCGAGTCGCCACTGCACAAACCTCGCCTGCTATTTTAAGGCTGGCTACTGAAGCGAGTGTGGGTTAGACAGGCTGTGAAAGAGGGGGAGGAAGGGAAGGAAGAAGGCTGAATAGCAGTAGGAAACATGGCTAGAAAGGACTAACTATTTGCACAACTGATGGTTCTGAGCTGTTAGATTATGCTGACAGTATATTAATCATATGTTACAGCCATATGCACACATACTGATAAATTTATATTTGTCTGCCTGTAAATGAACGTTAGATGTAAATTATGGAAAATATTGACAATTTTACATCAGGTTAATAGGATAAATATTTTAAATATTTTAAATATAAAAATATTTTTGCATTACACCATCAGATGAAATTACAAAAATATGTATGTGGGAGATGAGCTTATGGCCTACACAAGCTCTAAAGATTAGGCTTGAAATTCCAGATTGTCCACAGACTCCAGGAACTTAGCAAAAGCTTTCAAAAGCATCCCAATGAGCTAAGAGGATAGTTCCTATGACCTGCATTTTTAAAGTCACATAGGTTGCTGCACAATTTACTTGCTCTTGAAAGGCTTTCCCTTGGCCACTCTTGCTTTGTGTGTCTAAATCTGCTGCCCAGGTCTCTATATGTTTATACTGAGTTTAAGATCCTCACTTTTGCCTTGTTTTAGATGCTTGCCTGCCCACCAACGGGAGCGTACCCACCCAGTCTGTGGCCATATATGAAAATCCTAAGTCCTTTTCCATATTTCAAATAATTATTAATAGATGATGCCACATGGGTAACTTCTTGGCCTCTACTCCCATTTCAGTTTACAGCTCTAGGTGAACTCCAGGAGGGAAGTAACACAAAGGATTAGACTCCACCTATGCCACTTCTTTGTCCCCTGTACTTTTTACAGTGATCCTAGCCCCCCGTGTTTATGGGAGCAGTATGGGAGCATCTCAGGGCACCGTTTTGCCTGCTCTGTGTTACGGAGAGGATGGAAGAGCAGGTATCTCCCTGGACTCTGCTCCCAGACTGACCTGAGGCTGCAAGACCTCTACACACCCACAGGATGACCATGACCCCAGGCCAAGGCTTACGCAGTGCACAGGGCTGTGGCTGTCACTGTGCAGAAGGGGGCTTTTCACAGAGAGAATTAAGCACCGAGAGCTGAGCTCACTCTCTGCTTCATCCCTCTTTTGCTACAGGGAGATCTTTGTTATGAAGCTTGGGGAAAAGGAGTGGTTAAAAAATAAGAAGTCTAAACCCCAGAATTTTTGAGTACGTGTATGTTGGGATTGCCTTGCCCTGAGACTATCTTCTAGATTCTTAAAATATTCTTCTTTTTTCCATTAGTTTCCTTCCATTTTTTATTTTTTTTTTTACATTTGCCATATGCTGCCCTGATGACAGTGCCTCCGGGAGGGAGTGTTTGGGCAATTTCCCTGACAGTGCTGAAAAGTCCCTTTGCATCCACCTCTCCCGTCCTGTTGCTCAACTCCTGCACTGCCCACTACGGATGAATTCCTGCAGCATTTCGTGTAACCACCTCTCATATCCCTCGTCGGAGGCTTGTGTGCTCAGCTTACATCCAGTCTCATCAGGATATCTTTTTGATTTAAGCTCTTGTCTTCTCCCTGCTAGGCCTAATACCTCATCTGTTAGCCGCTGCTGGTTTTTGCATTGTTTCCTTATCCCAGTCATATTGTGTGCTGTGCCTAGGCTGACATCTTCTCCCTCACACCATGACTCATTTGGTCCCTTTCTAGTCCTGGCATGCCAATAGCACCTCAAACTGGCCGTTAACTTCTACTCTGGAGCTGTCACTGATACGTCCTGGGAGAAATCTCCTGCATGGAAATAGCTCGCTTGTGTGTGTGCACGTGTGTGCGTGCGTGTGGTTTTATGGGACGTATCATGTCCCTGTCAGAAGATCAGAAGCCAGGAGATGGGTATGGGGCGAGCAGTGATGTTTTACTAGGAATTCACTGGCATATGGTCAGAAGTAAGTCAACTGTTCAGAGAAGGGGGTTTCCGTGGAACTGTCCTGTCACTGACTACAAGGTAAAAGGATTTAGGCTCCACTTCAAGATATAATGTGTACTTTCTCTTATTTTGCTCTTCTCCCATCTCCTCCCATTTTATACCATATGCTTTATGAGTAGAGTCTTCCCCTGCTTTCCCTGTAGCCAATTAAAGAATCATTACAACAGAAGCAGAATTGGCTGTGCGTAGCAGAGATGCAGAAGAGACATCTAATGGATCTGCACGAATACCAGCCTTGATCCCACAAAGACTTCTGCATTAAAGTCAATGAAATATTCAAGTGCGTAAAGTTAAGTGTGTGTGTCAGTCTTTGCCAGACAGAGACCTTGAAGCCTACTCAGACATCATGACTGGGTACAGACACAAACTTGACACTTCCAATGTTTCACTTAGCTCTGACAAAATGGTGTTCGGGGGGTTGCTTTAAAAATAAATACAAACAAATTCCCTAATAGTTACATTACTCTCTAAATAAGCTTTGAATATATATATATATATACATATACATATATATATATATATATATATGTAGTTGTTGTTACATAGCCTTCTTGTTTGTAATTGTTCCTTAGGAAAAAATAGTTTAAATTAAAGGAGTAATTTTTAAAGAAACATGGTCAGATGTTACCGTTATATTAACCCTTTTGAACCAACAGACAGAATTAGGTAGACATGTAATGAAAGAAAGAGCTAAATAAAGATCAAACCCAAGAGAGAAAATGTTCCTAGAGCGGTTCTTGAAGATTTTCAAGGGTATTTGAGTAGCATTTCCCCCACTCAGAAATGCATCAAAAAGAAAAAGTGGACCTTTACAAAAGTAGCATGTCCTTACTTTTTATAGGCCAAGGTTACTGCTGGCTGGCTTAGGAAGAAAACGCTTCACCACTGTGCAGGTCTCTGTTTTTCACTAGGTCACTATCAACGTGCTTTGGAGACAGAAGACTGGACCGGTGTAGGCATTGGCTGTGCTCTGGACTTTCTTCATTCTCCCTTACTGTACATCTGAATAGACAGTGCATTTTTTCTATATAGCTGTAGAAGTTGTTTCATTTGGAAGGAGCAAACACAGGCTCCGAATTTAGTAGTTCAATTGATAGCTTTGCTCCAAGTTTATTTGTCAGCAATGATGCCACCTGAAATCTTTACTTAAAATTTAGCAAACATGTTCAAATGCTGACTGCTGGGAAAAGCCGAGCAGATACAGCATAACAGTTTCCACGAAAGCATTCCCATTACTATTTGATTTGCTTTCTACATCTACTCTATTGAACACAGTTAACAGTGGAAACGCTTGTAAAAACAGCTCAGTGCAATTCTGAACAAACTCAGACGGGTATTCATGGTAAAGGAACTGCCAACGCAAACGTACTGTCACTCAAAAACCTAAGTCCCATTGTCACCCTCATCTCCTCAAGAAAGAAAAAATATGTAGCAAGAGAAAACAGAAAAGCCAGCCTTCATGTACTTCACCTCTAAAAGGTGCAGATCAGGCACACAGATGTATACTTGCCCATTACATGTAAGCATGTTGAAGTTTTGCTTTACGATATAAGCTTAGCTATCTGAAGTACTATTGTACTCCAAACATGTCCATGTTTGGATTCCCTTTGCAACTACTCAAGGATGTTGCTAATGATACTGGTCTTAATATAAAAGCCTGAAGAACAGCATAAACTAACATAATTTCTGCGGTGAATCGGAAATACCTCTTGCAATAGAAGAGAAAACCTTTTGTAACCTGTGATCAGTGGATCTAGTCAGAATGAAAAAAATAACAGTGCTTGGATTTCTGAATATCAAATACTTCTCTACGCAGTTTAGCTATGAACATATTTGACCATGAAAATATTTCAGTGATTCATTGTGAAGAGCAAATGAATCTCAGAAAGCTGCTCTCTATTCAGAGGTAATTAAATAACAGCGAGATGTGTCACAGGATCAGTTACTCACCCAATCTAGCACTGTCGAGAGAAGATCTGTGGCTCTGCAGTAGTACAGTGAACTTGCCTAAATGGTGCTTGCTCCATCATGGTTGTGTTCAGTTCTATCGGCAGCTTTTGTGCTTCTTGACTTTCCCGTTACTATGGTGAATGATTGTCACAGGAGTGTACAAAGATGTTTAGGACACAAATTGAGACAACAGCCAAAAATGGTGCTCGGACAATGCAAGTTACCAGCAGGTTCTTCTGCTTTTCTGTGCATGTGGGAAGGGTGAGTGAGAGCTGGCAGCTGATCTGTCTCTGTGCTCATGAGAGACAACTGGTCATCTCTTGTCCCAGTCCAGCAGCTCAGTCATGGCCCTTGCTTAATGGCCTGGGAGAGAGAGACCAGCTCCCAGAACACAGGCAGCCTTGGATACTGCTGCTGGCATCTGTGCCTGTTACAGCAAGATGTCCTGATGTCTTCGTATGCACGGTCTCTCTCTGGTACTACGTCCACAACCCCTGGTGAAGGTTCAGAGGAGTGGGTGGATCTGTGGATCCCTATTCTTTGTGATCCAGGGTATTCAGACAGGATAACCCAGCTGTGGACCTGTGCAAGCGCTGGCTACAAGGAGTTAACTAAGTTGTGACCTACCCTTGTCCATCTTCATTCACCTGCACGTTCTGATCAATAACGCTTATTGCTTTTTGGCTTCTCTTCCCACGTGAGAGGCAAAGCCTACAGAGCAGTACCCACAGCACTACTACAGGCACATTTATATTTGCCGATGACCCAAAAGTAAGTAGACCTGTCTGCCCTTGTGCAACCTTACTCTTGGATAAGCCCCTCTGTTACTGCTGCTGAGCTCCGTTCCCAGATGAAGATTGTTTAAGTCTTAAAGTACTGAGTATCTCCAAGATGGGAGCAAATTAGGAGACACATCAAAAGAACAACTACAACACGAACTCTTAAATGCCAGGTCTTAAATCATTCTGGCAAATTGTCAGTGTGCTTATATTTCAGCCGTACTCCCCCAAGTTTGGTGATGGATGACTACTGATAGGAGTGAGTTGGAACCTGTGATCTGGCGGCCGATCCCGGCATTCCCCTGCTGCCACAAGAACAGGCATTGGTTCTGATTCGGTTTAACAACTTAATGTAACCACATCTGAGAAACGAATAAAGCACTGATTTCTAGCACAAAGGAATATATTGTCAGGGTATGGTACAAAATGTCAGGACACTACTTTTCCAACTGCAGACAGCCAGTAGCTTTTTCTATCCCGCTATGGTGCTGACCACGGTTAGCATTAAAAAGCTCTTCCAAATGGATATTCCTGGGGTTTTATTTTTGGCAAGTTCTGCATATTAAGGTGTCCAAAGCAGTTGAACACACCAGCTTCTCAATGAGATATTTAACAGGAAGAAACGCATACTTTTCTCTAAAGCTTCATTTATACTGCGTTTAATAGCTCAGTAAACCGACACAGATTAGGTAACTTGCTAAAGACCACATGGCAGGCAGGTGGCAGAACAGGAACTATAGCTTGGAAATGCCTCTTGCTCTTCTGTCTGCTGAGGAGTCAGACGAGGCTGACCTGTGTGAATGTAATGAGGGAGGGAGCGAGGGAGAGAGTGCATGAGAACTTCTCTCCTTTTATCACACCTTTGCATGCCCACGAGGGCCCTGACCTCTCCTGCGCTGAGCCCTCTGCAAGGGGGCAGGTTCAGGAAGGATCAGGGTGAAATGTGAACTCACTATTTATCACTCTGAGAGGTCAGACTGAGAGTCTGGACGTGAGGCAGAAGCAGTTTGGATTTCTTCCAAGGCTGGAGTAGCTGCTGCGGTATGTGCTGCCCAGGATTTTCCAGGGCAAATTCTGATTCAGCTGTAAGTCTTATTAGAAGCTCTGCCTGAAATTTCTTTCGTTCTTAGCCATTCAGCTGGGGGCACTCAGGGCATCCTGACCACCAGACAATATCCCTTCCTACTGCTGCGATCCTTATAGCTCAGCGCCTGCAACGAGGCAGCTTTGCAGCCAGTGGAAATCGCACAGCTCTGCTGACACGGGTTTATAGCTGCTAAGGATCTGGCCTCATATTTTGACTGTCACACAGCACAAGCAGGACTGCTCTTTCCTATTTTCATCATCACCAACAAGATTTTGTTTAGGACTGTGGTTTACAAAGATCTTATTATAGAGAAATGAAAAGAAAACTCATCTAAAATCTGGTTACATTGAAAAATTCCAGCTGTCTTGCAATTCAATGCAGCTGTGCTATCTAGTATCTTTTTCTCTTCCTTTTGCATCTCTTTATAGAACATTAGCTTCTATAGAAAAATGCATTTTTTTTTTTTACACATGGCAATTTTTTCTCTCCCCTCTTCATTATTTGCTGGCTGTTATTTCCACCATTGAAACCTACAGACTCTAATAAGGAAAATGCAAAGATATTTTGAGACAGAGGAGCAGCAAGGAGGAAAAAAATAGCATTTGTGAACAGTTTCTACTGGCAGCCTCTTGCCCACGATTTTTTTTTCTTATAGAAACTGTAATATGATGATATTATGCAACTGCCTTCACATATTAGAATCATTATGAGCAGTAGCTTTGTGATATCATACAGCAGGTGCTAAGAACAGTTTTTGCTTTTTCCCCAAAGCAACTACAAAATTACTTACGATTTCATTATAGAACAATCAACACTTTGTGGGGAGAAGTTTGTGTTATTTTGTGATTGTGTTAGTGGGGAAAAAAAATATTTTTTCTGGGGAGTTTGCAGCATTCTCTGGGTGAAAACTAAGCTGAATTCATTTGTAGCCAAATGCCTACGTCCTTAGCCAGGCAAAACTCAGATGAAACTGGAAGGGCTCCAATCCTCACTCAGCTACCTGCTTCCTCGTGCAAACTCAAGTCAGTAGGGCTCTCCGCATCTCACTCGAGGACTGACTACTGCAATGCGGTGGGCAAAATTCAGTCCCTCAGCCAGGACTGGAAGGACCACGACAAGAGGAGGTCTTGTATTTATCTCCCCTTTAGGATAAAAATGAAGTCAAAATGTTAAATCAAAAAACCTCAGGGTATGTGGGGTGTGGCAGGTTCACAAGCGGGCAGACGTGAGGCCCAGCCGAAGCCTTCCGAGAGGCACCAGCCACTTTCAAGCAACGTGTGTCTTTTATCCTCTCCCTGGTGGACCTCTGCAGCTTAAGAAAGCCTCACCTCTGGTCAGCTCACGTTACCCCAGCAGGAATAACTCCAGAGGCTTCCAGCGCCCAGAGGAAGAGCCGGGTGGGTCACGTTCTGGGAGGACCAGCAGGCTTACACAGAGCTGCGTTTGCTTCACAGCATTCCCCGCCAGGCTGCAATGCCCACACAGCACCTGGGTGCTGGCCCCAGAATTGCTTTATTCCCCTCAGAAACAGGGCAGGGAGATAGCCCCAAAGCTTCCTTTTTGGTCAGGGAATTGCAGGGCTGTGGTGGAAACCACGAGCCCCAGTTTCTCACCTCTTCATTTTAATACCTAGAAGACAGAAATTCTTTTGCCCCAAGTCTGTTGTCCTACCTGTCCCAAAATATAACTAATATATTATAAAGAACCTTTCTGCTAAAAAAGCAAAATATGTTCACTATATCATATTTTCTATTTCCAGAAAATGCTTTGCTCTTATTTTACAAATATTTACTACCAAACGTTCCCTTGAAAAGCTGAAAATAATTTAAACAACTCTTATTTATATGAATGTCAGGCAGCAGAAACACAAGCAAAGAAACACCCAGGCAGCAATGCGTGTGTGCATTTCTCATTAGCAAAAGCACGGTCAGGCATGGTCACCTAGTGCTAACCACACGACTGAACCACTTTGCCTAAATGTGAGCGCCTAAAGAGCAAATCACAACGTTCAAAGCTACAGCAAGACAGGGCAGCATTTCTTGCACCTGAAAACAGAGATATGGATCGGATCGATTCTACTCGAGAAAATACCTCAGTGTCATTCCTTGCAAAGGTACGGCTTGTAAAACACACCACGCTTTCAGAAGCAGTATTTTGAACACCAGACACAGCTGATCGTGGTTACACTACCGCAGGAAAACCCAGGAATAATACTGTTTCGAAGCCCCGGTGTCCCCTTACTCAGCAGCAAGGCCCTGGCAGCTGCTGTGCCGCTGCTGTGCAGACACACACGCGTCAGAGCTGCTCACTTCGGCTGCAAGGCAAGAGCACGAAGCAAGCAAGCCAGGCGGTCTGTGAGTGCTGGGCAGGGGGCTCCCAGAGGTTTTGGTGATGCCATTTGGTAAGGAACTGATGTGAGGACCTGGCTGTTTTAGAGAGACTCCCTGGGGATTTCCAGCTGTGGCCAGAGTGCACGGTGGTGGCAGCAGGGCAGCCTGATGCCCCAGCGGCTGCTGGCTGTCAGGCCCGTCACCCTGGTCAACCAGATGCCCCAAACAGCTCTAAATTAAACCAACACCCAATAAATAGCTTGCCAAAATGAACACAGCGTGTAAAATGGCTCGTGTTGGTAGCTGTTCCATCACCCCCCCGCTCCGCAGGACCAAACCCAGACGGCCGATGCGTTGGTGCAAAGCAGGGGACATAACAAACGCTTTTTAGTCAGCACTATAGTCAGCGGGCAGACCTATGCTTGGATCTGCGGTCTCCCTTGTGCCCACCCAGCTGCCTGCCCACAGGCAGGTGCAATTCCTCCATGCCCGCTGCACACCCAAGCTGCCCAGCCACGGAGCCTTGCCCCTCCTGAGCCCAGGTCTTGCTCCTTGCCAGACAAACACGCAGAAATTTTTAAACCGCCTGATCCCCGTCTTGTGGGACGGAGGTCAGCCGTACGAATAAGCACCGAGGAAGCGGGAGCTGCCCAAAGGGCTCTCCTTCAGGCAGCAAACAACCGCGTGCCACAAAAAAACCCCGACCTGAACGCGAGACCCGCACTCCTGAGATGGCGGGGGCAGGATGCAGGCAGCCCCCTGGAGGCGCCCGGGGTGCTGTGACCCCAGACCTCTGCACGCCGCGGGAAGGAGAGGGAGAAGAAGGGGAAGATGGAGAAGGAGGAGAAGGGGGAAAGAGAGAGGGTGGGGAAGGGGAAGGGGCCCGAGGCTGCCGGGCAGCCCCGCCGTGACGCCGCAGGCCGCGAGATGGCGCTGTGGCTCCGCGCTGTGGCTCCGCGCAGCTCCGCGCAGGGGCCTGGGGCTGCAGCGGCGGGGTGGTGGCGGGGTAAAGGCTTCCGCGGGGAGCGGGCGCTTTCTTGCAATTAAACCTTTATTTTTTTCTTACCCCCCCCCCCTTTTTTTTCTTTATTACAGCTCTGATTTTATTTATGCATCCTTTATTTATTTATTTATTTAAAGCATGAAAGAGCCGGCTTGCTGCAAAGCGCCCCCCCCCCCCAAATCCCCAGAAACTCCGGGGAATTCCCCGCGCAGAGATGAATATGGATGAAAATCTATATTACCCCAGGCACCAACTTAGCACAGGATGTTTATGAAATATTCCTGAAATGTAGTTTATTTACAAATCAAGTTATCCACTTATGCGAGACACTTAAAACAGTTACGCGCTTAGTGGACAGTTATTATTATTACTTATCGCTTGTTAAGCACCAGGTGCTCCGCGCTGTACAAGCCACACGTGTAAGAAGTCAGCCCCTCCTGCCAAGCAGGTACAGCCGAGCAGCCAGGTCCAAAAGCTGGGCAAATTTTTTTTTCCCCTCCGTCAGGCCATGGCAGATGCCAAGATGCCCGAGGAAACCACGGAGGGAATGAAGGCTTTTGGGATTTTTTTGTTTCCTGCAGTGGGTTTGGTTACGCTAGCTGTGTTTTTTCAGAGTACCCACTGCATCAAAGTTCATTTCAAGGAATTCTGCTCATGAAATAACCTGATCAGACGCTGCTTCTTTCTTCCCTTCTTACGTATCTGCATCAGAGGCTTTTTCCTTCATTCCTTTGAGCACTGGGCAGAAGAGATCACGTACCCAGCCCTAACAAAACCCAGTTTCACACCATTAAAAGAAGGATAAATTGGAACACTCACGGAGGACTAGACGAGCTTCAAAAGAATATTTTTTAGTAAACCCCTGAGCCCTAACAATTTGTAAAATGAGAAAAATTCCTTAGCAGTCTCAGAGCTGTATGCCAGTACATGGAGCTGTATCTCTGCACTGGCACTGCACAATATGCAAATATTTTGCATTCTCTCTTTCTGTCTGTACGTGCATTTGAGCAAGGGCACCTAAGAGCACTATCCCTTTCTTGTACAGAAAGCTATAACTATGGTAACAGGATGTCATCTGTTGCAAAACGCTGGATTTTTTTTTTTTTTTAACGGTGACTTTATGTCCACTTTCCCACACATGTTAAGATTTTGCATCTGTAGCAAACCTGTGCTCGCTGAGCTCAGGAGCCGAGCAGGAGAAAGCTCCATGGCCGGTAATCTATGCAGCGCGTGTCCTCGCTGGGCAGAGAGCTGTGTCATAGAACCGAGCACGCCGCAACTTTAGGGCAGAGGGTAGCAATTCTTTTCACGAAGAAGTATCTCTCTAACTCATCAAAAGAGATAGACGTTGCCCGTGCAGAGTTTAAAATCACAGCAAGAACTTGTTACCCTTTTGCAACCTCTCTGGACGGAGTCTGTTTCTCCATTTGGTGAAGAGGGAATCGCCCGAGGTACACGCGCAGCCCTTTCCTTTCAGCTGCCTGGCCATCCCTGAGGAAGGGATGAACTTCTGTGCTTTAGAGCAGGGTTCTTCTTTGTTTGGTGATTTGCCTCCCGTTCAGTTTTAAGCAGGTATTTCAAACAGAAACCCTCTAATACAAATATCAGCTGCACAGCAAAACACCGTAAAACTATCAAACAAAATACGAAGCGCCTGTGCTGTGCACATCTTGCAGACAACGCGATTTATTTTTCTGTGCCATTTCCTCTCATAAAAATCATCCCCAAATAACCTCTTCCTGCCTATTAATCTTTTTTGTGTAAAAAGAGGTAAAAAATACACGCACAGTGGTTGAGTCTTTGTTACCGTGTGCTATTCCTCATCACAGGTTTGAACTCTTTTCTCAGGTAATCTCAAATTATGCAAGTGCTCAGTTGTATGAGGGCAGCACAGGAGAGACGAGTCGCTGCTACCCCTGTCTCGGGAACGAGCTCCATCGGTGCAGTCCCGCGTTAGGTCCTAGCCTACCGAGCTACACAGCCTTCCTTCTCTACATCATTTTTCTTCTTGTTTATTGATTAATAAAATAATTTGCCAACGAAGAAAAAAAAAAAAAAAGGCAATTTTAGAAGGGAAGAGACTTCACAGCAAGCAACTCAGTTAAAGCTGACCAAGATATGGCAAAAAAAGAAACGCCCCGAAATTCAAAGGCAAATGTTCTGTCCTTAGCTCACCCCTTTCCAGTAGGGTATTACAGCCTATTTCACACTGTTTAGAGAGTCATGCTCTTTGCAGGCTGTTCTACTGTGTAAATACAAATGCGGAATAGAAGAGCCGTCATCCTTCTCGCTAAATGCCCTAAACTTCAGGGAATTTAAAGACAGACCTTTAGCAGCATTTTAAGCCCTTTGAATATAAAATTTGCCCTTTCTCTCTTGAATTAAAACCAAAAAGGAAAAGCCCCCAAAACCATCCCCGGGTGTTTTAAAGAAGCTCATTGATCAGATGAACACCGATACCAACAGGATGTGCATATTTTTTAAAAAAATATAATTTCTAAACATGCATGCTTTTCTTTCTGTAGGAACCAGGCAGAAACTGGCGGTAGGATTTGTGACCTCTTCTGTAGGAGGTCAGATGATACAGTCTCTCGAGGCCTTAAAATTTCTGAATTTAGGAACTGCTCCAGTTATCTAGGTAATCATTGTCCCTCTCAGTTCTGGGAGGCAAAAGTGAAGATAAATTAAAAGCTTTTAGAAAATATCTTTTATTTGGTAGTTATTTGGTAGGTGTCATAGTTCTTGGGGCCATATATGTGTGTGTATATATATGCAAGGCTGTTTTAAATGTGTCCTTATAACAGTAAAGATTCATCTCCTGTGAAGTTACATTATTACATAAATGACCTCCTGAGAGCTGATTTTACATGTGAAAACTGACGCAGCCCAGAATGCTCACAGAAGCCAGGAGCACACACACTAAACTTGTGTACTG
The DNA here is from genome assembly GCF_040182565.1 of Anser cygnoides. Classification (NCBI taxonomy): domain Eukaryota; kingdom Metazoa; phylum Chordata; class Aves; order Anseriformes; family Anatidae; genus Anser; species Anser cygnoides. The sequence goes on from NC_089883.1 coordinate 4,706,288, forward strand.
ACATGTTTGAATTTTTTTTTTTAGGGCTCCTTAGCAAAAATAGCTACTATTTACAGTGAAATAAATCGCCTGCCTTTAATGTTCATTTTCCCAAAGCATCTGCTGAAAAGCTTTCGTCCACGTGCTGCACCTGCTAAAATCAGATTAAAGAAAAACCAAAGCTGTTTTTGAAAGGGTCCATGTCTGGGGGGAGGGTGAGGAATTCAAAAAGGAACTGCAATCGGGAAGATTTTTAAAAAAGTATTTTGTGGTTTTAAAATGGGAAACTAAAAAGGTATTTTTTTTTTAATGAAACAAGTAGCTAAAATAAGACCAAGATAAAAGCCAGCAATAAAAATCAAGTTAAAAGCTCTCCCTTGTCTGAGGCTTAATTCAAAATATTGGAAAGTTTGTAATCAAATTAAAACTGTCACTATACCAGCAATCCTCCAGTGAGCACAGAGCATTTTGCTAAGGAGAGATATTTGCATTCTGCTATTTTTTCAGAGCAGAAACGCATCACCTTAGTTCAAAGAATAGGGATTTTAAGGATGTTACTAGGTAAATGATGCATTATAATATTGTTTTACTGATTATTTGGTGCTTGAGTATTAGGGAACAAATGCTTTGCTCTCAGTATTTGTGCTGATTGAAGGGAAGAAATGAAGAGAAATAAAACCCTGATGGACAGAATGTTTGTTTGGGTAATTGCTAACAAAGCCAGCTGTGATGTACCTAAAAAGGACAGATCAGGTATCATTTCTGCTTTAAATACTACATCTGCTTTCAATATTGTGGTCATTCCAGGTCTTTGTGCAGAGTTATTTAACGCTGCCTTTTGTTGTGTAACACCAGTGTAGTCTGTGATACCGGAGTTCTGCCCGTTCAAAGGCGATGGCCCTATGGAGCATCTTTTTCATGTCATGGCTTTTGCTAGAGGCTTTTGTTTAAAGCCTGCTTCCAGCACACAGTTCTGCCTTTCCCACTCTCTCTCCTGCCTGTGTGTGTGATGTAGCGAAGTCATTTGCAATATAAATTACAGAATCAACTGTTGAGTTTACAAACTGAATATGCATGAAGACATTGGATAATGTTACTACCTTCCCCAGCCTAATAGAGGTAAATATGTCTGAAATTTGTGTTGGTGGAAGAGTGGATATTTATGTACTGTAGGTATTAATTACAGTTGGGCTAATTTAAAGTTTCTGTTATTAATTGCTTTATAGTTTCACTGCCATCAGGATTAACTGCAGCCACCTACAAGCACAATCATTTGGTAATGTTCTTAATTACATAGAGAAGACATTCTTCTTACAGTTAAAGCAGCGCTTCGACAAGCGCCTTGTAGTCTCTCTTGTTTATTCAAAATAAATATTAGCCCAGAAAAGGAAAAAAAAAAAAAAAAAAAGAGGCCAATACTATGAGAATAAAAATGGGCTGCAGGGACTTTAGACTAGCAATGATTTTGGTGAGTGCTTAATTTCTTGTTTGGTTGAAAAAAGACTGGATTGGCTATCGACAGGTCCCTATCAATAGGCAGACCCCGGAGGTCTGGCTATTTGCACATGGCCTGATTGACTTGTCCTTAATAGACATATAATTGTTGACAAATACCTTCCAATAGGCTGTGGCAGGCATGGCCAGGCAGACAAAAGAGGCTTCTCTACGACAGAGACTGGGGCAGAGCGATTCAAGAGACACGGCACCTTAACCAGGAAACAGCCGGCATCCCCAAAGAAACTTCGGGGGTAAAACCTGTAAAATCGACCCGTTTTTCTTCCTCCCTCCAGCGGCTGACAGCCAGCTCAGCCATGAAAAGCAGCATTGCCTGTAGAGCGTGCGGGCTCCAGTCAGGGTGCCTCTTGTTCTACGCAACTTCAAAAAAAAGCTTAATCATAACAGTAAACCTATGCACTTAGGCCCCTATTTTTCCCAAGGCCTGAGGATTTTAAAAATGTGACTGCATTTTTTCCTGTTACTGCTCTCCCAGCACCCACTCCAGCTGTTATTAGGGACAGGATCCCAGGGTAGGTGGACCTTCAGCTGCTCTAAGTCCTGATGTTGCCACCAGCTCATTAAATAATAGTGCAATATTAATTTTACGACTAGATAAATGGAATGAAGTGGCTGGGGGTGCACAGTTTGGAAGCTTTTGAGTTTCCATTGATTCTTGCAGCCACCGTTGATGGTTGGTGCCTCTGAGAGCAAAATGCAGAAATGGATGCTTAATGCAAGTCACCTATTTCTGAAAATTTTGGCTGACCTTCCAGGGCACCTCAGGAAATCTGTGGTGGAGTTTGCACTCTATATCTAAGGATCTGGGACTAAACACAGCTTCATTTTTTTTTGTGCAGTGCCTTCACACACACACAATCCTAAACAAGAGTTAAATAATACATTTACTGTGCTATTATTTTCTGTGTTAAATAACAGTGTAGAAAAGAAAACGAAGAGGTGTAGGCAAAGAAAAAAAAAGATAATAAACTGCATTTATCTGTCCTCAAGATAATAGTTCTATATTAGATATGTTGGGGAATTAATTACATGGATTTTTAGAATGTTTAGTACATTATAGGCATTGCAATACTTGTCACAAGACAAAAGGCCATTGAAATGATGCAGTACAGCCTTAGGCAGCCATAAAAGAACAAATTGTTCAAGTTTGTACATCAGTGTGAGATCCAAAGAACCCTGGCTCCAAGAAAAATACCAGTGAAATTTAGAGATGTACCTACTCTGTGGATTTACCCAGAAGTGAACTGAAAGCTGGACTCTGGCCTTTCAGTCCTGGGTTTGACGAGCTTGCCTTTCCCTTTCAGCAGGGAGCTGAGAAATGACTCTTGAACATTCGCCTCGCAGGATTTCTTCCCTTGGTCGTTTTGGATTTTGTAATTCCTTCCCCCCCCTTGGGACATGGTGCTTGGCAGGCAGAGGTAGCACCCTTATCCTGTGGCGCCAGCAACTCGCAGAGAGAAGGCAGCGACGGGGGAAGGTCAGGAGGGTGCTCCTTAAACCTCTAAGCTAACGTCTTCTGCCTCCCACCTCTGCGCTCCCCCACCTCTTTCCTTCCAAACTAATAAAAACAGCCATTAAAAAAGGAGACCGAGAAAAACACAGTGCAGACCGTGATCACAGAGGCAAGCAAAGTAGGTTACAAATTAGTGTGACACCATCAAGGTGACACTGCAGACAACCTCTGACACCCGGCACAAAGCTGAATGCCTTGTGCCAAAAAGACCTTGAGCCTTGTCTTTGATTCCTATTGATCAAATACATAGATTAAATACAGTATCAGATGGCAAGGCTGAAGCCTGGGATTCTGCATACCGCGAAGACCCTCAGACATGAAAGACCAGATATACAACAGAGATAGCAGACAGACAGATAGGGAGAGGGATACGGCGTGCTTCTATTGTGAATACACAGATGTGGGCTGAGGCAGACAATTTTATCCGGCAGATGGGCAGGGCTTTTTGCACTTGCTGCACTTCTTACAGGTCATGAAATCCAAATGTCAATAACACCAGGAATAAGGGACAGCGTTTTCAGCGGCGTTTTTGCGATCCCCGAACATTCCTACGCATGTGCATCCTGTGACCAGCTGCTTCAAAATGGTGCGGGCGCTCGTGTGTGTGTGTATATGTCCATTAATTCAGAATTACTCCAATTACGAGCTTTTGATGCTCCAAACCCCTCTTTCTAACCCAAAAGAGATGGAGAGCCCTCGGCCTGGCCAATAAGATCATTTTCCCTCCTGCCTGCAGCAGATGTAAGCAATTTACTTTTTTATTTCTGCATATTCAGTGCGAGCGGAGCTGCTGGTGACTTCTCACCCCGGAGCCTGCAGGATTCTAACCCTATCAAATTAAAGCATTTTGCTCACTTATTCCCAAGCGCTCGGCTGGTGCTTAGCAGGCCTCCCGCTGCATAGCAATGGCGGGCGTTCGTGTCCGCTCATACCCCGAGCCTAATCAGAGATTATTAAGGAAAATATACAGTGCTTTAATTTGATGAGACTGGTTATAGGTACTGCAGTTAAAGGTCACCCTCTTGCGTGTATCTCCCTCAGTCACTGTAATATTTTCCTCTCGCTTGACAATCCTCAGCTCCAAACAATAGGCCAAGAAGACACGTTTATTTTTGTCACGCTGTGATGAGCTCAATAGGGACAAAAATGAATTATTTAAAGTTCGCATAAACAAACAACCCCAGGCCAGGGTCCCCTTGGCCCGCTTACCCCCTCTGCATTTTTGCGCAGGCTTTGCCTGTCTCTTGCCTTTAGAGAACGTGCGATAAAAACCTCACTCAGTTGGAAAGCGAAGCCATGGAGGTGTCGAAGCCCAGGGCCAGTGGTAGCCCGTAGCCACTGCCTGCTGCTGCCTGCTCGGCAGGAGCCTGCCTGCACAAGCCCTGCAGAAGCGCTGGGGTCCGTCCCAGCAGCAGGTGCCTGGAAAGGACTTCCCAGCTTTCCTCAGCCACTAGGAGGTAGCAGAGCTATCCAGGGCAAAAAGAAAGCCCACAAGGCCTGATACGACGGGCTCTGAGCCCTCCTGCTGCAACTGTGGGAACCGAAGGGGTTCGGCTCAGTCCTGTGCCATTTAAAGGGTTGGGGGAGTGAGGGATGAGCAGCAACTCCAACCTGCCCGCCTACGCCATCGTGCTCAGATCGTGGCCTCATCTTAATTCACACCGCTTCCAGCCAAGGCTCTGCAGACGTGGCAAGGGCTGGGAGGAAGCCCCCACAGCAATTTTCTTCACTCAGCCTTAATTCTGCTGCCATTCGTTAGAACAGCGCGGTGGTTTGGTCTGTTCAGGGCTGGGTGGTGGGGAGGGAAACAGCGAGCCGGTGAGAGACGGGTGGGTTAATTCTAACCTCCTGTCGAGCCTAATGGTTTGAGCATATGTGTCCATGCAGCAGACCAACAGCAGGCTTATTTACCTCCAGAATTTACATGAGAATTGCTTTATGCAGCTGTATGTAAAAATTCAAACCACACAGTGTCACTGTATCACACAGGTCAACCCAAAGCCCAGTGGCATTATAGCAAGAGACAAAAGCCTCACCACTTCGCCAGGGTTTCCTTTAGGACTGAAAGTTGTTCTATTAAAAACAAAAAACAACAACAAAAAGATGTGAGCCTGTCTCTACCACTGCCCCCCTTCCAGATTCCCTTCACATTCCTCAAAGGCTGCCAAAATTATGAGGACCTGGAGCCTGATCCTGCTTTTGCCCCTCTCAGCAGGCTGCAGAGAGGGCTGCAAAGGATGCCAGGATCGGGCCAGCTTCATTCTGTGTCTGTGAATAATCCCGTTAGTTGATCCCCATGCACAGACTTTTTACATACACATTACTGATGGGCCAAGGCAGAAGAGTTCAGAGAGGTGGAATTTCAGTATTTATCCTCAACACAGGCAGACAGACTCAGGCTGCTTGGGATGCTACAGGCATCCTGGTCCGTCTGGTAAATCGCTTGTGTTTGCCTGGTCGTTGGTTTGTTTTTCTCCCTCCAATTTGAAGTGTCTGAGATATCTCCAGAAAAGCCACAGCTCGATGTGCTGTGGAAACACAGGCTGTGCGCATCTCATCAGAGACCTGAGGAATCCCGTGCTGCAGGAGAAATCGGGATCTTCCACCATCACCTCAATTATATTGTGTTACACTGATGGCATCCCACCTTCTGCCGAACAAAAAAGCCACTCTGCCTCAGGACCCCTGAAGTGTTTCTAAAGTAACCTGAAAAGCTCTGGCAAATTGGATCAGTATTTCCAGCAACTCATCGATACGAGCGCGGCCAGATACAGAGGTAGCCGTCTCTGCAGCGGAACGCCCTCAGAAAATGCAGAAGTATATCAAGGGGAAAAAAGTTACCTGCACTTTTTTTTTTTTTAACTTTACAAAAAGTTTTTCTGCAGAGGCTTGGGACAGTTCTTATTTTAGTCTGAACCAATTATTCAGCCTTAATACCTGGACCCTGGTATGCTTCTGTCTTTGATCAGAAAGAACTTGCCTGAAGGCCAGCTCAAGAGAGGTTCAAAGTCAAATGCTTTGATTTAAACCACTCTGCTCCCATCCATGAAAGAAGATGAGAAGAAGCTCTCTAGTATGAAGACAGAGATAAGTGCAATGCAGCATGTCACATGCAGTATTACAATGCAAAGCATACAAAAAAAAGATATTTTGGGGAGCAGAGTGGTTAAACACAAATCACCCTAACAATCTGATGGCTTTGGCAGTGGTAAAGAACCCTAGGGATTACTGCAAAATTCTCTAACTAGTGAGAAACTTCACATATTCCACAGCAGTGCAAGAAATAGAGAGCTTCAGAAATAGAGATCTTCTGAGACCAGGACTCAGATGCTTGTGGTCTGAGAGCCTCTGGAACATTTGTATGGGTCTGCTAGTGACACATGGAGGATGAGACACAGCTGGACCGCTCCAGTGCTCTAAACAATTCTTTCCTTGAGACCTTTTGCTACATCACTCCAAATAACCATTTAGGTATGACTATAGGATCATGCCAGAGTTTATAAAACCTGAAGCACAGAAGAAACTCCTGTCCTAGTATTTTAGTAATTCATAGGGTGATCCTTGCTGCCTGTCATGGTAAGGGACAGGACTCAGGGCCAGAAATCACCCGGATTCTGCGCACAGAAAGGAAGCACAGCTCCCTGATGGAGTTTGTTCTCCTCCTTCCCGCAAGTTCCTTGATGATTATTTCAGCCTTCGAAACCCCAACATGCACAAAAATAAAAAGTTCTCCCTAAGCTTCACGCAGGAAACGAACCGCAGGAAACGCGGTATCAAAACACAGCCTTCCACTGGCAGCGTCACCATTTTATTGCTCGGGTTGTAATCGCTCTTTGGGGGAGTGATCATTTTCCTGCTTCATACAGCAACACACCAAGCAGGCTGCAGTGGCTGGAAATGTGGGGAAATGATTTTCCCCCCTTGCCATTCAGAACTTCACTTTGTTGACAAGAACTATGGGAATGTAAAGGAGAAAGGCTTTTTCACTTTTCTTTTTCTACTTCTGCTGAATGAAAATAACTTTCCCCTAGCTATCAGTGCTGTGGCGAATACATTCAGTCGCTACATCCTGCTGCGTCTTTTCACTGGGGAAGGTTTTGATGGCAGAGCCCTTTTTTTCCTTCGCTGACTGGCACCTTCAGCATTTTCCTGTCATCTTCTTTTCATTAATTTGCCCCTGTATGTCCCTTCCAGTGTCCTGGTAATTCAAACACGAGAAGTGCAGAATTCATCGCAGCATAACACAACTCTATTAAAACAAACTGAATTTGATTTTTGCCTTGAGATGGGACCTGGAGCCTCTTTGGGAGTAGGGCTCTCCAAACCCCATCCCCATAATGGCACCAGAGATTTCACCAGGACTACCGCCGTGTGGGAGCTTCGCTGGCCAAGTCCTCCTTTCATGATGTACCCTGATAGGGAATTAGAAAATAACCACGGGACCACATTCCCGGGCTGCTACATCACCACACCTTGTGGTATCACACTGCTATCTATACACCATGCCCACAACACACTGGTAGCACTGTCATAAGCAAAGGAGACAAGCTAGGAGTTTCTGATTTTGAAACAAACAACTCGGTCAAGAAAATGGGGCAAGTCTGAGGGCAAGAGACTTCGTCTCCAGCAGGCAACTTGAGAGAAACTTTACTGGGAGAGAAAGTTTTCCTCATTCTGCCTATCAATGCATATTCCTTCTTTGCAGGCTCTGGAAAGGTCTGTTATAAATGTATAATCCCATAAGCAAAAGAAAATCAAAACCAACATGCAAAAGGCATGCTGGGACCGAGGAGCTGTAGTACAAAAGATCAAACCCTCAGAAGAGTAAAGCACAGGGGAGGATAAACAAGAGCAGGAAAGAGAAAGCAGAGGAGAAAGAGAATAATTAACAAACAGCATATTCTATACAGAGCAGAAGAGTCCAGCTCATAAAAAGCAAACAGTGGGCTCTCTTCTCTGCTTAAAGAGAAATTCTGGGCCCTGCTATGCCTTGATGGTTTGAGAGGAGAATGATGAGAAACTCGTTTCCAAGATGCACCTCTGATGTTTGGTGCACACCACCACGGAAGACCATAGCTTGCTGCCGTCATCCAAATTAACCCTTCAAGAAGTAAAATAATCCTTAAGACAACCTATTCTGTTAAACTCTCCAGCCAGGCCAGCTCATTTTCTGCTTACCGAATTCTAGCTCTGTGAACACTGCTCGCTGTGCTGCTTAGTCTTAACCATGGCTGGCTGAACTCCACACACTACTTCTGCACAAACCAGAAATGCTCCAGGTAAAATACAGAGGGAGATCTGACACCGCTTGAAATACACGTGGAAGGAAGAACTGCTGTTTTCTTGGTTCCAAAGTCCTTCCATGCCCTCTGTTAATGCCAGCTCTCTGCTTTTTTGGTGTGCTGTCAGCCTCCACTTTTGGAAATGAACAACTGCCATTTCAGTGCTATTCCCTATTTATTTAGGGGGCACCTCTTGCAGCCACTGCTTTTGGAAAACTTTTGGAAAAATGTTTTTTGGCTTCCATGGAGTAACCTGCCTCCAGAGAGAGGTAAATCTACTTCGACATGACAAGAGAGCTCTTAAAAGTTCCCCAAGCAGCTGTGAGTCAGAAAGTGAAGAAAAAGAAGAATCAGAGACCCTTAAGAACACATCAAGGTTCATTAAATGTCACGGTGAGCCTTATGGGGCTCTGATCACTTGTGTTTCTTACTGTAAAGCCTAATGCAGTGTGTGCACGCACGCAGCTGTCAGGTTTTCTTCCACTGATAGGCAAGGAAGTCAGATTTTTGGTTGTGCCATGAAAGTGGAATTCAAACAGGGTTTCACAGCTCTTAAGGATGCTTCTAAAGAGATGAGAGGAATGTGACCTTCAGAAAATTGATTAACTTTAAGAAGTCCAACCCAATCACAACATAATTTAAGCGAATGGACAGAGAACAAGGGAAGAAAAAAAAACTGCCATGGGGAAAAGGATGGGTTGAGAGTTCAGAAAAATTCCCAAGCCTAAATGAACACCTTGCTTTCATTTTCTCTACGAATGGCAACATCGAACATGGGCAGAAAAGGCAAAATACTGGGAACATGGGATAGGAAAAGACAAGGACATTGTCATTTTGATATAGGACCTATAGCTGAATAGAGTAGGAAACAATATTAAAATGCCAATGCATTTTGGCCAGGAGACTGGATGATCTCTAGCTGAGAACGAACACATGAAATTGCAGATCCAGCAGCAACTGCCAGTTTTGTAGCTAGTGCTTGTACCTTGTGGTATCATTCTCTTCCCAGAGTTGATAAAGGGGATTTAGGGATGACCTGTCACTCATGCCTTAATAACTTACCAGGTTTTACGAACAAATTTGGAGACAATCAAAGGGAGTAAAGGGCAAACGTTTATCATACAGGTTTCCTGAAGCTGGATTGTGCGAGGCTACCCTGAGAGTTTTTATATATAATTTAAAATTCTTTAATATTTTAAAATTAAAATTCTTTAATGAAGATTGGTTCAGTCTTAGTTCCCACAGGGGAAAATAAAGAATTAGTCAGACCTAACAGAGGATTAGTCTGGATGGGTGACAGGGAAGCGAAGAGGCAATACACTGCAGGGAGAAATACGGGGCTGGAGGGAAGATATTAGGGGAGTTCCTCAAAGAGCAGCCTTTGGACTGATCTCATATAATGGTTCATTAATAAACTTGGCACAAAAAGTAAGAGTGTTCAAATGAAATTTGAAGATTGTACAAAGTTGGGAGGCACCATCAACACAAACGAAAATCGCAATATCATACAGGAAGAATTGGATGACCTTGAGGACAGAAGTAATAGAAACGGGATGAAATTGAACAGTACAAAATGCAAGGTCATGCACTAAAGGACTAATAATGAGAATTTCTGCTAGAAGCTGTTGGGAATGACAAAGGAGGAGAAAGACCTGGGTTTGCTAGTTGATTACAGGATAAATATGTGCCATAATATAATGCAACTGAAAAGGCAGATGCAATCCTAGGATTCATCACCTGTAATAGTGCTAATAACGAGAGGAAAATATTAATGCTACTACACAAAGCACTGGTGAGACATTATCTGAAATATGGCGTAAATTCTAGTTACCCATGCTCAAGAAGGATGCATGCAAATTGGAGCGGAGGGTGCAAAGAGGACTATTACAGTGATCAAGGGACTGGAGAATTTCTAAGAGGAAACTGAACGAGCTCAGCTACCTAAATGATGCCTTAAAGAGACACAGTTACAATTCAGGAACTGGGGGTGTCCATACCAGCTATTTAAGGATATATATGTGTAGTGATGACCCAAGAAGAAATGGATATAAAACAGCTTTGAGCTCACATAACTGGGGAATTACCAGACATTTCTAACCACTGAAGTAAAAGTTCCTGAAACACCCTTCCAGTGAGTGTAGTGAGTAAAAAAACCACAAAATACAATGCATGCTAAATCTTTAAAATTTAATCCGACCAGATTATAGCTGCAATGGAGCAGCAAAATGGATTGGATATTCCAGATACGTGTTCTTAGATTTACAAATGGTCTTCTGCTTTATTCTTTTAAGACCCAGGAAGGTGGGAGAAGAGATCACTTTATCACCCAAAAGGATGACACCAAAAAACAAGAGACTACAACACGGCAAGTCTTTTGGAGATAAGAGTTAGACAAGTTAGTATAGATAATGACAAACTTAGTTCATGGATATGTCGTAACCTGAACTCTTTTTTTTTTTTTTTTTAAAGCAGATTAGAACTGTGGATAAAAAAATTATTTTTTTCCTCTTTCTAAGAGCCCACTTGCTGGCAGGAACATATGCTCTTTGGTTTTCTCTGGAAATATGTCTTGACATCCATAATTTATTAGAAGTTCTAGATTTGGCAGTCCGTGGCATATATCAGCTATTGGTAACAATACAGCCTGCTGAAGTAGCGATTCTGTGGTCTATGCAGATTTATTTTCATGAGAAAGGAAATATGAATAAAATTGTAATACAATCTGGCAGTATCTAGGGGTCAAATCTCTGGGCTCTGTATTCCAAAACAAGGATTTGGTGACATAAAACTCTCTCATCTCCCTGACCACAGTTTTTTTCCCAGCTCTGCCCTTTTTATGTACAACAGGACACTTCCAAAACAAACAAAAAAATACAGCACTGCAAAACAACAAAACCAACCAGGAAAACAAAACACCAGGAGAAACTGCAGGAGGAAACTAACAAGAAGACATCCATCTGAATGTTCACCCGGACAAACATTTTTGCAACAGTTTGTCAGAAAGGAAGAGCCAGGAAGGAGCGACTACAAAGACAGCACATCTTTTTTGCTGGCTGGCAGGATGAGTATCGAGCTGAGGGCTTTCAATACTTTACCTAACTACACCACATGATCTTTTCCACTTTATAAGGGCACAAGCACCAAAAACTTTCCCCACTGAGCAATGCAATAAGCCACTAAAAATGGAACGATTTAGCAACTGCTACTGTAGTATATAAGCACGGAACTAATGACATTTTCAAGGCCGGGGTAGGGCATGTTACTTGGTTCCTGCTCCTGCAGGGAATTTTTCAGGAAATTAGTTTCTTCATTGAAAAATCTAGCTTCAAATTGACCACTGTTATCTATAAATTCTAATAAATCAGGCCAAAAAATGCAAAAATATTCAGAAAAATCTTAGGCACTGACTTTCAACATTTTTTAACCAAATACTTTGCTGTTTCTCTCTTGACAACATTTTCAGTCCAAATGTTATTAAAGTGCATTAAAAAAAAAAACAAACATGGAAACAACCCAAGAATTTGTGACATAGGTCAAGCAAAATATTTTTGATAACCTAATGCACTTTATGGGGGGAAGACTGACTCTTGTGTGAAATGTCTTTTTTTTTTCCAAATGTCAGAAATGAATGTCAACTAAATCTTATTTTGTATTTTTTTCTTTAATCTTAGTTACTGAATGAGGAAAAAAAAGAGTTATTCAGCTGCTCTAATGGCAACAGTTGGAGGGACAGAAGGGGAGATTTTACACTGCTGGAGTTTAGACACCCAAACTGGCCAATGCTGCTTATGCTGAGCAAATCATAATGCTAAGATGAATCTTCTGTTGTCTAATGGATGCCTGGGGCCGATCAAAAATGTCCACAATAGGAATGCTATCAGAGCTTCACTACAAAGCTATCAGGGAATAAGGCTATATTGAATATATAGGTATATATAAATAGGTATATAAATAGGTAAAAGATATATAAATGCAGTCAAATGATCTGAATATGTGAACATGTTACTACTTTGAAACGGTGTTCTTTATTATCAATATTCTTTCTGATTTGAAACCTCCTCTAAATATTACATTAAGAAGCATGCTTTAATTACAAACATGGCATGCAGCGACAGCTATTTCTTTCTGCATTGACGTGATAAAATCATCTCACTGTAAATTCCTGATTCACTCTCTAAGGCAACTGGAATGGCCAGTGGTGTGTAAATAAGGACATGTGGAGGTATGCTGGAGAGCGCTGCTCCCTCCTGACTGCTGCACAAGAATAGCCTCACGCGGTGGAATTCAATTTGCCCATTTACATGGATGTGTCTTGGATGGGAAGTGTCACTGTTCTGCCCTGCCAAGCACTATAGCTCCTGCTATGGAAACACAATGAAACCAAACAATTAGTTAGAATTATTGCTCTTAAAGAAAACTGATTTGCTTGTCTGTCTTCTAAGAAAAACTCAGTTACCGTATACTATCAACCTTGGCTTGACTGGCAGCGATTTTCCTGGTCTAGTCTGCTGGGAACCTTAAATGAACACGAGCAATTATAAACCCAAAGTCTTCAGCAATTTGTAGGCATTATCTCAGGATAATTGCCCTGAAATGTTCACGTTGCAAAGCAAAGGTAGATAATTTAAAAATCCATCTTTCTCTGTCTGCACTACGAGTGGGTATAACACTCTTCCCTCCTGCGGGCCTTGTAGTAACACAATAAAGCTTGGAATTGGTCCTTTGAAAATGTCTGTTGCTGTCTTTTAGAAAGCAAGGAGGCCAAGCCTGAGTTTAACCTTTTCTGGCTTTATTATTTTCATAAAATGAAACTCAAGTCATATTTACCAGCACAAACAGAGAAAAACTGGAATGTTAAAAGTCAAGGGAACAAACCTGCCCTGAGGAGCTCTGGACAATAACATCCACTGCAAGAAAGCTCTCCTCTCCTGCTCCCGTGGTAAGATGAGTACCCCTCAGAAGGAAACTCTGGGTCCTGGCCTCCTCATGGCTGTCCGTGCTCTGTCTGAGCTTAATATTTTCTGGGAGTTTCACTACAAGCTTCTAAAAGCGCTCATAAGTGCTCAGCTCCCTCTCTACAAGTGGGAAAAACCTCCTGAGAAGTGCTGAACGTTTCTCTCTTCTCGTGACTCACACAACCGCCTCATCTGTAGGTGGTTTCCTCAGTTCCTTGCCCCCATCCCACTGAGCAAGCAACTGAAATGCATTCATTGCCTTACTGATTTATAACAGCTCTTCCCTCTGCTGCAAGGAAGGAGCACTGTTTGTCTTACAAGTGAAGGCAGTGATCTCTGAGCTCCTTCTGCAGAGAACTAGCAGGAAGAAGGATGTTTGGAGTGAGAAGGAACAGAAAGGCTCAAACTCCAAATGATTTTGGAGTCTTTCAGCAAAAGAAGTCATCACTGTGGATTTTGTTGATTTGACATAATCAAACCACGCAAGCAAACAAAAAAAGCCCAGCGGATTCAGACTTTTGCGAGACTACCAAGCTTGTTTCATGAGGAATAGAGTACTGACTCCTCAGAGCAAGAAGAGGCCCCCGGAGCAGGAACACATAATATGGTACAGCAGCCACCTAGTACCTCTGTAGTTTTGATAAAATGAAGTACGGGTAGAAGTCCAGCTCAGTATTTTTCCAGTGAATTAGTTATTAAAAAAACAGCAGAAATTACAGCTGGGTAAGCCTGAACAAAAGACTGCTTATCAGAAAGACTGTGTAATGAGAGCAGTTGGTAAACAAGAAATCGGTGAGGTAAACTGTAGTAACATTGCTAGAAATCAGCAGTGGAAATGTTGGGTATTCACCCAGTACCCTTCAGCTTCGAGTCCTTACTCTCCTACAGAGGGTAGAAGAAAATTCAAGGAGCAAGTGCTACTATCAAAGAAACCCTTGCAATATTCTAAGTTCCTATAAATGACACTGAATCTTTCCTTTGTTGGTCTGGCTGAACCTGACTTTGAAAGACTGATCCAGTTCACTCCACCACTCATGGCTCCTCCATGAACTCCACGAGAAGACTGGGACTTGAGTGCCTTCTGCCTGCATCCCTATCCTTTTTCTCTTCTCCTCATCGCTTCCACATTTTTCACGCTCCGCTTATTCTATAAAATTGCAAAGTACCAATGTCGACGTGCTTTGTCAAACCGTGTGGAGTCAGTAGCACAGCCGCTCCTGCTGCCAGTCATGTCTATTAGCTGTGCTTCCTTCTGAAACCGGCCTTGCTCGCAGGCAGAGCTCCACCGGGCGCAGTGCCGCAAGATGGCAGAGCTTGATGGGAGCGCAGGGTACCACCAGGTCCGTGCCACATCAGACCCAAGGGCAGCGGATACATTTTCCCTTACTCCAGGCCAGCTGAGCGAGGTTGGCGACCTGATTTCAGGCATACAGGGGGTACTCTGTGACCCCTGTAATTTTACTGCCTCCTGAGTTATCGCTTGTGATTTTCACCGGAATGAAACGATGCATCAGGGAACAGTAAGGATTCCTGCAGCCCATAGACAGGCAGAATACAAAGTACCTACCAAAACAGCTGTCGGACCTCTGGCAAAGATATATTTTCAGTCCTTTTGAATGGAGACTCCAACTGCCAATCCACATCCCCTAAGGCTTGGCTAATTGAAAATGCTAGAGAAGAGGCTTTTTTTTTTTTTTTAAAAAAAAACAATCATGGGCCTAATTCACAGGCTCCACAGGCTCTACGTCTGTAACGTAGCTCCAAGGAGCTTAATCCAGACCCAGCCCCTCTTTGGAGCTGTGGGATGGAGCTTGTTCCCCATTAAGACTTGCCTTCCTTAATGTATGTACAAAAAAACCCTGCTTGCTCCAACAATGTCACACTCAGTGGAGTCCCCAAACAGGAAAGGCTCATGAACTCAGGAAGTTTAACAAGACAACCCATGTCAAGACTGGACCGGTTCAAAAAATAGTTTCAAGGAAAATATTCATCAAGAAAGAGCTAGCGTCAGAAAGGTTGATGTCAGAAGATATCCTTCCAGCAAAAGGAATGGAAACAAGATAGATGAACCTTCTGTTGGGTGGAATTCCAACTTGCACAAAAAAGTTTTCTGCAGTATTTGACCCAGTCTTTAAGTTCATCATGTCTATCTTAAAAAAGCAAAAGGAAACATGAAAATTAAAATATGCTCTACATTCCGCTTTCAAGTTAAAAAATGGCACCTTTTCAAAAAACTAGTGAAGTCCTATTTCATTTCTTGTTGGAAGGAAAAATAGTCTTTATTTCTCATCGGTTGAAAGAGCAAAAGGTAAAGTGACAGAACAGAGGGGCTTATACACACTTCCCTTTACACTGAGATAAATGCACTGAAAAACTTTAGCCAAGAGACTTCTGGCAAGATTTCTTGCTTGAATTGAAAATGCATTTTCTATTTTAAAAGTACAGGCAAGGAAGTTCTGAGTGCAGTATTCACCTACCTTTTAAGAACTGCTACAAGCTGAATATGTAATTCCAAATCCCTCTGGAAAAGTCCTATAAAATTATTATCAAATAAATAGAATTGTATAGTAATGACAGGAAACCATCTGTGAAATTGACTGGAGAATTAGTTCCCTGATAGCAAATGCGTACAGTAAGGCAAAAAGTGCTGTAGAAGTTTGTTCCCTCCAAAATATGAATATTTTTAATCATTCAGTGAAAGAGTTCTTCCTTTCTAGATTAGCGTGTGAAGAGTCTCTGCACCAGAAGTGTGTGCTGAATTCCTTATTCTTTTTAAAGATGAAATCCAATACGGATCGTAACAGCGACGGCTTCTTTCCTATTCATGTGCTTGTACCAGAGAACTATTTGAATGCTGAGACTGCCTGCCTGCTTGCTAATCACTGTAGAGCACCTGTTTCACCCATTCCCCCTTTCAAACAACGGATCCATTTTGTTCCAGCCCATGGTTACCCACCACACGACAGCGTGTGCACTTCAAGCAGCATGGGCCAGGTCTGGTCTGCAGCTCACCTAACACAGGGAGGTGACTCTGATGGCCAAATGCTGCCAACAGGGTTTGAAGTGAAGGCAGAACAGGTTTCTTCACGTCCCAAACAAGATGACGATCAGATGCTACTCTGCAGAGCACAGGCAGTGGAAACCTGGACACGCTGTTATATTGCCTTAGTTGGTCCTCCAGATCTCATCTAAATCCAAGGTTTCTAAGTACAAATTTGTGTGGACTTTTCCTCCCTCCTGTCCCTTCTGTTGGCCCTGCAGAGCTTTTTGGCCATTTCAGGTTAGAGCCTTAGGGTTTCATTATTGGTATGACAAGCGGAAATTTCACAGAGGTGAAGGGGGAATGCAGAGGTGAAGAGGCTGGAGCCATCCTGCCTCGGTAGGGCCCAGGCAGGAATAACAATTCGCTGCATCCCCAGCTTTGCTGGCTACACTTTCCCGAAACAGCTGGCTGGGGATACAGGGGGTGGCCATGGTCCTGATCATACCCTCAGTCTCTCAGCTCTCTTTGGAGGGTGCAAAGCTGCTTTTGGGCCAGAAACCCCAGTATGATCTGGATATAGGAACTCCTGTAATGTATGCAAGAACACTCTGAGGAGCAATAGGCAGGTTCTTATGTACATACATCCGTATACAAGCACAAGTGTTCCCTGGGGCAAAAATCCCTCAATGTTCTTTAGATGTCCTAGCCCACCTTTACGTTGCGATCCTTTTGAAGTCTAGGGTTCATGCTTTAGGTTTTGGCACAAGATGAGAAACAAAATAACCAACATCATTAATAGACATCCTCCTCTGTGCCCCCCACTCTCATGCCATTTACATGCTTCTTGCCCTTGTAATATTACTGTACATATTAGACAAAACCCCACTATTTCATTGCCTTAAACAGGAAAATGTTTTCAACTCTCCTGTGCGCTCTTGCCTAGGTCATGGCTTGATTTAATTTTACAAGGCAAGAGCTGGAACAATTATCTGATTCTTCATGTACAGCAGGCTTTCAGTGGTCATTTCTGAAGTTTTACTGGTTCGTAACCTCTGTAATCAGAAGACCCAGTTAAAAAAAAAAAGAAACTAAGTGAACAGGCAGGAATCTGTTCATATTATCCCTTCCTAGCTGTCCAGGCTTTCATCCTCTTTTCTCCCACACATGCCCTTATTGCTCTGCTACTCACCCACCAATGAGGGTCTGTCAATGGCAGTGAGAGGTCAACATCAAAGCACTTTTACAGCTAGCAGCTTGCAGCTAATGCTGGCATTATGGAGAGAAATAGAGAGAGAGAGAGAAGCATAGGGATTGAATGAATGGCCCTCTCATATAGAAAGAGACCGAAGAATAGAACAAAACCTCCTATTCTCCCACTCTTTATAATACTCCTGGGCCAAGTGCGCGTATGTGGTACACAGCTGAGTTTGAACTGCATTAGCACTCTTTCAGTTTACAAACAAGAGGCCTAATTTAGAAGAAAAATCTCCTATCTGATTATTTCTTTGTGTTCACCCATGTGCTAAAAAATGTCTGTACAGAGAAGGGAGGAAGGCTACATAGGTGGCTTATTAACTTCTCTGGCTGTACCATGATTGTGAAGGGCAATGGGGAGATTGTTATTCATCCATAATTTTCAAGGAAAATGTCATAAAACAGTCCCTCAAAAAAAGTGTGTCAACATGGACTACTAGGTGGAAAGACGGCGGGTCAGACTCACACCAACCGTATGACTGATTCTAGTCTCATTCCCATCCCACACAGAAACCCAGGAATTACTCTGTCCCATGCAAGTGACATGCAGATTGAATGCCTTCCTCTGAAGATGTTATGGCCTTGATACTGCAAACTTCACAATCTGGTGATTGTGAATACCGTCCTTCTAGGATTACCTGTGTCTATAATTTAACAAATATCCTGCTCCCACATGAAACCTCAGTCCTGGCAACATCTGCGATCTCTCCTGTGCTTTTCTGCACACTGGAGTTACTGTACTCATTTGCTACATGCCTTATTCTTACAATAAGGAGCTTCAGGTTAAAAAAAAGTGCAAAAGAAGTTACGTTTTACATTTCTGCAGACTATTTTTTTCATCCTTGAATTTAGGATGCAGAGATCACAGAATGGCTGGAGAAGTTCAGAAGTGATAGGAAAAAAAATCCTCATCTTGGAGACCAACCTGAAGGTGTCAGTGATCTTGGAAAATGTCTGGAGTGGTTTGGGGAGTGCTGTGTTTGTCAAGGAATTTAAACTCTGTTCTCAGAGACAAAACCTCCACATCTGACATGTAATGAGTACTAGGACTTGACTTTAAAGCATAAATGTGACAGATCTTAACCATGCTATTATCCACTACTTATTGCTTAAAGAAAATTCACTGAGACCAAAAAAACAATAAACTCTAGCACAGATATGTGACAACTGCAGAATGCCTTGATACCTTGAAGGCCTTTTGAATACGAAGCTTCCTACTTTATTACAGATATTTTCATGTTCATTTCTTTTCCCCTGTACCTTCCAGCAGGACAATATGTAACAGGGCACTTCTCTAGTACAAAGGCCTCTAGTATTTTATATTGTTCAAGATAATGAAAGTGCAACTTAGCTCATTATATACTGATTTATTTTAAACAGAAAGCACTCTCGGTAACCTCAGCGTTTGGTAAGTGGGAGAACTACAAGTCCAGAAATCAATAACCTAAGGACTGCCGGATCAAAATTGGTGTTAATTGAGGGATAAAAGAATGACGACACAGGGTATCCCACCTACCCTTTCTGGGACTGCACACACCTGTCCATAGAACATGAACTAAACAGGGCTGAAAGGATTAATGTCCGTGGGGGTTAACTGTATTGGCTCTTTGAGCTCAGCAGAAGAAAAGCAGATAAAAGATATTACTACTACTACTACTGCTTCGCACATGCAAGCGAGGCTAAGCCAGACAATATAAATCTAATGGTTTAAAGTCTTTGACATGACACTGATCTGTTTTGAAAATCTGTGTAGGAGCAGTGAGAAGCAGTTTGTGCAAGGAGTAACTTTGGGAGTCAGTACAGCAACTCGGAACGTTATTTATCTTCTTGAAGATGGCCGTGATGGTTTCATTAGTTAGTGCATGTTCAAAACTATAGACTGTTTCAGACAGAAAATAAGGACATAAATATTTAACCTTTGAAAAGGGAACTCATTTACTGAGAACCAACTTTATGAACTAAGGTTATAAATATCTCTCATGTACTGCAATCAGCATCGTATAATGAGATCACATGAATGGCTGAGTTGTCTTTAACCTTTGATTGTTTAAAAGTGCGGATATTCATTTGTACTACGGATTAGTGATGATGAACACTGAAATGAAGCTGAGTATCATCAGCCACAGGCTTGTGCAGAAGACGTCCCTGAAGTGAAAGCAGTCCCCTCCCTTCCAGTTTCCACCCCCAACATTTCTTTCATTCACGGTAATTCAGTTGCAGTCTGTCAAAACACTGAAAGGGACATATCTTTCAGATTTATCTACAGGGATTTTGTAATGCTAGAACAGGGCTTTTTCACTTTGCCAAAAGACATCTCTTGAGAGAAGCCTGTTCATGTTACACACTTTATAAGCAATTGTATTCAAATGCCATGTGTAAAATACATTTTTTAAAGTATATTCTCCCCCACAAAAATAACCACTATATAGTAGATGGATATTAGTGGAACAAGCAGAGAAAATTGTAATGTTTCATCTTTACAGGGTCCTCCCTTAACATTGTTCTCGCAATTCAAAGACTCAAGATCATAAATGTCTCAACCATGCTCTTCAAGCAGAAGACGTGGGGTCATGCATTCCACATACTGTCACTTTGCACAGCTCTACTCCTCTTGCTCTGAAAATAGTTGCAGATTTTGCAGGCTACTCTAATATAGTTTACTGACAAATTTCATGATGAAACAACTACATTCTCAAAATTACTCTTGTGAGAGAGAGAGAGAGAGAGAGAATAAGCGGTGGCACCACCCCAAAGTACAGCAAGAACTCGGAGACACAAAACAATTTTGACCAACCATATGAAGATCACTGCTGATGTGTTTGTCCCCACCCCCCCCCCCCCCCCCCCAGTTCTGCTCAATTTCATTTATATTTTGTGCTCAGGATTTGAACCCAGCTCTTGAGAGCTGGAAAGATTATTCAGTATCTAAGGATATTAAACTACCTAATGTAGGCTACAAACACTGAATTTTTTTGTCCATTAGGAACATCTGCCTATTCCAGGAGGGATATCAGGAAACATGTCCAGGCAGAAACACAAATTGAGAAAACGTCTGCAGCAGCATACAAAATTACCACAACAGGACAAATAATAAAATATTTACCATGACACAGTAAGTCTCCCTTACCATGGCAGCATACAGCAGTCTCTCCAACAACATACTTTCAGTGTTAAGTCATGGTGGTGTCAGAAAATGGTTTATTGTAAATTACAGCCTGGATTGCCATATATCCTCTACACCTACAGGAATCTGAACTCTGAAGTCATTTAGAGGTAGGGTTACATCCAGAAGAAAGGATATCTTCCCTGGGAGATAAAACAACACAGCACTTCTATGTTTTACAGATGTAGTGAGAAGAATAAAAAACATTGGAAATGGACATCAAGCTGGGGGAAACTTTTCTGAAACCACACAGCTTTTTCCAGGAAAGGCAATTAAAAAGGCTTGTTTCTTGACCATTAGTACGAAATCTGCCCCTCCTTTGGCCACTAAACCATAATAGAGTCGTCTTCTGATTTTAATTTAATCTGCTCTTATCACTTCGATTGAAAAAAGCAACATTTTTGCCATCTATTTGATCACCATGGCGTGTTACAGCTCACACAGAACATGCCAGCATGAATATGTCAACAAACAGTTAAATCACACAACTTTTGTGGCAGCATTTCATTGCTCTGAATATCTTTCCCTGGCCTTTCTTCTTCTACTGAGCAGAGAATTTTGGGCCCCCAGAACAGCAACTATCCCTAAATCTTTATCTGAGCTGCCTCAATAGAAGTGTCCCACCAGCACCATGATTAAGCTGAAGGGCTGTGCTGCATTTAACAGCAAATAAATTAATGCCGTGGAGCAGTGAGAGCCAAACTGAAATTTTCAAAGAAAATTTGGTGTTCTTTTTAAAATAGAAAATATAATTTTTATACCCAGAAAGGGGGATTTCATTCACAAATACTCTTCTCTTTTTCAGATCTTGATAACTTTGATAAAGCTGATTATTGACTGGAGAAGGTAAAAAGCCCCATCCATACACAGCCTTAGATACGCCTCTAAAATATTAAGTGGCACCCCTGGGGCATGGTTGCATATCATTGTCCCCCCTTACAGAACACATGGAGAGATTGATTGGTTTCCTCAAAATTACACAGGCTATTGGCATCAAAACTTTTAGACAAATCCAAAATTGCCGTATTAAGCTGCACCCCATTTTTCTGGAACAAAGCCACTATGTGTAATTTTCCCTGAGGAAATAAACCACAATTAAAGAAAAATTGAATGAATGAGGGAAGAGAAGCTTAAATATTAAACTATACGCGTTGGAAGAGAAGAACTTTTTGGCTGATTCACACTGTCTATAAATTACAGCATAACGTAATGTATCATGTCTCAGATACAAGAACAGTATTGAAAAGAATAATTTGGTTTCTTATACACAGTTAATGATGAATTACCATTTACATGTTTCATCATTCACTAGTACATATGGCTATAATTCAGGAATCGTGACAGTACAAAATCTATTACTCTAACAAAAGATTTGTATCATGCAATTATCTTGATGGTTCCTGTCTTGTTCTTGGAGTAGCAGTGTATTCAAAGAGCTCTGTGAGTTATCTGCCAGCTCTGGAAGTTTTTAGATACCAGTGAGCCTCCCTCCTCAATCGTAAAAATGCAGAAGAAAAACTAATGTTATTTTTATGTGTAACTTAAGAATGCTCACATTCCCCTTTCTCTCTGTTCAGAAAGGCTGCAGTAAACCACTCATCTAGCCTATTCTTTCCTCTCTTTTAAGAGGATTCCATGGGTTGGATTTTTACCTGTGTTTTACCTCAACTGTTATGTGTTATACAGTCAATTTCTGAGGACCTGGCAATTCTCTGCACAAACTATCTGACCTGTTTTTCCAAGAGCATATCACAAACTGGACCCCTAAGGTCATTAATTCATGATTTAATGTTGTATGGGATAGTAATTTTTTATTCCCCATACTTTATGTATAACTATAAACAAAAAGAAACCTTTAAATTAACTCTTTAAACCCTGAATATGATGTACATATTCATCAAGGCCCATATCAGAAGCCATTTCTTTCAGTAGAATACAAGCATGTTACGTACCGTAGGGATATGCGAATAAAGCCGTGAAACATTCTGATCTTGAATTAACTATTGACTCTTTGTGCAAGCTTTCCCATGCCATTTAGCCTCCATAAATCTAGCTATGAGACTGCAATGAACACAAAACAAATTATGCCCAAATCCAACTGGGCCTATCTGGTTTCTGTCATGGTTTGACATCACCTGCTTCATTTTATAGTTCAACTCACATTAGCAATCCATATCCAAACTCATGCAATCTCATCCATGCTAGAGTCCACAGAGAGAAGATGCATCTTCTTATTTACATTTTACAATAACTCGGTGAAGCTCTTCCTGGCCATAAATTTTCCCTCATACATCTCAGTATTTAATCCCCTACCCTACTCCATAAGGAAGAGATGAAGTTATCTTTGAATTTGGTCTCCACATCCATTTTGTGGAAAATCGTGCTTCTTGGACCAAGTAAGAGAATCAGATCTATTTACTGATGTCGTCTCTTATTTCCAGTGTCTTATCTAAGAAGTTTTCAGTGAGCCTGTCAGGTTCCTTGATTAAATCATACGGCTCAGCTTTGAGCCTGTTCTTCCCTCAGTTGACATCTCACCCTAAATACAAGCTTCTGCTTAGGGCTACCTCTTCCTCATTCAACCTGTCAATCCTAAATTTATCAAAACTCAAGATGTGGATATCCTTTTAACCTATTTATCCACATTAGATAATTCTTGACTTCTCCCCAGGGAATACTTCTGGGAAGCTTTCCACTCTTTTGTCTGTTTATTAGGCTTCAAGGTTGTCACATTTATGCAATTCATTTGTACTTCTGACTTTCATTTCAGCAAATGACAATCCGTTTGCTGAGTTCTGACTCAGTTAAGCCAATGCCTGTTGGATTTGAAAGCTCTCCTGTACACAGTACACAGAGTCCATCTGTGAAGAGAGTTCGGCAGTCCTTCCCCATATCTGAAGACTCTGCCTTTCCATTAACAGGCTTGATTCCCTTCTGACTTACAGTTGATTTTATTCAGTATTGTAGCCCTCCAATTTCAACAGACTGACAGTCAGGTGATGACAGGAGAACTGTCTCTAGATCTAGGCATTCACAGAAATCCCAGTCTCTACAGTTTTGGACACAATTTCATACTTGGAAAAGTACATTAAAACATCAGGTGGGCATGAATGGGCACTGGAGTCAGACGTCTACAGCTGAAAAAAGGTGAAGTTACTTTTTTATTGTGTAGTTACACACAGAGATAAAAGATGCAGAAAGGTCTCACCGCCATCCCCCTTTCCCCTATTATCATTTTCCTGCTCTGCCACTGGAAACATCCCCCAGTTCAAACCCAAACTTGGTCTGGTTCAGGTCTCAGCCTGCCTATCGTATATGCACAGATACCTGTAGTAATCCTACTGAATTATGTTTTAGTCTGATTTTTACATTAAACAATCTTACAGAGTGAAGTCGGGATGCATTTATCTGAAGAATAACTATACTGTTCCAAGGATATCACATGCATAGCATCAGGAATAAATCTGTACAAAGCTGTTCTGATGCAAAAGTTTTCCTTCTCACCTGGAAGTATCTGGGGTACTATCAGTCTTTCACAGAGCATTCCCAAGATACAGCACTGTGTCACACTGTAAAAACAGTCCCCAGAGATTCTTAACTATAAACTTTTCTGTGTTACAGACAAATAAAAAAAGGTAAAAAATTGGATCAATACTCTTTAACATGCGACTCTTCCTTTCTCATCCGAACTTGCATAAAGAGTTACAATAAGCAGTTCAACAAGCTATTTGTACAAAAGCTACTGCCTACATTGCCCACTGAAGTGGTGGTTAATTGCTGTATATACTTTTATTGGTACAGAAACTACAGGACAAAGTAGGAAGTTATACAAAGCGAGCAGGAAAATAGGATTAGAAGGTAAGGCTTAAACTCAGGAAAAGGTTACAGCATGTTAAGTGACAGGCAGTCATGGTGATGTGCTGAGTTAGCCCAGGTCACTCTCACGGAATAAGATCACACACGTACACAGTTATCATAGATCAGCAGCAGGAACTTGTTCTGGTGTGTAAAATCTGAGTTTTAATCCCCAAACAAATATGTCCATCATGCTAAGTGGAAGTAGGTATACGCCAGTACTCTTTTCCATTTTTTTCAAATTCATTTGAAAGGCTAAAAATAGCTTCTAGAATATATTAAAAATGTGTTTCTATGTTGTTCTTTGTGACACCCGTTATTTCACTTACAAGAATGTTGCAACACCGTCCATCTTTATGAGATTATAGACCAGAGAAAACACATGGGGCTGACTGACTCTTTACATGAAGGCTTCTCTACACCCATCTGGCAATATAAATAAAGCTTCCTAGTGAGGATAGATGACACTCAACTCCAGGCTCTTTACACTGCTAGACTGATGCAAAGTAACCTTTGTGTAGGCAAGAAGCCAGTGTCTAGTGTTCGTCTGACAAGAAGCAAATCTATTTTTGTTTATAAAACCCCGCGATAGATCATTAGAATAAGAAACCCCAAATCCCCAGTTACTCGTGCCTATTGGAGGAGAGCGAGCTGAAATAGTATTGAAGACTGTTGAATCTTCCAGGACATTAATAACCAAGAACCACTAGAAATAACCATGGTAACAAACAGTAGCTAAGTACAGTACAATCACCCTGATTACCATAGAATTAGCACAAAACAAATGTTTATTTTTCCTAAATACATGTATTATGACGATGATGATAATGTTAGTAACTACCCCAAATTACAGAGTATTTGCCCAAAATGCCAGTGGCATTGCATTAAATGCTTTGCTCTGCACTTGTTTTCAGACTTGCTCGTAGTAATTTGTGTAAGAAGTGTATTTATAACAGATTCTTTCCTCACTCTTTCTCCCTCCCCTCAACCAGCTCCATTAGTTTGGATATCAGTTGGGTTCATTGATCACTTCACAGCTGACCGTGACGCCTTCCTGACATCAGTCATTGCACCATTAACCTTTCTATAATGCTTTTTCACCTAGGAGAGGACACAGGCTTGATTTTAATTTACATTCAGGGCTTGTGTATTCAGTAAATTACGTTTTAATAAATGAAAATATGAATTTAAAGCAATAGAGTATACACAGGTTTGGATTTAAGGATGTTGAGGAAAAACAAGGTACTAAGGTAAATGAAGCAGCAATGTTAGTGGTGCAATAGGAAGGATTTCTGTTTGCTTTTCTTGAGTCCTTATGTGTCTAATCTCACTTTTTGGCCTCAATCATCCTTCAGATGCTTCTAGGATGCCACCTGATTTCTGGTCTGGTCTGGGAAGTTAAAATGGAAAAAAAAATCCTAGTCACTGTTTTGGCTGGGCTAGTTCCCCTCCTCGGTTCAGCACAGTTCTAGTCAAACAAGCACTAGGAACCAAGGGATAAGGCTGCACAACTGAATCACATCTTTGGCTAAGATACTGGTCTTTACCACTTAGCAAATTCCTGCCCATAACCCTGCACGCTTGCTTTTGTTGCTTATTTAAAAAAATATATATATATCAAGACCAGCTCCCTAAACACTGAAAAAAATAAATTCTTTTAAGACAAGCAAAGTCTCTGACCCAGCTGAGATCTAGCTCCATGGCTTTACTGATGCACCCAGAAGCAAGCATGGGACCAGCAGCCAGGAATAGAAGAAAGCAGGACCTTTGTAAGCCATCCTTCCTGCTGAAGCAGAAGTATTTTGGAACTGTCCCCTTGCAGCCCTCTACTAAAGATATCCTTTGAAAATGACTTAAACTTCAGTATAAGAAAAATGTTCTTGGAAACTGCAAGAACCAGAAGGTAATTCTAGTAACACAGATCTACTGGTTTATCAGTGTCCTAGGGCTGGTATAACAGTTAATGTTTTTCCTTATATGCATGCTGGATGGTCCCAAAACACTGCCAGGTACAAAGATGTCCCCACTATGAAAGCATTGAGCCCACAGCCACATGTGGTTCTGCCACCTGGGACAATGAACACCAGATGAAGCAGGGATTGACACTAAAACAATGCTGAAGAAAAAGCAGAGGACTGAGGCCAAGCAGTTGAGTCTGGCAACTAAGATCTAGGATGAGATTGCAGCACTGATTGACAGACATTTGATGGACCTGATGCCCTTGTCACATTCACCTTATGTCAGTGGAACTGCATTAAGTAAACCATAATGACTCCAAATTTATACTGGTGTCAGGGAGAAAGGAAAAAAAACAGCCTAAGGAAATGCTCAGTTGGTGTAAGGGTCTGAAACTGCTGAAGTTAACAGAGCTCATCTGGTTTACACCAGCTGAGAGTATTTTATCTATATACATATGGACATTACACAGCATATATTCTATAGTTTTCATCATACAATACACATTTCTTTGCTATAAAGTGTATATGTACACGTACAGGCACATACATAGCAGACAAGAGTCCCATCATTAGCCACATCCACCGTAC
The DNA here is from genome assembly GCF_040182565.1 of Anser cygnoides. NCBI lineage: Eukaryota > Metazoa > Chordata > Aves > Anseriformes > Anatidae > Anser > Anser cygnoides. Next base: position 4,733,333 of record NC_089883.1, read on the forward strand.
GTATTAAGATTCCCGGAAAGTTGAAGTTAAAATCTAGTCACAGACTATCAGGCTCACATCAATGTGAGGCGTAATGACAGCTGGCACTCGGCTGTTTTCAAAACCCCCTTTTACAGTATACAGCACCATGCTTCGACACGCGATTGAAGTAATTAGCTGCCGAGCGGCTGAATGTACCCCGCAGAGCACTGGTGTCTCGTCTGACACATCTGGGCACAGAAAGTAATTGAAACAGCTGCTTCTACCCATATGGCAGCAAAAGCTGGTGGTAGAGAGCCTGCTGGCTAGGCTGTACCAACCTCAGACAAATTAGCCATCATTAATCCCAGAATCTGACCAGCATACACGCAGCCACTAATCAAGACATCTGGGGGAGGGGTGCCATGTGGGAGCGGCAAGGAGGACTGCCAGGGAAGAAAGGGGCCATTTAAGATTATTCTTAATGGCAACAGTATAAAAAAGTCTTTTTTTTTTTTCCCCTTCAGCAGAACACCACAGCCCTCCCTCACCAACACTTTTCTCAATCAGCTTGTCTAGGTGGCTTCGCCCACGCTGTTCATTAGAGGGCTGCTAAAATAGCAGCACTGCTTTCTGAAAGTGTCATACTGATATATGCACATGTCTGGCATCACACAAAGATTATAAATAGCAGAGTGTAAGCTAAGAACCCAGGGTATTTTTATGTCGTGGTGAATGCAGCATTGAAGCTTAGGCTGTAGATGAAAACTGGACCTACTATTGGGGGTATGTGAGGTACAGCCCCCTGGCTAAAATGTGGGGCAAACAGATCCACGTGGGCTGTTTCCTGCTGTGCCTGTAATTTTTGGCTCTGAGCTTTGTCACCTGCAGCGAAGTTGTGCAAAACAACGCATCTCTTCTTGGCATTGTAAAACACAGCATGCAAGCAGGAGGACAGGGAAAACTTACACCTCATAACCACTGAAACAGACTGCAATGTAAGAAAGCAATTTGTTCTTAGAGGAAGGGATTGTGTGAAGCCTGTGGTATTGCGTCTCATGTTTGGATTGCTTTGTGTCTAATAAGGTGTGAGCCTTAATCAGAGTTCCTCCTGTTGCTGGGGTATTTATGCTGTCCCTATGGAGCCCCCGTGGTCTCCAGGGGCTCGACTTAACTCAATAGCTAAACTCCCCCTTCTGAAGGGTCACTGATAGGAGCTTGCCTTCCTACCCATCCATCCACTGGTGTTTTCCAAACTTCGGAACAAAGTGTCTGAGATCTCAGCTCCGATACCAAAAGTAGTTGAAATTAACCAGGAGACTGGAGAATTACTGAGGAAACACACAACGCACTAACCGCATACACCACACTGCTTTAGACATGGCACTGACAGACCTCTGAGTGATGCCAAGTGCATATACTTCAGCATTTTAGTTGGTTTCAGTAGTGCACTTCTGATTAATCCTGCTTACTGTGCTTTGGTTTGAACTGTGGGGACTTGTGCCATGCAAACTGGACCCCTTTTGGATGAATACAAGCAGAAGGTGTGTGCCACAAGTACACCTACCGTGCTCCAGCTGCTAATGGGACTAGAAAGAGCCAGGCCAAAAGCAGCCCCTCAAAATCTGAAGGGTGTGGATGCAAAGTACTCTATTTTGCTCAACAGACACACTCCTAGCAGACTATTTGCTAAGACACATGCTGTCACCAACAGTATAAAGCTCTACTGGTGCAGTAGCATGAGCACACCGAATTGTTTCCGCGTACCACTTCGCTATCCATATTTATCCTGAAAGAAGCTGTGACATTCACTAACACTGGTTACACGCCGCAAGCTGTTGGCACTGACGCTCTCCTGTTTCAGCTGCTCTCTGCACAGCTTCGTAGCAGTGAGATCACTTGCACTTGATCCCAGTGTCCAAGCAGCAGCCTGTTCCGAACACTTACGAGATAAATCTCTTCCACTCTTGAGACAAATAGCACTACTGTTTGTGCTTTAAAGCAACTATGTTCCCATTCCCACCCCCTGCCCCCAGCTCCTCAGCTTTCAGCTCTGGGCATGTAAACTGTGTTATTGTGCAGGGGGGGTGTCCCAAAGTGGGAGAGATTAGAATCAGTGCAGGGCATTACACGTACACTCCTTGTTAACCCAAATCAAGCTGTCTTACTCCACTGGTGCTTCACTGTGATATTTATGATGCACACCTCAGTGTCCAGGTGGGATGAAGAGTTTAAAACCAATCATACCTTCCAGTGGAAGGAGAGATTCTGCCCGGACATGCAAAATTAAGTAATATTTGCAAGGTTATCTACTGCCAGTTATTTCTCCTCTGCTTGCATCTTGCCCCCTCCTTGTTCCTTGAAATCTGTTTTGTGAAGTGAGCACTGTAAGCTTTTCCTTAAATGTTATTCTCTTGTAACACTCTGGTTCCCTTGATATCCTATCCTGTTAGTTCAAAAAAAAAAAAACCTATGTTACATAAAAATCTGTCTGGAGAGCTCCTCTGACAGCACGTGTCTGTGGTAACAAAGGAGACCCATATACCCCGGCACACTGGAAAAAAAAATAGCACTTCCAACATGACAGCTTTGTCTGCTTGTAGTGTCAATGCTCTGGTTCTGTCTTGCCTGGCTTCTAACACAGCTGAAGACATACGGCTTTGTGGGATGTGCCTGGTGAGAAGCGGCGAGGGGAGAGCGAGGTGGCCCCTTGTGATTTGTTTACAAGAATGCTGCTTCCATCAATCTACGTCTGCGAGGGATGGAAGTATGGTGTTAATGCTTCCCTTGACACACGGATCAGGTAACACTGCCAAACATATCCCACCCTCTCAGACATTCCATGGCTTCTGGATCCTGAAGGCAGATGTAAGCTGTGTCTTCTATCGAGGCATCTGCAATGTGGTCTTTTCTTTGGTTACAAATTCACTTTTCCTTTGAATTGCCTGGCTGACAGGCTAAGTCACCCTTTTATAATCAAGAAGGCTGTAAGAAGAGTCAGTCTGCAAACTCTTTCAAATGCTGCTGGCTATATACTGTCCACGTATTTCTTTTATTCTGTGGAGTTTTATCTCTGAGGTTGGGCTGTGCAAATACTCTGAATTAAGTTTGTTTCAGCAATATAAAAGTGCAGGTATTCTCCAAGAACTGGAGGTAGCATTTTCTTTAATTTTTCAGTAGTATTTCACAAGCTTTTTCATACATTTTTTTCATATATTGAAAATTCATGAGCTTATAGATAAGCATCAATACACAACAGGTGATCCACTACACAATACCTGGAGCAGTGACTACTTCACTAACTCCCCGTCAAAAACTGATACAGCACTTCTGGGACCCATACATCAACACGTGTTTAGGTATCTTGGCTAAACATTTGAAGTAAATGAGATTTCTGTAATTTTGTGAATCAGCACCAAAAAAAAAAAACAAAAACCCTCAGAGGTAAGCTAACAAAGCTTATTGAAGTGAACAGCTGAAATCATTTCAAATGTTGGAACCAGTATTTAGATATTTCTTTTTTGTTTTTGGTAAGACTTTTTGCAGTTCAGACAAGCTGACGACACAAATAAGTTACATGTTAGTGTCAACCTGAGTCTGCAGTCTTCAGTGAGGTAGCTTTGCTGGAAAAAGCTTCAACCAATTTGACAAAAGAATTTGGAGGAAGTGATCAGGGGTGGATGCAGGAACAGAACTAACCAGAATTTAAATTCTGTAAGCCTGAAGCCTGTGCAAAATGCAAACAGGTGAAGCAGCGGTCAGACCAGCAGGAGATACAGTGATGCTGGGAAAACTACCCAAAGAAATTCACTGTGTCTGACTTGGCTAAGGGATGGGTAAGGTACAAGGAGTGCTTTGGAAGGAAGCCTGACAGAATTTGGGGAATTAATACTTTAAGCACGAGGAGAACTTGATAGCGGGATCTTTTAGCCTGTAGGGCAGTCTTTGAAAGAAATGTTTCGTAAAACTCAGCTTAGAATATCTCATTTAAATATGCCAGATCTTGGGGGGAAACAGGGTTTTAAGTATGGAGCAACAGTGAAATTGCAGAGGAAAATGTGGCACGTTTACACTATTTCGCCTCTAATTTGTCCCTGAAAGAGGCTGGTTCAGAAAAAGGAATGCCTTTTGCTTTTTCTATGGGAGCTGGAGACTCCACTTCTCAACTCACATGATACTTACCTTTGTATTCCTTCAGGAAAAAAAGTGAAACAGCATTTTTTCCCAGGCAAGAACATGAGGAAAAAAAAGTGTTCTCCTTTTAAAGGAGGGCATTTTGGGATGTGGATTTGAAATGATGTCTTTTAGCATTGACATTAAATAACTCAGCATATGTGAGCACCTGCAATGATGCATTGGTAAACATTTAACAAAGGGATCTCTTTCCCCTCATTTGTCCACTACTACATTTATGAAACTAATTACACTTTTCAACAAGAGGATCACTGTTTTCCTTCCAATTCCCTTTTCAATTTGAGCCCCGGGCATATGTACCACACCACACAATTAAAACAGTTAGCACAACACCTGGATTACAACTCTGCAGTCAATTGGAGGCCATGTGTTACATTATTCAAAGTCTAACCCTAGCCATGCATATATTCTCACATAAATGCACCACCCCCCTGCCCCAACAGCATTTTTGAAAGCCTTTGTGCTTTATTTCTTTAGATATAAGTAGGTGTAACAAAGTCATCTGGTATTTTCTTTTTCACTGGGCTGTAGTGGACAGTGGCCCCAAATGCCCAGTTCTCATACAGACTTGCTTTCAGATATTTATAAAAACCAATTCAATTTGAAACATCTGGAGTTCTGCATAAGAGACCTATCCTGAGGGCACGTTCTACCTGCGCCTGAAGCTTCCTGTTTGAATAAAGCAGATTATGAATTAATTATTAATCCACATCTTGTGTGTGCGTTCACGAAGGCGTATGTGTTAAGAGTCTGCCCATGGAAAGAGAAGACTTCCCTGCTCAGATATTTTAAGTCATCTGCGACATCTGTATTACTAGCTTTGCTAAGAATGCGTAGGAATAGTTTAATTTGTCAACTCCATGGAATTATTTGCAATGACTATAAGATTCAAGATGCTATGATGTTTTTTAGCTATTTTAAATAGAATTATCCTTCAATAATCTATCAAAATAGTTATGAGTGCATAACATTCAAATATGTTCCTGGCTAAATAATATTTATCTGCATTTCACACTGAAACACCACCACATTGCAAGTATTATTCAAAACAATGAGCAAAGGGATGAAGCCAGCTCCAGAGAGCTGACAACTGCACACTTGCCTTTTGAAGAAAGCCCTACAGCTTCTAAGAACACGAAAGCATTCACAAGAGTGACTCCTGCTCAGCGGGGTGCTGCTCCAGCTCTTCAAAACTTGCATGGCCACTCTTTAGCCTTGAGCAGACCATATATGATGCTGACCCTGAGGACATTCTGGTACTCTAGAATACCTACAATCCCAGCAACTCAAATCACTTCATCCATAAAGCCATAACCCCACCCAAGAGAGACAGAGAGATTGTAAGTGACATTTCATCTTTTCTGTCAAGTGTTTTTGCCCCAAATTGTTTCCTTTATTTCACATTCTGCTTTCCCCTGGTCCTTAAGATTCATCGCTTTTTGTGTTGGGCTTCCAGGGGTCTTTTTTTTTTTTTAATACTTCTGAGGGAGTGTTTTTAATTATAATTTGAGGAAGAAAATATATGATATTGGTGGAGACCCCCTTGGAGCATTCTCCGGGTGGTTTGCTTATAAATCAAGTTATTGAGGGCTTAATTGTGCAACCCCTCTGTCTTGCAAGCCCCTACCCATCTGAGCAAGTTCAGTGAGACTTCCCAGTGGGTATGTGCTCGCTAACATGTGTGCGCAATCTGGCATTACATGAATATCACTCACATATTTTGTGGTCCAATGTATTTCCAGTATTTGCAGTGTTAGATACAGTCTAATAGTAAACATCTGTTCAAAATGATTTATCAACATCATGGGCCAGTTTCAAACATCCTCACTCATACAGAGTGGTACCTAACTCCTTGAGGAGTCCCTCTGAAATGAGGAGGAATTACACACTGGAACTCATCAGAATCCAGCCCCACAAAGCCCAAGTCCACTGAACACTTAGGACTAATCCACTGAAATGTTCAAATACATGCCTAATTTTAAGCACATATATATATGCCATGTCTCCTCAAAGAAAACACTTTTTTTGGGAGAATTTCTGTGGGCTTAACCTTGCAGGGTGCTGATTTTAATAGAGATGTTAGCATCTAATTGAGTTACGTGTCTGCATAAGTATTTGGTGGGTTTTCTTGATTCTGCCTTGGTCACCAGCACCTTGCAGTATTGACCCTGCCCAGAAGAGACAACTGGAAAACATTCATCATCTGCAAGTTCAGTTTACTTGTTGTTTTTAAGCCTATCACAAGTAGAGGGTTGGCATAGGAGTAACAAAGCCTGCAGTTTGGGGACAGCATTCATCTAAATGGGTAGAGAAGCTTTTTCTTAATGAAACTAATATATATATATACACTATGTATGCATATATATGGCTATGTATATATGCACATAGAGACGGATATTTCTTTCCTGCATCTCTGCAAGCAAACCAAGGCCTTGCTTGCTCCTAACCCTATCTTGATCTCAGAGAAGTAGATACACTCTACCATGCCCCACATGCAGGGACAGATATACCTTCTGAATAAGATGGATATTTCTTACAGTGCAATCGGCTGCACAAGCAACTGCTCTCTTGCCCATGGATTCATGAAAATCTCTCACTTTCCTACTGCATGTTAACAGGAAAAAATAAATGTGGACTAAAAAAGACACAAAGAAGCTAACAGTTATGCAAGCCATTGCCAGCAAGCTCACTGAATGAACAGCTGTAATCTCATTCTATCTTTGTTGGTTTGCAGGTTAATGTCCCAAGCATACCCCTTCTTGTGTGCTTACTAATTGATTTCACAGTGTATGATTAATAAAACAAGTCTCTGGAAGTCAGGCAAGCACATTTGCCTGTTACGGAGAATATAGTTAACATGCTCTGTAATAACAGACCCATGCAGCCCCCAACAAAATACAGCAAGACATGTATGAAAAAAATGAAAATTTAACTTTTAGTGATAGTGACTGCGTGTAGAGCCTGCAGCAGTCTCATCCCTCTGACCTTGCTTTGTGAACTACAAATGACCTCGCTGAAAAACAACAGAGACCTTTTCTTGCTCTAGGCTGCCTCTTGATTGTATCTCTTCCTTGAGGTTACTGTAACTGCTCTTTTCCAGGGGTTGGGAAGAAAAAAAAGAGAAGCAGAGTAGAAACACTTAGCTGAAGACCCAAAGGCCCCCCAGGCCTGCTTCTTCCTCAGTTCTACCATCACTCTATTAATAACAGACAACGTTTTCATTAAACGATGCACTTTCCCGCTCCAGGATAGACTTGAGTTTTCTGTACTGATCATTATAAGAGTCCCAAGAGGGCTCCTACAACCACACAGTCTTCACAACAGAGACAAGAACTATCTGTTCCTTCACAAACCATATACTGTATTGATCCCAAGAGTGAAAGAGCCCTAATCACCCACACGTGAAAGAGGTACGGAGCCTAGTTATCAAATTCCATCCTATAGGATAAAAGCATCCCCTCATTCAAACTTTTCACATAAAGTCTTTGTGGATAAAAGATTTCTCCAAGGTGCCCCCAAATGGAAAGAAGCCATTTCTCTCGCATGGCAATTACCCTTGCTTTATTTTATTTTAAATTGAGGAAACCTCCCTAATCATATTAAATCATTTTCAGCTCTGAGTCAGTTGTTGCATTTAGGAAAGTTTCCCATTCAGTTTAGTATTTGAGGCAGCAACTTCTAAGTAGTGGCAAATTATTCTTTACGTGATTTTTCTCTCCCTTTATACAAAAGGAGATTGATAAATTTAACCCTATGTTAGAAAGGCCAGTACGCTGTGCAAGGGACTGTAAAAAACACATGGTGACACCACACTGTGCTCTGAGGAGTTTGCAATCCAAAGAGATGCTGCATGGTAACCACTGCAGTTACCACTTTTCCCATTCAGAATGGGTAGCACATCCTCTTCAAAAGATATAATAAATACTTGCAACTCCACCCCTCAGCCCCCACATTTTTTTTCTTATAAAAACTGGATGAAGAAACTAAAAAGATAATTTAAAAGTAGAACTAAACTATCGTGAGTAACTGATTTTACAGGGAATTGCTCAAAGGGCTGCCTCAGAGTACTTGAAATAAGAGATTACCAAAACCATTTCTGGAATACTACCTGAAATCCAGCTAGGATACCGTTGGGTATTCACTTAAGATACTAGAGTTAGCATTGCTAGTATCACTTTAGTTCATACCTTAAAGAGTTCAAGTTCAAAAACTTTACAACTTAAACAAAACCTTGCATTTGCAAAAAACAACTGCTGAAAGTGTTCCATCAGCATCCAGAGACAGGTTATGTTGCCACCACTACAGCTAATGATGCATGGCACGCCAAACTCACAGCACTTCCAGTCAGATACCATGAAACGAGAATTCACTTTTTGGGTGGTCATGCCAAGACGGATTTTCAGAGTAGGCTTTTCTATTGTAGCGTCAGCTAAAAAAATTGTAAGCCCTTGAAAAAGGAGTTCCCTGTTTAATTGTACCTTCCAGGTCATGCAGTAAGAACGGCCCAGACGGTGCCCACAGGGAGCTTGCTACGAGCTGGTGCATGAGCAGTAAGTAAACCTCCCCTCCCAGACGACCATTTTTATGAAGTCCCAGTCTACAAATACATAGTGTAGATTTGTAAATGTCGGTATGCCTTGGAAATCTATATGACAAACTTTTGCCTAAAAATCAATTCTGAGTTATGATTTGATTAGCAGAGAATTGCTATCACATTTGTTTCTACATTTGTCTACCTCATGTCCTTTTCATTCATAGGCTGGCCGATTTAAGCTTTCTTTAAAAACTCCCCGAGAAAGTCTGTGACATTAAAATGTCCTTTGATGCTCTTTCACTAAGCAGTGAATATTAACAGTTATGGTGACCCTGTTCCCTAATGTGTCTCCATTGGATCAATAGCAGTTAAGTGCCACTGTTTTACAATTAAAAAGGGGAACATTTTAAATTTAAAAGCTCATAGCTAATTTTCTTCTTGGCACTTAATAGCATAATTCATTTTTGAAAAACCACATAGGGAGAGCATATACTTTAGTCTTCATCGGAACCTTGCTGGGGCTAGTTTTAGTCCTCATCGTTGCACTGTGTATCATTTGCAACCATGACCAGCTGAGATGGCCACGTGGCAGGAAGCATTGTATTGCTCCTAAATATGAGTTTGATCCACAGGCAGGAAGTAGAGGCAGACCCTGCAGCTTTTATACCTCAGTGAACAGTTTTTTTTCCATACGCATTTTGTGGCGAATCAGTACTGTGTGTGCACCTTCCTCTTAGACAAGGCCTCAGCTCCTTGCAGGCTGGCTGAGAGCTGTGCTCTGTTGGAAGAAGCCAACAGGTAGGCAGAAGTTTCTGAAGTCTGGGCAATCTGTTCTTGCATGCAAAGTACCACCAAGTAATATAACACTGCACTGCCCACCTGTCAAAAAAAAGCACTTCATTATTTCATCATATGAGGTTTTTTTCTGATTATGCAGTTGGGAAAACCAAACAGAGGAATTAATGAAAAGCCTGCTCCCTCTTCCCCAACCTTCCCACAGGTAGTTTGAGCTGAACCAGAAGCAGCTGTTTGTCTGCACATTACATAGGCTTCAACTTGTTAGTGCTCTTATCCAGCCAATGCACATGAACAGTCCTTCCCAGTTTCGATTGCATGTCCTACAGCTGCATCAAAGTGGTTTGTATAGGGCTGATTTTTGAAGGGACAGAAGTTAGAAAGGGGGAATAGCGAGCTTTCTGGTGAATAGAAGCTTTTCTGTCTTCACTATTTCTGCCCTTAAGAGTCCTACGCATCCTGAAAATAAAAGAGGCAGCGAAAGACACTTGTCTTCATTCTCCCAGATTCTGCAAAGCCTCCTGAGATGACTGCCTACTCTTGGGAATCAGGTGGTTTCCAATACAGGCATGAAAATGGCTTGTGGCTGGGGGCTTTTGACTAATGCATTTTTGTGAGCTAGAGCAAACCTTTTGTCCAATGACCTTTAAGGAAATGAGCTTGTTGAGCACAGGTAGGGATGGGACATGGGCTGTGGCTTTGCCACGTCTGTAACGACTGTCAAAAGCCCACATCACAACTGAAAACTCAGGCAATACACTTGTTCTGCCTGAATTATGAGACCAAGAGCATAGGCACATTAGCACAGAACAATGAATCCATCAGTACTCGGTTATTCAATTATTTGCATTTCTCCTGGAGCAGGGCTGTTGTGCCTTGACCTGGGTTTACTGTTACACTTACACAGGCAGTCAGCTGTGACTACAGACAGCATCCCGTAAAGGAGCACAAGAAGTATAGCGTAGTTAAATTGGCTTAAGTGCAGATCCACAGTGATAGCATAGTCATGCTAGCATCTGCAAGGCCACAATTAGAACGCTCGCTCCCCATTCTGGGCTAAGGATTGCAATGCCTGGCCCCGATTCAAATTATTCCTAGGGGCCTTGAAGGAACTATTGGGCTTGGAAGCCACATCACCTGCCCTACAAAGAATACTTTGATTTTGAATATAATAAATCAATGAGAGCCTCAAATTATCCATTGCATCCACACAGAAAAATTCACATACACTTCTCTACTTGCCAACCCCAAAAAAGAAATCTACTACATTTCTAGTTCCTAAACATGAAGCAAGGTTGTTTTGGAACATGCTTCCCAAATATCAAAATAATCTGGATGCTTAATTATTAATGCCTACACTGTAAACAGACATACTAGTTTTCCTGGCCCTTTGTGAAGTGTTGGGTAAGAGAAATGAGGATAATTAGGGACTTACGTGCAGTTCTCAAAACCTGCAAAGTTTCAGTTAGATCTTGTAGCTGGGGTTTTGTAATTCATAAAATCAGAAGGACCCCCCTACCCCAAACAATACCAACTTTTTTCAAAGTGGGAACACAAGCATGAAACCGAGGAAAGTTTTGGGCTACATTAGACTAAATGGTGGTATTTCCTGAACTTCAGAGATCAGTCTCATTTGACACAACGGCAGAGATGCATACAGACAGAGCTGACTGCATCAATAGTGGGTTTTGTATGCAATTACAGGTATTGCTGAAACAGTAACAGCAGCATTAATGCAGCCTACAGCGCTGGATAATCATTACCTGATTGTTTTAGTAAGTTTTTGAAGAAACCTGCTCTCCTGTTCCCCTTTTCCCCTGAATAAGTGAACTCTAAAAGATATTTACGGAAAACAGCACTTCTGGCCCCCAGCTGACACTGATGTTAGCAGACAAATAAGCCTCCCTCATTTACAGGTAAAGACTAGCTGGGGCTTTTAACGTAAAAGCCTATATTCATCCTGAATTAAATAAATTCTCTTCTAACAAATCACTGCTGTGCATTAGTAAAAAAAAAAATAACTGGAGCCACCGAGCTGCTGCAGTATGATAAAGGCACATCAAACAGAGGAAATGTTCGGGTTAATGCAAGCTGGCTCCCCTGGGGACACTCTCACCCAAATGGTCATCTCTGTAACCCAAGTCTTCAAGGGAAGGAGGAGGATGGAAATGGCAGTATATCAGATGCTAACAAAGTGTGCTGGCCTAACACGCCACTGTACAACACAATTAACTGCTTACACCAGCCGTTGCCTTGTTTCTGCCGTGTTACACTTCTCACGTTTCATGTAATAGAGTTTGCAAAGTGCTCCCAGTTTTCAATTAGTCAGCCTTGCCCTCCCCTTACGCTCATCTGTGCCACTCGGACTGACTCCAATGGACTACTTGGAAGTTAAGTCTCACAGACAAACTCTCAAAGTATTTCAAAGACATTGGTAACAGTCAGGCTTTTTTATTTTATTCTTCAAAGCCAGTCATTAGATGTAATTTATCCTATACACTTCTGAGGAATCAAATCAGGGATATAACATACCTTTGCTTTCCTGCCCTAGGTGTACAAGAAATTTGTAACAAAATAAGCAATAACCTCTTCATCTACAGAATAACCTTTCCGTGAGTATCCTTCTAACTATTGATTTGCTGATCTCCATCACAAAATCTCAAACTACTGTTTCATACCCTGCTTTTCTTTGAAGTAGACTTATGTAATTGCATACAGATAAAAAAAATCAAAGACCCAGGAGTTTTCTCCCCTCTCTGTGCCCTGCAATGAATACCACAATCACTTTTAGCTTTTTTTTTTTTATAATTATCCTTTTATATCCCTCCATACCTCTGTGAAATGTATGCCTTTTAGGATAGGAGAAATGAGATGGAGCATTCTATAGACTTGGTTTTCATTAGGTACTGATTTCTTTTAAATATCTGCAAGACTGTCAACCATCACAGAAAATACACCATGTTATTCTGGGACTGCATTGCTGTATTTATGATCTAGATACTGCGCTGTAACTTGAAACAGGCTCGCGTAATACATGGTTTCAAACTTTCTAAAAGTTATGGAAGGTTCAGGTCTAAGGTCTGGTCCCTGACTGAGACAGTTTATTTGAAAGATACAGACTGTGCATTTGGTTCAACAGGTCATAGCATTGGCTCATAAGCTTCAGAGGATCAGAAATCTTGAAGTTTGTATTTGGAATCCCAGTTTAAACCAACTGTGAGAAGTCCCCAAATCAGCATCTTGCAAGACCTTGGTTGGTGTATTTTGAAAACCCTAGACTGTGGAACAAGAAACTATCACAAAAAAACACAGACGCAAATGTAGTTCGTGTTCTCAGTTATTTTCAGAGCTGGATGAGAAACTGAGCTAAAATAACCTCATTAAAACTAACTTTATTACAATACATTGGTTACTTCCAACTGCCTGATATAAAAATCAAAGAAGAGAGGATGTGTCTTTCTTGCTTTTTTCTTCCCCCTATTTCTGACAAAACATTAGATGAAGAGGAGTGAAAATCACTATTTCTAAAATTTTCATGCCACCAAGTATCAGTTTGGAATGCAGATTAAAACCTTATTTTAGCACATATCTAAATCCTGTTCTGTCTTTATAATAGTGATTGAAAAGATCGCTTCGAATCAGTGATACGCAGCACAACACAGGATCCCTCTTCTGACAACCCAAGAAACATAACACTTAAGAAGCAAACACAGGAGAAGCTTGGGTGTCTGGTCTGCTTCTGGAAAACCTCTGGTTCAAAATTCAGCCTTAGCTTGAAAAACCAATGAGCTGAAGCTGATTACCACTGGCAGGAGTCTGACTCCAGACTGAGAATGACTCCCTATGTACTGATATTTTACCAGACTTTTGTGCATGTTGAAGGTAACACTCTTCTCATGATACTTCCACCATCTGGAATTTCCCCAAATAGGTCTACGTAAGAGTCTGGTTATGACCAAACTGTACCTGGAAATCAATCCCCTTCTTGAATATGAATGGTAAACAAAATATCAGTTGGAGGAGTCTGACCTCTACTCTTTGCTAGCATTCCAATGTCTGGAGAAAGAATCATATTTTGGGCCCCATGCACTTTCAAAACACTCAAGAAGGTCTGAGATATCAACCAGGCTACAGACCTGATCTGGAGGCCAGAGGCCCCCCTGCTGACTTTGTGGATTTGGATCAGGGCCACAGAGAAACAGCAATTCTTACAGCTTGCATTAGAAGACAATTGCCATTTGTAGGCAACGTGCGAATATTCGGGGGCTTTACTGCAATGAATCCAGTAAAGTTTTACTCTGTATAAAGTTATTGCAATGTTTGAAACTGAGCTACAAAATTTTAATTAAAATATCAGTAAATTCCATATGGCTCCCAGGTGTTCTTCAACCTGGTCCCCGGTCTCCCCTTTTCCCTTCATCAGAAAAAGAAAAAAAGGGATCTGGATTTGTACATGGAGATACCCTCCGTTCTGCCGCCATCCTGATATTATTGTATCCAGTGCTGCAGACAAAGGTTGGGACTTCCTGCACAGTATGGGCCCAAGTCTGCTTTCCCCTTAGACAGCATTTGCAGATGTTTCCAGGAAATTTGCTCCAGGCAGGTGAAGAAAAGGAGTAAATTTCTTGGCTTTCCTATACATTAATCTCTCCTCCCCATCTCAGCATCCTTCTGTAATTCATTCTCCATTCAACCTCAGGATGTCCACATTTCAAAACAGGCATGAAGTCAGCCAGGATTTTTTTTTTTATTAAACCTTGTTAGGGTATTTTTAAAGCACGTTTATTGGTTTTCTTTCATTTAGTTCATCCAACCACACAAAGTGTTCAAGTAAAACCAAAACTTAGAGACACCAACTTAGAAATCATTTCCACTATTTTCTATTTATAGTGTTGTAAAATGCTGTAGGGCAGAAACAATCCTAAATCATTTCTTAGTTACTCTACTCATGCTCTATAGTATCCCTATAGAAGGAAAACAGATTTAAGTTGATTTAGAGATATTTGCCAGTTACAAACCAACAAAGACTGGGTCATTTTAGTCTGGCTCTTCTATGACACCAAAGCAAGCCTCTGAGCTTTCTCAGTCAGGTTTTTTTTCTTATTTGAACATAGAAACAATTCTCCTGTCTTCTACTTGACAGTCAGCTGGTGTTTGCGTCACTACATTTAAAACTGTGTTAAGCAGATAAAACAATAAATCACTAAAAACATAAAAGATCACAATCCTATCTGTGATTCAAGAGAAGGTAAATCTACTTCACCACTTAGGGATTACTGGTTCTAAGATCTGCCAGCTCTTAAGACTAAGAGCTTTCCAAGCACCCACAGACATTACATGAGAAGTCAAGGAAAGGAAAGCAATACATATGTCAATAAAAAGAAAACACGTTTGTTTATTGCAGACTAATTTGTGACAAAGGAAAAGAACTAGCCTAACAAAAACAGTACAAGACTCAATTTCTAGGAATATATTTACTTGTTTTTAGTGGGGAAAAACAGCACACACCAATGCCCAACACTACTGAGCTCTGTTCAGTCTTTTTGTCTTTCATTGTTCTCTTCTTTCCCTTGGTGTGCTCCCTGCATTGTACTGCACTTTCTCACGTTGCACTCTTGAATTACCATTCGCTACAGTGCCCATTAAAACTTTTTAAACACATACAGGTAGGTGTTAGCTGTCAGAGGAGAAGTCCATTTCCTTCTTCTGGTCCTTTATGCTAGATTTGATGCCACACAATTCCCTAAATATGGATATTTGCCATGGCAACAACTGCAGCATAGTTTTGCAGAACTCACCCCTTAAGTGGCTTAATGGATATGGTATTTATTCCCTTTCTGAAGATTTAGCTTCAGTGACACATTAATACAAACATAAATGGAGCAAATATTTGTGTGCTTCTTGGGAATAACAAAGGCACGTTTATCTGATACACACAGAAAAGACATTTTTGAACCTCATTAATACATGAGTAGAAGTCAATGGAGGAAAATGGATCTTGTTAACTGGCTTCTTGGATACCAATAAGTATCTCATTTGCCTTAAACATATCAACCTAGCAACACTATTTATTCAATATAGAATAATCAGTGACATTAGAGAGCCCCGGCACTGCACACAGAGGAATGATTAATCTATTATTCATTCCACAATAAAGACTCTGAGGGATTTACCGTATGAAAAGTGATAGTCAGAAAAGGAGACAGTATTTTTTCCTGACCTGTATGGGAATTCCTGTCCTGTGGGATGAATTCCATTGAATAACATTGAATTATTTTTATTATTTTAAGTTCCTTTCCTTCCTGCAAGAGAGAAGACATTTCAAAAGACTAAGGTACTAATATAGAGTACGAAGAAAGAGGTTCTGAGATGCACACAGGCACACAGCTTCCTACAAACTGGATCACTTTTAGGCCTTCTGAAGAGATGGAATTGCGTTGATATGAGACAGAAGCATCTTCTTGCTACCTGGTGTCTACCTTGCCAAGAATACACATATGAATATGTTCTTATAATGTAAGAATACACATAAGAATATATGCACACAAATCTATGTACAGACATATCAGAAAAATATCTTGAGAAAAGTAACTGGAAACCTCATAATAGAGCTGTCTCCATAACTCTCACAGGCCTGCTCTCCTTACCAAGAGATAACCACAGTCTTACATTGCACCTAGGATCCAAGAACCTTGAAGGACATTTTCCTTGGACACTTCAACGTAAGATAACATTGGACCACTAGCCCTCAAACTACACAGCCAACTACCTCCATGACAGTCAGTAAACTAGACTCTGCACCTGCTTCGGATAGTTTAGATACCATCACTAATTTCCTTCATTAACTGTTTAATAATTATTAAGAATCATTTTGCTTACTCTGCAGTAACATTGATGGCCTGCGTTACAACACATTAGTAATCTAGTTCTATACATGAACAGATGCACAGCTGTGTGATTAATTGGTGTCAAGATGGCACCTGAAAAGCACTTATTTGAATATAGAATTAAATAACAGGACAGGTGACTTGCAACATCTACGTGCGCATTTGTGTGGACAGCTTGGGATTCTGCTATTTCAAAGACCAAGACTTTAGTTTCTTTTTTCAGTTAAGTTTCTTCCAGAAGCTGAGGCCATTAAAATCAAGCAGAAGTTCTGTCTAAGTAAGCAGTAAGTAAAAATTATAGAACTGGGATTTAGATCATGAAACTCTCTGAAAGGCAACTTGTTATTTGATTTTGAAATGTAATGGAAAGTAAGAATAATGAAGATAACTCCAATTACTTTGGAATGGCCTTCTGCTCCTTACAGAGTATGCAGTGATTAACTAGTCTTTTAAGCACTTCATTTTTTCCCCCAGTGATGCAAGACTTACCCAGGAATCCTTGGGTAAGAATAATTTGTTTTGGCAAAGGTATTTGTAATAGAGGGAAAGGAAGGTGCAAACCTCTCCCTCAGCTAACCCACCCACTCAGCTCATCAGCTTTTCTGTGGGCTGCTGGCAGAAAAGCCAAGGGAGAAACTTGCAGAGGAGGATACTTCACACCCGCTTTGAACAGGCTATCACAGCAGACAATGAAGACAACTGCAACTTCTACCATTCTGGCTAGCATGACACTAACATTAGGGCCTACACAAGTGGTTGGCTTCAGCACACCTGTGAACACCACTGAACTGCGTAAAAACCAAGTCACACTTTTAAGAACCTCTGGTGAACAGTCTCACTTCACACTGCTGGGCTTTGAATAGGCAGACCTTGGCACATTTCTTTTCCTTTCCTGACTACTTTTGGAGAATACAGCTCTACCAACATCCTAATAGAGCTGTGAAGTTATCTGCTGTCTTCAAATACACTAGCAGTGATGACTGGACTCAAAACAATGGTAGTTTCGCTCCTCAGGAGCTCTGTATCATCTTACCAGTCATCACCCATATGCAACTTGACAGAACCCTAGAGATCATAAAAAGAAAACACTTATTTTTTGATGACTGAAATAAGGGTGCTGTTCTATGCTGGAGTGTAGTTTAAATTATGCAAAACTCTGAGATATGCAAGGCATAAAGAAAGGAAGAACAAGGCCTTTAATTGAATTCATGACCCATTTCAATTGAATTGCTAAAACCCTAACACAGAAGGACAATTTTGCATTCTGCTAACAAAATCCACCTCCATCCACGTTACTCTCCATGAGTCACTCACACACACACACTTACTACACAAGATGCAAGAAAGCACCACATAGCAAGTAGCTGAATTAGCATCTTCTTACATTTGACTATGAAAACAGTGAATATTGAGACAGGATTATTCCAACTATAATCTACAATTCATTGTTAACTGTAGGAAACAAAATGTCTTCACTTGGAAATTCCAGTTTTTGTGTGAACTAGCTGCATTTGTTCCTCTGCTGCTGTCAATAACTGCGTTTACTTTAGACCTTTCTAACACAACATTTCAAAGACTGTAGAGTAATTTAATCTATTGGGCTATTGTTCCAGTAGGAGAAGGTATTGTCGTGTTATTGTCCTCCAAATTAGCTTACAACAGGAGCAAATGAAATGACAGGCACATTAAGAGGCAGAAACATGTATGCTATGATGAGAAATACCAGTCCTCAAAGCATTAAGCTACAGATCCTATAGAACAAGGCAGAAAGCCAGTGCTAGAAGCAGCCCCCATAAAAACACTTCCTTGCTGAAGTGCTGATGGCAACAGCACCTCCTCACCAGGATGTGCTTTTCCTCAGCTGAGGGGGCTCTCACAACCTTGCAGGATCACTCTCACCCCACCACCCATCTCTGATGCCATTTCCCTGCACAGGACCACAGCTCCATGTTCATTCCCCTCCCTTATCACCATTTCTTCACCCCCTACCTGCTTTTTCTTCTGATTTGCTGCTTCCCAGGGCTTTGCAAACTCTCACTGGCGAAGAATGGATTCCCTGGCTCTGCATGCACACCTGTAGCTAAAATCTGGGCAACGCCCAGGAGCCACACAACTACGCTCGTTACCCCACCCCTGCCAACCATCATGGCACAAAATGGCCACCAGCACCACCAAGAGATGGCCATGTGCAGCAGGGATAATACTCAGTCAGGGTGGTCACGTGATGGCATGGCAGCCCTCTGATTGGCTGAGCCACTGAGCCCGAGCAGCTGCTGCAGAGCTTCACCCGCCATGGCGGCGTTACTTCAGTGCTCTGAGAGTGGGAGAGGGAGGCAGTGCATGGCCCAGCAGCCCCCTCAGATCAAACGGCAGGGAAACAAGATTCAAAAACATTTAATTGACCCCTGTGGAAACGGCAAATTTTAGCTGCAGCCCCCCAGTGCTGGAGGGTGTCTCTAATGTACAGGGATAGCTGGGGGACAGGAGAAAAGTCCCTCACAGAAGCTGGCGCTGCTGTTGCAGCTGCTGGTGGCGGTGGGAGGGGCAGAAAAGTTGCAAGGGGCCTCCATGAGCGAGATAGGGCCTATATCTCATTGTTCCCACGCACTAACGATCAATAGAAATGTAATTACTACTGTTCCTATTTGGCATAGCTAAAAAGGGTAGCACAGCTTTGGGCTGATTCTCCCATTGAGGATGCAGCTCTGCAAAACTACTCCTTTTATCTTTCTTTACATATTTATTACAACTCTTTAGACTGATCCATGCAAACTAAATGAAAGCAACCAATAGAAAGAGGCTGGCTTGTGCCAGCAATCCCCAGACTGTCAAGCGATCACTGAAGATTGGACAGGTCCTGATGAAATAAATGTTGGCTGCTGACTCTTCCAATTTTGCAACACTCCTCTGTGTCACTGGAGCAGCCTTGTCCAAGATTGAGATATTTGCAAACTGTCATCTTTCATAAATATCTGCCTTGAGTGACACTTTGCCCCCCTCCATTTCCCTTTGAAATGTACCTAGCTGGCACGGAGCCTGTGGGATTTCATTGCCTGTGATAGGTGATTAGCAAAGAGATGATTTCCTCCTCCCTCCCCCTCCTCCCCTCTGCCAAAGGGCTGAGTGACAGGTCCAAAAGGCGAAAGGCAGACTGGGGAAGCAAATCTGCCAGAGGCAGAAGTGATGACACTCCGAAAACACTTCATTCATCTTGCCAAATTACAGGCTGGGCTGGGGACTGATGGGGACTGGAAGGGGAGGGGGAGTAATCCTTTGCATTTGCCTTGTATGCTCTCAGCTTGAAAATATTGCAAAGTAGCTCCTGGCGCTTGAAGGATGCACCCCAAAACTCTTCAGTTTCTTGCTCTGTAATGCTAACAGGCAGGCTGCTACCTGGCTCCTGTTAGCAGTTTTCTGACGCAGCGTATTAACTCTCTCAGTCATAGACATCAGATCCCTTAAGCTCTCACAGTCTTCCTGCCCAGACGTCAATAACTGGGACTGAGAGGGAATTCCAAAAGGCAAAATTAAGTAGTAAGCATCTTACCCTCACAGACAGTGGAGCTGGAGCATGGCACTGTACGGCATGCCTTCCCCTCACTGATTTGGTAGGCAACCGTGCAGAGGGCAAACCAGGTATTGAGATGTTACCTGCTTATCTACTGGGAAGGCTCCAGCCCTGGAGTGGGTAATTTGGGAAGTAGCACAGGTGTGAACCAGCGATTATGCTGGTTCTCTGTGAGCTGTGATGTATTTGGAAAAACAGCTAAAATTAAGTGTGTGCTTGGACAAAGTTCTGCACAAAACTTTACTTATTTTTATTTTTTTTTTCAGGAAGAATGGGGATTTGGCAATGCCAATTATGTTGGATTTTTTTTTTTTCATGAAAACATTTTCTAAAGAATGGCATGATTGGAGGTTTTTAATTTAGGGAATTTTTCAACTTCTTTTTTTTTGAAGTGGATGTCTGGCTTAAATGCAATTACATTTTTTTGATTTGCTGAAATGCTTCAGACTTGCCAATTAACTACTTCAACCCAAAGTATTTTACTTGAATTCTCAACATGTCCCAAGTTTATACTACTTACATTTTGAGACTTGACAATTCTTTTTAATAGTGAGATAACCAACAAAGGAAATTACCTGTTTCCTCCTACCTTTGCCTACAGCCTATGTAAGCTTTATTATATCATTGAATCTTAAACTCACTCTTGCAAGTGAAGAACAAGTCAGTTATTTCAGCTGGTGCAATTGGAAGTCTCTCGTCTGTCATCTTGAAGTACTTCAACAGGCACACAAACTACTCCTGAAGAAAGATAGAGAATGATTTTATTTTTAATAATACATGAGTTCTTAGTTACATTTCCAAGACAGCAGACCAGATTCTTGTCTCTCCTACACTAGTCTAAGGTTTAACATGCACTCAAATACAGGCTTAATGCTAATGTAATAACTTACGTGGGTTTTATTATATCAGAACCTAAATCTCTAATTCTGATGTCACTTCTGATATTTGTTTGTGTAAATGAAGTCTTGGCTAGCTTTCTGTAGCATCATCTGCTGACTGTATCTCTCAGGATATAATGAAGATGAAGATCAAAGCATAATAAAGTGATTTCCTAATGACAAAAAGAGACTCCCTGTACAGGACAGAGTCAAATGTCTACTCTAGAGTGGAGAAATATAATCTAAAATGAGCTTACCCGATCATCACAGAATCAAAAATGTCACACATGAAATAGACTATCTGTCCTGGAACTGCTTGATACAAGGATGTTTACCAGATATTAATTTGACAACAGGACGTTTTTTAGCCATGCTGATTTTAAACTGTATATCTTCTGTACTATGTTCTATTCAGCAGAATTAAATGTGAAGTACTTAAAAAAAATCCAACAGTTGAATTCAAATGTAACAGGGTTCCCTTTATCCCTTTAACACTAAAGATTTGCAAAACAGGGACTATTCATGTTCTCAAATGTTGAGTTTCCTGTATCTGAAAAGGTATTCGAATCAGCAAGTACTCAGTGTTGTCAGCTGGAAAAGAAATGCCAAGACAACACAATGATTAGATTTTTTTTATTATTATTATACGAGGTCTTGCTTATAAATTGGAAGTGCTGGAAATTGACCATCATTTGGTATTGGGAATGGGAAGAACCATCAAACATGAAAATAAAGCACAGTAAGGATCGAAGTCAGACAACCCTTTCTGGTAGATTTCAGTACTAAAAAGCGTGCAAAAAATACGATGCCAATTATTTTGAAAAGTTATGCTCTACCATCACTCAACAATTTACAACTTCAAACAGCTAATTGAATATCACATGCAGTGTGAGGTAGGCTAGCATAACAACATATTATCTCTCCCCCACACTTCAGACTGAGAAACCTGGAAAGAGAAATTAAAATGAGGTTCTCAAGGATGGTCTCAGGGACCGAGTTTGTGACAGAACAGAGATTAGAACTTGGAGGTCCTTTCTTTAGCTGAATGTCAGCACACAGACAAGTGAGGCAGTTTTGCAGCTAAAGAGGAGTCCATGTGAAGCTGAGGGACCCTGACTCATAACTGCAATTAAAAGTAAAAATGCTTCCCAGGTAACTCTCCCTCTAGCTTAATTATTTTTCCCTGATAAATCAGAATTTAAAAAGGAGCAAAAAATTCCTCATCTGTGGTCATTTAGTGCTCTTGGGGGCTTTCCCTTGGGATATGTAGCTGTGATATGAACTCTGAACTCAGTTCAGGTGTCTGTGCCTGCCATCAGAAGAGCATTTAAGGTTGTTGCTTTCAACACAGATATCTGCATGGAGCCGTGGATGAGGTTCCCAGCCTGTAGAGGGGAAGAGGATTCTTGCATGTTTTAAAGATGTTCTCATCTCCAAGGGATTCTCACTGATACAGACTCTAGGTGGCTCTGCACTAAGCCGGTGGGTTGGCTAAGTATTTTAGTAGATGTAGCCCTATATCCAATTTTGGGTTAGAAAAAAGTGATAAATGCTACATATGTAGACATAGTGTAACCCATCTGTCCACCTCCAAACACATGCATTGTACACATGACAAGTTAATTGTGCATTAATCAGGATATAATCTCATACTGCTAATGCAAGTTATGATGTAATTTTACCTTTACTACTTATACAGCTCTGGCCATTATTATCATGTAATAAATTGTATCACTGTAGACTGATGAATGATACTAGTTAATGCATCTCCACCTAATTTGTGTATTTCACGTGGTGATGTAGCATTACTCTGATTTGTTTCTTACCTGGGGAAGCTGCCATATAATTGTCTTATGGCTTCACTAGACTTTTCAGAATGCCTGCAACAGAGGAGAAAATTTTTGGTGTTTGCTTTCATTAAAAAAGAAAAAAAGGGGGAGATTGTGCCATAGACAGTGATTGGTTTTTGTTAGGAGACTAATCCCCTCCCAGTGAGCCCAGCCCTATGTGAAAAAGGATATACTACAAGGAACAAAACCCCGAAATGCGGACTTGGAACTTAACAGTCCACATTTCGCCTTCTGTAATATTTAATGCAAGAGTGAATAGTTGCCACTCCTCCATGTCACTCCTACAGCATGTCCATAGGTCCACTTGTTAAAGTGAGTCACAATCAATATAGCTGGGGCTAAAAAGGAAAGTTTCTGTCAGAATTACACGTTCACATTTTTCCTAGCTTTTGCCGCTCATCTCTTTATATGTACAGCTGTGTGTCTGACCCTCACACCTCAAGCTTTTTAAAGTTCTGGATTTTTTTCTTTCTTAGAACACTTTTTGTGATAAATATGAAAATGAAGAGAGGGAACGTAGACGTAGACTGAGCTATTTTTCTAATGCTTTCCATTAAGCAGCAGCTGCTGTTACCAAGCTGTCATCTTTGTTGCTAGGGAGATTAGGTGTGCATGCCAGAATGGGACCGGTTGGATCAACGCGTCCACCCTACTGCCCGGGAATGTCAGCGCACTGATGAACTCCTGGATGTGGGGCTGAGCAAACTCCTTCCTCTGACTTCAGTAGGAAATGGGCTGCTGGAGCAGAATTCTTGGGAAAGGCCTTCGAAGCTCTGCAGGGCACTCAAAACTGCTTTCCCACACCATCATAGTCTCTTCTTCCTCCCTCCCCCCCACAAAGTGAAAAAGATGAAATGTTTCATTTTGACATTTTCAAAATTCAAAGCATCTTGATTTTTCGTTTCCAAAAGACACTTCAAATTTCACATACAGTCTTCTGCCTTCTCAAAGGAAACAACAACAGGTAACCTAAGTAAGATATGAAATTGCAGTCAGTGCCCAGCAACGTATTCTGATTTGGACTCAGCCAGCAAACCAAAACCAATAATCAGCTGCCTGCATAATGCTAATCAGTGTCTTCAATGAACTTCTCCTGCCTCTAAACACTGTGCAAGTGTTAAAGAGCTTTGCTGGCCTATACAGAAGGCATTAGAGTTGTTTTGCAAAAATAAGTGTTTACAATTAATGCCTTACAGTTACTGTCCTTCTCCTCCAAACAGAAACAAGGGCCTATATATATATATATATATATACATATACATAAATATAATATATATTACAACTCAGTGAAGCCATACAAAGCACATATCACCTTTCAAAGTGCAACATTTCTCCAGTCTACACAGTAGACAAAATACCAAGACAGAGGTCTCTTTTTCCTCAGTTAGCACTCCATGATCAAGGTATGGTTTCTGAGTCTGCGATGAATGCAGTAAGAAGGGTACAATCTTCACAGTTCGCTAATATGCTGATAAGAAAACTTTATCACTTTATTAGTGAATCACAAATGGCAACAGGTCAGATCAAATTTCTCACGTGGCATAAAGATCATAAATGCAGTTCCCAGGGCTACCTCAGCTTTAATAAAATGAAGTCATCCATGTGTTGCTTTGTATTAATATTGCAAGTAGGTTTAAGCATATATAAGCCATGATTTTTCCTCAAGTGTTAAATCAAATCGAATCACAGATTTTTATGAGTGATAAAATGATAATAGACCAGATCTGGTCAGCTAGGATAATAACTTGATTCAGTACTTTGGATGTAAGTGTTTAAGGTTTCCATAATAAAACTGTAATGTTATACCCTAAAGTGTGTTAATAACATTAAGTGATGTAACAGTGAAAGCGAACTGACAGAATGTAATACCCATAGGGCCATCATAATAGAAATAATTTATAATGTAACAGCAATAAAATCTTTAATGTTATCTCAATCCAGTCCTGTCCCCATGTCTGGGGTTTCAGATTACATGTGATTTTTTTCTATGCATTTAAGTGTTAACTTAAAATAATTAAGAAAATGGTTTTCAAAGTAGAAGCGCCTTTCAAAGTTGCTGACCTGATAATCATATCATTAACTCTTTCCTTCCTGACCAATTCCCATGTGGCTGAAAGCTGATGTAAAAAGAAGTAAATCTTCTTTCTTCCAATATGAGATCATTTTTTCTTCCTTTAAAAGCAATTTACAGAAATGAAGGAATATGTAGGACCACCTTACTAATTAAAACAGAACCTCATTCTTATGATTCTCACACCTAAACACAAACACAAAATATGTTGTCTAAGTTTCAACAGCCCTGTAGTAAATGCCATCTCACTATAAACCCATAATGTTCATAAATAGGGCTATCTGCTAGAGGAATAGGAAGGCAATAATGTGTCCTCCATCATTGTGGTGGCAAAACAAAACATGACATGGAAGAGCCTGATTAGATATTAGAAAATGTCCTTAATAGCCAAGTGCTGGGGTAAGTTGCCTGGTGGGCCCATGGGATCTTCTGCACTGGAGATTTTTAAGAACAGAAAGGATCAAATGTCTGTGAGGTATGAACATAATGTAGTTCATCCAACCTCTTGATAGAGGGATGTACCAGAGAATGTCATATAGAGTCATAGAATATCATGAGTTGGAAGGGACCTACAAGGATTATCAAGTCCAACTCCACATATATGACACAGACAACCAGCTCCCTATTTTACAGCATAAATACCTTCCCTGGAATCTCAATATAGAGTGATTTTTAATATCTCTTAAGAGAGTTGTCTCCAGGAGGTAAAGAACTTCTTTGCTCTGTATTCTCTTCAAAGCATTTGAAAAGTAGTAACTGGATGGACATGTACACAGATATAGAAACATACACATAAAAACATTTTTTTAGAAGTAAATGGGGAACAATCTTTAGGCTTTCTTTGATTCAAGGTAAGGTATAGCTTTATTCCTTCTTCCTGGCAAAACTGCCTTCTGAGAATATTGGCTGTTTTAAGGCAGGCATACCAAGGGCTTACTGTAATGTATGCCATGGCTCAGAGGAGTGAAAATAGAATAAATTCAGCATTTGAATTCTCTTGCAAACGTGTCCAGCCTAGGACTAATAACCTGTATCTTTAGAAGATACTCCAGCATCAGACATACAAGGTAGCTATTGTGCAATTAAGAAAAATCCTCTGACTCTCAGGTTCGCTCTGGACCCACCAGGGAATCCAGAAAAAAATAACTGGAACTGAACAAAGAAGCAGCTTATCATCTTGAAATATGCAGGGTTAATCGTCCCTTTAAAAGCAAATATATTAGGAAAACATTAGATCCTTAGCCCTCTGTGACATAATTACACAGGCTTCTGATTAAACAGAGGCGCTCATTAAGTAAAACATTTTATTTTAGTTTCTTGTTGGTTGCTGGTATTATTGGGCTTCTTGCCCAATTCCAGCCAGGCTACCATATGAACAGTGAAAACAGCCAACATTGTTAATACAATAACAACAACAACACTTGGCACTTCCATCATTCCCTTGATCTCAACATCTTAAAGCAATTTACAGATATTACTTGGTTTCACCATGTGACAAAATTGCCGAGCACGTAAGATTGATCACCCTTATTTTACAGATGGATAAGGCAGGGCAGAAAGGTATTAAGTTGGCTTTCCTTGTCTGCTAGAAACTTAGTGGTAAGATCCAGAAGTCCTGAAGAGAAGCCATGTGGAATTCCTGCTTCAATAATGACTGAACTTTTTTCCTCCCTCCTTAATTGCCATTGTCCTTTATTGGTTCCATGTAGCAGAAGATGGCTTATTCATGGCTCAAGTGCCATGAATAATCAAGGAGGGATGCAAATCTTACTGAAAAGGGAATTATAAGCATCACTTATTATTTGTCATTTTAGAAAAAGTGGTTCAATTTCTCTCCAAATAGATGTGTTGGTTTATGTAAAACAGTTAGGGCCTAGTTTTGGCCAGCTATAAAAGACATAAAGACATAAAGTTTGCAGTGGGGGATAAAGGCATAAGCAGGAGAGAGAAGGATATTTTAGTTCCTAGTTCACCAAATCTGGCTGTTCAAACACTTGTAATGAGGCTTCTTTGCAGAGCTCCCAGCAATGGTAATGTAAGTGGAACATTTGTGCCTAGGGTCTAGGAATGCATTTAAACATGTGAAGCCTCTCTGAGTTGCCAATAGCACTTAGTCTCAAAACCCCTCCCATTCTCTTGATCCGTCTTTGGCAAAGATATTCTTCACTCAGGGCTTGCGGGGGGTGCTCTGGCAGACTAGAATCCAACTATGTATTTATGTAGCCAAACTTACAAAATAAAGCTCCCGTCTACAGATGTGCATACATATCTTCAGCCTGAGAAATAGTGAAACAACTTTTGTCTTGCATCTAAGAACACCTCATATGTTGAAAGCTGAGCAGAGCTCACATTTGCTGCTCATGGTATTGCTTCAGCAGAAAAAATATGCAGAATATAGAATTTCACTTCACACAGGGATGGTTTCATCCCAGAGCTCATCTTGATAAATTTCTCAGTGGTGTGCTGGATAGTAAGGAGACTCGCTGGTCATCTGCCAGATTTCTGCCATAGCAAAATAGTTCTTTTTCTGTCTTTAGCCTAAAAGAGAGAACTTTACTAAGAGCCTGATGTGTTACACTCACCTTAGGCACTAAGCTTTAGAAACAAAGTCTCACACAATGCATATAAATGCTATCTGTATCCAGATTCTATCAATGTTGATTGTAATTGGCCTTGCTGCAAACTATCTGCTACAGATACACACCAGCATCCTCTAATTTGTAAGCTCAGGTGCTCCACCCTGGCTACAAAAATAAAAACATAATACCTCCAAGTAAACCTAATGGGGTTACTATTAGAACAAGCTCTTAGGTCTAGGTGAATGTGTTACAAGAGTAAAAGAGGTGGGAACCGTCTTGTCACTTATTCAGCTGGATATGAATGACTGGCTTCAAAAGAAAATCAGGAGTAAAAGATTAAAGGGAAGATGACCATGAACTCTCCTTTCCCAAAGGAAGTTCAAAGCTTCCTGATTTAGGTTCTTATCACACTATAAAGAGGGGAGCGAGGGAGATAAAAATTTAAAAATAAATGATCTTTAAGAAATTATTCTCATCTGAGTGTCCTCCAATATGTCTGGTCCTCTAAGTGTTAAGTGAATTGTAACTAGATCCTAGAGAGACAGTTGCAACCTGGTTATCAGTGGCAGTAAATGGAAGATAATAGCCCCACTAGAGAGTTATGAAATGGCTTGTCTTTGAGCTGCCAAAGTGTTTAGGCTCTCTTTTATTATATTCACAGCAGTAATCCGATATGTCCTGACTTCTGTCATCTGTATGTAATGCTTATCAACTCTCTGCCAGTGATTCACCCCCTTGTCAGGGACAATTATTCCTCAAAGTGCTGAGGTTACGACTGAAGCAATATTATGACTAGAAAGAAAATATGAAAGGTGCAGCACATCACAGCAAGCAATCTTGAAACTGACGTCAAAGTGAAGGAGAACATTGTTGATAAAAAAATAAGGCATAATGGGAGTGTTGCACTATTGCTCCCAAGGCAGTCCTGGGCATCACTAAGGTCATACATACACATGACTATGGTAATGGAAGATTTTCCCATTATTTTATCAGAGTTACATTGTCATACTTCTCTGGTTAGGTGTCCATCTCCGTTTCCATTTTAAGCCCCCCATTTAAAGACATTTAAAACTACACAGGCAGAGTCTGTCCTGTCCCTGTAAATTTGCAGACAGGAACTCAGATCAGGAAATTCATTTTCCTCCAAAGAATCATGAAATGAAAACTATAATCTAAGGGACTGAGGGTCCAATTTGCAGTTTTCAAGTAGCCTGAAATTACAGTAACACCTGTGGTAAAGTTCTGATCCAAGCATGTTCAGACCAACCTGTTTCATCACTCTCTTAGATGCCTCAGGCAAAACTTAAATAAGTTTTGTCATTCCTTGTATTGCTTATGGTTTCATTAATTTGTGGAAGCAGAATAGATTATTTTGGGCTTGTGGCCAGGAGAACTTGTGGCAGTAAGGAAGCTAAAGTCAGTGTCCCAGCTACTGTGAGAACAGTGGTGAAGAGCAGAAGGCAATCTGCAAAGCATGGCAGGGGCCTCGGGGCGCCAGAAGCTGAAGACCACTGGGAGAGGGTGAAAGGCTGTAGTATTTCTTTGTCTTCTCTGGAAGCAAGGGGAAATTGTGGCTTGGGAAGCTGTGTCAATGGCAATGAGCAAAAGCAGCTGGTCAGTGGACATAATGGTGGAGACAGAGAGGCCAAAAGGGGTGCCAGATGGTCCCAGGGGCAGTCCAGCTGACCAACAGCAGCACCTATGCCCTGCATGCATATGTGGCTTCAATCCAGTATGAGTTAGATGTCAGTCAGCACATAATTCACTCGACTAAGGGTTTCAGCCTACAGGGTAGCAGAAGTGGGGGAAAACAATACCTCTCTGTGGTATTTTTATAGTTCTCAGGCTCTAAAAGTATAGCACAATCTCTGTTCTTTGGTTCTCATTTTGCAAACAAGTGCTCAAGGAGTGCCACTTCCAAGCTCGGAGGGTCACAGGTCCTACTGAGAGGCCGAGAAGGGCCCAACGCGCAGGTGAAACAAGTGGGGTAAGAGCACAGAAGGAGGGAGGAGGCAGTCAGGGTTGAAAAAAATTAAGTTACAAATCAGCTGGCCAGTCAGAAAGTAGAGCCACTTAAGCATAGGCATCTCTGTTCACAGAGATTAATGCAAGCCAGGTCTTTCTGTAATGTTTGGTGCTGTTATTTGGCTGGTCTTCCTGACTGTGCTTCAGAGAGGCCTACATGCACCGACAAGGAGCCTACATTGGTCTCAAGGGTCATGAGCAGCAGGGTCAGCTGTGCTTCCACTGGGAGAGAAAAGGAGCCTCCTAAAGCAATGAGGAAAGGGAATGAATCACTGCACCTTGTCTAATATATCGCAGTAATGTAATATAACAGCAATAACCCCCAGAGTAGCATCTGGTGAACTTGTGACTAAACACAGCTTGTTTTGCTCAATGCACACAAGTGATGAGGATATATTTCACTCCTTTGCCTCACCCTGCCCAAGCGCAAGTGGTAACAAAGCTGTTTCTGGGAAACTTAGACCATCTACAAATCAGAACTGCAAGCAGTCATTTCTTCCCCATGAAGCACGTAGGTAGCTCACTCTGCAGGAGAGTGCTCAGCAGCATAAACTCCTGAGTCTCAGTTATGGCCACCAAAGTAGACAGAGATCTGATCTCAGCTACTCACCATGCATGTCTGACACTGCAAAATTCCCCGTTAAACTCCTGCGTGTAGGTGGCTATTTCAGGTGATATTTCCCGGGGATGCAGGAGGCCCGACTCTCCCATGAAGAATATTGGTGACTAGTTGCTCTGACCTTGGTCAGAGTTAATCCTGCAGGAATGAAAAGGTTCAGATTTCAGTACTCGCTGGAAGAGAAGAGAAGGGAGGAGGGGTAGCCCCCTACTAACATAACGACATGACCGGTGGCTCTGCCGTCAGTTATAGCATTGCTTGCATTTGGCATTATATTACGAAAATACCTATTCAGAGTGGAAAATAAGATCAAAGACAACATTTCCGTAGTGATGACTTTAGCTCCACTTCACTCTGCTCTCTCTCCTCCTCCTGTCCTTCGTGTTTCAAGGCTCTTGCTCTATTCATCCGCTCTATGCAACCCCAGGTTTATAACATCACATCAGCAGCAGCACTAATAACCCGTGATTCTTTTCCCCCATTGTGTTTGTCAGAGTCAGTAATCTGGGCACTACAGTAGCGCAGCACTGAAAAGCTACAGTGTGTTCCTATAGCAACCAACTAATCCGCAGGTGGAAGGTGATTGGGCACCTTTTGCACCGGAACAATAATTTGAAAGATCTTTTTCAGTGTGCTGTTCTGCGGCATGAGTTCATTGTATTGCAACCCACCACGAATCATTATAAGCCGTCATGAAAATGCAGCCACGGCTGCACAAATCATAGCAAAGAGAGATGCGTCTTCCAGCAACAAGCCCTTGAAATATTTCACAGCAGGTTAAGAGGCCAAATTGCGTATAGTGAACTGTATTGTACAGGATAAAACAAAGGGCTTGTATAATAAGCCCACGCTGACAGTCTCCAAGTAAGGGAATCCCAGTGAAGTGTAAGTGTGTGCATGAATATGAGTTTTCCTAAGTGGTGGAAGGAAAACAGGCATAATAAAAGAAAGTGCTGGGCAGAGCTCCCACATAAAACTCTTCCAAAACCAATTACTCCCACCTGGTTATTCCCATTTCTCCGTAAACTTCTCCTTTTACAGAAGAGAATTTAATATTCTCTAATTGAAACCTCCAATTTAAGGCATTTGCTTGCTATCCTCAAAGTCTGAAATCCTGGCCTGGATTTTCAAAAGGTGACCAGAGATTATAGAAGCCTCAATTTTTCTTC
The DNA here is from genome assembly GCF_040182565.1 of Anser cygnoides. NCBI lineage: Eukaryota > Metazoa > Chordata > Aves > Anseriformes > Anatidae > Anser > Anser cygnoides. Next base: position 4,764,460 of record NC_089883.1, read on the forward strand.
AAATGAAGAAATGCCTTTTCTTCAAATGAAGAAACCTTCAAGAAACACAGAATGCTTTTCTTCTGAAAGTCAGTTTTTTATCTTTCTAATAGTAAGCAGTCTGAATTTGAGGTAGGGAGCGATCTTTCAAAATAAACCATCTTAATCCACGGAGTATGCACAGCATAGACGATGACAGAACAAACATCTCCATATCAACTTCAAGAAAGGATCACTGTCATTTGCAGCCAACACCTAACTTCTACTCATTTTTTCTTTGAAATGCTGGACTGGAAATACCTCTTTAATGATAAGATGTACAAGCACAAGCATTTCCCATACAGTGACTGCAACGCAAAGGGAGGGCAGATAGTGTAAATAATGTAACAGGCCTTGTCAGAAAGACAAAAAGGAGATCTGTAAAAGTCTTCAATTAAAAAAAAAAAAAGTAAATAATACAACTACTTCTCTACATCAGTTTAATCACATTGTAAAGAGAATGTCTGCATTAAGCTCCTGTGCTTAATAAAAATGTCAAAAACTCTCATTGCATAAAAGATCTCTTTCAACATTTGCTGGGGTGATGGAAGAGAAACCTTTAAAAGAGAGGGCAAACAGAAGTTTAATTACTCAGATATGACTTCTAAAATTGCAGCTTAAAAGTTTCCCTTCATTTACAGGCCAAAGATTCCAAGCTGGGACACTTCCATCTCAAACAAATGTCCTAACTATGAGACAATGAAATCAGTGTCTCATTTACAGCTGAAGAGTTTTATAAAGCAGAAGGTCTCCACTAGAAGCTGAACCAACAGACAGACAAAACAGAACAGATACTGCTTTCATGATCTAATTCTTTTACTCATCCCAAAGTGGGATGAGTAAAATGGATGAGGCAGGTTCACATACTCAGTTTATATCAGGTAGAAAAAAGCTTGAATGAGGTCTAGGGAAATCTCCTAGAGCTGTTATTAGGTTATTGAATATTCTACAGCTAATATCAGTTTCTTCCTCCTATTTCATTCTGCCTTTCCCCTACCACACAACTCAGAAAGTTTTCTCAAGTAAAGTCTGAAAATTTCTTAATCGATTTTTTTTCCCAGCAAAATATTTAAAAATCCTTGACCATCTCTAATTGTGAAATACATTGAGTGTTCTTCTCAAGTGATTCATGCCTTAAAATGACATGTTTTTGTTCCTTTCAGAGAGCTTGGATAGATAGCATTGTTTTTCTTTCCAAAGCACATCAAAGAGTCCAAATTTTGGCAGGCTTTCTGTTTCCTTTAAAAAAGGAGAAAAAGAAAGAAAAACTGAAGGAAAACAAAGCTAAGAATAGCTGTTCTCTTGTGAAGAGTTGTGGGTTTCTTCAATTCTAGATTCACAGTCATGGTGCTCTCTTTAGGGAGCTGCTGAAACAGAAAGCCTGGAGGTGGGGAGGTGGAGAGGGAAGGAAAGATCAGAGAACTGGCAGGGGATGTACAGCCTTTTGCCTCTTGATGTTCAGGCTGAATCTAGCCAAAGTCATGATTCACCAGATGAACCAAAGTCATCATTACTGTTAAGCACTTTCATGGGCTACGCAAAGTCAGATGTAGTCTCTAACTATTCCTAGGGGACAAGTTTCTACATAAGTGCAGCTGGTAATTCACTGACAGCTCTGGTGATGGTTTTAGTCTCCAGTTCATATCTCACTTTTGTAAGTTGTATAAATTCTATAAAGGGCCTGAATTTGGGTTAATCAGGGCCTTTTCCTTTCAAGATAAACAGGTACAGGATGTACATACCTTCTTTTGCTGGAAAAACGTTGGTACTCTGAGTAGCTCTCCCTTCTGCTGAAGCCTTTGGAGGAAATCAATTGGTAGTTTTCCAGGAAGGTCTTCAGTTTTGAATGCGTTAGGGACCCATATCCATTTTTCTTGATTTCATTTCTCCTTCTCAACCAGAAGCACGTTTTTTAATTATCATAGACTGGTACTCCTGTGGCAGGGTCTGTAGCCTGTATTCTTTGTAAAATATCAAGAAATATCGCTCAATATGAATAAATGACATCAGAAAAATGCAACAGAAATACCATAATCTGGTATTCTGTGTGAAGCGTTTATCTTGGTTTACTGTATAACTGGTGTCTATTGGTACTAGAATCAGATTATTTTAAGGCTTTAAAATCTCCTCACAGATTAGAGAGATCTAATCTGTGCTACAAGTTTATGGAGAGTGGTTGAGTTTCCACAGCTTCCTGAGCAGAGACGCTTTGCTCCGTATTGGGGATAAGATACGAGGAAGGACTATGAAAAGAAATCACACTGGAGGTAGTCTGAGGAAGATGCCAGAACTGACCGCTACATCAGCCGAACTACTGTGCCACACAAAGCTGAAATGTGCAGTCCTTCCCCATGATGACCTGTTCTGGGGTAAAAGTTCTTTTGACTTTAATGGGACCTTTAATAGGACTTTTGTTATTTAACAGCCAATATATCATTAAAGAACATGGCAACATTGCAGGAACTTTCAGTGAACGGCACTTGTGCAAAAAGGTATGGAATACCTGGCATATGGATACTGCTCAGAGGGATAAACAAAAAGTGCATCACATAGGTAACTTGTAAATAACTGGGGTAAAGAATATGCACTCTGGATAAAGATGACAGGGTTCATTGCTAGAACAAATCAGACAATATGTGAAGTTAGGCTGTGCCCTATTGCTCGGTACAATTATGTGACCTTGTAACAAAGCATGGTCAAGATGGCAGTGATACTGCATATAAAACAGAGCCTGGTGGAAAGTTGCTATTCTTCAAACTCTCTTGCATCTAGACATCTTTCAAGTGATTTCAGAATTTAGGGTGAAAGTGGATCTTAGGCCTTTTTTTAAAAAGCCATTTCAAATCCTCATTCATATCATAAATGCTTTTTTCTCCTTTTTTCTGCAGGCCACTTAAATCTCCGGGGCCATGACATTGTCTGGCACTGAATGCAGCCCCTTTTTATCATTATAAAGAAATAATGAAAGCATATGGTGGAGAGGCGCTCATATTTCAGTGTATGGTGCCTTCCTCATTCTCCATAACTAAGCACTGAAGAATATATAGTATGATGAGAACATTAATTATTTCCAATATACTAACAGAAAATTCCTAACAATTCAAAGTCATCCCTTCTGCCTAGCATGAATGTAAGTTCAAAGTAAAAGAAACCAAACATATTCCCACTTTTGAGCATTAAACATCAGCAAGCGACCTGTATTTTATTACAGTACACAGCTGTTTTATCACAAAAGTAAATAAATCACCATTGAACCAACTTTGGGAACGAAGATTTTGAATAATAACACAATTAACTTTTCCCACAAAGTCCAAATAGCCCACTTGCTCATAGTTGCTACAAGCTGTGATTCCCACGTGAAAGATATCAACTTATTTCCTTTTCCTGTCAATCATCGGTACCAAGTGGGGCCATGGTATGTCAGGTCATGACCTTTCACTCTGGGCATGAGCCTGAAAGCCACTAGTGAATCAACTGGTTTAATTATTTAGGCTGTTTCTAATAAATATAAAAATGTGGCCTTAAATATTTCACATGCTTGTTCAGTTTGGGTTTTCAAGCACCTCTTATCAAGCCCACCAGCCTGGAAGTATGCTCGTATTGGTAGGAAATCAGTCAATTAATAACCAAATCCATGTTTTGGAATAAAGTTTTGATTGTTGATTTTCAGATGGCTAGCTTGGGTATCACTTGCTTTTTGGTTTAGAGGATGAGATTTTTATTATTCTATTTCTTTACATAAGATTGGACTGTTTTTAAGCATCACCAAAAAAGTGAAGGTGATTTTCTTACCTCCCACAAAGTGGTCCTTTAACACAAACGCCACTGTAGGATGCACACTTTACCATATGTGATGTATTTTCTATATCCTCTTCAACTAAGGAGGAAAAAAAAAAAAGAAAGAAGAAATCCAATATAGTAAACTCCTTATAATACAATTCTTCTAAAAATATTCTTGAGTAATGTTGACAGCTTTGCTATTAGGTCTCTTGGCAATGGGCAGAGTTTTATTCCATTTCAGGTCAAAATGTGATGACAACCCACCTTTGCTAAAAATGCCAAGTTTTTCCTGCTTCTAACTCCCAATCTAAAATCCTGAACCTGAACCAAGCTGCTGACTTCAGCTAGTATTTACCAGTATTACAGAAGGAGTTTGCAGCATCCATACAACCATTTAAATAGAAAACAAGTAGTAATGCTTTTGGTGGATGGTGAGCTAGTCATGTACAACGATTAATATTCTACAAACATTTACACTTATTGCACAACAAGCTTTCCATCTGGTAAACTCAGGGCAGAATTAAACCTGAGAAAATAATTGATGGTGCCTTTCAAAAGACTGTGGGTCTAAATCTGAACTGCCAGAGCCAATTCTTAGTTTGGAACATTCCTGAAATGTACAGAACTTTCCCAATATTTTGTAGATTTATTTTGTTCTTCCTGGCCCTAGTGCTCTCAGAATACTCAAGAAAGTGAGTGTGAAGGACTGTCTCTATTTATAGATGATAAACCAAACTCTTATCCCCCTCCCTTCCCTTCACCCCACACTTCTGCATCAAAGAGAGGTCTCGAGGAAAGAAAAGCGAGCTGCTATTGCTGTTACTTTTCCATTCATTCTCATGAGCTGCTGAGGAGGACAGTTGCTTGCTGGTTCTGTAGGAAATATCAGCATTTCCAAATTTGTTTTTCTTTTGAACAAAAGGAAAAATCTAAATGACAAAGTGTGCCGGAAAAAAAAAAAAAAAGGAAATTGCCCCAATGTAGAGACCATCAATGTTACCTTAATTGAAATGTTTTTGCTATGAAAACATTTCATTTTGATAATGTTTGTTTTTTTAAGACTTCAAATCATGCAAAATAGTATGTTATAATTTACAATATTATCAAACAAAAGTCAAATGAAACATTCCACCTTTACTGAAGAAAAGTGTCCCCAACTTATTATGCTGCTTCTCAACAATTTCAAGAAAATTGCTGTCATCCTGAGAAATCTTTCAAATTCATCGAAGTCAACATTTGCTGATAAAAAAAACAGCTGTCTTCTAAGAAGTTTTCAATAAGATTTTCTCAAGATGCATCAGGAAGAGCACATGTTTATAACATGTGAGCAACCCCCTGAATCTCCTGGTGGATGAGAGATCAAAATCAAAGTATTGATCCAAGGATCTACCACTTTGAAATCAGATATGGAAAAATGCTAAGGAGCAGCAGTGATTCTTAGGGGTTTCAAGTGCATTTAGAGTACACGGTATCGCCTGGAACATGCTTCAGCTTGCACTTACCTTATTTAGCGTTTCAAAGGCTGACCTTTCATGCACTAAGTTCAGCGACATAGCAGTCAACCTATTAATGTCCAAGGAAGCTGTGGACCAAATCAGACAGTTTAAATAACTCAGCTGTGAACACAGAACCCCATTATCATTTCTGTGAGGATAATCTGAACAGCTGATTCATCTTGAGCAGTTTACTATGGACGATAGGTCTTCACAGCGTCCATTTAAAGTTTTAAATCAGATGAGGGTGAAGAACTTTGCACTCAGACACTATGTTGGGAGGTGCCATATAAAAGGACAGACAGGCAGAGAGGATCATATAAAGGGCCTTATTTCACATCGTGTTTTGATAGCTGTATTCTGATATGATTACTCATTTTAGTGGAATAAAAGCATGTAACGAAGTGGAGAGTTAGGAAACTGTATAACCTTTCTTCCCCTCCAACACACATCACCCTACTAAACACTGTATAGTCTTTGCATTTATCTCATGGTTTTAGTCAGAGAAAGCTGTATTTACCATAAATATCTCTGTTAGCAGTACAGAGCCTAAACAACTGATGAGAGGAACTAGCCTGTCTTGTAGAAGAGCATGGGAATTTATTGATCTCTACATACTTTTTCCTTCCTTCTCTAGTAGTGCTTCACAACTTTCATTACATGGACTTAGTGGTTGTTGAGAAGAAATAATCCTTTGACCACATCTTCAGCATTGTCTGATACATCACACCTTTTGAATACTACCAAAATGTACACCAGAAGAAGGAAACCCATGTGTGTTCTGAAAACAGGTTGGAAGATGACAGAAACAATTACATCTCACAGTTTTTTGCCTCTCTTTCAATATATACATAGAAGGAAAAGGCCATTATAAATGAAGAATGGTCTAATTATATTGCTCCTTTTCCCTTGGTCTATTATTTTGTCAAGTAGGCTGTTGATTTTAGACATTATCTCTGTATTCAGCAATTCCATAAATAATATTTTCATTGTCAACATTGAAATCCCAAACAGTTTTGAGCTCATAATGAGGTTTTCACCATTCTCAGACAATGCTTGAAAGAGTCTTTTATATGTTAAGCTGAAGATGTGAGACAATCTGAGCACGGTATATGTGTTGCCAAAGGCATTACTTTCAGACAGTCCTCTGTTTCTTCACTCCAACAGGTGGTGATCAGGTTCTAGTAAAAATAGACGTCAGATTAATTCAGTTATCCTGTCACGGGAAAAGCAAGAAGAACTGAAGGGGAAAAAAAAAGAGAGAGAGTTGTTTCTATAAGCTCCTTTATGACCTCGAAAGAGTTCAACAAAACATATCTATTTAGAAAAAAATTTTGAGTCTTTCATTGATAAATTATGGCTTCCTGTAGGATATTTTTAATAGCTCCTCCAAGAAGCTTAAAAGTGCTAATGTTTAGGAATCTTGAAAAAAGAAGGCCTTTGAAATGACATAAAAAATGAATATATACAAAGAGTGGGCCCCAACATACACTTGCACAAATCCAAGTAAGGGTAAAGACTGAGGGAGTCCCCAGAGTGCTAAGAAAAGGTAAAAGACAGACTAAAACCATACCACAGTAGTTGAATGGATTATTTGAGATGAAGAAGTAAATGTGGGTTCAGATTTGACAACTGCTTCTTTGCCACACAGTGACAACTTGCTGGATTCATATACTAACAGAGATTTTGGTCCAAATTTTGCAGAGGGAGCTGATATATAACTGAGGAGGACAAGAGAATTCAAAGTTAAGCTGAAGCTACATGTCTAAAAGCTTTATGAGAATTGGAAGATCACAAGAGATACAGGAACCTCATGTGACACAAGTCAGTAGAACGGGCAGACCTTCTCCAGTTGAAATTGAGATGTATTTGTATCACTCACATTTTACATTTAGAAGCAGAGACTTGGACTGGTTCCAGAAGCGGAGGTACTACTACCAAGGTCCCTTCTACATCTGACTTATTTTGAGGTGCCAAAATAACCACGGGGGTGGGAAGAGATGAAGGGGCTTAGCAGCTAGTGAAGGGCAAAGTGATTGCTAGACTGCTCTAACTAACCAGACACCGAATGCACGGAGTGCCCAGACTCAAAAGAGCATTCTTGTGGCCGGCCCTGAAGACTTACAATAACCGTATAGGGCAGTCTGATTCTGGCATTGGTACTGTTTTTGAATTTCTAAAGTCACAGTGAGTTTTATGGCTAAATACCACGATGTTCTTTGAAGATTTAAGAAGCATTATATTTCATTTGAGATAACTTGCTTTTGGAGTTGAATGGTGAGTTCCATAAATTCCTCTTGGATAAAATCTGAAGTAAACATCACAAAATTTTGCATGGGTTTCTTGCAATTTGTTTAGGAGCTTTTGTGTCAAAGGGTGGTGGGAAATGCCTGGCAATGTTTTATTTAAATTATTAAGAATAGTTTTTGAGTATGCAAGTCTAAGCAAGAAACATTTGGAGAGTGCAACTGTGCTGCAGTTTTGCTGGATTAAGTGGCAGTTTTAATTAAAACAATTATACATTTCTTTGTTTTCTTCAGCTTGTTTGATTTAGTTGGTTTCTTTAGCAACAAACAAAGCTTTCATGGCTTCTTCACATTTGCACAGAATATTAATGTTGCTGCCTTTGATTTCAGAGTCTTGTAGACTTAAACAGTCTCAGCATTTAAGTCTCAAGTCACTGTTAAGATTACATGAGCAGCAGAGATTAGGATGTGGGTATCTGTATCTTGATACCATTAGGTTACAAGTGAAAAATACAGGAAATGGCTAAAATATGTTTGACCGAGAGGACTTGCAGAACAACTGCATCACATTACAATTATGCAAAAGAGTCAGACTTACTAGTTTCAGCTCTATTCTCCCCTCCTTCCTTCTCCTAAATTCCTTCCTTAAAAATAGTAGGACAATGACACATAGACCGACAGTATTTGCATACAGTATTCACAGTTTCAGCTACGACACAAACAGAGACAAAGCATAAAGTCCCTGGGCAGGGTGGTGTTTAATACAGTGCTGTCACGCTGTGTCAGGTAAGCTAAGGCTGGAATAGCACCTGCAGGGTTACATGAGCTATCATTAAACAAAATTAAATAGTTTGGGAAGCTACCAAGCCTCTAAATGAAATTAAAGAGATCAACTTTAAATAAAAATCACCCTGAATGCCTTTTTTTTTTTTTTCCCCCAGACAGTGACAATGTCAAAAGGTTTTTGAAAACTAAAATGGCCCAACTCATAAGAAGTAATTCTCAAGAATTGATTTTGCTTATATTTTCTCTGCTGAAGTTACTCCTTACACCTGAACCCCGGTACACCCCTCTCCTGAGCTGGCCCCTCGAGTGAGAGCACAGAGCTGTAACTGTCTCTCAGGTCCTGGGCAGAGAATTAAAGCTTTTACTGCCAACCACAGTGCCATCCTAGACATGTTTATATAAAAGCACCTCTCTCTTGAAAGGATGAAGGGTTGTCTCTGTCAGTGTGCGTGCAGAGGCTTTATCAAGGCATATGTGATGCTTAGTAACACAGCTGGACAAAAAGGAAAAAGAAAAGGTGACCTAATATTGAAAAAGGCTACCTCTGTCTGAGAATTTCAAAATTTGAAATGTCAATAACTTTCAAAACCTTCTGATCCACTTTATAGTTGGCCCAAAGTTATGGGAAAAAAAAAAAAAAAAGTTTATAGTGGTGATTTGGGGTTTTTCTGTAAAGCTTCTCATTTTCTTCTTTTTTGAACATTTTTGATCAGCACTACTATGGCTGATTGTGTTTTCCATAGACTTTTGTGGCTTCAGCACATGTGTATGTTTATGTTTAAAATATCAATTCATTCATCTTCACCAATGTTGACAAAAAAGATAAGAATCAGAAAAAAAAAAAAAACCTGCTTTAATTTGGATATTTTTTGAAAGGAAAGTGAGTTAAAAATGCATTTCTCTCTGGAAACTGGGTTCAGAGCTCCAAAGAACCAGGGTGGTATTTTGTTTCGCATCACCAGTTTGTATCGGTGCCTGGTTTATCCCAACAGAAAGAAAAAAAATAAATTTAAACTGCTGGGCAGCGTGGCTGCCTCAGAGGTGCCATTTGGGGTGCAGTTGGCAGAGCCAGGCAGCCAGGGACGAGCAGCAGAAGTGCTGCAGGTGATGGTGCACTGCTGGCAATGGTCCAGGCCGTGCTGGGAGCACCAGGGTTTGACCAGCACAGAGGGTTCAAATCCATCGTGTGCCAGGAAAGGGGGCTAAGAGATAAATCTTTTGCTACTTAAAGCGTGCCTTCCCTTAAATTCACTGTGAATTCATTTCAAATATTTCATTTCGTTTATGCTTGTTGCTGTTTTTTAACATATGCAGCGCTCTCTCTCTCTGCTCTTTTTAAACTGCTTATCCTGAAATCAGTACATTTTCCTTTCTTGGAGCTGTAACTTAATAAAAACCAAACCGTTTCTTTCCAAAGAGTTACAGCTCCTCCCAGATGAGTACATCTAGGTCAGGTTTCAGCCTGGCATAAATATTTTATGTTTGAGAACTAAAGGTCTCCAGAAATCGGGGTTCACACTGGAATGCCTGACGTAGCCTTAACCATACCAGCACATGCGGGTGCTTGCTTTAATAAAAAAGCCCTTAATCTCATTTGGCTCTACCTCACTGGCAGCTTGAAGCACTTGAATCAAACAGTACAGCTGTGAATTGTGACACTGGCTGGACGGAAGCCCAGAAAACTTTTCCCAGAGAAAACCCTTGAGGGAAGAAAAAAAGAAAAAAAAGAAAGAGAAAAAGAAGAAGGAGGAGGAAAAAGGTTCAACAACCGAAATACAATACAGTGGAGAGTGAAAAAAAAACACAACCAAAATTTGCCCCCCCACTAAGAACCTGAGACAAACCAGAAAACCAAAAGATAGATGGAATATGCCTTAAAAAGATTACTTTGTGAGGTAGAAGGGTGGTAGTGAGGTAGAAGGTAGTACTGGTCCCAGTCCATATTTTCTGCACAGAAGCAAATAACCAAACTCAAGCAAAGGAATATGAAAGCTGAATTATACCACTCCTTCAAAATCTATTTAAAAGAAAAGGCAGAAAAAGAAGGCAGCTTTGATTTTTTGTGAGGAAGAAGAAAAATATCCAACTGAGGAGATTAAGAGAGGGCTTGGAAGCACAAGTGGCATAAACAGACCTAGCACAAGTGTGCTTGGCAGTATTTACAATTTTATTTTTCTTTTATCCTGAGGATGATACCTCCCCTAAAGCAGATAACTGAGCAATGTGAAAAAAAAACAAAAACAAAACAAAACAAAAGCAATGAAACCATAGAAAGCACATCTGAATGGGAGCAAATGTTCGTTTTTAGAAGGCAGCAGCCGTACTCTGGAGTCATAAGGTCAAGAGGTGAATTTCTACTGAAGGAAAACATTAGAGCTAGATATTTCTCATCTGTCAGTCCCATTAAATACCATTTTTTAAGGATTCAGGACTTTGCATTGCGCCTTTTTTCAAGTTAGCAGGATAATAAAGATTCTGTTGCCTTTTGCAGATGTTTAAAGACATGATGTGAAAGACAAATTCTTCAACTAAAACCCTCAAGAAATGTCACTTCTGTGTCTTAGTGAAGGAGTTCCAGCACATTCTCTACATAAACATCTGCCGGAAACATTTTAAAAAGGAGGCTGTTTAAATAATGGCTCTTGTAGGCTTTTTGTGTTTTTTCCCCCCTTCTTTAAAGAAAAGAAAATGAATTTGTGGAAAGTTCCCTCTTCCAAAGCAACTTGCCTTTGCAAACATGCCTCAGCTAGGATGATCTGAGGAAGCAGGCTGTACAACGAAGGAGAGAAGAAATGTCGAAAATGTTCCTTCAGAACATTCTATATCAATCACACCTCAGAGACAGTCATAAATCAGCACTTTCTTTGACTTCAGAAAGTTGTTGCTTTTCATTGTTATGCTAACTTGTTTGTGACAATTATAGCGAGGCTCTATTTACATAATAATTGGATTTTTCTATTAAATTTAACAGGCAAGGGAAAAAAAGGAAAAATAATAACCAACATTGTGTCACAAAGTGGTAAATTTGTGGCACAAACTGAGAAAAGGGAAAATAATGAAAAGAAACTCAGTGCATAGTCTACTGTAATTTGGCCTTTCCCTCAGCCTTTGCTCTGCAGAACTACTGCAAGCTTACCTAGACTTCCCCACCATTAAATGTCCTCCACAGTGCTGGTCTCTGCAGTAATTCATACTGTGTACCGAAGCAGGGTAAAATCGTGAAAACATTTATCTTACTTTTGGTTTATGAGAAGAAACTCCATATTCTGAGATCCAGTATTTCTATATCAAGTTGGCAGAAATTAGAGATGGAAATTAAATCCCTCTTAGAAAGTCTACCTCTTGCCACATTGAATGGTGTCTTGTCTAATGATGTCTATATACCCATTTTATAGGGTGGAGGCTTTTAATGCAGTAGATTAAAAGTGTCATTAAACCTAGTAAATTCCATGTAAGGTTCAGGAAAAGTTCTACTCCTTCCCTTCCCAAGGATTTTGGAAATGACACTCAAGGTGTTCAAATCCTATTAGATTACTACTATTGTCATCCCTACACATAATTAGTAGGGAGAGTTTTCACAAGAAATTGTATTGTATAGAATCAAGTATTAAGATAAGCATTAGATGTGTGACCGCTTGTAAAGGACAATGGGAAGAGAGAGGAGGTAAAAAAAACTCTTGTAGTATTAGCAAGTAGACTCATACAGAAAATTTTATACATAGGTGAGAGTCAGGAGCACAAATCAGGTATCATCTGGCTCTATTAGCACAGCTCAAGCAAGTGATGAGGGAAGAAAAGTGTCTTCCACTTATGCAGGGTTCAGAAGATCCCTTCTGTTGCTAATGCCACTTCCTCAGCATTATCTTTATCTCTCGATTCATGCACATTACACAACAAATTTACTTTCAGAAAGGCCTCGATACTTCCTTGGCTTTGGTAAGGTACTCAAAAGTAAATGGAACTATTTTGGCAGTGATATCTCTGAGGGGACAGCAATCCAAGAGGCCACATATTCATTTATATCCCCTGGCTCTGGCCTCTCCTGGTGCTTGACAGTGATGGCATCATTACTTACCTCCGGATTTCTTGTACTGTGCAGAAAAGGTCCTAAAGTGTTAACCACATACTCTTTCCTTTCTTTCTAGAATCAAAGAGAGGTGAAGACCTGATTTCCTTATGGTTTAACACCCTTGATTGTCTCATAAAGCTTACTGAAGAAAGCTGCTTTCCAAGCTTAAGTAACGTAGGTGCAGAAAAGCAGTAATATTTTCCAATTGTTTCTTATCTGTTGGAGCTTTCTTTCGTGAGTCACTAACAATTGTCTTTCTTGATGATTAGTTGTTATTGTATATCAGCTTGATTTTTGTATTCATATGCTTTCACAGAAAAGGTTGAAAGTTCAGTCTTTCCCAGTTTTCCCATCATGTAATAAAGCATCTTCGGTGTGATCTTAGCTCCCAGAATCCCTCGTGACTTTGATTTCACTGTTGGACACAACCTTGTAAAATTTCAAGTTCGCTGGGTTTGTGAAAAAATACATCTCTTTCTTTGTGAATCCCTTAAAGATGCATCAAAAGTCTGTGTGAGGCTAAGAGTCAAGCTAATTCCTCTGCATGTAAATTATAAACATTTCATTAACACTTCCTTTAATTATTTATTTGCTTTTGTAGCATATGTATACTTATATGTTTGGTGATATAAAAAATGAAATTAACTATCTGGTTTAAGGTTTCAGAACACATTCTCTGATTTAAATGGAAAGACACACATAAAAATCTATGTAGGGGTAACTTAAAGGATAGGGAAATTGAGCCTTTCATCCATTCCTACAAAGGAGCAACAAAGGACTTGGCTTACTTCTGATTTTACTCAAATGGTGATTGCTGATATTTACTCTACACTTTTTCTAAAAAAAAACACTCTAATCTGTACAAATCTCCCTGCACCCACGTAACACAGCTGATAGACACCAGCTGTACTGTAAAACAAGAAGTTTCTGAACGGACAATGATTATCTGTCAGCAGCTTATACCCTGTTTTGAATCACTAATGCCCCTCTGTAGGTTCAACAATGGGGTACCAGAATATGCTTAAACATGGACTTAAATACTTGCATGCAATAAAAGCTGTGTGAGAGAGCAGTATGTATTAGAAAGTTTCTGATGATTTTTTTTTTTGTTTTTTTTTTCAGGGACAGTTCTGCAGAGTTTAAGACCCAACCATTTTGTGGAACATTTTACTATTGTGTAAGATCTTACTAAGTATTTATGTGTGCAAACGAGGCAATGAATGTACCTTTTTATTAACAGAGTGGGTGTGATCTAAACAGGTGTAGCTTGATCTTTTCCATACTGCCCTTCATGTAACTTCATACCTGATCTGAATGAAGCACTGTCTCAGGGGTAAGAGACATCTTGCTCTTGGAGAAGAAAATGATAATGCTGCTCAGTTATGTGATGTGGCTTTATAAAATTGAGTTCATTTTGGGTATATGACCACAAAGCCTCATGTTTTGACAATTATGCAGCATATGTGAAGGCCCATTTCATTTATTGAAACCCACCATTACTGTAGAAAGCTTTCTATATAACCATGGGTTACATCCTTTTCAAAAAGGTGCTGCATTGTTTCTGTTGTTTCATTAACTGTCACATTCTAATTGTTACTTTGTGGCTTCAATGCAAATCACAGCATTTAATCTCACTAAGAAAATTAGAATAGCTTTATATTTGCGCTTTATACTGTGAGGAGATGCCAAAACCCAAGTGCAAAGGTGTTGTGTTTTTTTTCTTTTCTTTAATGTTTTTGATTTTTATAGATCTTTTTGAGTTAGAAATGTTTGCATGTCCCCAGATATTCAAGGTTTATAGATTTATTTTACTATAAACTTGTTTGTTCCCCAGTCACAACTTTGTGAACTGAGGATATTCACTTTTCCTAAAAGGCAGAAGTTGGGACCTCCAGCCTGCATAATTTCTCTGGGCAAAGGATGCTGCACCTTTGTAGCTGCAGTCTCAGACCTCAAATGCTCTCTTCTGTTTATGACATCCGTCTAATATAAGCTCAAATGAAAGGGCTGCCACTACTGCAAGCGAGAGCTTTACAGTTGGAGGCAAAGGGCTGGGCTCTGGTGCAGGGCTATTAGAGACTTATCAAAGGACAAAACCTCTCCTGGCCTTTGGGCTCCTTCTGCATTTCAGTCAATATGAAGTTTCTCCTACATACACAGATACCACAGTGACAGCTGCATCATTTTTTTAATTGACAAATGTTTCAAAAGCTCTTTGAAGGAGGAGGTAGAGAAGGAAGAAGACTGAGAGTTTAAAAAAGAGGAAAAGAAAAGCCCTCGAACTTTCTCAATGTATTGATATTCTTCAAGGCAATGAGGGTGCAATGAAGGAGAGGGATGGAAGAAAAGCCATTACCATGCTTAGTTCAAGAAATTCTCCAATTATTGCTAGAAAAGCCATCTACAAAGCACTTGAAATTGGTGATGTATGCTGTTTACATGCTTTGGGAGGGGAAAAAAAATCACAACAACAAAAAAAAAAAACACAAAAAAACCAAATGTCTTCTCCAAAGAGGGGAAAGGTTAGAAATTATTTGTGCTGCATTGATCAATTTACCCGAGTTGTCTTTCGATGGATTGTATTAATGGAACTTCATTTTCTTTTATTCAGCTGCTGGCCAATTTCTTCTCAACTCTTAAAAAGATCAATGAACACATCTCAGTATCTTTGTACAAAATGAGCCTCTATTTTTTCCTTAAAGTTTAAGAGACTTTATTATTTTCATTTGTAATGGATTTTTCTGTCTCTTTTTTTTTCTTTCAGCCCCTGTTGTGATTTATGTGATGGCTATCTATTCTTTCTTTTTCATGGATTTTGTCTAAACAACTCAGGTTTGCCTTTCTGTACTGTACCTGCCAGGTAGGAAGTTATATTTTAGGTCAAGTAATGTACAAACATTTAAGATTAAGCACAGCTCCTTTAATGCTGGTGTGAACAGGGGGAACCATCACTAAAATAAGACTGAAACGAGAGTGTGTTGTTTGATGAAATTCAACCAGCAATGTCAGTGAATTGTACAACATCCCAGTAAAATCAATCAAGTATTACTCAACAGGAGAAAGGCTAACAAGTTATGGCCGTAGAGGATTAATTTTAACCAGCAAGTTTTTTTTTTGTTGTTGTTTTTTTTTGTCTATTTTTGGTTGATCTTAACTAGATTTAATCCTACATTTTCATCTTTTCTCAGGTCACATTAGGAAATTAGGAAATTTTAACAGTTCTAAAATATTTTAGCCAAAGTCTCCTGAAAATGTTAGGATTTAGTATCTGGTCTTACAAAACTTTGTATACAGAACCAAACCAGTAATATGAATGGAAATACTTATTGAGGTAAGATTGCTGGCATGAACTCTCACAGTCCCAGCTCTGTTCTTTTTTTGAATTTCATGTATTGCTTCTTATTTCCCCAGACTTTTGCCCATACCAAGTTTCATTTCTGTTTTGGCGTGTGATGACAAATTTGAACATTCGATTCCAAAAGGAAGAACTAAAAAAGACGTTGCAATGCTCACCCCATGAATAAATACAGGTCTTCCTGTATCTCTCTCTTTTGCATATCTCACAGCTACTGTTAAAGGTTGTCTATTAATAAATGTAGCATGCACCATTAAATTCCTGACCTGTAATGCAAATATATTGCACAAATATAAGCAAATTTAATTGGAATTAAACCAGTGTCATCTCCAAACTGCCAGTCCTTATGGTGGGTGTTTTAGGTCCCTGAAAATGTAACTCACGTAAATTTATTAAGCACTACTTCTACCATCCTGAGAACATTTTCATGTATGAAGGTGTGCATAAAAACATACTCCAAACACATAGCTCCTTAAGCTTTCATCTACACATTTGCAAACACACTGAGAAGAGCATTTCTCCCAGCTCCATAAAAATATATGCTTGTCAGAGAAGCAGTCAAAGAAGACATGGGGAAAACCTTTGAAACACCCATTCTCTACCTCTTATACGCAACATCATTTAGCATTTGAGTTAAAACTGACTCTGGAGCAGAAACGGCTGGCCTTTAAATGCAATTTGCTTGGGATCTGCTCTTTATTTATGGACATAAAACACACCCACTTAAGTAATAGCAACATAATGCTTTTGTACGTCAGTTGTTACTTTCCATATACACTGAAATCTTAAACTGTGCAGAGAAATTCAGTAATGTCCTTAATCATAATTTTGCCACAAATACAGTCTTTTTACTGAAATGTTGACAAATGAAAAAAAAAAAAAAAGCATAGTCTAAACATGCAAGACAATTCCAATAACTTTCCAGCACTACCAGCTAGAGGAATTTTTATTCTGCCAGAAGTTCCAGCATTGAAAACTGTGTTTTTTAGTTAACATTTGTAAAAGCAATCTCCCTTCCTCACCAATACTTAAAAGTTTCCTGGGAAATGAATTTGTTAACATGAAATTGTTACAAATTACTCTGAAAGTTTTATTTCAAAAAAGCTGAAACATTCCATTCTGATTTTTATTAAAAAAGAAAAAAAAGAGTGAGTTTGAAGTGACCATTTGGAATGCACTGTTCTGCTAAAATCTCTCTAAAAACATTTCTAAATTTACTGATAACATTTTATTGAAATTGATATGCTCCCATAAGACATGATGATCTAGGCAAAATGGCATTCTCTGGGTTAAAAAGCTTTCAGTGAACAATATTCAGCCTATAGGATCATTGGAAGTTACAGTAATTGCCATTATAAAAATCAACATTTGTGGGTCTATGTGCCTGTTTCTCATACAGTAGAAATAGGCCATGGTTACAAGGCTCAGAGTTTTGGCCATTCCGGACTCATATCTGATTTTTTTTTATATCCACAACACATGGATGGTTTAGCAGTGTGCATAGATTCAGCGAAGAAAATGAGTGAATACAAAGATAATGTTTAAAAAAAAAAAGGCAAAACTCCCCTAGCAAAATCCCAGAATGCCTGAAGTATTGCAAAAGTAGCGAGGAAAAGGAAAAGGAAAAGGAAAAGGAAAAGGAAAAGGAAAAGGAAAAGGAAAAGGAAAAGGAAAAGGAAAAGGAAAAGGAAAAGGAAAAGGAAAAGGAAAAGGAAAAGGAAAAGGAAAAGGAAAAGGAAAAGGAAAAGGAAAAGGAAAAGGAAAGAGAAAGAGAAAGAGAAAGAGAAAAGAAAAGAAAAGAAAAGAAAAGAAAAGAAAAGAAAAGAAAAGAAAAGAAAAGAAAAGAAAAGAAAAGAAAAGAAAAGAAAAGAAAAGAAAAGAAAAGAAAAGAAAAGAAAAGAAAAGAAAAGAAAAGAAAAGAAAAGAAAAGAAAAGAAAAGAAAAGAAAAGAAAAGAGAAAAAAGAAAAAAGCCCAACCTTTGGCAGTATTGCTACTCTCCATTTTCCCCATGCACAAGTCTAGTCCCATATGCAACTTCTGCCTCCCTTTGGCTGCTGCGTTGCCGTTAATAAGCATGTGCTGTACATTTGGCATGGTTTCTAGCTTCCATTTGCCATTTATTCCTTTTACAACCTCCTTTGTTATAGGTCTAGTATAGCAAACTGCTGCTTTATGGGAATTTGCAGCCCACTTGACATATGGTACAGGATCACTGGCCAAAATGGCGTAATAGTAGACAGTATTTTACAGCCCAAGTTCATTATCTGTCTTGTTCCAGGACTTTCTTTGGTCTGTGCCCAATAGGAGCGTGAACTCCTAATCATATGATAACAAGACTGACTCCTCTGCACATTTGTTGGACGTCTCGATGGCTTCCACTGCTCTTGGAAGCAGTAGTGGACTGTACTGCCTTCACTCACCACGAGCAGCCATGGCTGAGGTGTGCTAGCCTTTGCTTTGTCTTTCCTTCTTTCTGTTGGTGATGATCCAATGACAATGAACCCATGTTGCTGTGCCTTTTCCCATTCTATTTACTATTCCCAGTTGTTTGACAGATGAATCAGGTCACAGAAATCTCCACTCCAAATGAGTATATTGGAGTGTCACAATTAGATGATTTGAAATACGGATTTGTCTTGGTGGCCCTACTGCTCTTCTACTTCAACCAGCAACTAGAGGAATTTCTCTCCTTGTAATTGCTGACTTATGAATTGTTGTCTCTCCTGTACCCAGCCTCACACAGTGGCTGTGGTTTCTGAACTGGGGAAATGTTGGCATTTTGTGCAGTCTGTGGGCTAAAGAGCTGCCTTGTTCTGTACCCCTCTAAAGGAACAGGCATAATTAGGCATCAGAAATTTACCAAGTATGCATAAAACTGGTAAAATGAGATGTGATTTTTAACTTTGAGGAGGAAGAAATTTAGGTTAAATACTACAACTTGGTTCTACTTACACTGGAAAGACAGCAAGTTGAACTTTTCAACAATGCTTATTTTCTTCCTGTTCAAATAGGAATGAATATTTTTATCGAAATCGCATAGCTGCACACTGTGTAAAGATTTCTTCAGTGGTTTCTCTCTGGTCTTCTTGCCATGGGTATTGTTGACATCTTTGTTTAGACACTGCTGTGGGCATTCTGCCCCTTGCACTGATTGCCAGGAGAACCACATGTCACTTCTGAATTCAAACATTCCAGTGGAGACATTCATAGGACAAATCATTAGTTGCTCAGTTTGATTCAAACCACAAACATCTATCACAAAACTCCTCCCCGTCTTCCAGAGAGGCAGCATGTCTGTCTCACTTCAGCCATGACCCTGGCTAAAGGCTGGCTCTCGGCAATGCACTCCGGTTCCTTTTCAGCTGAGAGCTCCTGCTTACTGAACAAGTCTAGCCCCCAAAATGGATGAGCTGAGAGTAGTCTGATAAGCAAGACTAGCAACAGTTCTGAATAAAAACCAAACCAAAACAAAAAAAGCCTTCTCACCTTCTCAGTAAAAATACCTGGTTATGTAAAGCCAAAGCCAAGTCAAGTAATACAGCCAGGCCCATTGCTGGGATCATGGATACGTTGCATCCCTGGGTTTGTCAATATCCACTGATTCTGGATTACTTCTTCCTTGTACCCCAACTCTTTACAGCTTTTATTCTCTTGCTTTCATTTTCTTTCATTCTGGTTTCTCCCTATTGTTGTCGCTTCTTTGAAAAGATCAATGAACAGGTCTTACAGTCTTGGCGTAAAAAAAGCCACTATTTTCCTTTAAACTTTAAAAGACTTCATTATTATTATTATTTTTCATAAGAGGGATGTTTGTATCTTCCTTCTTGCCTGTAGCCCCCCTGCAGTTAAACTTTCTGATGGTGCTTTGTGTTTAAAAGAAAATTAACAGCAAAGAATACACAATTTGACTTAAAACATATTGATATTACAAAATGAAGAGCCATTTAATGAATTTTTTGTCCCCAGTGAAGAGACAGTGTAAGGAACAGTAAGGGCTGCAAACAAGACTGAAAATGGCATTGTAATAGCAAAATGCATTTGTTTGAACAGTGTCTCCCTTTTCTTTTCTAATGATTTTGCAACATTGCCTCTCCTTTGTTCTCTTCATTAGTTGTCTGTGACCACAAAAGCATTCCAGTAAGAAAGGTAAGAAAAAAACATCCATCCAAATGTTTTTGATATCAGGAAAAACACTTATTAGTACAAGAAAACACTCCAGTTGGGTGGTGTCCCCTCTCGGACACCCACAAAAACCTACAAAAGCAAAATCCCAAATGACCAAAAATCTCCACCAAGCTCTTTGCTTTGCAAACTTTTGCTTCCTGCCTATGAGAAAGCAGGGCCTGGAGGAGGGGAGGTTGTTGACAGAGAAGATACCATTAATATTTCTGGAATTGCAAGAGCATCTGATATGACTGTTATTATTATAACAGCACTTACAAGCACTGTTGAACGTTAGGGATTGAAATACTGGTAGCCGTGTTTGAAGCTTTATTTATTAATGCCTCTAAAATGCTTTGAGATCATCAATTATAGGATTTTTACAGAGAAAACTTTTATATTGCCTGCAGCCATGCTGGCCTCAATCCTCAGCTGAAAGCTAAAACAGCATGCTATGATAAAAACTGTCATAGAGTCCTGTAATGTAAGTTAATGTGAAATAACCACAGACCCCTCTAAATTTCATTGTTTGTGGCTACTTTCACCCACTGGCTGGAGTTCACAAG
Source organism: Anser cygnoides (assembly GCF_040182565.1). Taxonomy (NCBI): domain Eukaryota; kingdom Metazoa; phylum Chordata; class Aves; order Anseriformes; family Anatidae; genus Anser; species Anser cygnoides. The sequence continues at coordinate 4,784,935 of NC_089883.1, forward strand.
GGCACATTGCATCAGGGTCAATCACAGCATCTCTTTAGCCTTTGTGGCCTATCGGGTCTGTGTAGCTGGGGCATGCCAACAGTAGACAGGAGACTTCATTGGCTAAGTTATCTGAAGGCTGGCATTTAGAACAACTCCAGAGCACTCAGGATGCCCACATGATTTTGCTGCTCTGTCCCTATGCCAGCTGTGTTGCAAGGATGTTCCCAGCTTGTACCAATACAACAGCATATTGTACCATTCCCTTCTGTCCATAACCTTTATTTGTTGGAACAGGACCTCATGGTTGTGCTGGAGATGACATAATCTGGTTTGGAAGAGGCAGCTATAAAAATTACAGTTCTTGAACCAGTTGTTAAAAATAATAGCGCTTTTTAATAGGTCTACTCTCAGATGTTACCCTGGAGCCTTTCAAGATCTGTCCTTGGCTTGGTGAGTGGCTGTTCCTTCCTCCTTTTGCCCTTACGTCAAGCTGAGACCTGGAAGTGCCCAACCCTTGCTGGCAGTGCACATTAGCTGAAAGCTGTGCTTGCTTCCACCACCTCAGCTGTTCTCTCTTCTCTGATACAATCAGTATTTCTTTGGCAGCACAAACTTAGCTGGATTTTTTTCATTATTATACTCATATGGCAACACCAAAAGTCATTAATATGTGAGATATTCTATAGAGAAGTTTTGGCAAATCCAAACCAGGCACGTATTTAACAGCAAATCATTTCAGAAGTAGTTGAACATTTTAAAAATAACCATTTATGCTGCCTTTTCTTTCTCTACTTGCAAAGCCAAACTACCTTCATTTGCCAAGAGTTCAATTCTCCAAACACAGTGTAAGGAGAATGTGTTTCAGAAATCTCAGAAAAAAAATGCCTCCTTTAGTTAGCCATTAAATATATATAAATTGGAAGATAAAGTATCTCAGTGCCAGACATAGAGATGACAGACTTGCCAGAATTAGAAGAAAGCTCCAGGACTGCAGGAGCATGGGACGGATTCTTGGTATTGGCAGCAGAAGACATCACTTGGCTTTTCTGGGAGAAGGGTAGAAGCACCTTCATTCTGTGCTTGTTTTATGTTGTATGTTGCTGATTTCCATAGCCCATGGTGGGGATTTTCTGCTGTACTCATAGAAGGAACATCATGAAATATTCACCATCTGTGTCTGGATGCGCATGTACTGTCCTCCAATTTGAAATGTTCAATCATTTCAAGGGAGATTTATTGACCTTAACGTAGGGAACAGCAAGCAATTCAGTCAACATTCTCCAAAAAGGGGGAGCCATCTTCAATACAAGTCTAGTGGTGATAGAAACGTACTCCTGCCATTTCTGCATCAGCTCCTCCAGGCACATCAGACTAGATATCCACATTAACAGGAAGATCCAGGTGTCTTTTTTTGGGAGGATGGAGGGAAAAGCTCCACAAGCAGGTTGAAAAATTTTCTTAGTTATGTATTTTTTTTTTTTAATCCTTTTCCTGAATTATTTGAATTATATCCTGAGTTGTATTATATTAACAAAGGCTTGAAACAACACCCTAACAACACAAAAAAGATTATTAGTGACTGCACTAATAAGATAGATGACATCATGAAATAAGGACTGATTATCTCATAGTTTTCCAGGTTTTACAAGCCTCCTCAATTTATCAGATTATTATTATTCTCTACCTTTTAAACGTTTTAGCTGAATTTTTGAAAGAGAAAATCTTGAATTCTAATAAAGTATGCACTAAATGAAAGCCTTTTGCAATGATCAACAAGATATTTAGATCCCGGTTTACACCGGGATATTTTATAGTTGATTGATAAATGACAAATTGCTGTTTAGGTATGTAGTAATTAATGGTAAATAACATATTTACCATTGACACACACAGCAAATGAACAGAAACCATATTTACTCCCCATCTACAATACTTCATATCTACTTAAACTAATACTTTTCCTGTAATAAATAATCATCACAAGACCATAAATCAGCATTAAATGGAAGCACTGTTTCAGAAAGTCAAACGCTACATTATATGCTAGAACAAAGATTTTCAGCTTTTCTTAATAATGTCTTGTAATTAGATTTCTTTAGTACCATTCACAGTCCTGATTTTTCCTTAGCTAAAAGCATTTAACACCAAGCATAACCACACAGGATTTACCTTCTAATGAAAACATCAGACACCTAAGTCTCAGCTACATAAATGGGTGCCTTGCCTGAAATTTGCACCAAATGTTAGCCTCTCTCACACAGTCAGTATGTTTTTTATGTATTGAAGACTGGTCTTAGACTGGACACAGCCCTACTCAGGTTCTGTTGTATGGGGTATTTTTCACTAATATGCTGCTGAAGAGGACCAGCATTAAACCTTTACACCAGTGCAGCTGTTCTAGGTAGTTACTGGTTTTATAAACCTGCAGCATGGTTGAGGATGGCAGGATCCATTTGCACATTCTCACTTTGCCTAGCATACCTCATACAGTGATGTCTGTGCTTTACATCAAAACAGAATCAGGACAGGGCCATATGTGTTTGATAGTAAACTCCAAAATTCTGCAGTGGCTCAGCTGAAGGAATGAAGAGGTCCATCACGACTCTGCAGAGGTTTTTAGCTGGGGAGGGAAGTTTGGGTTTTTAATGGCCTTCAGAAATACAACAAGCTGGAGATAAAACTAAAATGCGCTGCCACCCAGTGCTCCAGGGCTGTCTCTGACTGATCCAAGAGCTTTTGTTTACGACACGGAGACCAATTGATTTACATTATTTTGCTTTCAACAAGCCTCTCATGAAGAAGACAGTGACATGCTAAAGTGCCAAAGAAGAAGGAAGGCACACTGATGAAAAAAAGACACTGCAGCCATTAGCATCGATCAGCCATTGATCAGTGTATAAGTAAGCAAAGAGGTACAGGATGATTATTGTGTATAAAGAAACCTGATTTAATCTCATTCAGAAGGTGTATTTTCTGTGAAGAGGCACTTTGGTCGGGAGGCACAAACTTCATTAGCACAAAACCAAGAGTCATGTGAAGAGGTTTGCCTTGGAAGTTATGGAGGCCCATCCTTTCGCAGACAAGAGGATACAAAAATATTTTTAGATGATACGTTTGTCAACCGGGAGCTTTATGTCAAAGATTCCATGCAGGACCTCACCTGTGTCCTTTGCTTAATTAGATGGTGGGTTTTGGTTTTTTGTTTGTTTGTTTTTTCTTTTAGGACTAGCTTAAAACTGCACTATCACATCACTACATGAATATGATTAATTTGGGAGAACAAGCAGGGGGATGTGGACAGCTGAGAAAGAATTTGGTTTTCTGAGATGCTCGAGATGCTGCATGTATATTGAATAACAAACATTTTGTTTATTTAGTAATGCTGATTTTGTTATGAGCAGGTTCTTCAAACTTAGGCAAACCTGAAAGAGCATTCTCTTAAGTGAAAAAAACCACCCAACCGTCAACTTGACAGAGGCATGAGTTAACTCCTATTACACTTAGTCTGAGCTAAAACGACATCACTTTTCACTCTCACCCTGAGACCTAATGAGCTTCAGCACTTGAGACGTGAAAGACCAATAACTTAATCCACTGTTTGAAGCAATCCCTATTTTTAAAGCAGTGCTGTATTTGATTAAGCCACTGTAAAGCTCAGCAGAGCTGTGTCAAGTTAAATTATATTCTTTAAAGTAAAAATGCCATTTTACATGAAACATAAAACTTCAGTCTTATTGCATTTTTATAAGAAAACCAAGTACTATTTATTTACAGCCAGACAGCCCCCATTAATAGCAATCTATAGCTGGCAGACATTACAGGACTGGATGTGTTTTAAAGTACTAAAATATTATCATGCAGATTTATAGATTAAAAATATTGAACTATGTTTTCAAAGGTACTTACAGATCCCCTAATTCAAAGGCAGAAGATACCCTTGTGATAATCACTGAGTGATTATGCAAGTCCCAATATGATATAAACATTGTTGCTTTATCAACCAAACTTCTAATCTCACCCAAAATGTCCTTGCTAGCTCAACAAAGTATGTTTCCCACGATCCTACATTGACTGGCATTTGTAACGTTGCCCTTCTTAAGCCTGTTACCTGGGTCACTCCGTTTGCACTCTCTAAGTATTGGCACAATATTAGATTTCTTCTAGTCCTCTGGAAACTTACCAGTGTTCAAGGCATTAAAAATCAACACTAAATGCCCGGACAGTTCCTTGGCCACCTCTAGTTGCAGATGCAGGTTGTTCATATTCAATGTTTTTAAAATTATCAACTGTGTCATTTTGGAAAAGAAACTAACACAGCAGCATCATAATAATATATGACTATGTAGCTTGGCTTTTCCTCATATACAGAACAGAAATGTTTCTTGTGCACTTCTGCTTTTTCTGCTTTGTTATTAAATATTCTACCATATCCACCCAGGAATAGACCAGCACATTGTTCAGGTTGTTTCACTACCTTGACTATAAATTCTCTTTGTGTACTTGAGTTCTCATCATTTTTCTATTCTTTCTAGCATCTGCACAATGTGGTGTTATAAATGTGCATTTTCTCCATTTCTTATATAATAGTGATAATAAATACTCATTTCCCTTCCAAGCTGGGCTGTTCAACAAGTTTTGCCTTTCTTCTTGAACATTATATTGTAGTTTTTGAGGGATAAAGAAAAATTCTGAGACTGGCTGTAGTGGGGCCAGCACACCATTCCCACTAAACTGCAAAGCTTATGAGGATAAGATGATCCATTTAGCTTTGCCAACAGACACCAAGCCTGTTCTTGTTCTATCCAAGATCCTCTAGACATTAACCTGTCATTGCAAAGTTATTCAATAGTGATACTCCATATAGAGCAACATCAACTTGAGATACTCAAAACTCATTTCGTTTGTGACCTGAATCGTATGTGCATTGCTATCTACAACAGTAAAGATTAAAAAATATTAGACAACAGACAAGAAAATTACCAACGATGACACTTAGTCTGTACCTAATTCTTTCGTTACAAGAAAAAATCAGCACCACCAGGACTTTCATGATTAACTTCCAAACTTAGAAATAAGATATAGCATCAGTCACGTCTGTGAGATGTACATCTCTCTGATGAATTTATAAAAAATGTATGCGACACACTGGAATGGATGTGTCTTTGGCATTGGGATCTCAATAGCTCAATATGTTCTTGCAATATAAGCAGTATTTCAAATGTGCAGATGTTCTAGCAGGATAAACAGGATACTACATACCAAAGGCTATTTTTAGTCAAACTTCTTCAGATTTGGAGGTCTTCAGGTCCTCAAAATATCCTGCCATTTTCTTTGGTTATTTAAACTGAGCTTCAGCCTGATATTAGTTGCTCAGAATTGCAGATATTGGCCAAAAAATCGCAAACCTCAGCAACAACCAACCTCAAACTATCTCCTAAATGTATATCCCACTTGCTCTGTTTAACTGGGGAAGCACCTGATTTTGTCAGCAGGCTGTACTGGTGAGAGGAACAAAGGTGAACCGAAGCACTGTCAAATTGTTGTCCCCTCACTTGTTACTACAGAGAGAATGATTGCCTTGCGCTATCACATTTGGGAAGACAGCAGTAAATTTTATAAAGGTAATCCCACTAGTAATTTCCCCTGTACTTTATTAATTGACCATACATGTGGTGTGAAATTCAGCCATTAAACTGAGTGCTTGCTGGCTGAAGCAGTGCAGACCATTTACCAGAATGCCTTGGGAAGCTAAACAAACTTTCTTTCCATGCTGTGCTCATGGGAACACGAAGTTTTCTCTCACAGAGGTTAAAATGTTTGAAAAGTGGAGCCCTATATAAAATTCTGTTTGTGCAGCTGAAGTTCTGACGCTGTTTACCTGAAATGTTTCTATAATTCCTAAACTTTTGAGTTTCAGGTTGGTGATTTGCGAGTAGCAGATTGCACTCTCCTGAACTAAATCTAACAAGCGCCACAAAGTGAAAATAAACTGGAGAGACTTGAAATAAAAATCACTTCAAGAAATCTAAGCACGGTGGGTTTTTTGTGTGTTGCTTTTTTTTTTTTTTTTTTCCTCCCACTTTAAGCCAACTAAACTCCCAACACATTCTGATCATCTCGCCACAGTGTGTCTGTGCTGGTGACAACTGATTCATGTGTACATTTACATATCCCCTCAGTGCCAGCAGCAGAATACAAAATGGGTCCTCCTGCTCTGGCAGATGACACAGCGCTGGCAAATCAGGAGGAGCTGTCAAAAACAGCTGTCCATTAAAAGAGTTTGCTGAAACAACTAAGAGCTGTTTGAAAATGCTAGGTGGTAGAATTTAATTGGAGTAGCAACTGTTCAAAATTAAGATTAAAAAGGACCAGTCGGTACGTGTGGGTTTCAGGTTTAGGGGGTGTTTTTATATATGGATATTTACATTTGGGATATGAACAATTAAGTCTGCTGATTTCTTCTGCCTCTTTCTGCGTATGCTCATGCTCCATCCCTTGGGTCAGAAAGTTCAGGCATGTCCATAACCGATCTGTTGTGCTTTAAGCACAGCAAGTATCCACACTGGTACCCAGGCAGTTTTATTTTAGAGATACAGGGAAAAATGTGAAATTTCTGTTCTTTAAAAGCAGCCTGCCTGTGTGGGTGCAAACGCTATTATGCTGCACTGCTCGTACATTATTAGCTGCCCATGTGGACAGGGGACGTGGCTGGTTTTCTGCAGTGGGAACAAGATGCAGGCACAGACGGCCCAAACGTAGCTTCTAGCGAGTGTGTTTGATTACACCATGCACCCTATTTAAAGACCGCATTTGTCTCAGCACATAAAATTGCATGCACATAAATGAAAGGCTTTATGAAGTTTTCCCCATAGTATGAATATAGTCTTGGGAAAAGAGACCAGTGTAACAGTCCAGGAAATTTCATTTTTCTTTAGGATCTTGATACGAATGAGCTGGAGGCAATGCTAAATCCTGGTCTGGCTTAGGTGGTGTCTGAACTAGAAACTTGACTATGGAATAAATGTAACAGAATTGAAGCACAGGCAAGCAAAACTGTTTGGCAAAAAAAATAGAGATCCTGCATATTCTCTCTAGCTTAGCTGAATATTTTGTTCACCAAAAACAGTTGAAAAAATACTGAAATGAAGTCAGTGTGTTTCATTTTGATAGTGTCAAAACAAAATTATTTTAATTTTGCAACTTAAAAGGTTTTACATTTCAAAAAAAATTTTTTTTTTCTTCTTCAGAGAAAAATATCCAAAATCCCAGGAAAAAGTGTTTTTTTGAGCACAAATAAGTGTTTCTTTTTTGGATATTTTTTTCCCTTCAGTAGGCTGTAGCACAGGCAGGCAGAAGATCTGCATTTAGTTCTTTGTTTTGCCATGGAGTTCTCATCACAGTGCCTCGGGCACTGACTCTACTTATGTGCTTTAGCTCAACGCATCTGTAAGTGCGTGTCTAAAATGTTTCTAGTACTTTGATTACTTAGTACTTACTCTTTTACTGATAGAAGTAAAAATCTCCTGGTTGTTTCCATTTTGAAAGCAAACACCATGGGGCACTAACTTTGTCCTCTCCATTGCAAGTTGATGGACTTGGTCTCAGGCAGTGAATCTAGAGAGACAATCAATAGGTAGTAATTACATAGCCTAGGTTTCTTCCTACTTGAAATACATCTTAAGTACTTGAAATACATCTCAAACAATTTCAGAATGGCCATGAACATTTTGCAATAGTATTTTGTAAGTTTTAGTGCCCCTGAACTTTTTCCTTGGTTATAACTTTTTAATATGTTGGCCCCCAGTTTGGGTTTGTTTGCTTTAAATAAAATCTGCTTGAAAATGTAAAACAAACAAAAATAACGCTGCAACAAATGAGGAAGCATGCAAGCACTAAAATTAAATTTCCCATTCTGAAAGAAAAAATAGAAGTTGAAAAGGCATTAGGCTCAGCTTCCCAGCGGAAACCTTACAGTAATGCCTGTGACTGCAAGTATATAGCTCAGTGTATGCAATACATTGCAACTAGAAGTAGCAGTGACAGCTGGTGGGTTAGTAAACAGATTTCATTTCAGTTTTTGTCTGAAAATTATACAAATTTTTCTTTAATATGATTCTTCACTACATCTTCTGTTTCCATTCAACGATGAGGCCATTTCCAATTTGTATCCAAGCTCTGCTAAATATTTTATTGGACTTAACACACATAAATGAAACAAACAAAATTCATTCTGAAACACTTGAGTGAAGTTTGTAGTCTGTTGGAATGATTAAAAAATAATAGAGTTTAGGAGATGGTAGGAATAAAGGGAAAGCTTTTTAACAGTCTCATACACACACACACACCATTAAAACCTGATGCATCCTTTTAGGATGTTTTACTTGAACAGAGATATATTTTTTCTTTATTCCTTTCTCAAATTTCCTTCATGAAATTCCTCAAATTCTCCCCCTTTTCTTCCCTAAACTGCATCAAAAGCCTCTGAACTGATGTAGGTTTGAGGAAAAAAAAAAAAACTTATGCAAAAAAGCAGAAGAAAGGAAATCTATAGTGATCCAAAAAATATTATCTAATGACACAAAACCACAATGGTCTCTATATTTATTTGCATAGCTATGTTTTAAGAATTGTTGGTCTAGAAATTACTCTAACCAAGTCCAGTGAGAGCAGATGGAAAAGGGAATTTAAAGGAGATAAAGAATGTACAAGTTAACTGTGATTTTCGTCCATAGGGAGCTTTAATATTAACACCTAGTAAGCACGAAGCAAACTCATTACTGGATGCCCTCTTTTATACATGTTTCAAGATTGCGTTGTTCAATGCAAAGAAGAGAGTGCTGTATCACTGCAGTGGAAACTCTCATCCTTCCTTGAAACGATACTAAAACCTCTGCACACCAGGCCACTGAAAAGCTATTTGAACTAAGTAAAGCTGCCATGATGTTATCCGCAGGGCAAAATCCAAAAGCAATCTCTGGGTCCAGCCACATACAAAGGGGTCAACTGCATAGGCAACACTGATCTCAGCCAGAGCTAAGGCAGCTCTAAATAGAAATGTAAATTGAGAAACAAAAAAGGGGAATATGAAGAAATGAGGGACCATTCTTAAATCAAAAGCTATGGCAGGTCACACTGCTCACTCATCTGTGTGTGCACTTCGTGATTCTCATTCAGTTCTTCTGGATTCTCAAACAAAGTGCGGAGTCCTAAAAATATTTGGAACTATTACAAAGCATAAATTATAAATGTGTCGAGAAAATGGAAAAAGGTGTCTTGGGCCTACTTAGAGCACAAAATGATCTCAACCATTATTCAACAATGATATGAAGATCTTTTATTTCATTTCTTCTTAACAGTTCCCTGTGTTTGCTATCATTTCTTGCCCAGCACCGTGTCAATAATTACTAAATTAGCAGGACGCCTGTACAATTTCAGCTCAAGTGTTATTACTGACAAGTCAAACAAAGAAAGCTGATCGAAAAGATGGGACTCCATCTCCTTATTTAAATGGACCGTGTTCACAGAAGAAGATTGAAACTCCTTTTTCTTCAAAGGAAGAAGGGAAGGGTATAGTTTACATTTTGTGCTGCTCAAGGACAGAGAGTCAGAGGAAATGCCTTTTTAATGTAAACCTCTTTTCATTTCCAAGGGACAAAAATGAAGGTTATTTAAAAGAATCATGCTTGGTGGAAGAAGTAATTATGTATTTTTTTTTCAAATCTCAGAGGAATAATGCTTTTATATTTCCCTGAGATGACCCAATTCGCTTGTGATGTGCTCCCTTAAATGTAAGTGTGCTGACTTCTTTGAACCTCATTGTTTTTAGTGTCTAAAGAAGCTCCTCTTATACCACATTGTTGATTGATTTCGGCTCTGTACCAGTGCCCAAATATCCATAAAGCTATTGCTGGTTTACACAACCCACAAGTGAAAATGGTGTGTAATCTCTACTCCCAGATATCTCTGAAATGCTTACATGTAATGCCATGTTCAAATTAATTCTTGGAAAAGTATTGCTCCATTATACAGCATCTAAATTTGTAACTCATTTGGGCTGGAGAAATCGACAGTATTGAAAACACTAACAGATTTCCAAAATCATGCAGACCCTTCTTAATATTTATTTGATGTTATCTCTCAGGTCATTTTTGGTGGAATAAATGTGAGCACCTATTGGTCTGCCTAAATACGTGAAATACAATGCAGTCCTGTAACATTCCTCAGAGATATAATGTCTATACTCACTGTTTCATTTATCTGTGTTTTTTTTTAAATACAAATCACCTACTTTGACACTGTTGAAAGTAGGATAGGTTTTTAGGCAGCAACTATGAAAGTGTGGGGGAAAAAACAAACAAAAAATCTACAATCACTTAATATAGTACAGCAGAAATGGAGACAAATTCCATCAGTCTTAGTCATCTAACTATTACTATGTGCTACTCCCCTAAATCTGGAATTTATTTAGTTGTTGTCACTTGTCATGTAAACAAGCCAACAGGGACTATTTAAATCTATAAAATTAGACACTGGGTTTTAGGCCCTTCCATGTTTTTTTGATTAGTCCTAGGAAAGATCCTAATCACTCACTGGCTCTCTGGGCACTGCCTTAATGTAAACAAATAAACAATGATAAAGTTAACTACAACATCTTACTGACATTTTTTAAACCTTAAAAACTTTTTTATTGCAATTTTTTTGGCAAAAGTTCTGAGTTGAGTTCTCACTAGCTCCAAAGCAAGTGACTTCTGTTCCCACAGAGATGATTCCAATTAGTAATTTCACTTGTATTACAACCTATTCTATTTCTTAATTCATAATCAGAGGAATAACTTGTTCAATGTCTGTCATCTGCTACTTGCAAACCTACAATATCACAGGCTAGGGTACAATTATAAAAATGAAACCATTTTCTCGGCTAGAACTATTTAAAAGTCATATTTTTCTGTTTAATCTGTCTGAAACTTACTTCTTTTTGTTAGATAGACTGTTCTCAAAGCTTTAATTTTCATGATGAGATTGAATACAGAAGACTTTTTTTTTCTTCCCAAAACACAAGTGTTTCAAAAAAAATGTGAGCAACAGAAAGCAAAGAAACAGATTTTTACACAGATTTTTGGAAATGAATAGTGGTATTGCAGTAGACTTCACTTCAAAAAAGCACCAGTCCTTTTTAATGCTCAAGGTATTTTTGAGGCTAGCTGCAAAGTGACCTAGCAAAAATGCTAATGACTTATTCAATTATTTTCCTTTTATTCAAAATTATCTGGAATTCCCTTAGGAATGCCATATCAAAATTAATTATTATCTTTCAGTTTCTGAAGATGCCACAGGAAATGTAGAATGAAATAACAAAAGAAAAAATAGATCCTGAATCAGACAAATTTTGAATTTTGACTTTATCACAAAGGGATATTCTGTGAAAATGACAGAAAGCAGACATTTGAAAATACTTCTTGCAGTACTCAGAAATTAATCAGTGATGCTCTAGGCCACAAGGTATCTACCGAGGACAGAAGTTTAGCAAGAGACAAAAAAATGACTAAATACATATTCTAAGAGTTTGCTTCAATTACAGAAAATTAAGTACTTTAAGTGGTTCTTAATCTCCACAGAAAATGGAAAAAATTTTCCTTTGAAATGAAATGAGTAGATTATGCTATATAGGCATAATCCAGGCATACTAGAGAGTTTCTTGCACCCTCTTGTAAAGCATCTAGTTCTGCTAGATTCAATCTATGGAAGTAAGTGGAACTGCTCTGATCCTCCACCAGTGCTTTCAATCCTACCCAAACAGGGCCATATCTGGGGTAACATGCAGCTACATCTCAGTAATGAGTAACAACATTACAAAAGGAGAGATGAAATACATGTTCCATTGGTACTGTTTGAAAATATTGGCAGAAAAGTTATAGCTATCCAAACCGGATTTAGAAGTGAAGAATTAATACCCACATATGGAAAAAAAAAGTTATCTAGACAGTTTTGCATGAGATTCATGTAAAATCATTCTAGGCAGTGAGAAAAATAGATGTCTGCTTAACCATCTGTATTATTATTCCAGGAGAAATGTTCTCCTTATTCATACATTCCCAGTCCATGCAGGAAGGAAACGATGATTGCTCATTCTCGGATGGATTTTCTTTCAAGCAGAATTGTGATGGTGTTTACTTTGGCAGGGAATAAATTTAGTGCTAGTTAAAACCTTTTTTGTTGACTTTTACACTCATTACATGCTGTTGCAGCAAATCTTGAAAATTATTAATAGTAATCCGAATAGCCAAATGTTTTTTAAAATCACTGTTTGTTGCCTTTGAATCAAGTAATCAGATCTTCCTATTTAGAGAACTGAAATACTGAAGAAAAGTATGGTATTCTGAGGAACTAGTTCATTACAGTATATTTTGCAATATTAATACTGCATAAGGAAGCTGAGAGTCTGGTATAAAGGTTTAAAGAAACTTGAAGGATTTCATAGTTTATCTCTAAATTATTATTTTTTATCAGCAAGATTCCTGAGGGAATGTTCATAACTTCAAAGGCATCACAGCAACAGTGCAATGACAACAATTACTTCCAACATGCAATCCGTTTGGCCAAGATTTATCTCCCCTGTATGAGGCAGCTAACTCAAGTACCTACCGTAAAAGCTTTGTTACCCTACAAGTAACTAAATAGGTGTTGGAGGGAAACAGGAATCTCATAAGGACAATTCAGATCACAGACAGACTAAATTGCCTCCTTAAGGTGCCTCTCTCACTCCATTGACTACGTGGAGAGCCACAGGAGAGTGTATCCTTAAGTACCTTACTTAAGTGCCTAAAGTTAGGTCAAATAAACCTGGGTCTTGTGTGTGAAAATATTTTTTATATATACAGGCCTGACTCACGTTTACATATTGGCCTCAAGGCACTGTACAATAGACAAGCATCTTACATGGTTTCAACATGCATTCTCAGTACCTTGGCCCATTATTACATATATTTTCTTCCCATTATAAGTAGAGTGAAAAAAAGACAGTTTAATGAAAATGGCAGTTTGCTCAACAGTATTTAATTCAAGACAATCAGCTTGGTGTATATATAGGGGGATTCTCCAGAGTGCTCAGTGTGTGTCTAATTCTGCTCCTGCTGAAATAATGTTATATCTAGAGTAGGTCTACCACAATGCCACGTTAAATTCTCAGTAAGTACAATTCCATGGTGACTATTAAACAGGTGACCTTAGTAAGTGATCAGATGTTTCTGTTTGGCCTTCCTTCAACATCTATGAAATTCTATAGTAAACATACATGCACACATAGAAATGCATGCAAGCATGCATGAACATTATTGCCTTAGTGAATTTTAGACACAAGGTAATTTCTTCTGACAATGATAACCCACAGGAGGTAATTGAATCTTTTAAGTATCCCCTCATGGAGCTCTCTTGTAAACACCATCCCCAAGGAGAAAGCGTTGTATCACACTAGACTTTACAGGAATGAGATCACTGACAGTTTTCAGAGCAGGCACAGGTCTCCACAGCTGGTGTTCTCCTGATTCCAGCATCCACACAGCTGTGCATCCAAATTTCTGCCACCCCTGAAAGTCTCCAGCCATGAAGAGTAGACTCCTGTGTTTAATATTCTGGCTTTCTCCTTCAAAATAACTCACAGCTTCCTGCCTTTCCGTAGGAAAATGATGATTTAATTGCAAGACCCTAACTTAGAACTAGTTTTTCAGAAGGACGTAAATAGTGCATAAGGAAAAACCAAACCCAACGCCATGGTCTCAGTGCCTGGTGTTATCTGGAATGAAGTCCTCATATGTGCTCCAGGTCCAGCAATGCAAAGTCGGACTTATAATGGAAGGAGTCTTTAACGAAAGCAATTTTGCAGGATCATCTTCTAGCAATAAGAACAATGTTACGGCTGTCTGGGGGCTGGTGCATCTTCTATGAAATTACTCTTTGGAATGGGTGTGGTTCTGGTAATTTTGTAAAAAGATGATTGCTCATTTGAAAGGGACTGCAGACTGGGACCTTCAGCTCGTGATCTGACATGGCTTCCAGAAGCCATGCCACGTGACACCTGCTGAGGTCCTGGCACACCAAATTTTAAATGGATTTACAAGTTTCTCTCCCCAATACCAAATGCTATGATGTCTACATCAAACAGTCAATTATGTGTGGGCTGCTTCTAAACAAAAGTTTTCCTAATTGTTTCAGATACACCATCTGTTTCTGATCAAAACCATGGTGAAACAGCAAACCCTTATAAACATCATCCTAGATTTCTCTTTTGAATGAAATACGCTTAGTACTGAGGGGTATAATTTCAAAGATCTCCGAGCTGCTGTTGTTATCCAAATGTATGTGAAGCTCATGGGCCTTCCTAGTTGAGAGATCTCAAGGGAACGGCTTTCATGCTAGTTTTTTGTTTGTTTGTTTGTTTGTTTGGTTTTTTTCACCTATGGGGAAGAAACCTTAAAGATACCCTTTGCCAGCTGCTTTTTGTTGTTGTTTCATTTCTAGAGAAAGTTAAGTAGAAGTGGCTATGGATTTCTTTATTATTTTCATATAAAAACAATCTCAAGATTGGTGGTTACATAGATGTCAATAAATATTTCAGCTGAAATCCTTAGAGTGCTTTTTCTTTTTCTAAGGGCATCTCTTCCCTTCTAGATACAAGTTTTGTCTTTAACTTCAGGATATTTCTCAATATACTGACCACAATAGTGTTTACATTCCCCAAGCAGGGCTCCCTGCTTAGCCCATTCTTCTACTCAGAAATATACTTCAGTGTAGCTGGCATGAGACAAAAAAGAAAACTTCCCTTGGACCAACACCAACACATTTCAACAAAGCTTCTGATCAAAGTGCAAAGAAAGAAATGAAAAACAAGAAAGGCAACAGTTGCAACAGCTCAACAGCTATTGTGGAATTTTTTTAGGGAACCAGAAACCATCCTTAAAGAATCTATATGGTGGCTTTAAAGTCTGAGCAGCATTTCAACAAAATACCAAGTACAAAACTTTCATCAAGGAAGTTTAACCATTTCTGTCAGTTTAGGGGTCAAAGAGGCAAGATGACAGTACAACCCAGTGGGAAAAGGCTTCCTCTGTTGGAGGTGAAGAGCAGGTGAAAAGGAGGAATGCATCTAGTTCCAGAAGTCTGGGTACCATGAGTACAGTCCAGCAGCGTGGGTTTGTTTTATACAAAATATGTGACTGTCAGTATGACAATACAGGCAAAAGCTCTCTCCTGGTTATTCTTATAAGGATGAATTGATCATAGCTGAATAACTCCCGATGTAATAATGGGGAATCTGTCCCATTATATATTTCAACCTGAACTTAATGGATGGAAAGAAAATCCTTGGAATGGTAATAATGAAAGAATAAAGAAAAAACAATACGACTATGGCTTAAAAACACCAACACTGATCACAAGCCTGGTAATGAAACAGTGTTTACTGGCCATGATATTTTTATTTTCACTTAATCCCAAAGATTTCCTGTGTGTAATTGCTTTGGAAGTTACAGCTCTAAGGCACGACACATTTTTGTGACGGTAACATCAACGTGTAGAGAGAAACATTAGCGCTCAGTGTCAAGCACACTTGAGTTTTTCAATACATTTGGAGGAAGATACTCATAAAGGCTCATCACAATGGCATGGAGGACTAATATTCCAGACAATTAGGCTTTCTGCTTCAAATGGGACAATTCAAATGCGGATGTCTTTAAAGCACATTTTCATCCCCTTTATGGCTCACAGGAGGAAAAGAGATGCCTTTTTTGTTTATAAAATGTAGGGCTGAAAACTGTCTGAACAGATGCTGGAGACCATAATGTCTCAGTTTCACTGTTGCAGAAACCACCACTTGGTCATCTCATACCCCTTTCTCACTAAATCTCATATAAATATGATTATGACTTAAATTGTTATGGTTTGTAGAGGGTTATTGGGGCGTAGAAAACATAAAGCTGGAATCAGCCATCTAAAAATCTTCCCTTTCCCTTCATGACATTTTCTTTAAAACTTACAAAATCTATGCTTGCTAAATAAAAGTGAAGGTCTTTGCCACCTGAATCTAAATTGAATATAATTGGGTACTTGTATGTCAAAGCACTCAGAGACATAAATCCAAGTATCAGCACATCAATAGGAAGGCAATTGGGTCACAAGATAACCTATAGTATATATGATATATCTTCTTAAGGCTGTTCTCAGAATCCAAGGAATTCTTTTGTTAGACACTGAGTGGATGTCTCTTATTAAGGGGGTGTTTATAATGGTGGACAATGCAATTCAGATATAGAGCCTACAGTAGTCTTCCATCAAAGGTAGAGAGACACCTAATAGCCTAAAATAAATCCCTGCAATACTTCAATAGCAGAACATTTGAGCAATTTTTAAACATAGTCGCGGGTATCAGAAATGTATCTGAAACTAATGGAGAGCACAAAGGTAAAGGAGACCTTGAAACGATCAAAACCCACTTGTCAATGTAATTATGCAGACAATTTCTAACATTTACTTTTCATGCCTAAACTAGTTAAGAAGCCTCAGCCAACACAAGAAGGATCCCTGGCCTAGTGATATGGACAGAGGATTTCATGTTCCAACAAGGGATATAAAAGTGAAATGCTAATTGCATGGAGGAAGTCTTACAAAATAGTCCTATAAAAGAAGAGAAGTCAAGACTAAAATTAAGTGACGAAATCCTAAACAGGATAAAGTCTTCTAATTTTACCTTGTTCCTAATTTAACAAGCTCCAAGTTTAATCACAGCTAGAAGGGCCAGTGCTTACAGTAAAACACATCAAATCCATAATCATTTAGCTGAAAATGGGGTTATGATGACAGGGCAGCAGAGTCATCGCTACTGCTGGCTACTAAGTAGATCAGCGCAGCCAAGTACCTGACAAGCTGAAATGTACACGTTTTTTGATACGGTGACTTGATTTAGCACAACCATACACACAATCGGACAAACATAATTCTGCTTTATGGCACTCCTTACTGCAGCATATGCACAGACTTCCCTCCCTTCCCACCAAGCTATATAGATTTTCTAAATGCATGCAAATGTACCCAAGATGGCTCATTTTGTTATCAATTCCCCAAGTGCTAGCATTCTAATCATTAACTAATTGTCTCTGTGCTCTATTGACAACTTGGCCACCTTCTTGCTAATTTTTGCTGACATGATGGAGGCCCTGAAGAACTGGGTTAACCTTTCAATGTCCATTGAAGATCCACAGGTCTGATGACGATTGATTGACCTGGCCTCTATGTTAGATAAAACCTCATCAGCTTTCCGAGCGATTTGTGTAATGAGGCGTCAGTAACTGACAACAGGTAAGTGAACTTAGAAGTCCCTTTCTCTATTGCTTTGCTAAAATGAGTAGAAAATGCATGTATCTATGATGGGTGCAAACTTGTAAGAGTTAACATAAAACATGGATACATGCGTGTGCATTGTAGTATCGTGTATTTCGTTCCTACAGATATACATAAAAACACAGGTATAATGTTCATAAAATATATGATGCTTGGGGTTCTCTTCCTGCATATATGTGATGTGTGTAATTTATATATGCATGTGTATATAAATATAATACATACATACTGTATTATATTGTACTGGTTTGTTATAGAGGCATATGCTCTATCCCGTGTTCTCATAAAATCTTCTGCATGGTTTATGCAGAAGTCTATATAGTATGCATCAGTCTGGGTTATGATAACACAAAGCTACAAAATGTCTTCTGTTTCCAAATGCTTACTGCATGTTCAAGCAGTAAATTGGAGCTGGATATCCGGATTCTTGGCTGCCCACCTAGCCCTGACTCTATTAAGAACAAGAATTAAATGCTCTCAGATGAGCACAGGATAGTTGCCTAGCTATATTTTTTTACAGGTAATTTGCACAGCTCTACATGTGTTTTCTCAGTGGTGCTACATGGATTATGGAAAGTGCCACATTGTCATCTCTATGTGAGTCAGCTCTGCTGCTCCCCTTTCAAGTCATTTCTATGTGTTTCCAAACATATATTAAAAGCACAATTCACATTTTTGCTATCAAGACATATTCCAAATCATTGAAGCTGTTCTAAAAATAGAAAGGGAACAACTGAATTTGCTGTACCATAAACGTTTATGGTTGTCTTCTTTTAATTTTACATTAAACAGCTATAAAACTACCCACATAGGACAACAATACAAGATGAAATAAGAGCAAATACTATTAACAATGAGTGTTTCTCTAGATGACTCATCATAGCCAGGTGGAGAACATGAAATGTTCTATCTGTGCAGACAGGCACAAAGATATATACACCAAAAGCACAAAGAGAAATGCTCAAATGAAATGCAAACATAGTATGTCCATTCAAAATGACGTGATCAAATTGAAAATAAAAAAAAAGTTCCCAGAATTCTGGATTTTGTATCCTAGTTCATCTGTACAGAAACAGAAAAATCCCTTGTCTTCCTTCTTTCCCTCAGTGTCCCTACACTTTTTTCATTCCTTCCAATTTTTTTTGTGCCAAAAAATACTTGCGGTTTCCAGATAACTCTGTGTTGCTGTCCATGTGGCCATCAGTGCTTTTCATCTGATGACACACAAAACTGGCAGCTCTTGTCATAATAAAGCCAATATAATATCATACACGTATGTAAATTGTTATTTGATTATTTTTTGGAAAATTGTTTGTATCTCGAAAGTTTTCAAGAGTCCATATACTTTATCTTCATCCATTATGTGGATTTGGCACCGTATCGCTTTTAATAAAGTTCAGTTAATTACAATGATCATTACATAAATAGACTTTCATAGAAAATAAGACATTTCTGTAGAAATGAAGACTCTATAGATATTGTATTCAGAAAGAAGAAAATGGAATCTCATTTGCATGTATGTTGTTTAAACTACATTTTTTATACATGTTTGATTTATCTTCTAGAATTTTGGAACAAGGGTCTGAGCTGTGTCATGATGAAATATGTCTACTGGAAAGAACCTGTTTTTAATTGAAATTTATAAGACTTACCTGCATTTTTTAAAACATCCGTTTAAAAATATTTAAAATAAACAAACAACCTACTATTGTCCAACAATATTTCATATAATAAACAAAATATTAAATACTTTAGAAATATTACCTAATATGAAACTGCATTAGTTGAAATTAAATATAATGCATAAAATCCTGGCACAACTGAAAACAATGGCAAAACTCACTGAATTCAGTGGGCAAAGGATTTCTTTAACATTTCTTGTGTACCACAACAGCTTGTTAAATTCATCTCCTGATTTTATTGGAGTAAACTACCAATTTCTTCATCTGAACTTTTTACAGGCTGTCCCTTGAAAAACAAGAACTTTATCAAACATGAAAATGAAGATACACCGACCTTTCTACTAGCCGCTATCAAAAGATTACGAATGTCCCCAACCCTCATAAAATGTGTCTTCCTCCCTACGATGTTATGCATAGTTTTGTTTGTGATACAGCTGGGTTTTTTTCCCTTATTTTAATTAAGCAGGCATTGTTGTTCTTCAGGGGCATGCATATTCAAAATTCTTGTCAAGAATTCAAACAGAGCATCAGGTGAATCCTGCAAAATGACTTGGCACAGACCTTCCCTGCACCTCTACTTTGTCCTGTTCACTTTGATGAAGCCAAACATGAGGTCTAACCTTCCCATAGGCAGAGACCTTTAGATAGCACAGTTCCTAAATATGACTAGAGACCAGTGCAGTCCAGGAGAAAAGCTGTCTGCATTTGATTCTAGAAGAAAGTTGGATTTGGGAGAAGATCATGCAGACAGGCATCTTTTATTTGGGTTGACAGCAAAATCACTTTCCACAGTGACTTATCGCCTCTCTTGGGCTGCAAAACCCATTCTTCATAATTGTCCTGCACATCAGAGGACTAACACAGCATAGGTACCTTTGTATGTTCCTTATCATTTTTGAGAAGTCTATCAAATTTAGTTAAAATAAGGCAGCCAGGGATCCCAAATAAAAATACAGGAAATACTGTATAATTCAACAAAATAACACGCTTTTAAAACGGTGAAAAGTATCTTGAATCCTAGGAAATGAATCTATAGGAGAAACACAAAATGAATAACCTAAGTTGACAGGAATTTCCTTTTTTCCTTAAGATACTTTTTACTTTTTGTTTTAGCATTGCTATATAGAAAAAAGTTTCTCTACTTTCAGTTTGGTGATTGGATGTAAATTATTAAACCTCATAATAATCTTTGTACTTAATTACGCTTATCTGTCTATATCAAAAAAATTACATCAATGTGGAAGAAACAGATTGAAATTATTCTTACATATATATGTATGCACATACATATTTTATACACGTATATAATCCCTGCAAAAAATCTTGGCAATAAAAAAGTATATATAATGGTAACTCCTACCGATCGTTTAAAAATGTAAGTGTTAATATAGTGAAGTTTTAAACTGCAAATAATTCTTATTGAGTGCTATTTGCTGTATGTATGAGAGAGGTCTAGAATGCAATAACAATAAAAATATTCTATTTACATTTGTATTAAAACTATTGGAAATAGAAGATTACCAGCTAAGTAAAAACAGAAACATGAGGTCTTGATTGAATATATTACATTTAAAGTACTGATTTTATAGATAAAATATGTTGCATCTCCTATATTAGATGGTATGCAATAAAGAAAAATCTAAACCGTGTGATGATGTTTATGTTAACAACCAATAGTGAAGAAGGACAGTTATCAGTGTACTGACTAAGAATTCATCAATTTTATCTAACCGCCTATATTTTAAAAATAAATGCAACAGCAAAATTTTGTGAGAACGCACGAGCATTGTTGATAGTTGAAGAGACAGAGACTTCATATAGATAC
Organism: Anser cygnoides; assembly: GCF_040182565.1. NCBI lineage: Eukaryota > Metazoa > Chordata > Aves > Anseriformes > Anatidae > Anser > Anser cygnoides. The sequence continues at coordinate 4,805,812 of NC_089883.1, forward strand.
AGAATATATGGGTAACATTTTCAAGAGCACTTAAATGATTTAGGAGTTTGAGTCTGACTGACTTTCAAAGAAAACCTTTTAAGTAGTTTTTGTAGCACGGATCTGCTCCAGAGCACAGATAACAATGGAAAGTCAATGGAAAGATTCACACTTCGTTCAGCTACCTTAGATCTATACCTTGTTAAGATACATTTGATGCATTCCTGCAGCTTTTCAGCTGCAGTGATGAAGTTGTTGTGACTCTTTGGGGTAGGCACGGGTCTGGTGAGAGAATTCATCAAGTGGACTGTATCTTTGGCTAATATTAGCAGTAGCTTTGTGTACGTAATATTGTGTTCAGTGCTATATTTCCTTTGCAAACATCTGCACTTTTTCTCTGTTAGGTCCACCCTGGAATGATTCACCTTGATGAAATCCCAGACAGTAGTGCAAAGGCAGTCTACAAGCTACTTGGATGGTACAACAAAGGGCCCATGTTTCTTATTTTACTTAAATCGGTTAACACAACTCTTAGTTTTAGGTTGAAAGAACAATGAATCATGCAGCAAACGCTGGGTGAAGACCATTTGTGGTTATGTTTCCACATTAAAACAAGGTAGGTGTGAAAATTGCACAGAACTAGCAGGATCGATGCTCACAGGAACACTCCTTCCTCTCTGCTGGTTCCTATTACCATAGGCAAAGCAGAAATCTGGCATCTATTACTAACGACAATAAGTAAACCTGGTGCTTAATCAATCTAATAAAGAATGTTGTTGCCTTGGGCAATTGCTTATGTATGTTGCCTACCCACAGGACCACCAAGCTGAGCATCAGCAGAATTCCATCTTCGGCTCAACCCACATGTGCTCATGTTTTCCTCTTTCTAATGTAATTATTTTAAGATATTCACAACATTATTAGTTTTCCTTATAAAGGGTGTTTTGGTGGTTACAGTTTTCTTAAGGTGATCTCTTTAAACTTCTTTCATTATCTCATGACCTATATTCTTGAGCACTTGGTCTGAACACAAATATAGCAGTACAAAAATAACTTCTCTGTACAGCGAAAGTACCAGCACGGGCTGTTTCAGATGCACAGCTGGGAAAAGAACTGTGTCCTATGTCTAACATAAATGACTTAGGCATCAGACTAGAAAGACATCCAGCTCCTCTACTGTTATACTTTTTCTAAATATTCATGAAAGTACATCACGCCCTCTTACTTCTTCTGCTCTACCCCGGCGTTGACCAGGGATTCTTGTCCAAAACCCAAGAGCTCCACATGAAAACAGTTTTGTCAAATGTGATGTTAGCTTCGCTAACAGGTAGTGCCTGGGCTGTTTTCAGTGATGAGTGTTTTCTCAGAAATTCACAGCTGGCTCTTCTGCAATTCCCAGTCCCCCACCCAGAGCTTCAGTTCTGTGTTCTCTTGCTTGATGCCTTCTTGACTGAATATAATGGCTGGAGCTCAGTAACAACAGCCTCCCTAAGTTCATTTTTATCCTAAGCTTCCTGTCTAGATTTCCTCAAGTCCAGAAAGCTGAGGGGGCATCCCTCTAATGATCACTGTTGAAGGGAGACAAGGCCCTCAGACCTCTCAGATAGCCTGTTAGAGGCATAAATTGCTCCTGAGACCCTTATACCAAAGTTTCACAGTTAGGGGACCCCTTACAAGGGAAGCGCACATGAGGACTCGAGAGCACTTTCTCACCATTTCCCAGCGAACAAGGATCTCAGACCCATGAAGGGCAGGATGTTCCCCAGTGGGCCTGCAGGAGATGCAAACCATGAAAGGCACCATGAAGGCCTCATTTTCTTCACACAGAGATCCATGAATACCTGGGGTTTATTGCCTCTGGACAGTGTGTTGGGGCAGGGTCCCTCTTTTGAAGTCTCTGTGCCAGATAAAACTGCATCCTGCAGAATCAATACACAGCTCTCCTTCTCCAAGTGGGGCTTTGAGATGTTGCTCTGCACTGCGCTGAGGTCACGGGGGGATTAGAGGAAATTTAGGAGAGATTACTTTAAAGATGCTACTGACCCTTGTTCTCTACTAGTGCAGAACAAGCCAATTGTTATCTGAGAACATAATGAAAGCTTAAATATAGTTCTCTGCCATGATTACAATATCTTATTGCTAGCCTGGCTATTTATTCTCTAATTAGGAAGGCAATGTCCAAGGCCCTCAGTGGAAATGCCCACAAAGATGCTGTTTCTGCCTGTGTCGAGGAGCACGATTCCCCGCAGTCACTGCACGGGCCCACTGCCGCATAAAAGCCGTGGCAGCTCACCTCCACCAGAATTAACTCTGCCGTCCGGTTTCATCAGAGGCATAATTTTTCCCTCTGCACCTACAGCTTTTTCTAAAAGGTCTGAAAACAATCAATCCAAACCCAAAGATTTACTTTTGCTTTAACACCTTAACAACTGACTCGCTTTACCTCGCGTTGACAAGTCATTCCTTTCCCCGTCAGTGTTGCTACCTGCACTGCTCTGTTGATGAGATTTCCACTGTTCTCCCCTGAGTTTCCATGGAAATAGTTTATTATTGTTGTCAAGGATGGACAGTCCAAATACATTTTAAAGAAGTGTAATGTAAAAACTGGAAAACATACCTGTAGCTGTCAACTTCTTCCAGCAAGATTTTCTTTCATTCTTTCTTTTGTTCTTTCCTTTCTTTCTTTATTTTCTTTCTTTCTTTCTGAGTAGTTTCAATGTAGGCATTAAATTAACAGTGGTATTACAAGAAAATATTACCTTAACACACTTAGAAATGGAGAAATGGCATTAGACGAATAAATCTCAGAAGAACGTAGATAAGCTTCTTTCAATAACTTTGGTGTATAAAGCATTTTTTCTCCATTGCAGTGTGGAAGGGGGAAAAGCTAATCAATATTAATCAAGGCTCATTTAAGTAAATCAAAATTTTAATAAACAACCTAATATTTTTTTATTTAAAAGGAATTTATTGCAATTTAATATTTATAGGGTCACATTACCCATCACGGTTCTGTAAGTGCACAGCACAATTACTTGCACGAAGACTGTGTATTCCCAGGACTAGGGCTATGGGGAGTAGAGACACAAGACTCTCAAAATATTCACCCTTTTCCAAACAATTTTCACAAATACCTGAACTCCCAATCCCCTTTTTATCCCTGCAATAGAGGTCTACATGTGGGTCCTGATGCTCAAAGATTTTTGGGAGGGGGGTCTTGCACATCTGGCCAGAGCCCCCCTGAGATCAGCCTGAAGTTCCCGGGACCTGGGCTGCAGACTCAGCCACGAGGCTGCACAGCAGATGCATTTCTTAGCTCAGTGATCCAGGACCATCACGAGGAATAAAATGTAGGGAAAATATAATCTTTACATATTTCTATGTATAATTTATTTGAGGAGTTTATTCAGGAAAATTCCCCCGCATAGGATAGAAACCCAACAATGTTTCTGAAGACTAAATAATAGATTCTCTACAATTTTATGTGCAGCTTTCCATTTCAAAGTAAGTTTCCCTATTGACAGCATCTGCCAAACACCACCTTTTTATATCTGGAAGCTGAAAAAGGGTGTCAAAATTAAAAATTCTCGTCTCAGAACCAAGTGATGAACTAGCTTAGCTGCAGCTACTTCTTTTACAATCTAAAATAAATAAATAAAAAATGTGGCCAATATTTAATCAATTACTATTTCAGCTTCAGTAAAAGGTAGAGTTTCCCCTAGCCACCTCCCTTCACTCTAATTCACTCTAGGCTTTAGTTTGAAAATAAGACAAATGAAAAAAAAATAAAATAACAATATAGACATTAAGCTCAGGTATGCATGGATACTTGCTCTATTTAAGAAAGCACTCAGGATCATCTGTAATTCAGCCAGGCACATAGCCACATACTAGTCTTTGTTTTACCTAGAAAAATAGATTTTGGTATGAAAATCCCTTCACTGACTCATCATTTTTTGACTAACAATAAATTGAACATTAAGCACTTTATATAAGCTATGTTAAATCTATTACTGAAATAGGCTGTTGAAATAATGTTTTTACAAAAATCACTACAAACAAGTGGGAAGTTTTGGTGACAATGATATTCTTCCTGGAGATTACCTCAGGCCACTTGCAGAACTCTGCAGCAGAGAGAGCATCCTCAGCTGCGCTGTACTAGGTGGTTTAAAGCAAAAGTATGAAAAGTTAGATATTTTTCCTTAAAGTTCTAGGACTGCTCCACAAGGGGCTTTAAAATGTAAACAGATACCGAAACAGCTGTGTATTGTCTTTTATTTCCCTTCAGTCATGTCTTTTTTACTAGGCTTTTATTTTTCTTATCATTTATAGTTACAATGTCTGATCCAAAACTAATTTATGTCAATAGAGAAACTTTCTGTTCAGCAGACTTTGAATTGGAATGTTAATTTTGTATCTTCCTAAGCCTAACTTCCTTTTAAAATAATTGTTATGTAATGCCTTGAGTACACTCTCATGGGAAGTATTTCAACTGAAGTTATTCCTAAAGAATAATACTCTTTATATGTCTACTGCAAAACACATATATTAATTTTATATGCATGCACAGTATAAAATTTTCGTATACACATACAATACATGTGCACAGAATAGTAACATACCTCCTTTTTATTTTCTTTCTTTTTTTTTTTTTTAAATAATATTTTATTTTATTTACTAGAGCCTGTGGCTGGTAAAAAATCTTATTCTTTGCCTAAGAAATGTAGCATTGGGTGAATTTTCTCTTGATTTTCAAGATAAACTTTGTGTTAACTTGTAATTTTCTATTTAGCAGCTGATGAAAATTGACAAATGGGAATTTCCTATGCAATTTGTGCTTTTCCAGCATTATTTCTGTGGCTAAAGCCTATTAATACAAATTACATTAAAAACCTCAGTTCCATTGACTGTTAGCACAGTCAGAGCTTTCAGTATAATTTTACTATTTGATAGATGTCAGGTATTTAACTTGTGACTTTTTTTTTTTTTTTTTAACAGGCAGTACAGCCCAACAGCAGCAAAATGTCCTTTCAAAAACTTTTCTTACCTTAATGTTTTGAAAGGTACCTTTTATTTTTTGCACAGCTAAAGAAAAAAAAAAACAACATGAATTCCTTATGTGCTTTTGGAGATCGGTAAGAAAAATGTGAGCAGAGCGAAGGGCATGGGGTATCTTTTTCAGATGTTGTGATGTGAAGGATTTTCTCTCTCATCTCCCAAACCCTGTAGATGGAGCCCTCCACTAAGATCTTGCTGTATCTCTAGCACAGATTGACTTCTTTTGGGTTGATGATGATTGATCGTGTTGTTTTCTTCATTACTTTAAACCTAATCAGTGCTTGGTGTAATTTGAGTAATGATTGCTCATTATTGGCAATTGTGAAGTTTAAGGCTTTCTTCATTTTACCTCACAAGACAGCCAGTTGGGAGATGCTCGTACATCCCCATTTGGGCAATGCTTGAGGTAAGAGAAGGGGGAACCATCATCAGTAATAGGCAGTAGCGAGAGCTCTGTGCAAGTTTATTACTGCATGTTTTCTTGGCAGGGAGCTCCTGATCTGACCCCTATGATCAGACCTGATCCCGAAAAAACAAGTTTCTTAGCAGTCTCTATCATTTAGGCCTCACTGAAATTCCTCAGCTCAATAAATCATTCTATTTCTTAATAATGTGTCTTATAAAATGATATGGATGGATTTGAAAATAAAAGGTTTTCCATTTCCTGAAACAAAAGGGAAAGAAGAAAAGATAATGAATGAGGATCATCTGTGGGCCAAAACTGTATTGTTTCTCATTACACAGATTCTGCTGCTAACTTTGGTATTTTGAATGAAGAATAAGGGGTATTATTGCAGAATGGAGTGGTTGATTTACAGGCGCTAAGCTTGGTAAGCAGAGAAAAGGATGTTAAGTTGTTCAGTACCTGGAGGACACACCATGGGAGTCTGGCTAAGCCCTTCGTTTATGCTGAAATTATGCTGAGGACATAATGAAAATCTATATAAATTGGAAAATTTTAGATTCACAACTATGGGAGCAAGAAGAGTTTTTCTCCTTGGGCCTACTTCCACAGTTACAGCACTAAGTATAGATATTATAAATAATGATTTATCCCAGCAAAAGAAGAAGGAAAATATATTTCCTTTCCATATTATTGGTAATTCTTACCACTTGCTTCAGCCATATTTAGCCAAAAGTCGCATGTGATACTTCATGAAATGTTTTACCAATTAAAAAAAAATAAATTGCTGTGTAGTTACTTGGGATAAAATATGTGATGCTTGTACAAGATACCACAGTTTTATCCACTCTATTTTCACTGCTCTTATTTTATATTCCTATTGACAAAAATCATTCTAAGAATATTTGCTAGCTAATTCTTTAAAATGTTTTTTTTTTTTTCAGTTGTCTCTTGCACCCGTGAAAAAATCTGCACTAAACACAAAACATATGAACCTCAATTTGTTCTACTGTAAACCAGCTAATTCTGGGGTGAAAAGGTGTCCAGAGACATCAATGGAGCTTGCGTGGAGCAGTTCTCTCTTTGTAATTTCACGAGGCACTTTGTAGCAGGGGAAGCAGGGATGCTTTCTCTCTCCACCTTACTGAGCTGACATCGAACAGCCGAGAGCGTGGTATCAGTGACACGCTCAGTAACTGAGGTGCCTCCAGATGAGGAGGTTATGCGTTTCCTACCCGACGTGATCACACTCAGCCTCAGGGGCAGTTCCAGCACATGCGGCAGCACTGATACAAAGAGTCTCAGTGGCAGACCAGGCGCTTGCTGGAGGGGACAAGATATCTCATTTGCTTAAGTTAGACCAGAGGACCCCAGCATGGATAAAGCTCTGCCTGCACTCTCTCTCTCTCTTTTCCTACTTTGCTTTTTTTTTGGAGAGAGAGTACTATGACTATGCAAGTAAAAATAAATACATTCTGATATTATAACATCACAATAATGTGATCATTTGAATTCATACTGAGAACAGTAAAAACAATATGCTTTCTGATTGAATTATTCAAGCTCTTAGCTTTTAAGTTTCAATTATAGATACAAACAACTGTATGCAAGAGAAACTGAACAATAAACAGCATTTTCTAGCTGAGGTATAAAAAGCAACGAGTTGCAGAAAATGATTTTTTTAAAGATGAAAGCGTAGCCCATCATTAAGATCAAATCTAAGAGAGCAGAAGCACTGCAAAGCATGATGTTGCTATAGTACACTACTCCAGATGTAATACCACACTGACTTACTTGGCTATGATTCTGACTTATTCAGTAATTACAAGCAACAAAGAAAACAGGCATGTGATGAGTGTAAGTTCAAATACCGAGTTTAGATGAAAAGTAGCATGCAAAACCTTGAAAATAAGTATAGAAGGCAAAGATGTTTTAAATTCTTAAAAATGCAAAAAATTGTGTGTGTATTTTTAAAAACAGAAAAAAGCACAGCAAAATAGGAAACACTGTGTGTGTTTTGTGCGTATTTTCTCACATACAGTTTTGTGCTAACACTTGTGTCTCAGAAGACTTTTGCAAAATGTTATAGTCTTACAAGCCTATGTATGCCGAGACGAACTATCTAGTGTATGTAGTGGAGCATATGCAGATGTGAAGTAAAATAAATAAGAATCACTCAGTTTTAATAAAGATTAAAACGATAACAGGAAAACAGGATATTTATAGCTCTAAATTAACTCACCATGTTGTTACCATAATCCATGTTCCTGATTCTAACCTCCCCCCCAACAATTCTCTGATTTTATGTCGTCATTTGGGGCCTGATGCTACAAGCATGTGTGCATGTATTTACAATTCCTTTAATAATATCACAGAAGCCAGCTGCATTGTCTTGCTAGCTGGCATTGCTGACCTAATGAGGCAAAGCCATGTATAGCTGTTTAACTTTATGTGCTGTGAGTGGCCATACTCACGGCAAATGTGGAAGTTCTTCCCTATCAAAACGTATAGAACTGAACCACTGAAGGTTTCAGCAGCTCTCGTGTTTTTTCTTTTCATCTTGGGACAAAAAAACATTACTGCAAGTCTCAGAAATAGTTATTAGCAAATTCACTAGTTATAGGGATTATCTTTTTGGATACATTTTAAAATACTGACTTCCTTTTCTTTGTAAGAATAACAAGCAAACAAAAAGCACAGTTATTTTGAAAATGTAATTCTTCCCCCTGAAGTCACCTTTTAATGAAAACAATTCATGGTCAAAGCCCTTCAGTTTCCTGCAGTCCCAGGCAATATTTTGGACATGCAGGCACACTGGAAACTCCTGTTCCTCCTTAGTCCCTGGAGGTACCAGAACCATTAGCTCCCGAGAATCGGTGGCTCTGGTTTTGGACAGCAATGCAGCCCTCCCTCTCTTCAGTCCTTGGCCACTCACCGCTCTGCCAGAAAACCAATGAGAAAAGACATGTTTTTGTCTGACAGGCTGGTTTTCAGCAGGATCAGGTTAATTTTCAGCTGGAGCAGTCCCAAAACCTGATTCACCGTGTGGCTGCAGATGTGCTCCTACAGGTACAAGCCGGGGGGGTGGGGGAGGGCAGGAGCTCGGGCAGTGCTGTGGGCTACGCAGTGTGGGCAAGGCAGCTTTTAGTGGCACTCACTTGTCTAATAAGCCCATGGCACATACTTTTAGCTGGAAAGGAGGGCAGCAAACACGTCGGAGAGCACTAAGTATGCAGTAGGACTGTTAGTGCCTCACAGCTTGCATTGCTTCCCAGTGCTGTGCTGCATATGGAAATACCCACTGAAGAGAGCCTGGCAAGGCTGGGTCTACCTTTTCCATTTTCTTACCATGCACTTGTGGCTATTTTTTATGCATGTAAATAAAACACATGACCAGGTTACATTTAAATAGATGGCAAAAGCATAAAATCTGACCCACAAAGTTTAGATATGGGCACCAACTGATTTTTCTTTTTTCCTCTCTCATTGAATTCTGACTTGAGATCTATTTTCTTGGTAAGCAATAGATACATATGCAAATACATTCACATACCCATAACTCAAGAACTTCTAAAACAAGGATTTCCACTTTTTGGCATATTTTTCATCATTTATCATCATGATTAGCTTTAGATTAGACCAATATGTATTCCCATTTTAAGTTGTTTTGAGTGAGATCCAATATTGATTGCACGTGTTTTCCCACATCAACATGAACAGAAAATGAATGATAAATACACTCTCTATGGATGTTTTGAATACAGCAACATTTGGGGGTTAATGAAGGTAAAGGAAAAACTCTCAGAATCATTGGCCTCCTGCCACAAAACTAGAGAAGTAAACTGGAGCTGAAATTTCCAGTTTTGGGGAAGCTGAAATACGAGCACAGAACTTCAGGACTCCAAGCATAGCCCACCACCCTGCACAAAGATTTTAGGTCCATTCACTCCATGAATGGAGAGGCAACAAGTGCTCTGATGGAAACCATGGTCTAGCGGCTGCAGTAGCATTCCTCTTTCATGTGCACATATTGGAAGAAGAGGTGGATAGATGATACCATATGTCAGAAATAATTACAATGCTATTGAGTCTCAGTATGACAAAGAGGAAAGTAATGACTTTGGCTAGGGCCAGAGAGAATATAAAACAATTATTTATTTATTTATTAGAAAGGTCAGTGTCTGGGAAGATCACCAGAACTGGCAGTGGGTGAGAATAGCAAATTTTGAAGCCAATTCTTCTGTTTTTCAAGCAGAACAGCAGTCTATATCACTGATAATTCATGGGAAAGTTTAGTTATCTATTTTCTGTACCCTGGAAGAAGCCAAAAGTGTCTTCTCAGCTGGATTGCCACATTCGAGAGCTGACTGACATTTTAATGTGATATCATCCAAAAGCAAAACCACACTTGCTCCCCTTGGTGTGGTTCTTCAGGCTGAGAGTTCAACACATCACAAAAGGAACCCGTAAGAATGAATCGCGTGGGGATTAGCTTTTGAGGAAGCAGATTTTGAAGAATCAGGACACAGCCATCTTCCCTTTGAAAACCATAAGATTCTCCCACAGAGTTCAACAGGCCTCTACTTGTACAAACTATTTTTTTCCCAACGACCTAGTGAGCCGTACTGCTGTGCCGTTCCATTTCCCAGGCATTAGTCCCGCAGCCCAAGTCTGCCTCTCTGCCCTAGCTTTTGTCAGCCTCTCCCCTGTGCCTCCTTTATTACCAGTTGGGCAAATGTGCCTGGATTGAGAACTGAAAAAATCCTGTCTGTTTTGAAAGAATTTTAGGTGCTTCACTGAGCAAAGGAAACAGCTACAGGACTGTATGGTTGTCCTGAGAGATGATTTAGAGGCATAATTGGCCTGAGAAATTGGTAAGATCCTGGAACAGCAAAATATTGCAGCAATGCACCCCTCAGAGAGAAAAATGAAGCCAATCAGATGAACATTAAAAAGTTGATCCTTGTAACATTTATTTAAAAATCAACCACCAAAATGACTGGAAAGTTTAAAAAACTAAAGCTGAAATAACTAAAATATACCCTCCCTCTGCTAAAGTGCTCCTGCCAGAGGACTTCTTGTCTCTAAAGTTCCTAAGTATTCCCACTGGGGAAGAGCAACAAATACGAGCTATTTTCCAGAAGTCGTCTAAGGTAAGCCTTATTTTCCAAATCCTTCTTAAAAAATGTTCACTCCTATCTAAAATGACAGCAAACATTGTACAGCAGTAATGGTTAGCACAGGATCAGAAGAACAGGGCCAGTTTACACCAGATGAAGAGCCAACACACAGAGGCAGTCTGCTGGTACAGGGCTGTGGCTTTGGCTCCACAGACCTGAAAGCTCACGCTCAAGCCCTCCAGGAGCTTTGCTGATAAAGGGATTTAGGAGTCTTTTTTGGACCACAGGTGGCTCAGTGGCAGAAATTTCTGCAGCTGGATGAAATGCCTGGAGTTTGGGATCCTTAGATTCCCTGGGCACTCCCCTGGCAATAGAGGCAAGTAGTGCAGAGGTAACAGGAGTTCCCGAAGGATGCTTTGGATCATGTGGCTGGCTGCTATGCGAGGATCCTGCTCCTTCTGGCTGAGGCGGTCCTGTTCACTCCTATCCTCCTTTTTCAGCCTTGCTGGATAAGCATGTCCAGTTATGCCACTTGACATTAAAATAGCTTCCAAGTGAGTCTGCTTCTATGACAGGATTACTCTAGTGGGAGAACAAACTAATACATTTCCCAGACCTTCTCCCTCTCCTCCTTGATAGCGAATGCACCCATAATGTACATTTTTGGGTTTACTCTAGACCAAAGGGCAATATTTTGTGAAGCTTCTTGTTCAAGTCCTGGTAACATATAACTTTCAAGCATGCACTTTGACCCTTCCTGAGCTTGGAACGTTGCTCTTTGGCAATTCAGCGTATTTTTCCATCCTGCTGATGACTTAATTATATAAATAAATCTTTCAGGCTGATACGGTCGCCTCTAAGTTTCATTCCTTGGCTGAATGCCTCTTCTTTTCCAAAGTACTGTCAAGTATGAATAGGACAGCATGGGAAAAAGAAGATTATGGTCCCAGCTAGTACTCTTATCATACTGTACTAATGGAAATCAGAAGCCTTAACATGGACCTATAATCCTAAGAAAAAGAACTAGAATAGGACTAGGACAACCCCTACCCTGAGGCAGAATCAGTATGAGAGTTCTCTTTAAAGCAACATGAAGGAAAGAGCTGAAAATATGCTCCCCTTTTAAAAGACACTGAGTTTTTGTAATGTTAGTGGAAAATATCTGCATCCTTCAAAGAGGAGCAAGCATATTCAACTCAATCCTTTAGACAACAGTGCTCCATAGGGGAAACAACAACAACTATTTATTTTACACATATTGGTGCAATACAGAGTGTAATACTGAATGTCATCTCTTATCTGCCACGAAAAGACACTACCACCATAAACACCTGAGTGGAAACGATCCCCTGCAACCCTACATCATCTCTGCTGTATACAGCCATTTCCTCGCCTGTTTGTTTACTCAGATTACATGCCCTTGAGCAGTATGTCAGAAATCTGAACACTGATTAAACCTCACAGCTGACCTAACCTATTGGGAAGAAATGTTCGTGTATCAGGCAGAAAAAATTCTGCCGAGTTATAACTGCGAAACCCAAATACTATTCAAAATAGGCCAAACACATAAACCCAGATCCAAACTCTCGGCTCTCTCAGGATGTCCAAGTCTAGATTCAAACTCTGCTACAAAACAGCAACAGTAATAGAGCTGCTTCAGCGTGACTCAGAGCCAGTTCTCTGGGGTCAGAGAGATGTCATGCGATTTAAGATAAAATGGGACTTATTTAATACTAACAATATATTTTTTATCCCATTGGTTTGGGTTATTTTGTTTTTCTTTTCTTTTTTTAAGAGCTGAGTCTGAAAAGGCAAAAACAAGCTTTCCTGATGCATGTCAACTGTGAGACCAAGCATTCCTTATTGGTTATTTATGAAAGACTCTCTTGGCTGACTCTTAGGGTTCTCTTTATCAGTTTAATCATAATTAGTTTATTATTGCTCCCTGTAAAGTCTAGGAAATCAAACTCCAAGTACAACATGATTTAAAGAGCTTGTTTTATAATTTTGCTCTCAGTGTCCTTTCACCGTGTTTTCAGATGGCAGGAAAAACTCCCTGGAACTCAACAATGTTCAGAAAATTGTTTTGATTAGTAAAACTGTTATCCAGTCCTCTTGCTTGATCCCCAGTTGATGGACTTAGAGATAAAATTTAAGTCCTGAAATGCTCAGCGACTACAAGGTGTATAATACAACCACCCCCAGAGGATTCAAGCATTTCACAAACTATTTCCAAATGGTGCTCCATAGTTAACCCTGCTTAAAATGCAAGCTGCTCCAACAGGTGGAAGCAGTTTTGTACAGCGTATCTCCTCTGTCAGGTTGAGAAGGGATCATTTGTATCACAAGAACCCCAGGTACTGTAAATGTCACTGTTTAGAGTTCAAAACACTGAACTGAGTGAGTTTTTTGCTCTGGTGCTGGCCAGAAGGCAGTGGTATACGCCACAGGAAAAAAATCACAATTAACCTGCTGCAGTATGTAAGTGTTCTCTTTCCCAGCGAGTCCAAGGGACAGAAAAGCAGATATTTGCCCTTTTGGCCTTTTGCTCTTCTGTCATTACACGCACTGGACCAATCTGCCCCAGCCACAAAGATAGCTCAGTACAGCTGGTGAATTCACCAAGTTCTGCCAGCAGTGTTTTTGGTGGGTGGCAACGAGGGGCACAGCTTATCAAATAAATCAAAAGCTGCAATGGAAATGCCATGGGATGTTCCTGAGCCTCAGTAGTTTGCAGAAGACATGCTGCAGTTCAGTGACTCAAGCCCACCTTCACTTGAAAAAAACAAACCCACTACTCAAGTATTTCATGGCAAAGGAATACCGGAATTCCAGCCTTAGTTTGAAACCACAAGCATGCGTAGGGTTATGTTGTCACTAAATGCTATTTTAACATTGGTACTGTGTAGAAATTTTGATGGTAAAGTAAGAAATTTTTAACTGACAGAAACTATGAAAATAATATGGAGTTATCGAATGTAACCATGTGTGGCAGGAAATATCTCCTCTGATATATCTTCTACATTTCCAGTAGCAGTGTACATACATATTAAAAAGGAATTTGCTCGAAAGTATGTGATTAGATAACCCATCTCATATTTAATGTTAATTTATGAGCATTAGACAAGTTCTCATGAAGCCTTTTTAAATCAACTCATTGCCACGGAGATGATCATTTATATCAGTCCTTGTACTCAGGTAGTAAAATTCCATAATTCACTTCACTTCACTAGATAACTCTCAGCAGAAGGCTTTGCTAGCGCTCAATACATTATCATCAATACTGAGGAATACTATTATTTCTCACTAACAGCATTATTCGTGATGAATGAAGATGCCCTGTATCTGCTACTGGTACCTTTGATGCTAAATAATCCTATTCTCTCCGAATGTAGAGCACGTGGCTGCTCAGAGGAACAGGGAGACTCAGCAGTTCTGTGCTTCAGTCTCAGCTCTGCCACTCACTCTTAGAGACATGGGTGATCCATGTAAAACTCCTAATCCTGTGGCAGCTGCTTACTGGCAAAGCAAAGCTTGACTTCATTGCACCAAGATGCCACCACTTTGTCCTATTCTCTATCAAAGCCTTTTAGCAGTATTTGGGAGTGAGTCAACATGAAGACATGAGACACCCGAAGCTAAGAAGTTATGGGAATCCAAGACACATGGAGTTGGGGCTATTGACACAGAGATTGCATTGGGAGAATTATAGAGATATAGCTAAAACCTTACAGCCTCAGTTTCTATACACTGCTACAAACAGAATACAGACTTTGCCGCAGCCCAATCCTGCCTTCGCTTTCGGGTGGTATTTCCAGCCATCTTGTTCACGTGATTTGAATTGGGAAGCATGATTCATCCGATAAATAATTTCAAAGTTCCTAAGCTATTGGAGACTGTGAAAGGGCAAAGTATTATTAGCATTACAAGCGTGTCTGAAAGACAAAAACCAGATTTGGATTTATGGGTTTGATTTCTTTGCCAAAGCTCGAGTCTGGACATTCAGTTCAGTTTAGTCTGCACATAGAGACCTGCTCTGACTGATCTGATTTCTGGTTTCAGATTCCAAATCCACTCAAAGTCTCTAATATTTATTGCAAGAGGTCAGATTCGCTTTACCCAACCTCCCTGCAATGCTGCTGTAGCACTTGGCCAGCTGGCATTCCAGTCCCACAGTCACATCCATACCTTCTCCTCATGTCCCCCCGGTGGTCTGAAGAGCTAGACAGAACACGAACTTCAGGAGGAAAGAGGCTACAAAAGTTGATGTGGTGTTCAAAACGGCGTTTGGTGAAAGGACATCTAGCAATGTAAGTACTAAGACTATACAATAGGTTTGTGGAGCCCTACATTACCCAATAAATTACTAAATAAAACATGCTTGATATGTACTTGCCATGAATTAATCTATATTTCAATATAATCCTAAAACGTGGGATATATCTAATCTAACATTAGCAATCTCTCAAAACCCATCTCTTTTCATTGAGTAGGAAAGCAACAGGAAACGCCCATTCCCTTTCCGGTATTGTGCAGAGCTTGATTCAGATGAGGCTTCAATTAGCATTTCTCTTGATGAGTATTTGACAAACTATTATTTAAACTATTTCCACTGCCAGGTCTTCGGGAAAATTACACTCAGTGCCAAACAGTCTGTTAAAAATCTTGCCTAACAAGTCTGCACGTTCCACACTTGAGAATTTAAGCAGATGCTTTATACAGCTAAGAGGAAGAGCTCCCTCCCAGCGTCCACAGTGGAATTTCAGGTTGCATTAATGGTGTCCAAATTCCTTCCCACCAGACACATTTCCTACCAAATCATGAATAAAATACATCTTCTGCTCAGGCATTAAAGCACAGAGGAGAAAACACATCAGCTGTGATGTCTTAATGAGGAAGGCTGAGAGATAAAAGGTATAAATTAAGACCCACAAACAGAAAATAGTATTGCTTTTTGAGCCATATGCCTTCTGTATGAACAACTCAATGTCAGTTGGCTATATGTTAGCTAACGTAATAATAAAGTTCGAATGTGTACATATTGTATTATTCAAGGAGTATTTGAAGGTTGAATGCAATCATGCTCAATAAAATATTATAGTTGTCTAGCACTTAATGCATTAGAAAAAGGGCAAAGAGGTAGTGTCTGATAGCAAAGAAGAAAAGGATTACAAAGTGAGTTCAGAGCATTCAAAACCAGGTAAAGTGTTTTTGAGGAAATCTGTTACCCAGACCCCAGAATTCTCAATGACTCTGGACGATCTCTAAAGTGCTCTAGTCACCAAAACAACTGATACATGATGGAAGCTGCTATTTCATGAGATTTCTGCCATTTGGGGCTGCAGCCACCTGAGAATAAGCTTTGTGATATTCCAGGCAGAGAAAGACCAGGAAAGAATGTTCTTCTCTCTTTGAATTGAAATAGAAGATGAAAGCCTGGGATGAATTCCACTCAGGGACCGAAAATTCACCACTCTCTTGTAACATTCACAAGGCTATTTCATTTCTAAAATAGAGTACAAGAAAGCAAAATAATATAAAACAAAATGAAATAAAATAATGCTTACTGCTGTTAAGAACTCTGTAACAGAAGACCGAGGACTACAGTTTGCTAAGACATACACTGTACTTTCAAAGTCTTGATCTATGCTTTACTGCTTTAGTCAAGATCACGTACAAGTTAAGAGCTGTTTCCTATACAATGTCTGCCAATAACTTCAGAAAGTTTTATGGGGGACTGTGCTGGCTATGAGGTCCCAAGTTAAGGCAATAGCCTCAGCATATAAAATGACTTCCCATATTCCCCAAGTTCTTCTGACCTATGTGGAAGAGATGGCTACAACATTGACCTTCTTATCCAAATCTCCAAATGGAACAACAGTCATCTGTTCCTCTTCATATTGCTTTTTCCTTATGCCACAAGGGAAATTACATAAAATGCATAAATAACCTAGAATGAACACAACTAGACACATCTTAGACCCTTCAGAGAGTATGGCTTACCATCTCTCTACAGTCATTCAAAGATGGGGAAATCATTGTTATCAAGTGAGAAGTTTGCTTGAATAGTTATGTAAACTAGTCAATCCTGTAAAACCCTCTCTTTCACCAAGACAGATAGTTTTGTCTTTATACACCCAGCACCACAGGAAGAATTCTCTCCCTTTCTTCGCTCTGTCCTTTGTGCTAAGGCGGTACCCCTTGGACAGGTCAATGAAATGGGACTTCGGACACGTGGGTTCACTTCCTGGGTTAGCACTAAGTGATATTGTGACTTGGTAAAAGTCACCTCACCCCATTCCAGTTTTCCCACCAGCAGACTGCTGTCAACACCTACATATTGTCTTTGGCCTGGGGTACCAATGCTGTGGCCCCAAGGAGGTGTCACAAAGGTCAACACTCAAGGACCATGGTCAGCTTTGAGAAGGAAAAAATCTGTTTCCCTATACTTCTCTACCATACTGCCTCAACATGGAAGTTTCTTCAAGGGTTTCCTGAAAAAACTTGTGTATTTTTGTGGTGGACAGATGGAAAGAAAAAGGTCTTTCTGAGCTCCTCATGCTGGATATCTAATATCAATAAACCTCACTGAAAACCTTAACTCCTGTGAGCTCAACCATCCATGTCTCATAAGGTCGTAATCAACCAATCTGTAACAAGCCTGGAACAGTCACAGGCAATTCCTTCCTAAGCAGGAAGTGAGCAGTTTTATATCAGAAAAAAAATCTGTTTTCTGAAAGGTTTTGAATATTTTGAGAGGCTTTTTTTTTTTTTTTTTTTAACTTTATACTGAACACAGTCTACAGATCCCTGTAGTGTATTTGTATAAGGTTCTGGATACAAAGGATTGCCTTGATTTTCTTTTCCACACAAAGTATCAGGTCTGGATGCTTACTTCACTAACCAAATGAGGTGCCAAAAAGGTACCATTCAGTGTCATCAACGATACGGTTAATTGTTTCCTTTGCTACAATAAATAATTGTGACATCTAAAACAGAGCAGTCAGGGAACCACTGGTGGAGGATGAAGCTTATGGTAAGTGTATTGAGATACTGCTGGCCCAGATTCCCTGTACAAATTAACACTGGTTTCCAGCTTTGCTAATGAACGGCTGTTTCACTTTGCAGCTGGAGGTTTCTACTACAACAAATTCTGAAAGAATTTTTGAGGTAGAAGAAGGAGAGAATGGACAGGCACAGAGACCGAGAAAGCGTAGTTATTGCAAGAGACCATCATTTGGACGTTTCCTTTAAGAGTGAATTATATATGATAATGGCTTCATTGTCATCAAATAGAATACAATTAATTTTATTTTTTAGTATGTTATCAGCAAGCAAACCACCAGTATTAGCTAGATACCATCTGGGAGTGACAGTTTCCTTATTACAAAATATGTAAAAATATGGACTCCCTTAAGGAATCTGTTGCACTACATCTGCTCTGATTTTTGTTATATGCTAATGGATTTTAACCCAGCATATGAAGCATGTAAAAAAAAATAACAGAAAATTTTCAACTAAATTACTTGTTTCACATTTAAAGTGTCACAAAGACAGAGACAGCCACATATGCAGCCTTAGCTACAGGGGACTGGGAAGAAACAAAGAGGTAAGGAAGAGGCATTTCTTACCTGCTGTTTTGTTATCCAAGCCTCTCTCTCAAGAGGGATTCTAGCTGCCCACATAATTAAGGCCACTTGATATGTGAAGGAAGTATTGGAAGTATACACAGCTAAATCTCCAATAAGCTTAGGTGATAACAAAAGATTGTGACTGCTGAAGCACAATTATCTTCCTTATTTCCCTCTGTTCATAATATTTTAAACAATCACAATGATTAAAATGGGCTATTACAATTAAGAGACTATTCTCCAGGGTAGAGGGTTGAATTTTTGTGGTCTTCACAAATTTCCTTAACTTTCCTTGCAACAAGCAGATCTTGAAACTCAGCTGCAATGACAAACTGTTCAGTTAGGTAACGAGGAGCTGTCTGGATTAGACTGAGAATATGGTGGATTAAAAATCCTCTCTGCTGAAATACTGGTGTCATCATCTTTGAAAGAATGACCCATTGCCAGAGCTGGAAATAAATGACTGTGCTGCAAACACAGGGCAGAGGAGGGCTCTTCTGTGGTTTGTTTTTTTTTTTTTTTTCCCGTGTACAATTATGCAGAGCTGTAGCTTTAGGCTAACAGAATTTTTGCACTTGTAAAGCAGTTTGGTATGAATTGCTTTTCCATGGATCTGTGTCCCCAGGCCCTGCACTGTGAAATATACCAGGCATTACATTTTCATTAGCATCAACACAGGACGTTTCTATGTATTAAGCACTAAAAAATATTTCATGATCTGTTTACACTTCATATATATATTAATTAGAGCCGGGAAGTTTTTGACTGCACATAAGCTTTTTGCGTAACTTTTCTTTAAATAAAAGTAATGCACTGCCAGCTGTGGAGTCCCAGAGATTTTCCAGACTATTTGGAAAGACTATCTCTTCTCTTGCTTGTGCATGTATATAAACACGCATATATAAATATATATATACATATATGGCCACACGCATAAATGCTCACACAAAAAATATTATTATTTACAGGTGCAAAGAAGTAATTCACAATGAAGCTCTAAATGCAACATTTTCTAGAAGGGAATATTGTGTAAGTGATTGTACTCTAAATGTGTATAACTTCAATTAACGTTAGTAGGAGGGAAAACTGCTTTACTCCTTTAAAAATTAGTACTTACATGCTTTATACACAGTCTCCTGGCTGATAAATTGGAAGAGCTTTAGAAATATAAATTAATTAAGTTTCACAACACACTGGTGAGCTAGTTAGGTGTTCTTATACTCACAAATAAACCCAAAGGGTTGATTTAGGCGTAAAGAAGCTGCTTGAGTGACAGAACCAGGAAAGAACTCGGGTGTCCCCAAGGTCTGTCGCCCCTTTCCTAACAACCAGATCGCATTGCTTCCAGACAAAGGAAGAAATCCCTAATCAAGAGAGATGTATAAATCAAAACAGAATACTCCCTCTTTTATCCTTGGTGGTCCAAGTTCAAGATTTACAGTTTCTAAAATTTCTATTCTATTACTCGGGAAAACACCTAGATTGAAAATAGCTATGGCCAGGTCAGAAAATTGTAATGGTACTACTCCTACTAATTAATAAGATATAAGAAAAAAAAATGAAAATACAAGAGAAATGTGAAAGATGTTTCTGAATAACGTGGGGTGGTTTTCAAAGAATAAAACTGAATAGTAATATATTCTAAGATACAATACTGTGAGCTGTATTTTGGTGCTTCCCATTGTTACATGACTTTGTACCTGCTGATTCCACTCTTACTCAAGCAGGTTAGACAGTTCGACCTAAATAAATCAATAAGTTTAGACACATGAGTGTCATAACAGGAAGCAATGGTTTATGGTAGATGTTTCTGGCTAGACATTACAGCTTGCCCCTCCTCGCCAAGCGGGTGACTGCTGTCTCCCTGCAGAGAAAGTGCAGCTGGTATGACAAGGGACGGATTTCTGCTGGGCCCAGGGCAGGGGACGGCATCTGAGAACAGGAGTGGGACCTACTGCCCTGATGGGCAGGGAAAACACAGCCTGGTGTGGCCAACCTGAAGAAGGAGCCTAGATTCAAATGCCTCAAGCCCCTGCTTTAGAAGAGGGACAGGGAAGGGGGAAAGCAAGTAGTTTGCTGTGTTAATGGTATAATGAAAACCACCCTTCAGCACCTTGCTCCCCTGTGCATTCAGAGGGGAACAGACCCCTGCAGCACTCATTTACATTTACATGGAAACACTTCATAGTAAGTGGCAGAGCATTATTGCCTCCTCTGATACTCGCTGCAATAGCAAATACTTGTGCTCCATTTCACTGCAGTAGCCGTGCACCAAGACTAACTCAGTGAGCCGCAAAAGCACTTCATCAGGCTTGGGTGAGTGCTCTGATTAAAGCTATTGTTTCCTTTCTAGGGACAGTGTCACCCAAGAGAAGCCCACTTTTGGTATTTTTCCTAATGTTTTGGACAAATCTCCCAGGGAAGCTGAAGAGAGGACTCAGACTACCTTTGAAAGGGAGCAAGTCCTGATGGAGACAGTGGCTCTTGTCCACACGGCCCAGCCCCACCGCCTTTGGCACTTTGATTGAGTCGAGATGTGCTCTCAGAAAGCACAGCTGCATTCAGCTTCAGCAGCCTTTTTAGACACTCATTTTCTGATTCCACATCAGTGTCACCCTTGATTTCTGTGTTGACACGGTCAAGAACGCTGAGGTTTTCTGAACCGATAGCGTGGTAGCACTGACTTTGTGGTGTGTTGACTTTGGACTTGAGCAGTAACTGCCGAGTGCTGGATGGGAGAATTAGAGTTCAGCCTCTCAAAGAGCTGAGGATTCTCCAATGGCATAGTCAGGTGTGTGTAGAAAAGGCCAGGGGGGACTTTATAATGGATCTCAATGAAGTCAGAGCCAGAGTATCATTCCAGTATATTTTTAACAAGATGTTCAGGAACAGATTTAAGTGGTACTTAATGTTCCTCCACCTACAGTACTCGCTGTCACTAGGCGCTAAATAAAAACGACTTACAACCTAGCTTTGAACTTGTGAGCCAGCACAACTGAGCAGGGCTTGCTGAAGGCCCCACAGAGTTCAGGTTCGCGGAGACATAATTAAAATACACAAGACAGATGCTCAGTGAACTCCACCTTTTAATATTTCACAAACAACCTGGATGCCTTTCCTCCTGACTTCCAACACAGATTTTTTTGTCTCCTGATACTCAGTCCACTTGTGTTTAAGATTAATGGCTAGCCATTTGGCTAAGGGCAGTTTTGCCCTAATAACTTTTAAAAGCAGTTTCATACCATTTTTCCAGCCATATTTCCCCCTTAGTAGTGATAACGAAATGAGAGAGAAGCATACACCAACAAATGAGAAAGGTCTTGGCCAACTGATATAGAAAAGTGAGCTAGGATAGCACAAGAAATCCAGCCACTGTCCCCAGACTCCCACAGTACCCATATTGTACCTGTATTCTGCTCAAAGCAGGGGTCTCTTAAGCATAGTTAAGTCATAAGCTTAATTCTGGGCACCAGTAATTCCTGTGAGTTATTTGCCCAGTATCCTCATGAAGGGACTACAGCAGCCAGCAATGCGTGGGGGAAATCTGGGACGTAAATACGACAGGTTCTGCTGGATCAAGCAGAAACACGGGGAAGCATTACGTTTTATGGAACGTAGGAAGGACTGAGGTACTCTGTAACAGGCAGACCTGGAATACCCAGCTGGGAACAGGGAAGCACACATCCCATGCTGTTTTGGCACTCGTGTAGACATGGTACTCAAGCTACCCATTATATGCCTATACTATATGCCTATACTTTTACTTCCAAAAATTCCTTTGTGGAGAGAAGAGGAAAGTTTTTGCGTTGGCTTCATTCCATGTGTTACACCATACTGGAGACTTTCCATTGCTTTCTTGTCATGCAAATTCTACATCCCCCTGAACCACCAGCCAGTATCCTGTATATTACAGTACTCCTAGAGTAGAAAAAAATAATTAATGAAGCCCATGTTTATTATACAAGATACCTAAAAAGAATTGGATGTCTGTGAATCCCAGGCTCCCAAATCAACTTACATATTCTCTCTTTTCTCTTCTCGGTATTCATACACTTACTACCTAATCATTGCATCACTCACAATAGAGGAGAACACTGCAATTCGAACCTGGCACTGACCTCCAAGTGTTCTTAAGAAGACACCAGCGAAGGAACTACTAGAAAGGCAGACCACAGCAGAGGAAGAGTGAGAGGTCTGTTTCATGTCAATGTTTCAAATCACCTCAAGGAAAGGAACACACATTTTTGCTTCTGGGAAGCTGGCTTTGGCAAGTGGGCGAAACAGTGCAAGAGATCTGATATGATGTCAATACCAGATCAAAGAGACTCATCAAGTCAGCTAGTGAGTGAGCTGCGAGCCCTGGGAATTGCTGCTGGATTCCCTCTTGCTTTGGTGCTTTGCAAATTTCTTAAACTTAGCAATATATCTAAGGGCTGCTCTTTCCCTTGTCCTTGCAGATTAACAGATTTTTACTGAAGACATTATTTTAGATATTATTATTTATTAAATAGTATTGTCTATTGCTGTAGATGAAGATGTTATTTTAGCTTATATTTTAGATATTATTATTTCCCTATCTCTGTCTGCTTTAAGCACTTCGCTTTCACAGCACATTAGCAGCCCCCGCAGCCTTGCTTTCCACCTGCAGTCCCTGTAGTTCAGGGACTTTGTTTTCTTCTGCTCCCTCCCTAAATTCGGAGAACTGGCTAGTTAAGAAGTATCAGGATTGATTCAAAGATTAATTCAAAGATTCAGCAACAGCAAAAGACTTGCAATTTGTTTTTAGAAATGCCAAGGGGCTTTTCTTACCTTTTGAGAAAAGAGCTCGGAAAAAGGAACTGGAAGACTCATGTCAGTGATCTATTTAAGAACCCAGCAACCAACAATGTAAGTTTCACATTTTAACAACTGAAATACTCATGTCGTTGTAACTTGAGACATAAAGCAAATCACATTTTAGATGGAGGTATATTCATTTTTAAGACAAACTGTCACGGAAACTGCTTTACACAAAAAGCTTCACTATAAGTTTGGTTTTGTTTGTTCAAAAGCAGGCATATCTGGATGTCTTGATATTTAAAAGACATGGGGATATGATCTCATTTTGCTGTAGATACATGGCATGAGATTTATGCAGGATAATTCAAAACAAGTGTTCTCAGACTCTCTCCTGGCTGTGGATCACAGCTTCAGAGATTCTGAATGGATTGCTAATTGGTGCCTGACAGGCAATCAAGTACAGCAGCCACTCCACAACTCCGCTCTTACAGCAAAATAGGTAAGTGTACTGTGTGTACACAGTTCCCTTCTAGTATGATTACAAATGAGAGAAGGAAAACAAGTTGCACTCACAAGGAGCACTCAGGACCACTAGAAAGTGCCAAAAGTACAGACTGAGAGCCCCTGAATGCAGAATATTCATCTTAAAATGTCAAATTGATACAGGCTTAGAGTGACAATCTCGGGGATTGGCTGACTTAGGTCGGGGAAGTGTTCGTTCAGCTAACAAGAGCTCTAATGCCCAACAAACTCTTTCCATTCATTTCAACAGCCTCTGTGCAGGCCCTGCAGTGGCCCTCTGCCTGTATAATGAGCCTCTATCTATGTAGCAGTGCACAACACCTTCCCCATTGCCTGCTGTTCCTGCAGATGTAGGGCCATGGATGTTTGCAGCCGCTTGCTCTCCCTCCTTCCAATCTTCCCCCATTCCCTCCTGCTCTTTATTTTTCACATTCCTGCTCCGCGCTTCCCAAAATCTCAGCCCAGGTCTGGTCTCCCTGGTCTGTTTCTTAGAGTGCTCACCCTGTCCCCTTTCTCTCCTATTTCCCTACAACTTCCAGCTTGTCTTTTCCGCCTTAACTAATCTGCTGCCCTGATGATTAAAGGTTAGCAAAGTTGGCACAACAGATACAAGTCCTGCAACAGGAAATGACAGGTGACCTTTCACAGCGTTGCCTGCCTGCCTGTTGCTTGTTTGATACTAATAATGTGTTGCCAAAAATAAAAAGGATGAAATAATAAGGCAAATCTGTTTAAACATTTAGTAATCCCTTAGATATCCATATAGCTACTCATACTGCTGTAAATCCCCGGTAGCTTCTCCAGGTTTAGTGAAATTATTCTGTGTTTATAGGCAGGAAAAACAACACAAGAGTCCTGCAGGGTAATCTTAGCTTACAAAACAAACAAGAGTCCGGGTGCTCCGAGGGATCTACACTCAAACAATCGGGACCCTCCAGTGACTGCAAAATTTGGAGGCATGCCAAGCTTGCCATTTATTTTTGGTTTTGTTTGTTTGTTTCCAAGCACAGGTACTCTCTTTTTATTTATTTATTTATTTATTTTCCAGCAGAGTAGTACCCTATTCCTTTAAAAGCTCATGTTATTTTAGTGCAAAAGGGTCTCCCTCTTTCACTCTGCCTCTCAGCCTTGAGGTTCGCATTGCACTGATAGCACTAATCTCTGAAGAACCTTTTCAGGATCAATGATTATAGTACTGCTAGCCCCTTGTTTTGCAGACTTTTAAAAATAAAATAAAATAAAAAAAATACCCAGCACAATCAGGACACATTCCTTTTCATCTCCGTCTTTCTCATAATTTTCCATGGCAGAGTTCATGTCAAAAATGCTTGGTTTCCACCCTCCACCCAATTGTAAGCTCTTCAAAGGGAGAGAATAAAAGTTGGAGCCTGAATCCCAGAGCAAATGCTCCTGCAGCCATGCTCAAGCCAGCTTTTGAAGTCTTTCGGCTCACCTCTTGATGCCAGGCAGGCCCCTATTATTACCAATGTTGTTAGCCATTTCAGCTCCATTTCCAGGCCTACATGGACAAGAGAGCAAGGGAGGCCCTTTCATGTCAGGCTTTGCAAAGCTGCTTCAGTGTTTGAAGGATGAAAGTCGCTCTTGTTTGTTCTTGCTGCGGTGCACAACATTTGGCTTAAAAAATAGAGGATGTTGCCTTTCTTGAAGTGGACTGTGCATTGCTGGACACAATCAACACTAATGGCAGCTCTGCTGTCAGGGTTTCAGGATTTTTTTTTTGCTTAAAGAATGTAAATAGCCGAGCGTAGCGGCAGCAGGATCTTTTTTAATTTAGAAAAGTAAAATACATTTGTGCAGATATCAGGGGATAGGAAGGGGGGGTGGTGGAGAAACAGCCATTTCCTCATGACACAAGTACAGATGAGAGATTATTTTAATGAGGCCTGAGTAATGAGAACCCTTAATTCAGGGAGAGCAAGAGGAAAAGCTTTTCCCCTGTCCTCGAAGCAGCCAAAACAAAGCTGACTTATCCCAGACACAGGAGCGGTCTGCGAGCCCCACAGAGAGCCTCTGCCTGGCTTCGGCATGCGGCCCGCGGCCGGACTGATCCCTTGCCACCTTCCAAGGGGAGGTCAGAGCAGGAGGATGAAACCTTCCTCTCTTTGGTGCTGTATTGACAGGTAGAGGTTTTCATCACCGTAGCCTCTTTTTCAGGCTCGTTATGTCCTTTCTCAGTCCATGAGTTTCTACCCACACTTGCATTTTGAAGGGAGCCAGGAAGGGGAGGATAAGGAAAAGGGGAAGGAAAAACAAACCCCCTGAAGCTGAACATCCTTTTCCAGGGAACGAAAACCTGAAACTCTGCGGCTGACACTATCCTCCAGCAAAACTGCAGCAGCGAGGTTGCCAAGATAAGAGAACCCCAAGCTAGCAAGCAACTAAATAAATAAGTACATGGAGAAAGGAAGTTTTTGTTTTGATTTCTCGTTAGTCATGATATTTAGCCTTTTATCGCAGCGACGTTCCCATCCACCCCCTTGAAATCCGGTGCTATATATTCTTCACTAGTAACAACAACAATGCTAAGAAGTCTGAGAGCAGGGAACAGGCGGTCAAATGTACTTCTTGGTCCAGCTGTGTTTAGTTTTCAGATGCCCATGTGTTCCTTGTTAGGCTGTCTTCCAGCCCTCCTCTGCCTTCTTTTCTATTCTTCACAGTCCAAAACTATGAACCAATTACAGACCACAGAGTCAGCTATTTACCCCCTCCTGCCTTTACACAGCTATTTCCTGCCTGCTATCAGCAAAGTTAGACAAAGATGACAACAAGCCCAAGGTTTTTACCATAAGTTGAACCATAAGTGGGGACCTGAAAACACCCTAAAGCTGTTATATTTTGTGTAGGGGAAAATTTGAAAAGGATTATCCGAGGAAAGCAATCAGCTCCAGACTGAAATCTATCTCACTGGTGTTTATATGATAAAATAATTGCCATTTAGGCCTCTATCACACTTGGAATATGAATCATATGTCTGGAGGGGTCTCCTGCAGAGGTTCGGGGGCAGAGCTTCCTTCTTCTCCCTAGTAGCCTCTCTGGAGGTGCACATGAGTCTCTGGGCCAAAGAAAACAGTTGTGATTACGGAGTGATAGAGGCAGCCACACGCTGATTCAAGGACCTACAATCTTCTCCCCTTCCACCCTCCCCCTCCCAAAAGCAACAAGTCTGTAAAACTCATTCACTTGCCAGAGGCTGTTTATTCTGTTTAATGGCCACCTATCACCCCTTCACTCATTCTTTTTAGATTTACTAGACAAGCACAAAGCAAATTAGTGCAAAATGCTTTCAGTCAAGTGTCAGGTGGAATCAGACTTGATGAATACTATACTGCTGGGCTTTATAACTCTAGGAACACATATACTGACAACACTGTCTCCTTCAATTAAAGCTATGCTGCCTGTTTTCTGGATCCCTCATCAAATCTTCCGCCTGCCCCCCCACACCCCCACCCCAAGTCAAACCTATAACTTTTTAATATCTTATTTTAATAAAGACATTTGGACATGCACTGTGATGGTGCAAATGGAGAAATCTCAATGCTGGAATTTTTATGATGTGTTTCAAAAACTTACTCTTCAAAGGAAATGTTTCAGTGACATGCTGATCTGCGGCAAAGTGTGGATATGTTCAAAAATATCACCGTGTCTGAACCTTGTAATGTAATATTTATAGTATAAAGCCTGCTAACTTGCCATAAAAATGAGTCTCCATTGTTGCTCATCCATAAACACACAAGGCCAAAGGGGTGGGGGTAAGGGTGGAGAGGGGACCTGGTTGCTTCTTGACAAGGCAGGGCAGAGGTGTACTTTCCCCTTAAAGCTGATGCGTGGCGCAGTCCACAGGCATCAGGGGAGAGCGTAACCCCAAGGGGAGCACAGGGGTTTCTAGCTGCGTGACTCCCATTAAAGTCAATAGGAGCCATGTGGCTGAAACCCACACACAGATCTCAGAAAATTCCCCCCCTGAGCCAAAAACATTCCTCTGAAGATGGATTGTATCTGATGGGCACAGCTCAGAGTAATGAGCTGCTGATGCCGTGCTGCCCCAGGGATGCGGTGTAATGCAGCTGGGTTTTGCTGGGACACTCAGCTCGTGGAGCGGGGCAGCACGGAGCGCAGGACATCCCACACCACCCTAACGTGCTCAAAAAGGCTTCTTTTTGGTTTTCCCTGAGCTCAGGGATTGTGATTAAAGCGAGTTTCTCCGAGCACCGGGACATCAGCCACTGTAATTACAGCGAGCAGACAGCTAAACCAGAAATAGGCACAGAGCGATAACAACCCCACCGACGGACAGGGAGCTGCTTTGAAGAGGGAGAGTCCGCAAGGCTGCCTGGAGGAACGACATCCGTCATATCGCTGTGGCCACACAGGGGCCACTCTGCTCCAAGCCTGTGTGCCCGAAATGCTCCTCCAGCAGAGAAAACGGAGCGACGGCTGCAGACTGACATTAGGATACGTGTTTGTTTTTTGTTTTTGTTTTTGTTTTTTTTTCCGGCAGGTAGAGCAAGCTGATGTTAGTCTCATGAAAGGCTGTTGTCGTCAGAATTTTCATAACAACAATTTAGTAGAAAACAGACATGTAAAGAAGCTACAGAGAAATGACACACTTTTTAAGGCATTCTGATACCATGGTGATGAGAGTGGTATAAATAATATAGCAAGAAGGACGGATCCAGTCCTCTGAATTGAAACCATCTTATGTCTCTTTTCAAGGCCTAGTAAGAATAAACAAAGATACTTCAACCTGATAAATTAAATAAGCAAAACATCATCATTTCATGTCCGCTGCTTAAATTCCAGATAAACTGCATATGACTGTGAAGCTGAAAGGTAGTATTATAAATAAAAAGTATTGCTATTCTCTTTCTTCTTCAGGACACAGTGGATTTCACAGACAATGTCTGGTTCTGTAATATATTATAATTCCTAAAAGCAACCCTAAACAGGGATGAGAGAGACAAATAAGGACCTTTACGCAGGTGTATTCCATGAAGGTTTTTTATGGATGCCGAGTTGAGGATAAAATCTAATTTACAGCTCTAAATTGGAAACATGCACAGACCCTTTGGAATGTGTGTTGTTAGTAAGCTAGCTCAGAAGTCTGCATTAACTCATGCCCAATTGCTGTAAGGAGAAGAATATTATAATTATTTCCTCTACTGCTGTTTGCTCCACCTGAGAGCAGAAAGTGCCCAAATTAATGCAAGTATAACTGAATGGGGCTGACCATTAATTTTGTTCTAATCACCCCCACCCTCCCCAATAAATTCAGTGATGGGGAAATAAGGAAACTATTTTCACTCGCTCAGCGTTTGCACTTTTAACATATCCTTTTTTCTTTTTTTCCTTTTCAAATCTGCTTGTAGCCGCTGGAAGCTACCCGCATGCTGATAACCCTTTCAGGACAAACAAGTACAGTAGGGGAAGGAGGACAGAAAAAAGACCATCTTGAAGATACTGCCCAACACACTGGCTCTCCCTCTCAGCTATGATCAGAGAAGTGACGCTTAAGGCATAAAGACGGTGCCAGCTGTAACTGATCTGCTACATACAAATGCCCTGGAAGTCAGAATATGTGATACAAAACTAAAACGTGCACTTCATATAGGAATACGCTGTTGATGTTGGGGCAGGGCCATTTGCAAAAATGATCCAATATTTGACACCATACAAGATGTGTGTACCAGTACTTACTGACATTTCACATACAAGTATGCAGTAAATTCAAACCCCCACGTACTGCACACTGCAGTCCTACTACACGGGAGCTCTGGGATTCTTAGAAATCCCCAGCCAGTACAGTTTCTGAGTGTTCCTCACTAAAAATATATGGTAGGAAGGGAAAAGCTGTTCTCCCTCCCCTTTTGTTTTCCTAGAGAAAAAACAGTGATACAAAGAATAGGATTAATCAACCATGTTTCAGCCATCTCTGTAAGTTTACATGTCTGGAAGTCTAAATTAGTCATTGCGGCTCTGTCTGTAGCCAGTGAAGGGAACATGGTAAATATTTTTCTCATGCCATCTTATTTTTGATAACAAACTTATAAATAGCACCTTATGGAGGCTCCACTTCCTACATGGAGGGACCTAAGCTACTCAAAATGACTGTTCCAGATTTGGCAGGGGCATGCCGCCCATCCTCAGTGCTGGGCTCCTCCTCTGAATTCGTTCAACTACAAGGTGGAAATTCTTTACCAGAAAATGTCATTTCCCTTTTCCTGGGAGCTTGCCTTAACAGCACACACGATACCAAATCCTGCAGCAGAATTTCGGCAGATATAAATCAGAACAGTTTCATTGTCCAGCCCGAGCCTTTTGACTGTTCCAATCTTTTTCTGAGGCAAGTGAAGAAAGAGCACATTTTTGTAAACAGTGGAAAAATGTATCATGGAAAAGTCTACTAAGGAAACCTGTGAAAACAAACCTGTAATGTTTACAGCAATTGTCTTCTCTCATCTGTGGTTTAATTTCCTATAGTATCTATCACAGGGTTTTACTAATTCCACAGAGAGCTGAGAACCTGGTATTTAATCCTGCCAGGGAAAAGCAGCTAAGAATAAAAATTTCACCTACAAATCAAAGGTGCAGAGTTATCCTTCCTACTAAATAATTCACCAAGATTTAATACACTAGCTTTAAAAACAATTATAGAAACAAAACCTGTTTCAATTTCCTCTTTCATTTTAAGATGTGGCTAATATTAAATTAAGATCAGAGGCTCGTATTTGAGGCACTTAAACCAGACTCCATGTGTGTCATTGCTGTCTCACCTGTTGGTTTTTTAAGGTCATTAGAAGAAATGAAAGTTGCCGGATTTAATTACTCTTCTTACACTGGGAAAAGTGGAAGAAAGTATCAGTAAGCTGGATTTATGTTTGGTGAAAATGTTTTCCAAAAATAAAACAAAGGATAAATAATAAATAAAAATAAAAAGAAATATAAGGCAGTTATTGAAATTAAAATTGCAACATTTAAAAGGATGAGAAACATAAAGCATATGACAATATAATTTCCATATAGGCTTATGTACTCTGGTTAGGGTTGTTGGCTCTGTGGACTCTAGAAATGTTTTCAAAAAATCTTTAATAGTTCCCTGCCTTCTTGACTAGATAATGAAAATGTAATGACAGATTCTAATCCTCCAGTCCTTTTATCTTGTAACATAAACAATCCTACAATGGTTTAATTAATAAAAAACAGAAGCCCAGACACCCAGCTTCTCCCACAGAAAGGGTGTCAGTCAGAGGCCACAGAGATTTACCTCTGCATTAGTGGAAAGAGAAGAGATGTTCTGACACCAAATTTTCATTGGAAACAAAGTTTGAGAACTAGATAATAAAGAAATCTTTTTTTTGGAAACCAAAAGATGATGATTCGGCATCAGTAACACAAAACAGACAAAATAGTCATTGGCAAAAGCCTAACACGGTGTCTCTGGTGAGGAGTCTCACCACTCCTATTTCTAATTCTAACTCTAATTCTAACTCTAATTCTAACTCTAATTCTAACCATGGGATCTGGAGGTGCACAGTGCTGCTGTGCAGATGAGGCAGCAGCAGGACGAGGAGGACGCAGCGGCCCTCGTGCTGTTAAACAGCAGGAACATCCCCAGCTGAACGCTGCCAGTGAAGTAGTTACTCAATGAAAGCAATCGGGGGCGGGGGGGGGAGATGGGGCATGATCCTGGTGCTAAGACTGCGGCTGCCACCTGACCAGGAGCAGCAGAACAAATTTGGGCTCAGGGTGAGGTTAGAGGTCTGCACAAAAGCTCAGCAAAACGTCCTCCCCTTCCGATTCAGTGCTGGGCTTTATCGGCTATTTGCCTGCAGGTCTATGTGAGAAAATGTGTAAGGCAGGGCAGGGAGGAACAAAGGGGCTTCCTTCTCGCCCAGGGAAGGCATGAGACTCTGGAGAGGGACTCACAGCACCAAAAATGGCTTCTGGCAATATCTACAGGTGGCAGGGACCTCAGTATGAACTGGTGAGGAGCCTGAACGTGGTCGGAGGAGGACAGCCAGCCCTCAGGGAAGTGGTCTGGGAGACGAGACCACGTATCCAGAGGGATCGAGTCCTCACATGGACTTTGCAGCATGTGGCTGGTGGGAAGAGGCCACGCTCTCTCCCTCCTTAGTGCAGAACTACTTCTCTCGTTATACCTACGTCACTGCAGTCAGCATATGGCTCGCTATCTCCAAAGGTTATTTTACTGACAGCATTTTCTAGCGTAACGCGAAGCCATAGTCTGCGCTGACTGGCTCTGAGGAAAAGCCAACACTGTCTGCTGGCTGAACCACAGAGCTGGGATTCGGGAGCCTGAAGAGCTTTTCCAGCTCAGCCAGTGGTTCGCTCCACACTTCTGACTACGCCGCTTGGACTCAGTTCTCCCTGGTGAAAGGAAGGGGTAACAACATTCTCCGTTGTGGGGTGACTAGAAACTTAATTAATGTTTGCTATGTGTGATGATCCTCAAAGGGGAGATGCCAAACATCACAAAGCACTTGGCACCTCGTTTTCTCTCACAGTCTCCAAGTCAGCTAAGCGTCTTGATTATCATAAAATCACACAATAATCTGTGTCTTTTCTGCCTGTTACTGCTGGTGGATTCATGACAAGAACTGCATAAAAATGATTCCACTTTCCCAGACTCCACAACTCATATGGCAGGCCAAGAGAGAGCCTGACAAAGAGGTGAACTCTTCTGCACCCATGTCACTTTTTCCCATATTTTACAGCTTCAGAGAAGTGTGTTGAAGTTCACTGCCTGCTACCTGGTTGGCAGGTCTTGCTCAGAAATTATTTCATTCATTATCAGTACATTTTCAGAATTGGGTGCTTTTACACTGCCAAAGAGTAAGCGCCATAAAGTGGTTGTGAAAAATGCGTTGGCTGACATAAACCAGCCTCTGTTGGATGCACTAAATATGTCAAAGCAAACTCAGATGGTCCTTTAACTCAGTATATGCGGCATCATGGGGAAAAGTGCATTCTTCTCCCAGCAAGCAAGAATAACAGCTCAAACACTTAAGGACTCCACCTGATTTCTCCCTTGTGAAACAAAATGTAGATTTTATTACCCACCGTATAACTCACTCTATTTATGGTTTGCATAATTTTTCCTCTTTCCAAATACATTTCATTTTATCAGCTTCAGGGGCTTTACACCTGACGGAGCCAAAGTCTGAACTGTGTCATTTAAAGACATCTCAGAAACCACAAGGCAGAGGTAAGGCTTGCTATCATGTATATTTTCAGGCCAAGTTTTTGCCTCTGTTATTACTCCTACAATACCTCCCTGGACCTTCACAACTCTCATTTTACCCTCAGTACAAATTAGGATAATCCCTGGTTTTGGACAAGATTCACTACCCAATCTAAACAGCCCATATACTAAATCTATTGCAAAGCATGATTTCCTGAACATTTCAAAGATGGATTACAATATCAGTTGAGTACACGGTTCTGGAAGAGAAGGAAAAAAAAAAAAAGACGTAAGTATGTCCTCGGAAAAATGATACCACATCTTGCAATGTTCCTTTAAAAAAGGGAAGAAAAGAAAAAAAGAAAAGAAAAGATGGCTGACTGCCAGAGTTTTGTGTTAACTTGAAGTGCAGAGGTGATTTTTAATGCTTCAAACATCATTCATGAAATATTATATATATAATTTGTACTCAAAATAACATGCAAGCTCTCCAAGGAAACATTAAAATAAATAGCTTCTTTAACTCTTTTGTACCTTGATCGTATCTTATTTTGATGAATCAATAAAAGAGAGACGTAAGATTGATGTAGGACAGATCAGTAGGGCAATCATGTACTTTATTACATATTTATGAGTCTGAAAGATCAAAGGATGTTTTTATGCACATAACTTGGCAAATGTGTTTTGCCACATTCAGATATATTCCAAGTGACTTTAGCAGGAATGTGAAAGAAGCTGGCATGCTGCC
This sequence comes from Anser cygnoides, assembly GCF_040182565.1. Classification (NCBI taxonomy): domain Eukaryota; kingdom Metazoa; phylum Chordata; class Aves; order Anseriformes; family Anatidae; genus Anser; species Anser cygnoides. The sequence continues at coordinate 4,839,272 of NC_089883.1, forward strand.
CACAGTGCTATTTGGTAAGACTTTGAATGATGGTGGGATTACAAACCATGATAATAAAAACACATACAGCATAACATTGATGCATGTAAACAGTATATACAAATGCATATGTGTGATCTTAAAATGTGTGTATATACAACATATTGCATTTTCTGCACACGTGCATACATATGCAAACTACAGCCTTGATTCAACATTTCTTTAAGTCACTGGAAGTCTTTCATTTTCCTTAGAAGACACCACATCAGCCCTTTAATGCAAACAAGAGAGGGGAAAAAGGTTGCCCTCCAACCGTAAAACATTAGGTTATGGACTGCCACGAGCAAAAATCAGGCAATGACAATGTTTGCAACTACATTCATTCATCAGCATGGCACACCCATTCCCCTTGGGGTTACCTTCAGGTGCTACCACTGCTATGTGGGCAGCGAGATGGAAGAAATATCTCCTTTACTATCAGAATCGTAATTCTGTCTTCTCTCAACTTTGGCACATGGACATTTCAAACCCTTCTCTCACACCGACACCAGTTTTTGACATGAAATGCCTCAGTGTAAATGGACAGGGCACCCAGCTATGGCTTAATCAGAGCCAGAGGTAGGTTGATCCGCACACATGCTCCGACACCCAACTGCTATCACAACTCTGCACCAGTGCAGAGGTTGCAGACTGTGCAACAGGTTTCCTATGTGATCCAGGACAAGTCACTTTTTAACATGGTTTGGAGAACATCAATTTCCTAACAATACAAAATACTGCTGTTTTCAGAACTGCTCATTACAAACAACCCAGCTGAGGAGCTATACTCTGCAAGTCTGACCCAAAGTGTGTCTCAAATAGGGCTAAAACATTCATGCACCCAGAGTCATCAGATCCCCTTCTTACATCCTCAGAATGAAACTGTCACTTACTGTCTATTTTCAAAGTTAATAATAATACTTCCCAAACACAGAAGGGGATGAATAAGAAAATTGGCTCCTGTGAAGATACAAAGATTGACAAAAAAGCATGCATCTTCCTAAAACTGAGACAGCAGGACTGGTACCATTCACCTCTTACAGTTTTCTTATTATTATTTAAAAGTTAATGGTAATTTTTTGTTAGATTTAGCAGAACTTGATTGACTCAAAGATGCTGTAGAAGCCTGTCAAAATGTGCTAAAATATACAGTACCTGCCAACACTACATAGGAAACATCAGGATATTACCTGCAGCTACGGGAGGGGTGGGCCTTGAGATCTGTCACTGCTTGAAAGGTGCTACCAGCATTTAAAATAAAAAGCTACTGAAAATGACGCTACTAATTCGGGCTGGTTATTAGAGTGCCAGTGCAGAAGTATTAGGGATGGAAGAGACACCCACCTTCGTCTCCTACTGCATTCTCAGTTCAAGTAAATACTCCCTTACTCAGGCTAGTTTAAGTGTTAAGCAACAGTATTTCCTCCACTCCCTTTGAGCAGCTGCTCAATGGTATCACAGATCACACCAGGAGATTTCGTCCTATCATTAGGGCTGTGATGGATTCCAGTTGGTGGTTCTGGCTATTAAAAAACACCACAGAGAGTTTCCCTTTCCTTCTGTTGCTCTCTTCCTCTTTGCTCATGGAAGCAGGCAGCTCTCCTCCACTTCCCCTGCCCCACTTTGCTCCTAAATCCTCGCAGCTACATACATTACTTTGCTACTTGGCCTGTTTGGCTATTATACATTTTCCAGCACAACCCTGCTGACTATGAACCTCGATATTCCTTTTCTAATTTATTTTCATGTCAGTGTGAGTCAATGCCTAGAATAATCATTTGACCTTGGTATTTACACCCTTCCAACATCAACAAGGTGTACTCATGGTTCATAGTAGACGTTATTTGGCCAGGCCATATTACTTTGTTAATGTTTTGTTCATTCTTTGTAAGTCTTTCAATCTTCCTGATCTATTTATTTCTATCTTTTCTGGACTGTCTTCCTTTTGTCAGTATCATTGTCACTGAAGTGCCCAGAAATGAAGTATTCCAGTATCTGTGGTATCAATCCCTACATGCTGTGTCTACCCTAAGTACCATTAGGAAATCTCTCATACTGATATCTTCCCAAGTGGTCACCTTAATGGCTGTCCTAGACAGCCTGGACTCCAAAGTAATTTCCACCATGCTATCTATACCGGCAGATTTATTGCTTTTAGCTTTTTTTCCAAGTTTTAGCTGTCTTTATCAATAGTTACTTTCACAAAGGTCTCCTTAGAGTCTCAGGGGTTGATTCAATGAAGCCTTTCAGCTGCTGTTTAGAGTTAAGCACATGAATAAACTTCCATTTGAAGACAATAGGACTAAATAGCTTACAAGACAATATACATTTAAGTGTTTTTGTAAATTAAGCTGTAATTGTTCAGCAGTCTTGTGGGATTTTTCTTTTCTTTTCTTTTTTTTTTTCTTCTCCTTTTTTTTTTTTTTAAAGGAAAAAAAATCCAGCCAGCTCATCTCTGTATTTAAGACTACATTTCTGGTTACCCGCTGGTAGCAAGGCTGTTATTTTCGAAAACTACTGATGGATTCTTTTCGACCAAGTGTTTATTAAGATAACAATTATTTAAAACCCCACCTCACCACATCCCCAAGCCACACCCGGATCTTTCTGTGTGCAGAATTTAGCAAACAAGGGTGTTACGAGCTGTGAGCTCCAACAGCACTAGGCAACATTGAACTGCAGCAAACTCAACAACTTTGTTATCCTAAATATTAGCACTACCGATGAACCTTTACTCTGTTTCAATAGACACATAATTAATTCATTTACAAGACCTGCAGGAGGAGGTTTGTCTCCACAGGAAGGGGCTTTGGCAGATTTGTTGGCAGCGTTTCAGGTGGGTGGGCTCCATTTACAGTGCTATTCACGAGCTTTTGTTCACAATCAGGAAAGTGCCCTGAAGTTAGTCTGGGCTTAATTATTCAGTTATAAGTCCCTTTGACTACAGGATGATTTAGCCCCTATTCTCTCTTGGTTTCATCAGGGCATCCTTTGGCAGGGTGACATCAAGTAGGATGATACAACCAAAGCATCTCTGCTCTCTCCCACTCTCTCTAGAGGCTTCCAAGGACTCAAATGTGGACAGATGTCTGGGCCCCGCTGCTGGTGAAGTCTACATATGAAATACTCTGCTTTTGGGCATGCAACGCAAATCCAGTAGTTCCTAGTGAAGAAGCCTCTAGTCCTTTTTTTTCCCTTCTCTGAATGGTGGAACATCATTAAGCCCTCAGGTCCCTCACCACCCTTGTTCTGCACAGGATCTTTAGGGAGGAAGAACAACTTTGTTATTACAGACATGGTAAAGACTCAGGAGGCTACAACTACAGGAGAAGCCTAGAAGCCTGTTGGGAACAGACATGGCATCACTTTCTACGTGCCCCCAGAATGGTTTTGGAGAGTGACAGGCAGGATGAGCAAAACCATGGCCAGGACCGTTCTCACAGTTCACCAGGACAGATGATCCTGTTTAATTTACTAGTACAAGTGTAGCCAGGGGAAGGCAGTGAAAGCTTTCCAGTTACAAGAGATACATATGTCAAAATACTCCACAAAGAGTAAGTCAGGGTGAAAAATACTTAAAATTAAAAACCGCTGAATGCGGCAGAGCAACGTATTGTCAGCAAGCAACTATATAAACAGGCTTTCCTGTTCTTGTCTTATTTAGACAGAAAAAGAAAGGAGAAAATTAAAGATGGCAGCACACTGATACTGTTCGGGGATGCTGTCATCTGTTACACTCTCTAGCTGACTACTCGGCTGAGCTAGCTAGAAAGCTGTATCCACATAACTGAAGGTGAGAATTTAAAGCGAGAGTTAGACTGGTTCACAAAACTACATGGACATGTTTATTGCAGTGTAATAGTGGCTTAATTTGAATTTGTTAAAGTTAATTAGAAATGGATTTAATGAACTTTGAGTAAGTTGCCATTATGCCAAAGTAAAATTATCCATACAGCCTTTTATTCAGCTTAACTATCTCAGTTTAAAACCTCTTCAGATCATGCCAGAATTTTTTTTTTTTTGTCTTTGTGTAGACAAATTCCTACACAGAAAAAACACCCTCGCTCAGCTGAAGACAGTGGCCTGAACTTATTCCTTATGTAATCCCCTTTGTCAATATGTTTATTGTCGCATACAGCTCAGGATCAAAGGACATTCAGCTAGAAGATATAATTAAAAAGTGAGGATGTAATAGACAAGCCCATCTTCTGCTCAATCAGCTCTTACTTAGTCCTGAGATCTGAATTTCACACAGGCTTGCATAGGCCTAGAGGTCAAGAGTTTGGTTCTTCTAGTGAATCTAGAGAGGCTTCTTGTCTTGTCCTTTGCCTCTGAAACAACAAGATCACCTGTCTTGCACAGCTAACCCAACCCAGCCCAGCTGCAAACTTTTCGTGTGATCCAGCTGTGATATGTTTGGCTATGATAAAGCTTTCTTTGTCTTCAGTTTATGGAACTCTCTACTACCAAATAACTGCAACATAACCAGCAGTTCCTTTTCCTTCTAGCTGAGGTGGTTCTGTACAAAAACATGAAGAATCCATTCATGGTGGGTCTGGGAATAATAATAACTCTGCTCATTTTTTTTTCTCATTTAGGGAAGATTATGGTAACCGTGGTACGAATAACAACGTCCTGTTTGGCCTGGCCCGCAGCTAGGGTCTGAGGTAGGATCAGAGGATCCTCAGTGACTGAGTTTAGGCACAAAGCTTTACTGCCCCTCACTGAGAGGGGTTTCTTGAACGACCCCAAACAGTTTACATGACCTTGTTTTATTTTGCTATGTGATAGACTATGATCGTATCTGTTCTTAACCTTTAGGATTTCACGTGTGTTTTCATCAGAGCTGCCTACACTTAGAACACTGATCACAGAATTACAGAGTACTTTAGCCTACAGGGGGTGCTGGAGGTCATCTAGTCCAACCCCTGGCTCAAAGCAGGGCTAACTTTGAAGTTAACTATTAAAAGTGTTTAGTTCTATGAAATCATCTCTCTGGGCTTTGTGAGCACTAATCAAGGGAGGTTGATACCAGACCTGTGCAGTCAGTATGAACCTCACTGAGGGTACAAAGGTACAGAAAGAAGGTTTCTACCCTTAAAGTTAACAGAAAAGCTTCCAGTGAGCAAGAGAGGAATCCATCTCCAAGCCTACAGTTGACCAGGAAATATAACGCATGCCCTCAGTTACACAGCAAAGCTCTTTTATTTCTCTTAGTCATTCTTATGACAAACATCTTTCCTCGAGCCTTTATTTTATGTCTAATTATGTTCAGCTTTCTTTCCGAGCTTAAAAAAAAAAGGTTAGATTTCATATGGGGAAGGACACATGACTTTTGCTGTAGACTACAGCTTTTTAATGTCTAGCAGTTTGAGCTGTTGGGTTTATTATTGCTTCACGTTGAAAAATATTGGGAAACTTCTACAGAACAGTTCAGCCATTTCTAGGAATAAGCTTCAGGAGGAAAAAATGCACCAGTTGTTTTGAAAGGCTTAGATTTTTTTTTTTACTGAAACTCCACTAATGTGCATTGGGGGACTGTCTCAAAATGTGGTAGAGGCCAATGCAGGAAAGAGAGGTATCGTTCACTGTCCTCATGAATATTCAACAAAATGTGGCCAAATTGTAATCCTCTGCAAATCACCATCTGCATATGCTCAGTAGAGGTTTGTTAGAGGCTAGCAGCACAATTCCCAGAGCATTCTGTCTTAATTGCATATATGCCATATCTCCCACAGGGCTGTACGCCAACCACATGGGCCTGCTCCATGCCCACCTCATCCACTGACCTAGATTCTTCCACAAATTGTACCTCAGGAGTGGCTGCAGCTCAGCTTAGATTTACACACAAGGAAAAGAAGTGGATATTTCCAGAACTTGAGAGTGGCTATGAGACAAGAAGAGGCAAGTTCTAGACATAGCAAGAAAGTACAAGGGGATAAAGGAGGTGCAGTGTTCAGGTTACGTGTTTGAATAAGAGATTAAGATGGTAATAAGGTATTTTGCCCACATTAATTTTGCCTGGTGATAAAGCATCTGGGATGAGATGTCAAAGAGATGAGCAGATGTCTAGGCTTGGCTGCTCTGAGGCAAGTCAGTGCAGCAGTATCTCCATCAGGAAAGGAGCTGAGTTGATAAAAGCCAAAATTATTATTACGATGGAAATGATTTGGATACAGATGAAGATGAGGTCAGAGAACACTGCCCTGAAGAGTTTAAAAAAAAAAAAGAAAAGTGTCTTAAGAGGTCATTGAAAGAGCAAACAGGAAGTTAAGGGGAGGAACAGGTTCCAGGACAGAGCCTTTAAACCAAGATTTCAAGACAGAGATTATAATCAGAGCTGTCAGATGTAGCCAAAATGTCAAGGAACATATGAATGGAATAATGGCCTTGAGATTTGGCCCTGAAGAGGTTACTAGAGACCTTGGCAAGAGCAGTTCCAGTGGAGTGGAGAGAACAGAAGCTAGAATGAAATACAGAGTATTATTACACACTAGAGTGATTGGCACCAGAGGGATCTGTTCATCCCACGGGCCATTTACTGGAACCTGATGGGCTAAATCCTTAACTGGGCTAAACTGGCTTAACTCCTCCGGAAGTTTTGTCAGCTTACATCCCTCAGAAATTCCATCCAGACAAGAAAACCTAAAACACGCTTGTCTTTTTCATCATCATCTTTTTCTCCTTTTTTTTTTTTTTCTTTTAAATGAAGAAAGGAATTTCAAGTTTATTTTAGGCCCTCCTATGTGAAATAATCCCCATGTCCTGCAATGTAATCCTTTTCCCCAAAGATCTAGGAGTGGAACACTTTCTGTTTCTTTATGTTGTCTAAACAGTATAAAATTAGGCAGATCTTAAGCTAGCTGCTCTCATTACACAGTTTGATGAATCTGAAAGGGTAACAAACTCCAGGATGAACAATTAGTCATTTAGTCTTAACAACAGCTTTCTTCCTTTACCCACTCCTCTTCCTATAAATTTCTTTTAAAAAATGAAAACAAAAACAAAAAACCCACTTGCTATGAATTAGCTGAATTATTAATCTCTTGTCCTTTGCAGACTTTGTGTGTTGGACAATAGCCAGGGGATCACAGCACCATGTGCTGTTGCAGGTATTCCCCTTAGAGATAGAAGACATATATATTCTTAGACATGCAATAAAACTCGGATCTTTAGAGTATGTATGAGATGATCTCCCTTGACACTTTGTTTTTAAATCATCTATTTGCTGATTTAAAACCAATGAGTTTGAGCAAGTCTGGAATCAGATCTATTTGACCATCTTTAGTTCCAGTGATGTCGGAGCTAGAATTATATGGAAAACAGAGTGCTTAGACTTAAAATTAGCAAGAGCTCTCCAGAAGGAACAAAAAAGGTATAAATTATGTCTGATTGAACAAACACAACTCCACTGTTGAACAGCCACTCAATGAAGAGGGCAGGGAGAGGCAATGGAGCACGGTAATGTGTAATATTACTAGTCAATGGGCTGTGTGCAGCAGTGGGCTCCCAAACGCTGGAGGTGTCAGGGAGATAAATAGCAGAGTGTCCTCCTCAAAAATATGATTAATACCCTCCTCGGTCCACTGCTGAAGATGTAGTGGGTGCAGCTGGTTTGGACAGCAGTTGCATAGAGGAAAATTACAGGACGATTGCAGCAGAGCAGTAAGGGCAAAGAGTAGGACAAGTAGTCAACTGAGTGGGAGTGCTGAGCCCCAACAAGGGAAGAAGTAGGCCAGAGCTGGCAAAGGTCTTTTGGCTACTGCTTAAGTAATGTTTATAGAACTTTCATGCATGCACAACTGAGTTTCGAGTTCGTGATCTTTGGAGGAAAAAAGGGAGAGAAGCATGTTCGAGTTCATTGTCTCTTGTAATAGTCGTGCCAGAGGTGGCTTTCAAGGAGCCATTCTTCTCTCCTGGCTAGCCTGCCCCCCTGAAAAGCCTGTACGTCATAAGGAAGCAGGTGGAAAACTGAGAAATGTTAAAAACAAACTAAAAAAGCATCATCTTTTTTTCCTACAGTAACCGCGATTTCCTGAAAAAATCAGGAGTGTGTCAAGTGGGGTTTTCACATTGTATCATTTTCAAGGAATCCTCTAAAATTCTCAGAAAACATCCTTTCATGCATCTGTTGTCACAGCACTCAGGGGACAATGTCCAGAGCTCAAATTCCCAACATTAGAATCTGAACACAGTGTAATGTAACTAATGCTCCTGAAATCAAACAAAGGCAGAGGGCTACGGATGGCTTTATTTCTTAGGGCAGTGATCCCTGCCTTTGTTGGTTTGCAGGCAACAATACCAAGCAAGCAATATATTACCAGCGATGCCATATTATCTACTGTCTTGCATCCACAATGAATGTCTCAGGGTCTCCCCTGAAAGCCTTGGGTGGGGACAAATGCCTCAGGCAATCAGTCTCCAGTCGTCAAGAAGGAACTGCAAAAGCTGCAGGCGCAAGGCTGGTGCTTTATGGAAGGACACACATGTTGTTAAACACACAACACTAGCAGGATACACGTGTGTGCTTCTGTTTATCTTAAAATGGCCAAAAATAAATAAATAATCAGATGGGAGAAAGGAAAAGTTCCAGTGGATTATTGATCTGAAAGACAGTGATTAATAATCACCAGTTTAGTATTCTGCATCACACTGCCTGTCACACTTCCCTGGAAACAGGATTAATATAAGAAGATATTACATATGTGAGCAAGGCACCAAGGTAGCACTATATTGATCTGAACTTTAGAGCTGTTCAGTGCCATTAACCAAAACAAAAAGAATGCATGCACTTGTAAAAAGGAGAATGGCTGACAAAAATAAAGTCATTGGTTTTCCTCCTGCAAATTCCTCATCTCTTCAATCAGATTCAAGAACTGCCAGCTGCAGATCTCTGGTAAACTCAGCATAACCTGCGCCAGACCATTCAGCACAGGCAAAAAGCCTTTCTCCTCCTTGTGTTTGCACGATCAGTCCCTGTCTGTTACACAAAAAGTTGATGTAAGAGCTTACATACCCCCAAGGACTCACTTCTTATACTACAGAAACAGCATTGTTATCTAAGAGACTTTAGAGAAATATATACTTTTTGAAACTTTATGTAAACCAGAAAACTATAACATCATTTTTATTTTATTTTATTAAAAAAAAAAAAAAAGAAGTCGAGCCTGGCATACAGAATATATTTTAAGAAAAACAAGGAAAGTAAAATAAAGCTAGCTAATATATTTAAAGACACTTTCCATGAAATGAAAATCATTTAACTGCTATATTAATCTGCCATCTCAAATTCACTTTGTTCTTTTCCTATTATTATTTTTTGTTTCTGCGTAAGGAGGGGGCACCACTATTTGTTCAACATAATATTAAGCATACTCCGCTACTCAATTAGTAAACATGTCAAGAGGTGGGTTAGTTATTCATGGTTCAGGGGCACAGCCCCCTTTCAAAAAGAACTTTTTTTCTCTCTAATGAAATGATGGATAATCTGGAAGTAGGTGCTTTAAGAAGATATTAATCATTCTCTGTGGTAATGTTAATCATGCGTTCCATCATCTCCAGATGCTGTGCATCACCTTCCTCGGAGATAAAGGGCACCCAAGCCAGCAGAGTCCTTTTGATCACCTTTCTCACAGTAACTCTCATAAGGCATTAAAAGAAGTCTTCACATTTCAGGGCATCCTTAAAAATGAAATAGAAAGTGGGAGAGTGAGGTAATGGAGGGATTCATGGACTTCAATCTTGACCCTGTCATTACTTATGCTGCCCAGATGGGAGGTGCATAGTTCTTTCGTCCTTTGTCCTAATCTCTGACATTTTTGAATGCAATGTTTGGTATGAATGAGGTATGAGAAAAACCCTGATCACAGGAAATAGAAAATTAATTCACAAAAGATTTCAGAGAGAGATATGAAGGGGAAGCAAAAAAATCAACCCTCATTTTCTGTGAAGAAAAATCCAGCAAAATTATTCCCTCATAGCCTGCTATTTCATTCTTAGAAAACATTAGCAGAAGTCAGGTCAGATTTATCTCAGCATACTGTCTGTGATGTCTCTTCCAGTTAATAAAACACCCTGCCACTGGAGAGACTTCTGGCCAATTAGACCATTTTTACGACTAATCTTTTATAGTTTTCTTTTTCCTTTTTTATTTTATTTTATTTTTTTTAAGTTATGTATAAACCCAGGGCATATCTTAGATGGCTGACATATCTCCTTTTGCAGACTTAGATGCTTCAGAGACCCCAATGCCTCCAGAAGAAACTTTGAAGGTCTCCTAAAGCTAGGAACTTACTTTGTATAAACTGTTGAATAAAGATAAACCACAGGGGACCATACCCAGTCAAAGGCAGGCGGTGTTTCTGTCACAGCATGTAAGTGCTAAGGAGAAAAGAAGTTGAAATAAAATAATCCAGCTTTCTTATATCCATGTTTAAATAGTAAATCCATATGCAGAGGAACTGCCGCCTCTCCTGTACAACCATGATCCCCACTTAATGTCACTCCTGAGCTACTCTATGGGGTAAGTGGGGGAAAAAAAAGTCACAGGAAATATAAAACCCCTTGAACCAATAAATGCTTTTGAAAATGTCAACCAAGTTGCTCTACCACTTTTTGTGGTTTAGACGAAATTATGATGAAATATCTTTTCTCCCAGAATTGAAAGTACACAAGGTATATAAATCGCCATACAAAGTATTTAAAAATATATAGTTTTGCTTACAAAAAGAATGACAATTCCTAGAATAACCATCTTTGCAAAGTCTCTATCTCTTGTTCTGGTAAAGAGTTTTGTCTTGCTAGCTTGCAAAAATGGATCATGTTGCAAACCCTCATTTTTACCTATTTTGAGTTGGCTTGCATCTTCGTCAGGAATAGCTACACCATAGGGCTGACACTGAGCACTACCATGTTACCAGCGACCCTTCAGAGAGCAGGTAACACAAATACTTGGGCAGCTATGGTAAGGATATTCTGGGGAGTAAATGGCCTGCACCTCACTGAGATTAATATTATTTCACATGTAAGAAACATTCAATAGTCTTATCTAGGAGACACCAGAGGGAAGAACCACCACCTAGATGCCTTGCCACTGATATTAAGGAGTACTGTTATTTGTATCGAGTTATGCACATGCTATACTCAGTTGCATTGGAAAGCATGGATAGGCAGCATTATCCAATACTCTACAGAATATATGCCAACTGGTCTCTTAAGTTTTCATTTTTCTCCAGTAATTCCTGGGAAAACAAAGCCACCCTTCTTTTGATTAACGTTGCCTCACCTATATGGACTCATTTTTGAAGCTTTGGACAAATTATATCCTAATGTACTGAGGAGCTTTGCAGTGAGTTTATGGAATGCAAAAACTTGATTCCCTGCTTGCAACAATTTATGTTCTATTTTACATTCCCCCATATTGCCATCTAAGTGGTACACACCTTATTAACTTAAGATCACTAGTACAGGCCCTTTGTAGACAGCAAAACCGAGAGACTAATGGATATCTGAAATGAGAATGCTTTTTTTATTCCTTGTGATCTTGTTAGCATATGTGTATTTGATGGTGGTAGCATTATTTCCGACTTACACCATTACACTACATTACAGTTGATATTAATTATTCTTGCTATCAGGAACGGTTGCATGTTTACAGATTTTTCTTTTCATGGTCAGTTCTAACTCGCTTTTTGTAAAGACAACTGTTGTATTATGCACAAGTTTTTACAGTCCACATAGAACTATGGGAAGTTTATTTATATTTAGGCAGGCACAAGACAAGGTATCGCCAAATTTTGGAAAAGCAGTAAGATTTACAGGACCTTGCTAACTAAAATTCTGCACTTAGAACATAATAATTCACTCTTTTTGTAAAGTAAAACATCTTAAATTAAATGTATATGAAACACAATAATAACAATAGGCCAGAATTTCAAAGTGTCTTCAACTCTTCCTTCACTCAAGTGTATACAAATCTGTTTTGAACATTGTAAAAACTGGGATATCAAAACATTAAAGGGAGCTTGATCAGGGAAATTAGCAGATACAGAACTGAAGGGTATCTGGTTGATCCAAGGTGAATATGCTGATATACTTGCTTTGTGAAATCCTGGAGTGGTTTCCAGGAGAAATAGGTATGTAGTCTCCCACTTTATTTCTTCTGGGAAGTGAAGTACTCTTTCATTATCGGTAAGATAGAGAGCTGCTTTTTCTATTCATTGCACTCAGCTCAGAGCTCAGAGATGGTATACAAAAAATTCATTTTGGATGGAAAAATTCAAGTACAGTGATACAAAGGTGCTTTGTAGATACAATCTATAAATCTTGAAAAAAAAGGAGGGTGAAATTTCTCTCATCATAGATAACAGATTTAGATCATGAAAGTTACCCATAATGCTAAGCCAAATGCGTTCACGAAGTATTTTGGTTGGTACGGTCAGAAAACAGAAACTTTGCTAAATTTCTTCAGACATCTTCTGTAAGTATGTGTGTACATGCAAAACAGGAGTTTTTCCTGGATTCCGAGGTATCCTGGAATCTATCCAAGGTATTGGTGAAGAAACATTTTTTTTGGAATTTACTGATTAAAATTTTGCATGTAAAATAGATATCCTCATCTGTATTAGGGACTCTGCAAAGTGGAAGAACATTTACCTGGACTATGGGCCAAATCTGCATTTTAAGATTTTCCTTAGGCTAAAACCCTAATATTGTCAGAATGAATTTCCTTGAATAGAGAAGAAATAGTGGGCTAAGGCCAAGCAATTTGACTTTGATACTTTGACTTCACTACTTCTGGAAATTCTTCTCGCAAGTATTTGGCAATGAAAGGTGGAAATTTCCTGAAAAGTTAATCTGAACCAATTGTTCACTACCTTGAACCACTGTTTCACAAGAATGGATGTCTTCTATTTTCAAAGGTCTGTGATATTTCTGTGATGAAACAAACTCGACAAGGAAACACAAAGCAGTCTGCTGGAACCATGTTGGAGAGACAACTGAACAAACAGCTGGTTAAAGGATTAAAGCCAAAACAAAGCACTGTTTGAAGGTCTCTCTAAGTTTCAGATAGCAATGGGAATCTTTTGAAATGGGGGCACAGTGCAGCTGCTATAGAAAAGGAAAGGTTTGGGACCTTTACCCATTTCAGAGATACTGAAACTCTGCAGCACTATCTGGTGAGTCTTCAGCAATGACAGAAGGCAGTGAGGATAATAAGTAGATGAGAATTACACCCTGATAATCCCGATTCATGTTTTTAAACAAAAATCTTCAGTCTGTGGAAGGACCCTATGCGCTCCTGTTTATTAACTGATTGTCTTTATTATGTTACAGTTTTTATTACCTTCCCCTCCTTAGTCCACTTTACCACTAGCTTTAATGAGTTACTACTTTTCAGCACAATTAAGTGTTTGAAGCAACCAGGAGGTACAGTTTAAGCACAGTAAACATGTCCGATTGAAAAGACTAAAGATCAATATCACAGGTCTAAAAGGTTAGACCAATTCTATCAGCTTCAGGGAAAATCTGGTGCTTAGCTACCAACGAAGAAAGAAATAGCTAACGGCCCACAGACGATCTTTGTTCAACCAGGGTTCTCCTGTTTAAAAAGAAATCCTCTCTTTATTGAACACTAATTTTCACATGGCTAAAAATGCAGAAACTTTAAATTCCAATTTTAATTGTGCTGAAAGATGGGAAATAGTTTCTTTTAAATACTTTTCTTTATGAAAGAAGACAATAAAGGCTGCCTATTGGCCCTCATTATCCCCACCTCGATTTGACTTGCCTACCTGCTCCACTGCACTGGTTCAAGACAATTAATCCTAATATTCAACCCTCCTGGTGTAATTTCTCATCTTGGCAGGTCTCTTTCTATAATGACTAAATGGGAGTGGCCAAATTCTCAAAACCTCTGGGGTGAGCGAGATACATTTCCACAAACACAGACAACAATTTGATCCTGATATGTTAACGAAATTTTGTGTTATCAAACCAAAGTGAGCATTTAAAGCCACTGCCCAAATAGCCTGGGTAATAAACCACACAATACGGGTCGTTATATTATGGACACAATAAAGTACAATCACAGAGATTTCTGTTGATATGAAAAAAAGGACATTGCGGGCAACTATCAGTTTATGTCTAAGACACAGCTTATGTTGAAGAAATATTTGTATTATTTTCCTGTCTGGAAAACACAAGCCCATCCAAAACTCACCAAAAACTCTGCACAAGACTCTCAGCTGCTGCTAGCTGGCACAGGTCCCCAAACTTGTGAATTGACCTCAACAGCACAATGTCTTATTAGCAAATGAGTGACATCTATTTGTGAAATGGTTGTTGTATTTGGGTTATGGTCAATTATCAGTTGTTAGATATAAATGTGTTAATCTGAAGTTACTCACGCCGCCAATGGTAACAGCTAGTCCAGTTTCAGAGATCTGTAAAACAGCAGAGTTTGACTGGGACTCTGCTCCAGTCCCCAGTCCTGTTCTTCCTTTTCATTTTGCTCCCTCCTCTGACACACCAGAATGCTGCCTGACTAGGAGAATGGGTCATTGATTGCTTTTTTCCAAAGCCAGTGCCATTTAATGAATTGAGTCTTCACCCCCCAAGGGACAAACAGGTTACCTCAGAGAGGTAACTTCAGGGTAGAATAGTCTGTTGCTACAGTTCTGCCATTCTGGTTACGGTGAGCGTAAAACTGACAATTAGGCACAACTTCTTTTAATCTGAAGATTGATTCTTATTTGCATCAGGTACATTTTTGAGTTGCAGTCATACAATACATGAAAAAAACAGAAGTTGCACTGGGTTTTCTACAGGTTTGGAAACTCTGTATTTACAGACTAAAAACTAACCTTCATATTCCATTTCCTTTTTGTCTCAAAATACCTCACTAAAATGAAGTGTTTCTAAGGCTGAGGACAACGTTCACTATAACCAATGACAGCCACTCTGCAGCTAATGGCGTACCTCTAAACTGTGTTTTGAATGGCTCTGCACAGTTAGGTGTAGGGTATTTCTTTCGTTAGGAAGGAAAATTCCCATGATCTTGACCAGATCCAGCACTTGCATCTAAACATGGAAGATCCGCAGCGCATCTCAGTTTTTGAGTCAAGACCTCAGTGGCACAATATACAAGAAGTGGGTTTGCATTAATTTACACCAGCTGAAGAAGCTGGCAAAGATAATTTCCTAGCTAGTAAAACTGCTTTAGCTTAGTTAAAAAAAAAAAAAAAAAGTATATCTATTTTTATAGCCTTTTTTTTTTTTTAATGGCTGTGGTTTCACAGTAACAGAATTAGTCCGCCACCTCTTCTTTGTGCCATGGCTGCTTATAAATGAGTGGTGAATGGGATTGGGAATTGATCCATCAAGAAAGAACCCCAAACTCATCTCTTTTATGGCCTTTTCAGGCAAATCAGTTCCTCAAGTCAGGTTACTGCCTGGCTACACATGGAGGCACACCAGCTCAAAGCAGGGTAACACATGGAATGGAGAACAAGTAAGTGGGAGACAGAGGAAGCGCTGTATTGTTAATTTTGGCACCATGACTAAATAACTGTGGGCTGCATCTCCTTGCATTTGTGCCCAAATACAAAGGTAAAAGAGTGGTCCAAATAGAAATAAACTTGTGTGTAATACTTATAAAAACATTCCAAAATATTGTTAACAACACCTTACTGGCATAATGTCAATATAGTAAATATTTCTCAATTGCATCCAAGTCCACATTCTCCTCAGATCTAAAAAAGATATTTGGAACCTATATCAATTCCCACTGAAACCAGCAGTCAGGCCAGTAGTAAGCTCATTCCACATCACCAGTGCAGTGGAATGTTTGCAGACATATTTGCAGATCAAGAACTATTTGTTGCAAAAATTCACAAATGATTTCAAGTAATCGTCAGATTGATGAATGTTGCGATCTGTTATTAGAGAACCAGGGAATAGGAAAAACAAGAAAAATTAATTGATGAAATTTATTTTCTATAAATTCTTTGGTCACTGGAGCTATGCAAGGTGATTTGAAATCTCATATTAAAGAATAAATCCCTAATAAATTAGCCTGATAACCTGATTTCCAAATTAACTGCTATGAATTTACCTGTGAGAAGTAATTCTTTGGTGGGTATTCTATGAGCGAGATCATTATAATACTGTCTACATCTGATAGCTATTTTGTACCCTGAGGCATGTGGCTTGATTTAGCCTAGACACTAACTACAAATGTCATTTTCATTTATATGGCCCTAACTCGGTTAAAAAAAATAAAAAAAAATAAGCATATGCTTAAGACCCCGAGAAGTCAACTTCTCACATGTTGAACATTAAGCATAGTCTTACGTCCTTCGTTAGATTCTGGGCAGAAGGAACAGGATCATTCAAGTGCTTAGAGCTGAGCATGTTTTTATTTGCTTTGCTCAATTACCACTATAATGATCTCATTCTGTTTTGCAAATTCCAAAGCTCTCTGCTTCAATAACCATTATGTTTTTTTACTCAACAATAATAGCTAGAATTTTTTAAACTCTCCCTGGTTTTAACTTCAGTAGTTTGCTGTCCACCCACTCTTTTGCTTGCGGCTGCAGTTCTGCAGCTCAGGTGAATGGGCAGCAGTAATTCTGGATTACAGAAGGATATTGAACTACCAAATTCTGACGACCAAAAGCTCTGATTCATAACCAAACTGGATTAACAACGGTGGCGCAAAAGGTTACTGCCCCAGCTGTCTGCCCCCCTTTATCTTCAAGGTTACTCTGTTGGAAGTTATCTCTTCAGTCACTGCAGCTAAACCCAGCAAGGAACGGGAATTAAACACTTCTGGTTGTTCCTGAGGATGGGAAAGTGTAAACATGATTGATCCCTCTCAAGTCCTGAAAATCCTGCATTTCTAAAATCCTATGTTCTGTGTCCTGGTCCAATTCTTATTAGAGAACACAGGTGAAGGCTGAAAAATTTCAAAGGGAATTGGAAGAGTCATGGAGGAGATGGAAAAGTGAGTTTCCACACCTTAATACCATATGAATGTTAAGATGTTCTTAATGTTAAGCACAATGTCATTGTTCTATATGTTTATGTCCAACCATTATTTTTAGAACCAAAAAATTCTAGCAAGGTAGAGGAGCCAGTATTATAGAACTATGTACTTAGAGGGATCTAGAGAGTACATTATTTTAGTTCTCAAATACTTCTGCAAGCCAGAAAAGATTACAAATAAAACCTACAGCTATATATTCTGCAAGAGACTGCTAGTCTTGCTAACAACTAACTACAACATATTTCTCTTTCTGTCCTTTGAGGTGTGTGTCCTTTGTACAATTAGAATAATGCAAATAAGCCTATTTCCACAGTTACCGCAGAGCTTTACACTCTGCACAGCTATTCCCAGCACCTCACAGCCATTGTGCATCTCCCCACTTTGCTTCTGTCTGAAAACACCGGGTAACCTCCCTTTAAGCTGCTTTCTGGTGTCAGGAGCAACTGCTTAGTGGCAAAGTATCATGGGTTATGTTGTCTCTAGCTCTGGAGTGACTAGAGACAGGAGAGCGCTTTGCTGTCTTTGCCACACAAACACACAGAGCGGAGAGATCTTCTGTTTTTCTCCTTTAAATGGCTGAAAATCAGTAATAACTAGACTGAAATCAATGGAGCTTTACTGCTGTGAGCTGTGTTAACACAAGATGCGAATCTGCCTTTGGGTCCGGTTTCTGCAGAGCCAAATGGTAAGCAGGAATGCTCAGAATGCTTTGACTTCACTCACCATTTGCTGATATTAACTCTATATATTTTAAGCAGACACTTGCAGTTTCTCAGATGTCTTCTCTTTCTCATTTATTAGTTGAGTTATATTTTAACGGTGCTGAGAGATTTACTGTCAATGTATTAGATGTATTCATTTTGGTTAAGGCAAAATCCTTGTGCTATGATCCAAATGTTGGACACATCTGTTAGCAGGCCAAGGACTGACCCTGTATTATTATTATTTTTTAAACCTGACAGCTCACACATTTGAAAATTCCATTAAAATATGTAGCTTAGCAGCTCTGTCTTCTCTTTGTACTATTTGCTCACATCCGGATCCATTTTTTACCCTGCATCAAGGCAGGGGGAAGGATAACCCCGTATCAATCGCTCCCTATGCCAGCTCCCATTAGGGAAACCCCCAACGTTTCGTTTCAAATCAGCGGCATCTTTCCTTTGATCCAGGAGACCACAGCTGGGAAGCTGACACGGCTGCTCCGTGCTTCCCCTGCTCCGAGCCCCGCACCCGCGCTTTGCTTGTGCTGCTCGAACCAATTTGAGCAGAGTCACCTCTGCTCGGTTTTAGCAGAACCTTTTCCTCCCTGTCACCGACAGAGCAGCCGTATTAATCACACTCAGCCCAACTAACGTTAACAATCCGTCAAAGTGGCCTACGGAATGCTTCATCTACTGTAACTAGAAATTTCACCTGAAGACCTGCTGATTTGTCCTGGCACTTCTGCCTGTAGGACAAAACAGACAGAAACCACTTTTTCCTCTCTTTCTCAATATTTTCCGCCACCTCTTTTGTTGTTGTTTCTCTCTTTTTGTTTTATTCCCTTACAGTAGTTCAGAATTCATTGAGCGTGAACTACGCTTTTGCTTAAGGAAATGCTTACTTGGTGTTCTCTCTTTCATGGTACATGTGCCTTTACTGTTGATGGCATCAGACTAGGGGTTGTTGGAAGTTCCTTTTGCAATCGTGCCAGCAAGTTAATACAGTGACTTTGTAATCCTGGTGCCTTGCTGTATTTTGACAACCTCTTTTCTATTTTTACTCCTAGCTATTTGGTTATCAAAGAAAGAAGCCGCTTTTAGCTGGGCACTGTGGATAAACTCTCCCCTGTGAACAGATCTGCCCTCTGCAAGCGTCTGGAAGGGAATTCACTGTTATCTGTCTAGGACGATACTGTAAGGCATGGGCTTCGCCTTGTAAGAGTGGCTCTTGCAAGCCAAAATATCTAAGTGGCTCCAAAAAGTGTTTTTTTAATGTTGTCTTTCTGAAACTATTTTATTAAGACTTTTTTTTGCACATCCCACCAATGGATTCCAATCACCCTTGTACCAAACATTTTGCCATCTCCTTTTTACTCCTGAGTAAAAAGGATAGAAAGTCACACATCAGAAGGACAGCTTTTCCAACCCTCTTTAAAAAGGCATACGTGACAACACTGTGCCACTGACAGAAGGTTTTGTCAATTATATCAATATGCAAACCTATTTTTACAGATTTTTTGCTTTGAAATTGGAGAGGGATGGAATTTACTTAAACTATCAATGTGTCTCAAGCCACTTGCTTACAGGGCAGATCAACAGACCCCAGTGCAAGTTTAAGTTCAGTCCCTGTGGTGGATTTGCTAGCACTACCTTGTGCTAAAGCAACACTCCCAAGGAACTGCTTTTTGAGGCTACCTTTGGTGGTATAATAGTCAATATTTTCCTTGATATGGGGTAGAGGCGATATTGAAACTGTGGCATTCAAGTGGTTTTAACCTCTGCAGGCTAGATATGTAGCTGGCTGATATGATTAACACACCAGTTGGTCATCCTGGACTTCTCCTTAAAGTTGCTGTCCCCAGAGCAGAGGTGGGGACGTGTTCCTACATTGGAGCCACTTCTCTGCTAATGTATTTGGACTGAAGTTTAAAGCTGAGTTTAGACTATGAAGTATGTGTATTCAGGTCCAAATGTTGACACAGTTCTCATTCAGCCACCTATGCTGGAAGACTGCAACATTAAGGTGAATGGGGTGAGGACACCCAATATGCCTGTGCAGATCAATCACATTCCTTGTACTCAGTCCTATAATGGAGCCCACTGAACAGCTGAAAAAGGTCAGACTTCATTTTAGGACAGAAGTGTGATCTGGAAGGCAAGAATGGACAAGGAGCTATTAAGCTGGGTAGCTACCGAGCCTTAGCTTTCATTCTCTTTGTCTAGGACTACTTTCGCACTCTCATTCATTTTTTCTCTTCTTTCTAGTAATAAAGATGCATGAAATATATCTCCAGTTGCCAAGCTAGCTTCTGGGCTCCTCATTCAAAACCACTGGACTTGCAGGAAATGGGGACCCTGGGATCCATCCCTAAATCAGCAGTTTCTTGTAATCAATTTCATTTTTTTTTAAGGCACTCTAGGCCTTTCAAACATTTTTTTTTTCTTTCCTGGATTTACCTTCCCACAGACAATCTCTAAAAACTGATTGGTCTTGTTGTAGTTCCCGAATGTAAGAAAGAGCTCTCTTCTTCAAATTTCCCAACTCTCAGAAATTCTTTTCTCCCTTTCACATTGTAAATGCTCTAATACCCACTGATTTAGGTACACCAGGAGATCAGTGGGAGGCTGCCAAGATGTATGCAGTGTTACATGGCTTGCAAGGTTGGGAAGAATCACAAAGCAGTATCGTTCAGTCGTGGCAGGAAGAACACAGAACAACTATTTCATTGTTATTTTTAACAGAGCCAAAGTGCAAGGTATTATTGGCTAGTAACATCAAGTGGCAAACTGTTAATGCATTTAAGGCCCTTATTCAACAACACCCATAAACATATTTCTAACATCTGCATTTAAATATCTGTTTGACTTCAATAGGTTTTGAGCATGTGCTCAGAATTAACCTCTATGCTTTTCCTGACGTGGGGCTCTATGTAGGTAAAATAATATCTACTGTATCTGCAAAGCCAGGTTCAAAATCCAACCCTTCCCAACCTCCAGGTACTATTGAATACATAAGCCTAGAGTTGAAGAGGTAGGTATGCACTGGCAGAATATGAATAGGCCTAAGATTTTGAGGCTATTGTTGGGGTCTGGTTTGTGTTTAACAGACTTCCAGTTGTTTAGCACAAAAAGACTTTATGCAATTTCTGAACATCCCCATTTTATGGCAAAATTCCCCTCTAAATAAAGAATTAGGGTATGCCACCACCTCTCAGACAGCAGTATCTGAACCTCCTGGTGCCCACAGTCTGCCCTGGTAGTCTGAGCTGGGACACTGAGCAGTGGGGAACCAAAACACCACTGGGGAAAACAGAGGAGCTTGGTGAGTGACATAAGAAGAACTGCTCTGTTACATGAGAGTCCTTTTTGTCTGTATTTTCCTCAATAAAATATTGGGGATGAGACACTCTCCTGAGAACTGCTAGATTTTCTTTTGCCTGTAGCTTTCCTCCAGAAGTTCTTCCCATCAAAAGAGAAAATTAAGCTTAAATTGGGACTAATATGTCTAATCATTCATGAGAGGACTACGTATAATCATAATCGCTCAGTCTTTGCTTATTCCTGTAAAAAGGATATGTAGTTTGAACCATGAGAAGCCATTCCCTCTTATTTGTGTGTTTTTTTCTCCTGTTATACTATTAAAAGTAAGCAACTCATTACTACTACACAGAGAAGCAAATTAAAATATCCACTTCCTATTGGAAAATGTGCGCCTTAAAATGAAAACCAAACCATGCCTCCCCTCTGCAGTAAAACACTGCAACTGGAACTAATTTGCTGGTAGCCTCAGAAAAGAAGCAAAAGGTTCAGTTACGAGGAGGGAAGATGGTCCCCAGATAGGTCAAAGCCGAGGTAATGCAGCCAGGCGATCTGGGGGAGGCTTGCAGAGCTCTTGGCTGCATGTGGCAGGTAACAGTAGGCCTTTAGCTCTCCAGGCTGTCAATCTGGCACTATTCACACACACTAAATTCACTTCAGTATTTAAAGAAGTGGCATTATTGATTCTTTTCACCTTTTTTTTTCCCACTCCAAGGCCACTACAGGCCACTGAAAAAGAAAAAGAGACACACACAGGCATACACACAGACAGCAAAACTCAGGGAGCACTTTAGCACTAAGTAACAAGTACTAAAAATACTGACCTCGCTGCAGTCATTTTAATCAGGGGATAGTAATATATGGCCCAGATAACACTATATTTTCTTTATTACCCTGAACTGTACTTAATTGACATAACTCTGTGGGAGGATTAGCTTTTATACAAATATCCACATTTTATTGTATTGCCATTCCCTAAGGAGTGCAGTGCTCATATATTTCTCTTAATGTGACTTTGCAAATAGGTCATTGCACAGTCATATGCTCAGCAACAGTACTTAGATGTTTAGAATTCGTTGATTATTTTTTTTAAATCCTGAATTCACTGGAGTGACGGATGGTTGCTTAGATATATAATTCTTAACCAATGACTACAAACATCTTCTGACTCAATTATAATTATCAGCTGTATTTTGTTACATATATATATATCTTCAGTTGTGATGTGGGGACAGAAAAACATAGATGATGAATTGAGATGGAATGACCCGATCCGTAATTTAGAGGGCGGGTTGCTTTCTGAGGTGAGTGGATAAAGAACTTAATTGAAACTCCAAGGCCGCCTGTTCCCTTTGGGTGAGCTCTCCCCTCAGGGATTTACAGACTACCTAAGTGTTAGCACATTTAGCAGGTTCAAGGCCAAATCTCATTCTGAAATGAAAGCAAAAGTTATACCTGCTCTGCTGCAGGAATTTGCAGCGAGATTGCAAAGGAAGGGAACAAAACATTCAGGAGGATTCAGCAGAGGAAAAAATGTCTGAGTAGGTAGGGAACCCAACAGATCTCAAGAGTACCATGGCCTGCTAACACCAGTACGTCAGGAGTGGCAATGGGAGCCAATGTGCTGGGGCTGAAAGCTCCGGAGGAAAGCTAGAAGCAAGGTTTGCCAGTATAACTCAAAATTACAGACTCAGCAATGAATGTATCTGTCATCAGTCTAGGTATGATATTCACATGTAAAATATGAAATGTGGGATATATTTCAAGTGACACAGACTAACTCCTGCCCTAGGTCACCAAACCATGACGATGCAGTCAAGGCTGAAGGAAGCACTGCTTCTTCATGAGACAAACAAGAGGATGATGGGCTTCTCTCCATTCATACTGCCTTGCGCTCCACAGCTCTGAGGGAACACTGTGTGCTAGCCAAGGGGGTGACTACATCTCTTACTCCACTCCAAGCATAAAAAGTGCCATCTGTAACATTTGCCTGAGGAAAGTGTTAGCTGCTGCCACCACAAAATGTACGTGAAACATAGCCCACAAATATAAAACCTTAGTTAGCCACTAGGCGTTGGCATGTCTGCTGAAAAGGCAGTTCAGAAATCCACGCAGTGACCAGCATCCTGCTCTTCCTCCTCATCATAGGATAGATTTATTCCTACATAAGGAGAAGAAATAGTACTACTCAACAGCATACGAATAACCTGCCGTGGTCTGCATATTGATAGATAGATTACATACACGGAAAGAGAGGGCTGTCGACTGACAACAAAACATCATTGATTTAAGCAGCAGTACCAGGGAATCACATCAATTTAGGATGGTGAATCACATGCCTACATGGAGCTCAGAATTGCAGGCTTACAAATGTTATCACTGTTAGTGATTTTCTTAAAAGTACTGTAGTCCTCTTCACATCCTCAAGTCAGAGAATCATAGGATTTTCAGGTTGATTTTGAAAGACCAAAACCTACTTTTATAGTCCTCACAGCTACAAAGGTAACTGAAAATATCAGATCTGAAACATCAATCAAGCTTGAATGTAAGATTCAGAATCCACAGGGCAAAAAAAAAAATAGATGACTATAGCATCTGTTAATTTTATAGCCTACTTTCTGAAGGGAAAATGTATGTGATCTGAAGGTGTTTATGTTGGGGGAAGAGAAGGACATATTTGACAAAAATAATTATGTTCATACAAGCCTTGTGAAAACAGGTGGCTGCAGAGAAGTGACTGTAAATGTTCCTCCTATCAGTGGTCAACAGGAAAAGCACAGGCATGGGGACACGCAGTTATGGCAGTATTAGGCACAAGAGCATCCACCAAAGAAACTGCAGCTACAGGAAAATCTGTTGAAACTGGCAGGCAATTACGAAAAACAAATCATAAGGAACTAAGTGTTTCTTTTGTGCCAGAATTCACAAAAAGTAATTGCTTTAAAAAAAGGCTCACAATTTCTAAGCCAATCTCATAATTTTTAAAAGTTTAGGATTGGCAGTGAGACTTAAAGCAATTTGCAAATACCGAGCTGAATAGCATTGCTCCAGCATAAGTAGAAGTTGCAGAACCAGAGCGCTAAACCTTTGTATTGCCACTGAAGAATGATTCCTGCTGCAGTAACCTATAGCATCGCTGCGCATGCAAGTAAAACACAAGTTAGGGTGAGAAATGAAACAAGGGAATCAAAGCACCAGGAGAAGCACAGGAAGGCATTACTGTGGATGATCAGAAAGATTTTGCTGCTAGAGAGACTTAAATACATCTAATTGATACTGAACCTCTGGAGCTCAAATGCATGTTAATAAAGACATGCCTGTTTTCCATCAAAATCATCCAACCAAATTCCCGCATACAAGAGTCCCATTTGTCGGCAGGGAATGTGCACATATAAAATCTAGCCTGTCTGCAGATTACATTCATAACAGACACATGGTCAGGATCTCACTTCTGGTTTTCATAATCCAGTGAGTGCATATTTATTTATTGGTCTCTGGATATACCACAGATTGGATCCTTTCCTCTGTTCTAGAAGCCTCCCATGGATCTATTGGTGAAAGGCTGCCATACACGTAATTTACCTTGCCTTGTGAGGTTCAGGAACCACCAGTTGGTGCTGGGGACATCCTAAAGACTCTTTTCCTTCCTACAACCTTTCTGAGGACCTCTGATAGCACTGGCTACACTCTAGCATGCTTTACCTGCCCTGCTTTCCCTGAAGGGAGGTAGGAAAGCTTAGAAAAGACTGGAAATCTCTCCAACATATACTGTTGGGTTATCTCAAAGCCTGGCAGATGCACCACTGGAGGTTAACGTGGATGGCTTCATGCAGCACCACCATTTTTGTTGGTGGAAATCTCATAACCGCAACAGAATTACAAGGCAGTTTAGACCACCTGCAGAACCTGCCTGCAGCCAGGCTGGTGGCTGCTTGGACATCCCTAAAGACATGACTGAACACATTGCATTCCCTAATTTTAAATGGTTTTCTTTTCACAGAGTTTTTGTAGATCAGAAAGTGAGTGGAGAGTTCAATCCACAGTCCGTTTCCTTTTCTTACCAAAAAGATTCAATGGAAATGCCAACAACAGCAAAACCAACAAAAACAGAAACCCACCAGAATTAAATTAGGACAATACCAAGCATCTGCATGATTTTCTCATCTCCTTTCAGTGAATTTGGAGAACAGTCATTCCCTATTAGATATATGAGAAGTCTTTTGTTGATATCATAGTGCTGACAAGTGTAATAGTGACAGCAACATCATATGAAATTATAACAGGAATCTTCCTTTCAGCAGTAGGTCTTGATAAATTGGACATACTGATTCCTGCTATTTGTTGCAAGGTAGTGTGGCATCTCTCTTTTTTTCTTTAACAGGCGCTAATTATTGAGCATCAAATAGCGTAAAATATAACAGCTGTGCATACTGTCAGTGCTATATGGGCTGCTGAAGGTGTCTGTGCATGCATATGCCGATGTGTGAGCAAATGACAGTGGGTGGCTTTGCTGTTTGCTTTATAAATACATTTGAATAAACTGGATTATTCTGCAGGATGGTAGAAATTCAACTGGGTTACAGTTGAGTTAACAAAGAGAAGCCAATTTCTAGAATGGCCCTGATGACTTTACTGCAGTGCTGGATAAAGAAGCATATTTGAGACTGCCGGGCATGGTGGTGGAAGCAGCTAAGGTAGGTGGAACTTCTTGCAGACTAACGACGTTTTGTCCTTTTCTGTATGCCAAGCGCACAAATCCCAACTAAATTATTAACATATTGTCAGGAATCATGAATAGGAAATTCCAGCATTTGAAAAATGGGAGACGAAAAGAAGGAAAAAAAAATCAAGAGAAACCAAAATCCTGAGGTGCTATTTTAAGCTTTCATAGACAAGCTGTGTCAAATAGTGGGAACAGTTCACGTAGCAGGTGAAAGTTTGCTGTCGAAAGCTTTCAGTCCAAAGAAACTTTTTCCTTTGTGAGATGATTTAAACTGTAAACCATAAATACCCTGGCACCTCCCTGACCAAGATAACAACCTCAGGGAAAAAAAATAAAAGAAAAAAAAAGAAACCCCTAAAAATATTACTGTGACCTGTTTTATGGTAAGGTCAGGCTCTTAATCAGTTTCGGGGTATAGCTCTTGAAACGAGAATGAAAGACTTTCTCCCTGAATAGTTTGCTCTCCTCAGGTTATAGTGAAACAAAATATGTAAAGTTTTTTGCTTCTGAGTGTTAGAGCTGCTCTTTTAACTTTCCTTTTAAGTTGGAAAAATGCAGTGAATAGAATCATTCTTTTCAACTCAAAACTTCTTCATGAAGGGTTGAGTCTTTTTTTTTATGGTTGCACTGGTACTAACACACCAGCTTCAGATGACCTTTACAAGTATCACATGGAGGCTTTATCCTGATTAAAATGGTTTTCTACACAGAAGGGGAAGGCCTGTGACACCACTCCGAACAAAACCTCTGCAGGACAAGGTGTAAAAGGATAAAATATATTGCTTCCTCTAAGAGGAATGGAAAAAAGGACCGAGAGATTCTGAATAAGAGAGAGACATGAAAACCTGTGTTTCATTTTGATTAATTCTGCACAGTTCTTCTTTAAGCAAATGACTAATGTGGCCTTTGACCCACCAGGAGAATTCTTTTAGCTCCATCCTTCAGGAAACCCAAAGAAACAGTGCTAGGGTTACACCTAATGCTGACCTACCTCATCCATCTGCTTTCAGTGAGCAAATGTCAAGTTCATATTCTTTTCCCATCGATGAAGGGGTGGGGAAGGGAAGAGAGAGGATAAAATTGCTGTAACTTAATACTGGCATCAAGATTTATTTACTGTTGATCACAGCTGGTGAACTTTTTGTATCTTGCATATGCGCAAGGTTGTTTGGGTCAAGGTGCATATGCCAACAAGAGAGAAGCAGGGAAAAAGAGCAGGAGAAAGGAAGGCCCGAGGATGTAGCAGAACGGCAAGGGAAGAGAAGCTCAAGGGTAAATTTATAGTTATGTGATCTGAGCCCAGAGGGAGGCCTAAGCAAGAATGCTCCCTGACCGTAAAAACGCACTCGCTGGTAATGGCTGTTAATGGCGCAGGGTGATTTTACCGAGTTAGATGTGGGGGTGGTGGGGCAGGCGGTTGGGAAGTGAGATGATAGCGGGGTAAATGCAGCAAAAGACTGGAGGTGGTGAAGTCGTGCTCACAACTGTGCACGCCCCGCTTCCAACATGCAAAGGTAGGGAAATTAAGAGTCAAAAACAAAAAATAGAAGAGAAGCAGAAAGAAACACGTAGGAAATATGATGAGGAGCCCAAGTGGCATTTTGTGCTGCTAACGTGCATGACATTTCAAGAACTGTACTTTGAATTTTTCCTTTTAATTGTTCTGCCCTTTTGCTCTCTGTTCACAGTGTGTGCCATAGCATTCTGCCTGCCTGAGGACAGCAATGAGCAGGCAATGGATGTGCGTATAAGCACTTTGGGTTCACAAGCCTCCCATTTTCAATTAGCAGATGGATAAAGGATGTAGGGCAAGGTTTTATTTTTGATTGCGTGTTTTCAATTAAAATCCTTTCTTTCTCTTTTTTTTTCTTTTTTTTTTTTGCCACTTTCTAATAAGTCTCACCTCTACTGAACCCATGCTCAGACCATTAGACAGTCCTTCCAGCTCCAGTGCTTGCACTAATTCCTGCTGAACTTGGTGGAAAAACTGCATTACAGGCATCTGCAGCTCTGATAATCATCAGCAACTGGGGATGCTGGCCCAAGGATGCAAGGTCTCTTGAGCACCAGTCCCCATTACCCTGTGGCAGCTGGTTCCCACAGAGAGCCAGTTACTCTCCATGATAAGATCACAAAACACACAAACTTTCTTTGATTGTGATATCCAGTCCAATCAGCAAAGAAAGGAAAGTGCTGTCTTTGAGCAGTCTAGAACCTACCTACGCCTTTCTACTCTGAGTTGAAGCAACAGTCCAACCTAGGATCCACTGACCTAAGAGACTACTGGATCAGGCCCAAGTTAAGTAAATAGGTTTATTTTTAATGATTTTAATATGGGTTTTCTTTTTCTCTTGTTTAATAGAAGTTCATTTAGATGGCTAAATCTCATTGTCTTTCAATGAATATCTGATGATGCATTATAATTGAATCCCAGCTAAGCCTACATTTGATCAGGATGGAAAAAACAAACAAACAAACAAAAAACAAATATGCTACAGCTAAACACACAGTTTTGCCAGAGACATAGATGCTCTGTAAGTGAATAGAGTAGAGGGCTATTGAAGTAGTTATTGCTTTTGCACAGAAGCAATCCATTTTATAATTACTATTACAGCTAGTAGCCCACTGTTCCTGAAAGTGTAGTTGTTCCATTCAAATGTACTCTTCAGGGCCAAAATATCACCCACAGATTTCTGCATAGATGTGCAAGAGCCAATTAATAAAGAATATCTTCCAAGTTTGAAACCTCTGAGAATCCCTAGCTTTCTAGGTACATGAAGATATATCACTCTTCTCTCCTGTGCTACATCATTATTTGTTGTACTTAAACAGTCCTGGAAACTGCTAGGCTCATACACATATTTTGTATATGTATATAAAGAAGATGTTCAAAGTCAGTGACAACTTTCAGGGTGTGTATAGGAAAGAGTGCCTATAAAACACTAACAGAAAGACTGGATAAATTGTATCATATTTGCTATAGCATTTTTAAGGGAAGAGCATATGACCTTGTTTTTCATGAGCATTCAGAAGTCTGTAAATCACAGCAACCCATATTATGCTTAGTACACATTGCTACTTTGGGCACTACTGAGACTATCCTGCACTTGTGGTCTTTGGGCTTTTTTTGACAGATGAGCAATGTTTAAATTAAAATCAAACCTGTGACCAGAATTAACAAAGTCAATTTCAAAATAGATCTTTTAAGCTGGGGGCAAGGGCTAACTTGGTGCAAAAACAGAACTTTTGGGTTTGCCTTCATTCTGAACTATCTAGTTCAAGCTGTTTGTAAGGGAAAATCATAATGTGATTTATTAAAGCAGGAGATAATATTTTATCTGAACCTTATGCATGGGCTACTTTATAAGTTCATTTGGGAGTTTTGAGGCTTCTGTTACAGGTTGGAAAAGAATATCCTCTTCACAGATAAAGATGTTAAGCCTCTTAGAGAGCTAACTAGAATAAATGTTGCTGATTTTTAATCCATATAGTTGCACTCTTTTTCTTTTTTTCCTTTTTTTTTTTTTTTTTCCCTTAAGGAGCACACTGGTCAAACATATCAAGTGCCTCTTGTTAGAAGTTATCACTTTAGAAACGAATTTGCAAGCTGTAGCATTGAAGCCCTTGGATCAGCTAGTGAGCTCCTCACCTCCACATGCCTGGCCTTTGAGCAGAACTTGAGAGAGGGAGGGGGAAGAAGGAGGGAGAGAAAGAGAGAGAGAGCAAAAGGATGAAGAAGAAAAGCAAAATAAATCAAAAGCAGCTTTCTTGGTAACACCAACATCTCAAAGGCCAAGTGTAAAAGGACCAGGGCTCTAATGATATCAATTAGGCTCAATCCTCTATGTCATTTTAGATATATTGTACCCACTGAGTATACTTAAGTCCATATGTATAAGGTCATTTACTGGGTCCAGAACATAACAAATTATCAGCAAAGATGTTTTTTTTTTTTCCTTTTCTCCTTAACACTTTCCACTTTCTGAAATAAATTACAGCTCATAATGGATTCATGTAGAGAAACTAATTTTACTTAATTTTTTCTTGCTATACCAGGAAAATGATTATTATATCACTGCATATCTCCAATGAACAAAAAAAAATACTTGTTAGATTTTCTTGGATAACTTGTCCAAGACAGGTGACTTCCTTTTGAGATGTCATGGTATAATTGGTATCAAAGATGCCAAAGAGATAGCCTTTACAAGACATTATCTGCCTTGGCTAATCTTTTTCAGTGTCCCTCATTACACTGTGGGCTTCTTCACAGCAGTGTAATTGCATATTCGTTCTGAAGGGAAATAGTAAACTTCTAAGAAAAGCAGAATAAGAGTCTTCGATATTGTCTGTTTGAATATTTTGGCAGCCCTTCAGAAACATGTCATCTAGTTCTATCAGCAACATCTCAGGATGTGGTGACCACCTAAAGGCACACTTGAAGGCTGACAATAAACTTGTGCTACTCCCTACACTTCCTATAACAACAGGCTTCATGCTGGATTTGCCGTCATTTTTCAGTCCCTTGGAGAGGAACTATGCCAATTTGGGCAAACACAGCAGAATCTTGTTACATAAATTGAGTCAGTCAGTTCAGACTGTAGCTCAACTGTGCTTTTCATGATTAGGCAGAAATGTTGTCTTTACTGAAGATATATACAATTATTGCTTATCATGTCGAATGACAATGCCATTTCCACTGGAACAGTTAGAGAGAGGTTGTTTGATCATAAATAAGATTAGATATCTGAAGCTATGCCAGACACATACAGTGCCAGACACTCTCTTCCAGAGCAGTGGATTCCTACTGGTTACTATGTAGTATGATTTTCATAGGGGTTACTTACGTCTCGTGTTCTCACGGGGCATCCTGTGGGCACCCTCTATGCCAAGTAGCTGATCAATGAAATATTGATCAGTTGGAACAGCAAAATCAATAGTGTGGTGGTCAGGGCACTCACCTCGGCTGTGGGAAACCCAGGCTCAAGACCTGCTCTAATGAACGCTCAATTATTTATGCAAAGTGGAAAGCTCCAACAGAACAGATTGAGGAAGCCTACCCCAGAGTAACTACCCACTTGGGGGCAGAACAGTCATTAGGCATGGAGAAGGCTGTTAAACGTGAGCCTCTGGCCTAACGAGAAAGTCTCCCCTGGAAGAAAGAACATTTTTTTTAGGTTAAGTGGCAAATTTCCAACATGTTTTAGTTGAAGTGATTGGGCATTTCAACTAGCCCTGTTTGCAAGCTTGTCCTACTAATCCCCGCTGTGTCGTGGGCTATTATGCTCCTTGGGGAGAAGCAAGGCTCAACCCATGCTGTGGATGCAGCTTGTGAACGGTGTGAATTCCTCCCCACGCTGCCGTGGCTCCACCAGGGCTCCTGAGCTGTGCTGAAACAGCAAGCAAGGGTCAGGGCAGGACCCTGGTGTTTTGATACATAGCCAGAAACAACCAGACAGTTGGCCAGAGGACTCTCGATTACAAGCCTTACCATAAAACTCAACTGCTATGAACTTTTTATCGCCATTTCTTGTCATTAAATCTTGCTTTCAACTCCCAACTTGGCTTTTTCCACCAGTTTGATAAATGTTATATAACCTAGAATTTACTTTTACTTGCACTCTCCTTCCTTTGTTTCTCTTCCTCATCCAGGATCTGCACATCTGTTTTATATTTATTAATGGGGGAAAAAATACTGTGTTTACCCTCCTCTATATTTCTTACAGTTTAAATGAAGTAAGAGGAATATTCAGGAAAAATAAAAAATAAAACAGCCTTTAGTTTGGTTCTTTAAAATGTGAAGTTTCAAGCATTCCACCTTTTTTCATCCTTTTATATCCCTCTTTAGTAGGGATGGCCCCCTTTGTGCCTTATGTCTATTTGTAAACTGCTCGGGCTGGGGACCAGTCCATGGTGTGTCCCTACTCTGGGGACAGCATGGGGAGCCCCAGTCTCCGGGGCCTTCAAGTGCTTCTGCAATACTAATGTAGAAGAGAGAACAAATGTGCCATGTTAGTTCCTCAACAACCTGGCCAGAACAGAGCACTCATTACATTATGATCAAACCTAAAATTACAGGACAATGCCTGTTTTCAAGGACTTACGGTATTATTTCTATCACTTTTCAGGAGAAGTGTATAAAGGCTTTTGGAAGAGGTGAGGGAAAGGGGGAGTGGACAGGCAGGACCACGTAACATCAGCGTACCAAGATTTCAACCTAGCTAATAGCTGCAGAGATGATGGTTGCTCTTCTAAGAGATATAGACAGACAAATTAGACAGGGGTTCACAAGTCAGTGCTGATCATTTACCTGGCCATTATCACTTGTCAATGCCTGCAGCCAGCACACTGGAAGCGTAACACAGGAGGCAGGACAAGGTAATGGTTTCCCAGATCAAAATAACCCTGTTTGTCCATGAAGACAGATGCAGCCATGATAATTATGGGTTTTCAAGGTGGTGCTATTTCTGCCCTGTTATGTGAGGAGATGAACATCCAGTAACAGTTAGGGACTGCAGATCTGCTTCTACCTGCCTGCTAAATCTACCTCTCGTCTGTTCAAAGTGGATATTTGCATGTCATGCCTAGAGCAGTCCAGATTTATAGCTTGGCATAGCTTCATTCCTGCTACTGTAGGAAATTAAGTAAGGTCCTAACTGGGAAATTTCTTCGTCTTCAAGTCCCCAGACAGGATGGATACTCAACTCACGTAAAATCAAAATTACAGTCTGCAAAACCATCTACCTCAACTAATCTGGAGAGCATTAGGCTGCCTCATGGTTCTATAGTTTGGACCTTCAGGGAACTAAGGTTGATTAAAAAAAAAAAAAAAAAAAAGAAGTTTAGGCAAGGTGGGAGGGCTCTTATTCCTTGTAAGCAGAGATACCAGTGGAAAACAGGAACTGCATCTTAGTTGTCAACTCAAAAATATAAAACTTCACTAACTTGAGTTAACAAACTGGCTGCACTCACTGTGAAAAAACAGGAATGGAGGCAGAGTTAGCTACTTTTTTTTTCTTTTTTTTTCTTTTTTTCCAAAATACTTCTTGGGAAGACTGCTTCCTTCACTTACGTACATGGAAGAGTTCTTGAGCTAAACAGAGTGAAACAACCACACAGCTGCCCATGTAACACTTCACAGAAGTGAAATGTTAGGTCTCTATTGACCACGGACCACTTTCTTTTCCTTTTTCCCTGTACCACATCTCCAGCCTGTAAGATTTCCTCCTGTACTGCTATTTCCACTGATCAAATATGAATACTACAAAGTGATATGAAAGCCAAGCAGTGAAGGGTCTCTACATGCCTTTTAATTTTTTAATTTTTTTTTAAAGCTTTAAATTGAAAAAACAATCTGATAAATTAATTCTCAGGTGTGAGCATAAAATAAGACATCCTTTAGGAGTTGGGAATTAGCCCAAGAGCATCAGGGATACAGTGGCAAAGGGCATGCTTTAAGAATACCAAAAAAGATTTTGTAACAAATTAAGCTGGGGATGAAGCTGTGCCTGATGTTACAGGCCATTATTATGCACAGTTATGAAACACTGGTATGCATTAATAATAAAGATCAGTGTCGCCTTCTAGGGAAAAATTGAGCATTCTTTTAATTAACTTAAATTTTTCATCAAATTGATTGAAAAGCTCTCATCCTTTTTTACTTTCATGTAGCCCTACATTTTATGCCGTAGGCTGAGAGCAGTTTTATCTCAAATACTCGGTGTTTTTGAAAGAGTCTATGTGTTATGAGGTTCAAAAAATAAAATAAAATCACAGCAACAACCTAGAAGCAAGCTGGGCCATGAAATGAGAAAAAATAAGTAGTGGTTTTCAAGTAAATCACCTTTTAAAATTTTGTGTTTACCTTAGAAGGGAAGAAAGAATATCTTTTCCCTCCCGCTGGGGCAGGGCTTTGTGGCTGTGCTCAGGCCAGGGGCTGGCCAGTGTCTCGGGGGTCAGGCCTGAGACAGGGCTTCCAGCTGGAATTGGGGATTGCTGCTGACCTCTCGATGACTAACAGCTTCCGCCTGCCGCAGGAACACTGCTGAAAGCCTCCGGCTCTGCTTGTGCAGTATGAGAGCTGGAAGCCTTTGCTGGAGTATCTGGCTGGGATGCTGCTAGATCTTTTGGGGGTAGTGGCTGGAGCTTTGGCATAGCACACCTGGAAAGCCACAGCAGTTTCTCTGGTGTCATCTCACCCTGCTGCAGCATTGCAAGGGGAGAAAGAAATGCAAACAAGTTTGGCTTTCTTTAACTAGAGCCTCCTCAGAGGAATATTCTGCCTTTTTTTGTTCATAGACATCCCATCCCCAGAGATGTCAAATAAGAAAAATGTTCTTCACATACACCTGCTCCACTGTTAGGTAACCTTCTGCACAGCAGGGCCTGGAGGTGACACTGAGCCATCATGCCCAGTTGATGCTGGGTGAGCAAAGCCCCCAAACCAGGGGCATCCATACTCCTTCAGGAAGGCTCAGACTCCCATTGCACCATCCTAGCTGGGCTGAGAACACCTGGGACTTGTCTACAGTGACAGGCACGGATACCTATATGCTGTCTGTCCATGCTCTGGTCTGGGTGGGCAGCTCAGGCAGAGGGTTTGGCTCCAAAACCACGTAGCTGCAACAAGGTAATGCCATGCCATAGTCCAGCTGTAAGGCAGCAAGACTATCCGAGGTGCGTTCCTGGTGAAGTGTAAGACACGGGCAGACACTTTCGGACCGTTATTTTTACCCCACCCTTTACGATGCATGTCTAAATGTAAGCAAGCAGCTTGGTATTTGCATCACACAGCTCAGTATCTAAACCTAATCAACAGACGATTGTCATTAAGATGAGCATTAAACCCTTCTGAAAGGCGAGCTGAGGGAAAAATAGGAGGGAGGGAAGGAGAAAGGAGAGATGAATGGATAGAAAAAAATGTTTTCCTTATTGATGACACAATTATATTAAGCTTCGCTGCTTATATTTCCTGTGCATCTACACAATCACAGTCCTTTCCTCCTCGTTGCCTATTAGCATTCTACAGTAACCGAATAGAAATATTTGATATTTTAAAACATGGCCTACAGTCATAAAACCTTACCACATGAGATCTGACAGGATCAGCACAGCAGAGGAGCTATCAGCCTGGGCACTTGTATGGGAAATTACTTTTTTACTGGAAACCTCCATGGAACAGCTGTGTGCGTCAGGCTGATTCTGCAGCTGACATTTCTATCTGAGCTGGAATGAACCAATATCCCACGCTGGTGGGAAAGGCCACAGGAGATGCTGGAGCCAATTCTCCTCTCACTTTTACGGGTGTAAAACAGGTGCTTAACAAGATTTCATAGCTATAATGCTGGATTGAGGACCAAGGCGATTCTTCTGGAGGAGATGAAAATAAAAATCAAGATCCCGCAGACCTTTCTGCCTACAGTATTTCATTAAATTTTTCATAAAGGTAGAGATATGAGAGGAATTCCAACTTCATTTGTAATCAACAGCAATGTTCTCATTGACTTCAATCGGGCCAGAAATTGCACCTATTAAAGATACTATTCTCACAAAATTCTAATTGAAGAAATTACATCCTACCATCCTAAATCCCACCTGGATTTTCAGCTGGATATTGTGTTCTTCAATTTCTGGCCCTGTACCCTTGTCTAGTGTTTCCATGCGCCATTAAACAACTGCTGCATTTCATATCTGAAGCAGGTGCAATTACGTATCAGTTTTTTACACGTGGGAAGTACTTTAGGATATTCTGGGGTGAAAGGTTCAATATGACTATGAGATATTGAGACCTTCTCACAGTGAAATTTGCTTTATGGCTCTGCGCTTTTCTAGAGCAGTGTAACTCAGGATTCAGCGTATGCTCCTTAGTGTAAAAGAAACTTTAGGAAATGATTTTGATTAAAAGAGTTACAGTGCAAAAAGACTTTCAGTACATGACTGTTTTAGGCAAAATTTTCAAGCTGTTTTAAAGCAGAATTTTGTTGCCATGTTTGCAGTTGCTAATAAATAGCTCCTAATCTATATTTTTATCCAGGCCTATCCTCTCCTTACCTTGCCATTCTTTTAATGTGTACAACACCTTATGCAGCAGTATCCAAGATTAAAGTTCCTCTCATTGACATAGAATGAAGGCAAATTATACCGTTTGCAAGAGAAGAGATAATAAAGGGGGAGTCCATAGAAATACTTTGATGAATTATATAGTGGCAATTTTCTGACATTAGTAATGTAGGGCAGAAGACAGTGTTTCTGATATATAGATGTAAATTCATCATCTAGACTGCATTAAAGAAAACTACATAAGATTCCTTGATTTTTGGATTGCTTACAAGAGCAATCAGTAAAATGTTACAGTCTTCTCCAAGGAAGCTCCCTGAGTGCAAGAGGTGAAGAATTACACAGATGAAATAGCTACCCTTTTGTGCTAGCCATCATAAAAACAGAGCCAAAAGACTTACAGGAGCCTGCACCTACATATAAAGGGAAGGCCTTTGTACTGTCTGGTGAATGACTAACTGCAGCTGGAAAAATCAGATGGCAGTTATTTATATGTGTGTATAGATATAGATAGATATATAGATATTTTTATGTATGTATATACATATGGATGGTTTTACTTGTTTGCAAAATAAGAGGGTAGACAATTCTCTGTTTTTAAAATAACATATGAAAGACCAGCTTGCGGAGAAGGGCAGGAGGACATGATACAGATTGCACACAGTAAGTCCTGTGAAAGAGATCACAACAGTAGGTCAGGCAAGTCTTGTTTACCGGCTCTCTTCTTCTGAAGTGTTCAAAGTGCTTCATTAGTACAGAATATATTACAAAAAAGGATAAACAAACTACTCGTGTCATAAAATTAACCATTTTCAATCTAAAATTTAGGAAGCGTATTGCAGCTTCATTACTTTGGGCCAGGAACCCCGTGTCCTTTTCATTTTTCTTATTTAAAGTCAGAGTGGAAATTTTGGAAAAGCAGTGCTTTGGGGGAACTGTTGTAGATGCGGAGTGCTCAGATTTTTATTACCCATTCCTTTCTATAAGATTGAGGCAAGGAGAAAAAGTGGAAAGAAAGAGAAAAGAATTACAAATGAAAGGCTATGTTTGAAAAGTTAATAAATGAATTCTGTCAATAGCATGAACTGAGCAGTCCCCAAAACACTGAGGGTTCAGAGCAGCTGATGTTTGCTCCAGCTGCTACAGAGCAGCTTGAAAATACCATCAGACACCAGAGCCTGACCAAAGCTGCTGGCCAAGTGTTTCCTAATCCCTGGCTGCCTCTGCCAAGTCTGTGCCCCATTAAGCACGCAGAGGCTACAGGGTGACCAGCAGCATGGGATGGTGTTGGTTTATTTTCCTAGGACTTGTTCTCCACAGGTACATGGACCTCATGAGCATATCCATGGCTCGGTCCCACCAGCACAGCTTCATTCAACTTTTAGGACAATAACAACAAGAAAAAATTTCTCATAGACCAGAGATTTCAGCTCATTCTGACCTTCAGGGCTCATCAGTGTCTGCGTTCTCAGCACACCACGTCCTGGGTGCAAGGGAAATGTGGAGCTCGCAGTCACATCCTGACCGCTATGTCCAACGGGGTGCACAGGCACTTTCTGCAGTGCTCAGAATAGCTCCCAAATGCATGGGATTTTATTCTTTTATTTATTTATTTCATTTCTCTCCCCCCCCCCTCCCCCACCGGTTTTGGCCGTTACAGAAAATAATGGGTTCGTGGGTGGATTCAAGATGTCAGACAGAGAGAACAAGCACCGCTGTTCACTTTGTAGTGAGGCAGGGAACGGTATTAAAGCGGCAGAAATCAAGGAGTGGGGCCGCAGCAGCAGTAGCTCATCCAAAGCAATAACAACGCGCGAAGGCAAGCCATGGCAACTGAAGGAAGGCTGGAATCTAGCATACCCATGGTCTTGTTCTTATTATTACAACACAGCGTGACTAAAAATATCAAACCAAACAAAAGAAATTCCTGCAGGCAAGGGGTAAGAGAGGAGGCCGACCACTGCTGGAAATGGAACTTATTGTTCACCTAAGTAGTGCAGCGGGGAACAGAAATCACAGAAGCAAAGGCCAAGATCAACAGCAGGAGCGGCGCTGAAAGTAACAACAATGTTCCTGAACAAGGAGCCACAGACTCCAGAAGAGGAGAGTTAGAAAGGGGCTTCCCACCCTCTCGATCCCTCCAACAAACCTCTCGGAGCGAATGCAGGAGAGGTGGATAAGATGGCTCAGCTTCCCGGTGGTGGGATGCTGCGTCAGGGATGGACCTGGGAAGGGCTCGGGGCTTATGGGCCCTGCGGGAACCAGCTCTCGGGAGAGCCAAAGAGCAGATTGCTCTGAAAGCTGGGGCGAATCCTTGTGTGTACCACTTGGCGAGGTACCTGACACTGGGGCAGGCTGAGGCCAGCGCTGTGGGCTCCCAGCTGAAACGGCCTTCAGGGCAAGCCAAAAAGCCACTGGATGCTCCTGCGTCTGCAGGACCCGTGCAGCCAGGCTGCAGGCGGAGCAGTCGGGGAGCCTGGCAGAGCTGGTGCCTCAAAACTGGGGAGCCCAAGGCTTTGGGTCCCCTGGACACACTGCTGGCTTTGACAGCCTGGGACAGGAGCTATAGGGGCACCAGGATTTTGACTCCTTGCCAGGTGGGTGGTTCCAGCAGAGACCTGCTTGGTTTCTGCAGTCAGGCTGTCTCCACAAAACACTGCTTTTTGCTCAGTTGGGCATTTTCTGATGGAAATCTTTCCATGAGCAGCTGTGCACACTGAGAGAAGGCTGGACTCTGGATGTGGAAGGAATTACGCAGGAATTATCTATATAGCTAACTTGTAATAAAACTATTACTAATGGTCATATTGTTGCTTTGCTCTTCTGTGATACTTTCCAGAAAATCCCCAAACCTTTTCGCAAATTAACGAACTAAATAAACTTCCCTGCTGATGCGCAAGGCAAAAATTTTTACTACCTCTTTCTCTCCCAGCTGCTCCAGGCTTGATCAGTTTTCTTTGGCCAATCTTTTCACTGGCATCACACCTCCATACGTCGTATGAGAGCTGTTCTTTCCCATTTCATGCTCCCCTCCATAACTCTGCGCAGAGATGTGAAGGAAATCTGGCTTACAGCTGGCTCACATGATATGAATTGAGTGGCCAGTCTAAGACCTAGAAGAGGAAACTGTGACCTGCTGCGCTCAGAGTGAGAGTTTTATAAGGTAAAGAGCTTTGGAGGATTGCAGAGGCTGAAGGAGAGGCAGCTGTTCGAGGCAGTTGAGAATTGGGAATAGGTGTAAGGGACATGCAGGCCTGTTGAGTCAGAGTCTCAGCTGGTATAAACCAGCACAGCTCTGCTCACTAAAACTCTGGTGCAAAGTTCATTGCAAGAAAGAAAACAATGGCTGGATAACACACTGCTGAGAAATGTATCTTCCTTTTATTTAAAAAGGGATGAGCTGTGCGGCGAGATGGTGACAGGCCTAGAATTTGATCGTTCCAGGATAGAACTGCCGTCTGTTTTCTACATCTGCATAATTTTCCCTTTTAGATTCTTGCTTAGTAATGAATAAATATTTGTTTCCCATGCCACAGCTCCTTTCCCACTCCTTCAATTTCTCCTGCATCAGGCTGTTTATAAAGGATGCTCCTGGGATGGAGAAACAGGCCCTGAGATCTCCGAGATGATCCTGTCTTTAAGCTTCTACTGCTGCTCCACCTGCTTCATTCCTTCCATTTTAGTACTGCACAATGCACTGAATACATGATTTTCTCTCCCTCTGTCAAACACACACATTTTTTCTATGCCTCTATATCCCAATCTATAGAAATTCCCACAATTTGTGCGCCCATCAGCCACATAGTAAAACAAAGGCTTTTATGTATTCCAACTGATGATAGATGGATTAGAAAGACAGATAGCTAATGTGACTTGTACTTTCAATGGAGCTTTAACTGACTGAAAACACATAGTTCATGTTAAGTCTTTGTTGAAATTGCTATCAGTAATAAGCATATTGAATCATGAGAATAAACATAAAATGTCACAAGCTTCTTTTTTGCCTTGTGGTGGTTGCAATTTCAATATATTTGTTATAATCAGCAAAAGCAGTATGCCACGCTGGAATAGCTGAGCCTCTGATTCATTTCTGAGGATTGGTGATAGTGCATGCTACAGGCTGGAAGAACGTTCCTTGCCACCAGGCTGGTATTAATTTCCTGTTCAAAAGGGGCTATATTGTCAATGTGACACTTTAATCAGCTACCAAAGTGACTCTGGAAACGCAGACTTCACAATCAATGTCAATGTATTTCATGTAGTTTCAATACCGCTTAGTCATTTTGCTTCAGAAGTGCGCAAGGAGGGTCAATACATTTCATTAGTTTGTTTCATCTGAAGGACAGTACAACATCAGAACTTTGATTATATTATAAGAATTGCCTTAATGTGACACCAGATTCCCTGATTGTGCAATACCAGACACGGGAGTGCTAGAGGGCAGTCAAATTATCCTTCACCCACACATACCCAAGAAGCACCATTGAAGCACACTACAAATGGAGAAAAAAAAAAAAAGAAAATAAAAGAAAAAGAAAAGAAAGGAAAAGAAGAGGATGCTGATAACTTGCACAACACACAGTAGATTAGAAGTCCCCTAAATATATTGTGGAACTTGAAAAAAATATCCTTAATTTTCAAGGATACCAGTAGTCATATATCAACTGGTTTTTACTTAGAATTCTACATTATAAAAATTATTGCTGTATCTAAGCAGAGACATATTTTCATGTAATTATTTACCATTCCTAA
The DNA here is from genome assembly GCF_040182565.1 of Anser cygnoides. Lineage (NCBI taxonomy): Eukaryota > Metazoa > Chordata > Aves > Anseriformes > Anatidae > Anser > Anser cygnoides. The sequence goes on from NC_089883.1 coordinate 4,879,884, forward strand.
AAACACACTAACCACAAATATGCATTTGTATATGAAGAATTCCTTTAAAAACAAAACCCCCAAAAAATAGAAATGTGAAATTTCATGAAAACATGAAAGTGAACTTTTTCCAAGGCAAACACATGCAAGTACGCAGATTTTAGTATTTCTACAACTATTTTGCTAGGAGCCTGATTAATAGGGTAGGAGACAGATGCATCTTATTATTTAAGTAACTTAAATAGAAATGTAAGAAATGACAGGAAAACATAAGTAGGTGTTTGGTTGAATGAAATTCCAGGAAAATCACTGGCGAAAAAGAAAAGATTCAGACTGCTAGACCCCCTCTGAACTTTTTATATATAACAAGAAAATGCTATTCAAAATAAGACAACAGTGTCTGAGGCTATGTTTCCAAATCCAGTTTACATAGATCGGTCAGAGTTTTTCATTTCACCAGCTAAAATCAGGTAGAAGAATGCTTTTACTTTAGCCACAAGGTCTCTCTTAAGAAGACAGGAACTTTCTTAATATTTTCTCACAGTATCAGGTGCCATTATGGGGAAAGCCAGATATCTGGTCATGAAAATCAACAACCAAGCAAAGAAAAATGATCAAGGAAACACCTCCAGTATGCCATCTCTCCCTGTTGTAACCAAAATAGAAATCAAAGAACAAGAATTATACAACTGATACCACTCAGAAACAATAAGCATTACTGTACAAATGGGATACAAACTTTACAAAATCCACTGCTTATCCTAGTTCTTTAAAGAAAGGAAGATGAAATTACTTTCTTTCTCTTTCTCTCTTTTTCTTTTTTTTTTTTTTTCCTCTCCCATTTGAAATACCTTCAGCTGAGAACAGGCAGAATAGAGGAGCTGGGAAACTTGGCCATCGTTCGAAAACAAGGACAGGTTAACCTCAAAAGATTCAGATGTCTCAGTTCAGATAAAGTATCAGGGAGGATTTTTCAAAATAACTCAGTGTTGATCTAAACTTACTTCAGCTGAAGTCAACAATCAAACTCCCTGTGGAAGAAGAATCAGTGACTTTGAAAATGATACTCATGAAGTCTTACAGAAAAATACTTCCAGCGTCTTTGATCATGTAATTGAGATAGGAGTTTAACAAGATTAAAATTCTTAAGACTTCTTCTTGCACTTAAATATTAACTCCTACATTTTATTACTGCCTACATTTATTAACTGTAAAGTTCACAGACATCTGTTGTTTCATCTCAACAATAGTACAAATCCAACCAACCCTGTGTGGACTTGTTCACATAAGCAGATGGGAAAGCCCTGTTAGTTACTCTTGAATATTTAAATACTGTAAATTGTGAATTGAAAATGTTACAGATTAAGATGCAGTCAAGTTTTCATATTCATAAAATAAATGAACTGAAGGATTTTGGAAAATTCATGCTCCCCAGTTTGCATCATTTCAGATCCCAGAGTTTCCACATCTGACATAATGTGGCATGGCTAATGGCCAGTCCTCAGGAGGAACCATAAACTGCTTTGGAAATGTTGCTGGTGAGGAAAGAAATGTAACGTCACTGCAAATAAGCCTAAGAAACGTGTGTCTAAACTTGCATTACAGCTTGATCTCATCAGCTCACTTCAAACCTGAAATTTTATTAAAAGCCTTCCTCAAGGAAACTTTTCTTTAGCCTACAGCTAAAAACCACTGGTAATTCAGACACTGTCTTAAATGATGCTCCTCATAACTTAAGACAACAATTTCCATTCAGTTTTGTTACAAAACTTTCAAGTGCCCATCTCATATCAAGTATTTGCCATTGTGAGACAAAAAATGGCTTAGCATCTGGCTGTGTGGTCTTTGCTATCAGCAATCCTATTCTACCGACAAGCTCTGGACAGACTTTCAGATTATCTTCTCATAAAATAGCTCTATGGAGACAAGAGTCAGATCTCCTTTTTAAGAAGTGGTGTTGCACAGAAAGGGTGATTTTGACATAAAGAAGTACAGACAGTTTTATTTTATGTTTTATTATAGTACTAAAAAGGATTTCTTTAACATGCAATATCTACGCAACACTTTCCATTACTTTAATAAACCCCAGTGCCATAGATGTTAATTTTAGCTGGATAAGGTTTTGGCCCACATGTAGAAATTTATATGGGATTTTATAGACTTCTTTTTTAGTAGGAAATGTAGGAGATTTTTGTAGAAAAATAATAATAAGATCTTGCATTTATGAAGGATCTTTTCTTCCATTTCATTTTGCTGTTGGGATATCCTTGGATGAGTATCACAGTAATCTGAATGAATAAAAAGACAGGAAGGCACAGAGGTCTACACTAAAACAAGGACTTTCTGATATCAGTAAATTATAGAATCTGAAAGGAGTTAGCACCTTAAAGGATTTGGCTTAATAGAAGCAATGAAGCCTTCATATTTAATTGCATATTCCCTTTGAAACACAGAAATTATGGCAAAATTCCACTGGAAATAAAAATTAATAAGGAATGTTGAACATACACACACACTTAATATGTGAAAATAGGAACCAAGATATGTACGTCCAAAATTAACATTGTAGGAAACTTTTTTTTAATTCCTTAAAGGCAGTTGTAAAAGACTAAGAAAGTGAATTCAATTTGTGTTGCTGTTTTTGTTGTTTGTTTTTAACAATAATGGGAGGGATGTATAGCACTGGAAGGGAATAATCCTAACGGAATTCTCCAAATCTTTTTAATTACACGAAAAGAAAAACCACATCAAGCCAAACAATCCTTTTGTAAAATAACTTAGCTTTAGAAATACAAGTGCTTTTAACAGTGCATTTATAAGGAATATCAAAAATTACGGAAAGAAAAGAAGAGAGTTGCTTCCGTGAGCTGGCGCTTTGCATGGGCAGGATTCCCTGAGCGGTGGGACACCTCCACCTCATGCAGCCATCTGCTCAGGGCAAACAGCTGAGGCAAAACCTTTTCCTAAGCCATCCTTTTTCTAGGGCTCAGGTGTTAGCCTGAACCTCCAGCAAGCTTTTAAAACTGAGAGAAGTTCTCCCATTTTGAAGGACCCACAAGTCACAGCTGCAGTGCTCAACCAGCTGTATCTGGCTATTAGGAATGGAAACAACCAAAGGGCTTCAATTGGCTTTCAATGGAAAAGGCCCACTTGAAAACAGGATTGCCTACGAACAGATGCCTGAATTTAATCACCAAAAAGGCCTCAAAACTGGTGGGATGAAACAGAGTTAGGACACATGGGAAAGATGTGTTGTCTCCAGGAAAACAAACGATACGAGGGGAAAACTACTCCTAGGATCAAAAACTGGGTCTTGTGTTATTAAAAAGGAAGCCTGCCTTGAAGGAAGCGCATGTCTCTATGCTTGCAGGCCCAAATTCATTTTAATGCACTAGATTTTGAAGAGGAAAATTCATTTTAAAAGGACAGAATTTTAAAGAGTACTGTGATAAAAAAGTTTCAAAATATCAGGCAGATGTTGGTCACAAAAGAAATTTGCTAAATCCAGCTATTCCAAAAAGTATCATTAGTATACAGTACAAACATTCCCTAAAAAATGTTCTGAAAACCTTTGACTGTGTATGCATATTCCAATCTACATAAAATCATAACAAAGATAAGTTGCATGTTTAAAGTATTTTGAAATGACATATTACATATTGCACTGTAATCCTCCCAAAATAATAACAACCTTACATGGATTGGGCACGTACTTCAAAAGCGGGATGTTTTCAACTGATTTCAATAACTTACAAATAGCTGAAGTAGATTTGCTTCATTAAAAGGAAAAAAAAGAAAAACGAAAAAAAAGCAAAGTCAAGACCTTTCTTGCCAAGATCAAACCTAGAGAATATTTTGACAGCTAAATTATAAACTATGAGAACCAGGGGAGTTGTTATGGACCATCAACTGCAGTGAAGCCAGGGAGTGTTATTCAATTAATCATTTTACTCATTAGAGGTAAGTAAAAGCCAAAATAAAGTTAATCAAAGTCCTTCATACCCTGTGTTTAGAGCAGCTCCCTGTGTCTTGATGAATTCTTATTGTAATAGGAACATTTCAAAAACTGATCAATAACCACAAATTCCTGAAGTCTTAAAAATTAACACCTTTCTATAGTTATAAGTCAATGAGGAAATAATACCCAAAAGAAATGAGGAAGTCAACACAAGTTCAGTGCGACATTAACATGTGTGTCCCAAATTGTTAGATTTAAGTCGTTATATTTTTCCAAGCAGCTAATTTTCCCTTTTTGAAGTACTCACAGAAGGTCAGGACGAGTTTAAACATCAAAGCTTTACGAATTAAACAGTTTCATAGAAAACAGAGGAAGAAAACTTGCCTGAAGTAAGACTGTAACGTGATGTGACATGGCCCACCTTCTGTCCAGGACAAAATACAGCAGGGAAATCACTCCTTCTGCCCTGGCATAGTGGAGTAGAGCTGGAAGAATGGCTTACCTTAGGCACACACATGCATAAGCATGCAGCCCCCACCCCAGAGGTATTTTGTCCCTGAAAAAAACACCTCTCCTGCTTCATAGCTTGACTAATTCCACACTTTCCACTATTGGCAGAAATTTTATGAATTCTTGTTGACATGTTCTATACCCATGTTTCAACCCATGGTAAGAATGACAATGCATGAGATATGAATGTGAGTTGTTATAAAATAACCCACAACTCAGGGACTCTGTAAATTTATCCATAAAAGAAGCTGAACGGCAATAGCTTTCCTTTAGAAAAAAAAAAAAGACTTAAAAAAATCCATTTCTAAGACAATGCAGCTTTGACAACTATCATTTAGATGTCTCTTCAACAATTGTTACTGTAACTTCATTTCTGTTGGGCAGCCTTGAACATAGCATATACATTTAGAACAAAATTAGTAAGAAATTAATTCTGAACATAAGGACATTTATGATAAATAACCTGTTATTGTGATGACTAATGGAAGACTCCCGTGAGAACTGCAGTTTTGATTCCTTTGGGAATTTTAAGAGAGAGCACTTATCAGAACATAGCTAAGTCTCCTTGGCTTAACAACTGAGCCAGAAGTCTAGCAAAATCAAATTCACTTCTTTAGCCAAATCTAGGAATCCAGTGAAATGATGAAACAACAAAAATCCTCATAAACTTTTGGTATCTGCAAATTCTCAGGCTACACACTAATGGGCAGAAAAACAGAACCTTGCCAGAAAAAAAAAAATGTTAAAGATGGTATCTGTAAATGTGCAGCTTACCTGCTCCCCCAGACACTTCTTAAATCTGTTTGCCAGAATGATTGCCTTCCATTTGCTGTTGCATCAAACAACATACAAAGCATTATTCAGCAAATCAAAGGTGCATCTAACCGCTGAAGATACACTCCTATCCACAAGCCAGTTGAAGCCCTTGTCATGCTGAGCTGATATTGAGAAATATTTCCCAGAAGTACTCAGCCAGATTCTCAAAGCTAAATGCCTCGGCACGGCTCTGTACTGCATGACTTGTGCTGGTGGGACTCCGCTAATTTCATTGGAATTGCATCAGCAATAACATCAAGGAAAACAGTGATAAATAAGATTTATTTATTTTTAATTTTTACCTTTGCCATCTCTGCCACTGAGCTTTAGTAGAATAAATGGTGAAAAAGAGCAAATTTAATACCACCAAACACGTGGAAGATATGTTTCATTTTCCACAAACAACATTTGTTTCAAGAACGGTATTCCAGGAGTTACATGCTTCATACAAAGGAACAGAGAAGGAATAAGATTTGAAAAGAAATATATTCATAAAAATGTCTACCCCCAAAATGGGTGGTAGATGCTTCACATGAGGGAACATTCACTATACTGATCAGATAAATTTGCTGGTTCAAGCAGCTCCATCTATGACACCATTTGCACATCTTTTAAGTAGGTCTATTGCTATTCCAAAAATACACTGTATACTAAGAGATACCAGACAGAAAGGAAAGAAATAAAAGCAGCCAGAGTTGGAAATAGAAGATATGGCCTTCAATGTGTTAATTCACCAATGCATTTTTAAAACAAGTAACTTATAATGCAGATTGCTACTCCCCGGCATTTGGGCTACACATCTTGCAGAATGTTCTTTTAAAAAAATTATACTTGAAGTGTAAGTAAAACTATGTTCAAAGTGTATTTTTGTCTCAGGCCTGATGATAACTTATCGTTTTTTGGGAGTAATGGGTTTCATGAATTTCATAGCTAACTGACATTCACTCCCCTCTTTCTTTGAATTCTGAATAGCAATGGCTAAATTTTTTTTTTTTTAACTGCAAGTGTTGACCTTTCAGAGGTGGGTCCCCATATGGAAGGTGAAGGGCAGGTGTCCTGCTGAGATAATGTCACTCCTCAGCTTGCTGAAAACCATTGTGAAGTGCACTCAGAGTATGACGTTATCTCAGCATGAGCCACGCACCCTGGAGTGCCCTACTGCTTAAATGACAATGCTGAAAGGTGGTAGAAGGATGGCAACAAAAGAAAAGTTTTACATAGGGATGGTGGCTAGATGTACTACAGCTGGTTAAAATAATTAATAAATACAGAACTGACAGAATTACCAAAATTTTAATCCCACCCCAAGAACAACTTCCAGAAAATGCCATGAGTACAGTATTTCATCCAATATCTTGTCTAATATTCAATACTTGAATCAGCTGCTAGAATCATATGCCAGTCAGAGCTGTTCATAAGAGTGAAATCTGCAAAACTTAATAAAAGTCAAGTGGATGTCAATGGGACTATCGTGAGCTATTATGAGAAATATATTCAAGCTATGATACAATGCCAATGGACAATTCATGACTAAATTATTTGCTGTGATTTATTTGCAGCCGTAACTCAGTTTGTGGCAAGCAGAGAGAGCTGAAAGCTGGGAGGTTTTCCAGGTTCGAAACTAGTTCTGGAGCCAACAAGGACTGCCTGTTAGCTCGCGTTAGACCTGGAGGGAATATCAAGCCAATTTCTTAATCAAACTAAACCCAAACTTCTTTCTTACTCTCCTTAAGGCTTCCCTCCAAAATAATTCCTGGTGATGTTAGAACAAACAAACACCACCACCAAAGCCCTGTACCAGATCACAAGGATATAACAGAGATTGCCAGGGAGGAGGGGAAAGGCACCCCACAGCTCAGGTTGCAATGAGGCTAAAAGAAAACTATCGCTACTAGGTTTGTAGAAAATACAGATCCTTGTACTGACACAACCAAGTCACTGGTCACTGTAAGCTGAATTTGCACTCGTACGCTTTCAGGAACAGAATGGGAGAAACGGTCACATACTTCCTGACTGGCCTGGTTTTCTATTTTCTACTTGCCTTTTTATCCTCAGATATGAGCCCCCCTCTTCTAAGAGGCATCTTGCCTGGCATTGAGATCAGACAGCTCAAACTGAGAACCTGAACTTTTGGCAGCGAGCATGAGCACAGACAGCAAAATACAACACGCCCTACTCAAAGACAGGCAAAATCCGTATGGCTGAAGGTGCTAGCACTTTTCTAAACTGTTTTAGTCCATCTCTAATGGAAATCTAATGGAAATCATAAATTACTGAAAAAGGTCCACAGGTGCTGAAATTTACTACTGTGTTGACTGCTGGCAAGGTCTGAAAGTGAGGAACAATGCAAGATGTGCTATGAAAATGAAATATTTATGACATTCATATTCTCCCTCAAGCTTAAAAAAAAAAAAAAAAAGCAAACCTTTTGCTTAGTGACCAAATAATAAAGCTAAAAATGAAAAACAAAACAAATGAGAGAGAAAAAAAGAAAATGTCAACAAACCAAATCAAACCAAAATCCAGTCCTTGACCTAAGTGGGTGTTATCTGAACTATCTTTGCAAGCGGGATACTTCTGATAACAGGTCATCGTTATATATTTATTTATTTATGGGTATTGTAACATTATCTTAGTGCAAGAATACTATGCTCTCAATGAAGAGAAGAATGGAATGGCTCATCATGTTAAATTCTGAATAATCAATAACATTTCTCAACATGCTATTCAGTAGAGCGCATTACTTGATATTATATTCACAGAGAGGAAGTTGAGATAATTTTTCCTACAAGTAAAAGCTTGCCATAGTTATCGTAGTTTGCATGAGACAGGAATGACTTGGAGCAAGGACAATAAAAAAGCAGGGGGGAAATTACACTACAGATTTGATCTGGCTTCCACAATCAGTTTGGCAATTGGTTTCATTGGGAACAGCTTCAAGCCTTACAAGAATTAATGAAAAATAAAGGTTGGCTTTGAGCAGAATCGGCACAAAAGATAATGTGAATGGCATGGAAGGTTTTGATTTTATGCATTAGACTTGGGCAGGGGGTGAAGAGCAATCACTTTTAGATTTTCCAAATACAAACTTTGATATTAACTTGGTGGCAGTCCTGTTTTAAACAATTCACACCTAGTTGCACCTTGAAAGCTTAGAAATCACACTGATGTCTACCATATGTGCGGAACAACAATTTAAAAAATGGGGTGACACAAAAGCTAGGATCTTTCCCATCAGGTGCAGGTATATTTCTATAGCATACTTTATTTTTTAACACTAATTCTTTAAAGGTAAGTCTACGATGGAGAGTCAAGGACAGGTTAGTTTTTACAAAGCACAAAGATAGGAAGCGTTGCGAGTACAGAGGTACAAGACAATGCTCCTACTATCAAACCCATGGGCTAAAAGCCAGCAGAAGACCATGTGTCCTTCAGATGCCCATCACCACCAACCCCAGAACCCTCTGGATTATGGCTCCTGCCTCTCTCCCCTGAGCCTACTGTGCATAACAGATGAAGCCTGATTTCTAAAGGACTCCACAAGAGGTCACCACAAGATGAACAAATTGTTGTCATCCATTCTGTAATGTTACTGCTTAAATTTCACAGACATTGATATGTATCTGCTGAGCTGCATGGGAAGGAGTTCAAGTGAAAAAGCAACATATGTCATTCTTGCAGTATCCTGCACTCCAGCAAGGTCAGAAAGGCAATGGTGTTAGAGTCTGCTTGTGCAATGCCTTGTGTTGGTGACTGGTGTTACCTGCGTGACACAGGAGTTGCCTCGTATGTGGAGTTTGGGCTCTGAGAAAGCATCTGCACTGTGCGAGGGTGTGTGCCAGACAGATGCCCAAGCCTCAGAGAAACGTGATGGCAGTTGGGTATGTCCTCAGGCTGTCTCCTCCAGCCCACCGATGAAACCCATCAAGTTAAAGCAAAAAACAGGGGCTTGGTAAGAGTTAATATTTTGGACAGTCTAATGAGAAACTGTTGGAGGTCAGAGTGACACTAATCCCCAACAACACAGGAATAGACTTGGAAGTGGCTGAAAACTTCTTCCAGCCCCCACTCAGCAAAACATTTAAGCTTGTGCTCACCTAGAAGCATTAGCGTCAACCGGCTTGATCACATACTTAATACGGAGCATGGGAGAATCACATGCCTTTAAAAAAAAAAAAAAAAGGCGCTGTCTGGGATCTAAAGAGACAGATAAACCAATATTTTCATTTTTGATTTGCCTGTCACATTCTAAAGGTTCAGAAGCTGTGAAATTCTGAGTCTGGAAACAGTTTCCAAGTGCTATTTTGTGCGCTGATTTGATTTGTACAAGGATCAGCCTGAGACAGGTCATGGAGAGCAAATCACTTTAGTAAGCTAAACAGTAGTAATAATTTTAAGTGCTATTTTCCCCTTGAGATTAATTTTATTTTCTAGTATAACCAGAGGCCAGTCAGAGAAAGAGGAAGAGAATGACATTTGCTGAGACCCTAAAAGAAAGCTTAATGACGGAAAGGGGGTTCAAAGATAATGGTAAATAGGGAGAGACAACTTTAATAACACAGCAAGACTTTACACTTATGGAGGATGAAATTCCCCATGACACATGGGGCTAGTACAAGGATCATAAAGTTTAAATGTTTACCCAGCAGAGAGGTGAGCTTCACCCACGGTTACTTGCCTGTCCTCCAAGAGTGCACACACAGAAGCAGGCAAAATAAACAGACCCAAACCCCATGGTAAGTCCCTCAGAGTAGCAGGTTAGCACAGGGGTATTTCTATTTTATGCACAAAGAAACAGTGTCAAAGAGGCACTAGATAACAAAGATTGCTTTAAGGATTTCATTAGGATGGTGTGTGCGTAGAGATGAGGAAAGGTGGTTCTGAATCAATTAAACCAAGACGAGCGGCAGGAATGTCCTTGCCTGCACACAACATCGTGAGCTGGATGAACCACGAAGCTCGGCACAGCCCTTCCCTAGCCCCCGAAAAGCAGCCCATGGCAATGAACCCTGACTTCTCTGAGCAAATGGATCATACACGATCCCTGGGTGTAAAGCTCAGCTCTCCCAGCTCTTCCTTCACTTCGCTGGTCCTGCTGGATACGCTTTCCTCTCTTAGTTCTTCATAATGTCTTTGCCATGCCCATCTACTAATTCCTATATAAACACAGACACTTCCCCAAAACATTCATTAAATCCCAATGTTTGCCACTACTGTCATAAACTTCCCTACTCCATTCAAGGACTGAGTAATAACTTGTTGAAACATCCTATAGCAATTGTAGGTTGTGTGGTCCTACAGGCACAGTTAGAAGAATGGAGAATTTCATATGAAGAGTTTCTATAATTCCTGTAGTTAGGACTCACATAAGTTGTATGGGATTTAAATCAGCTTACAATAACATTAATGGAAAAACAGTTACTAGTTTTTGTGGGATGTGGGTTGTGTCCTATAGCCTGTTATAAAAAGCAGTGATATTTAGTTAACCAAGGGCCTCTGACAATGATTTTGGTAAAATGTTGAATGAGAGAAGTAAAAACTGGGATTTTTTTAGAAAGACAATGTATTTCTACATTTCTTTCATTTGTACTTATATTTTGAAGCTGGAAAAGGTAGAATATAAAATTTTAAATCCTGTGAATTAAATTCAAGACTTTTTTACTTGTAGGAAAAATGAACTGAAACATTTATCACTAAAACTGAAACTTCCAGTTTAGAATGAAATGGCTTTGACTTTTATTTTTAAACATTTTTTTTTTAAATCTTATTTATATCATCTTAAAACTCGAAATATAAAATCAGCCTAACTAATGAACCAAAAGCTCATTTGCACACTCAACCCCTGAAGTAAGTCATCTGAAGCTCCCTCTGGATTGTCCATAGGACTGTACAACCAGGGAGGATTAAAATGTTAATCAAACACTACCTACAGTTTTAATCTTCCAGGCACTTATGCGCATTAAAAACTTCCTGTATGCAAGTTGCCCTTTTGAGTTCAAAGCTTTTTCTTACCTATATGAAGTTATTTACATGCACAAGTGTTTGTAGGTTCAATGCCTATAACCTGAAAAGCAACAACATTTTCAATAGTCCTTCTTCAGCTACTTCTTGGAAGCAGTTTGCTCTAGGGAGGCAAAGAGTTTCTGAGTATCTATCGTTTTAACTAGTGTTCTTCATCAGGCGTCTCTCTGATTCTTGACAACTCACGAGATTTAAACTGCAAAATACAATATTTTCTACCACAACAGTGTTACTGGAAATGCAAAGCATATGGTAAATTTTGAGTAAACTTTACACCCTTCCCTAGAGAAAATAAATTTAAAAATAAACCTGCTATAGAATCTAAAAAAGGAATCACATTTACAACACACAACTAAGTCACTGCTGCACATTATGAAAAATTAAGTGAGCTAAAATGAGTACAACTTCCCAAAGCAAACAAGGGGAACAACGGGGAATTGTTGCAAAAAATATCTGAAAACTTAACCGACATTGTTTTCATCTATTAGAATCTCTTACTGTCATCTCTCAGGAGATTTTGACTTCTGCATTAGAACTCACTTCATGGTTATCCTCTTAACTCTCTGTCCTGCTTTCAGACTGGACAGTCTGCTTCACCTCGGGTTGATTCAGCAACTGGATCTACAAGGATGCACATCTGCCTTGTTGTGAAGCCCAGTTCATTTCCAATATAAAATGCTCTATAGATAGCAGTTTTTTCCACCATTACTAAATATAATGAGTCCTGGAGTGGAACTTGGCAGTTTTTTAGCATTGTACAGCAATTACCAGGAAGAACTGAAGAACACCATCATTTCCAAATGAAAGAACAGGGAATTAGATAAGCATAATGCAATTCTCCATTGGAGTAAGGATAGGACACCAGAATTCTGTAGCATATTTTTTACATATACAAATGGGCTCTTCTGAATTTCAGAGATGCTCAATGCAGCATAAATAGTCTTTTTTCAACTAAAAATCAGCCAGTCCCCAAGCTGAAGTTAAAGGAATTCATGCTACCTGAAGAAAAGATTCTTTATTTCTTGTCATAAATATCCTGTTGTGGTGTGGAGAGCAGGTTTTAAAAAGAGAATAGAAAAAAAACCTGCTCCTACCAAATAAATAAAACAAAATATACTGCACCAGCTATTTAGATTGTCCCAAAAGAACTCCTTTCTCCTTTTCTCCTGAGCTTGAGCCTACATGAGAAAAGAGTGACCCCTCATTAATACCCTCCTTACAGACTGCTTATTGTTTTTACTTGTTTTATTTCCTTGCACTTGGAAATAGAAGCAATAAATTTCCAGGGAAATGAAACTCACTTATCAGATTTTCCAGGCATCAAGTTTCATATTAGGAAAGAAAAAAAAAAAGAAAAAAAAAGAAAGAAGAAAAAATCATTCTAACTGGGCTCAATACAGCTGTAAACCAACGTATGGAAGCTCTATCAGAGATTAAACCTTCCTGGTAGGCTCGCTGTCTTAAGCCTTGAGATTCAGTCACAAATTTTCTTGTAAGGGACAACAAATTTACAGAGCAAGTATTTAATGATTCACAATCGAGGCACCTCGAATCAAATCAATGCAGCTGACATTTAACAAGATCAAATACTGCCCATGTTAGAAACAAAATGTGGATGGGCACTGATCGTCCCTACCCTTCGCAAACCCTTCTTTACCAGCTTAATTGCCTAGGTGTTCAGATTTTTTTCCCTTCCAATAAGCAGTTTTTTTTTTTTTTTAATGTAACGCTCTGATAGGAAAACACAAATAAGAAATTTCTCAATTTAAAAAGTTTTGTTTATTCCTCCAAAATGCCTGTGTTTTGTTTTTTTTTCCTCTTGTTTCCTGGTAGACAGAAATTTGCCTTAACGCTGCTCTGCTAATCACTGCCCGCTTCTCTTTCTCCTCTCGGCTGACCCCGCAGAGATTTGAGCTCGCACAGGATCAGGCTGACTGAGAGAGTATCTTGGACCAGGTTCCACCACCAGTTAGAGCACTGCAAATCAAGATTAACTCCACAAAACTTAGTGCAACGAATCTAGATTTAAATCATTTCAATGGGGATTTGGTTCACACGGTGAAATCCTCCCGCAAAGGTAAATACAGCTATCGGGGTGGGGTGTGCAGGGCAATATCTTCACAAACCGCTGGCAGAAGGGAAGGGAATTTAGAAGAATTTTAGAAACCTCATGAAAGGTAATGTCTGGTATGAAAAGTACCTTCTGCGTGTGTTTACGTGCCATTCTGCGTAGCTGTACCCAGCCACGTGCCCTCCTAACCCCGGAAGCGAGGACGGAGGTCGTTAAAGGTCTCTGAGCTGAGTGCACACCTCAGGCGTGGGGTCACCCTGTGAGCAGCATCGCGCCTGGGACTGTGTTCAGACAGACGGATGGCCACAGCTCCTGCTCCTCAGCTGCCAGCTCAGCCTGTCACACAAGCCTGGAATACTGCATCAAAGTTTCTGTTAGATGTCAACAAGGAGACAATTCACTGGGTCCCAATCACGCCTTAATCTCTGTGTTGTTTTTTTCCCCTCTCACTTAAAGGATGCTTTTTCTTTTTTTTTTTTTCCTCCTCCTCTCTCTCCCCAGGAGCTCCAGATTAGCCAAAGAAAACATTGCTGGGCTCTCAGAACAAGCAGGAGCGAAACGAGCCCCTTTTTCTCGTGGTTGCCACGAGGAGGCACTGCAGCCTGCTTTATGGAAGGTGCTTTTTTTTTTTTTTTTTAATAATTAAAAAAAAAAAAAAAGAAACGGGAAAGAAAAGACAAGAGGAGAGGGAGAAAAAAAGAACCAACCACCCTGGTGAAGTGTCTATTCGACACCACCACGGCTTTGGTGTCATTCCCTATTTAATGGCTGTCAGTGAGGGGGAAAGACAACGTGGTGGGTAATTAAAACCAAATTGCAGGCAGGAGATGACTGCAGAAGAATGATATTGTCATTAATACTGATTTAACATGCACCTGGGTAAGGTGAGAGAGTGCAGCTAGGGAAATCGCAAAGGCACGAGGGTTGCCTAATTTAAAGATGTAGGGTTTCTAGCCTAAGCATGTTTAAAACCTAAATAAAACCATCGTATTATGACAGAGGATATAAAACTGAAACAAATGTGCTACACATGCCTGTTAAAAAGAAAAAAAAAAAAACTCCAACCCTGTGTTCTCTGCAAAGCAAGTGCTGCATCCTCTCTGAAGTTCAAAAGTATTTTTTTTTTAAAAAAGGTTTTTTGTTGGGTTCTCTCATATCTCAGTTTCTAATGTGCTCATTGCTTCCTCTGCTCTTACAAAGCTGGCTGATGAGAAGGGATCTTTGTTAGATGGAGGGGGAATGAACCACTGAAATATCCAGTCTGTCTCACGGAAAAAAATCTGCTCCATTAATATTTCAGTGAGTAAAGATTCCCCACCTGGTATTTAGTGCCGGACTGTACTGTGATGCATTTATGAAGAAAGGAAACTGTGGACTAGCTACTGAGACAGGAAATAAAGCAGGGAAAGTTTGTTAATGATAACATGTTGCAGACTGCACAGTTTTGTACTGTTAAAGCCCTGATTGGATTCTTTTCGAAAGCTCAATCCCACTTTCAGTAGAGCTAGGGAAAGCTCGTTGTCTGTTCAGCATACAGCTAAATGCAACGTAAATCAGCAGCCCTTAATTATAAATCAAAATACTGGATTTTTTTTCCTTAATGAAACAATTTAAGTTCGATGCTTTAAGAATATTTTTATGATACCTAAGGATGAAAAAGTAAATTTTAAAAAGCTTACACTTTCTTTCTTTCTTCTTTTCTTTGTTTCTTTTGTTCATTTTTTTGTTTGCTTGTTTCTTTTTGACAATTTATTATCTGGACATCACATCAAATTCAAATAATAGGAAGAGCAACATCTGAGGCAACATATTGCTATAGAAGAATATGTTTAACCTGCAGCTGAAACCAGCTACATAAACTAACTGATAAATCTTTTGGTTTAACAGTAAATGAATGCCTGTGTTACGGAAATGACCATCCTTCTGCCCTACTCCTAAAACACGAGTAATTAAAGAAGTTGTGAAGATGCACAAATCCACAGAGAAAACATATTCGACGTCTTGACCCCAAAAGAAAAAAATTACATTAAACTAAATTAAAAAGTGAAAAGAGCTTGGGTAGAGAAAATAAAAGTGTTGGGTCCTAACTCAAAGCCTGTTGAAATCCACAGTGAAGTTCCTATGAAATTCAGTGGACTTGATCAAACTCATCGCCCCATTAACACGACAGGATTGCAGATTCTCTCTTTGTTTTCCCTTTTTGTATCATTTGCAAGAATCTAAAAGGTTCGCTTATACTTTTAACTGGATCCCCAAAATGTTTGCCATCTTGTTCCGATCATTTGTACGATTCCTCCTAAGCGAAGTGACCGTCAGCAGAACACCCCTCTCCCCGTCCCACCACGCAGGCTGGCAAGCTGCCCCTGCTCCTCGCGGGCTTCTGCTGGGGGGCACAGAAGCAAGCTTGCCCTGCTGCCTGGAGGGAGGGAGGGAAGGAGGTCGGAAAATGCTTGTGTTCAGGGGGAGCTCAGCGCTGGGTCGGAACACACTCAGACATCTTAAAAGACAGGTGTCCAGTATGTTGAATTCACAAAACCCCATAAAGCCGGGTGAAAGATGACAGATGCAAAGGTAAAGGAACGCAGCTGACCTGGATGTGGGTTCTGGCTGCACCACTGGCCCCCGGTTCCCTTTCACAAAGCTGATGGCAATTCTCTGCCTGACTTGGGGGCAGTAAAGATAAAGCCATCGCTGCCTGGGAAGCCCTCGGATTTTGTGATGAGAGGCCCCAGAAGAAGCAAGGCAGGCAGGTGCTGCTGGGCGCGGTGCAGGCGAGCTGCGGCTGCTGCGCCTTGCTGGGAGGCTGGCAGGAAAATCCGAGGTCTGTTAAGTTGCAGCGAGTTTCACCGGCTTTACTGAACAGGCTTGGAAAACCAGTTTCAGCCTTTACAGACTCTAAATTAAAACCTGCTAGGTGATCATCAGATCATGTGTGTGCTCGCCCGTTTCGCTCCAATAACTCTTTTCCAATATTGTAAAAACCAGGACTCCAGTGCCATTCACAAACAACAATCATTGGTCAGATGAACATAAGATCAGCATTTATTTTATTTTATTTGTAGATGAATATTTTATGGCTCAGTATTTTCCAGATCCTAGATCAGAATTCGGCTATCAATTTTCTGGACCCTGACACTCCATTTTCTTAATTGATAGTAATTTAAAAATCAAGTGACTTATTTGCAGTCTACTTTCTTGTTTAAGGAAAAAAAGGGAAGCAGACATCTTTATAATAGCTGCCTAGAGAAATGTCATGACAAATTGCAGCATAGATCAGAAATACTACTTAGTAAAGAGCTTAATACAAGCAGCTTAATACATAAATATGAAAAAATATGAGCAGGGAAAAAAAATAGAATCCTAATCTCTTTTGCTCAACTTCGAAATCTCTAAGGCCGACATCCTAAAAAACCTGAGTGTTTTATTTTACCATCACAAGCAGTCCCACTTAACTCAAGGTAGTAACATTACTACAGTACGTATGCCAATATTCACGATGATAAGACCTAAAGTACATTGTGTAGTTGGGAATATTAGCTGTGTTTTTCCCTTCCTGTTCCTTCTTTTCTATCACTTGTAAACCACATATTATGGTATTATTGCATCTGCCTAAACAGAGAGATTCTGATAAACCAATTCCACTGCATCAAAGCACAGTCTAAATGTTTGGATATAAATCAGTTAAAATCTCTTTTTCGCTTTCAAAAACATGCAAGATGAATAACTTTCTTTATTCCTTAGTTTTCTGAGACTTAGATAGGGTTTTTTTACCATATGCAGGTTCATACAAAAAAGCTGTTTGGGGATGATTAAATTAGAAATGTGTTTTTATATCCATTATATAATTAATATATATATATATAATGGATCCATTGTATAACGGATCATTTTGTGAATTGATGATTTTATCATAATTTTGTAAAGGAACCCCCGAATACTTTCTTATATGACATATGAGGAGAGGAGAAGCACAGGTCTCTAACATTTTTTATGTTTTGTCCACCCTGAATTCAGAGAAAAAATCCAAACACAAAATAAAGCCAGCTTCCAAATCATTATCTTATATTCAATAAGCCCTGTGCTAATAAGGCGTCAAATACCATCAGAAAGTTGTGCGTTTCTCACGTAAACGCAGGAAAGGAAGTGATCAGTCTTCAAGGCGATTGATAATTCATTGGCAGAAAACAACAATGCTCAACCCAAGGAAAGCATCTCTTCTGCAGCGAGGTGGAAATGTGACCCCATTCCCAACAGCTGACTGCAATAACGCCTTGAAAATCATAAAGCAATTACCTGGCACTTAATACTGGGTTATTATTAGAAAACTATTTTCTCCTGAAAAAAAATCATTTTCTTGAACTGCTACAAGCAAAAGGCAAATAACATCCCTTCCACCTTTTAAAAATATTAATGCCTCTGTATTGAGTTTATTTGCTGTTGAAGTAAGAAATACATGGGACAAATCCTCCCTAGGTGCAAAGTGATATTGCTCTGTGGGCTTCCATGTAGCTATTTTCATTTATTCTAGCTCTGGACCTGGCAGAGCAATTTTTATTTTTTTTCCCCCCAAGAAAGGTAACAGCTGCCAGCAGCAAACCCAGAAACATCCAGTTTCTGTTATATTTTGCTTTCACATGAAATGGAATGTCTTCGGGGAGCACACAGGCATGCTAATGAGACAGGTTCAATGGAGATAGACACACTGGGCCAGCACCTTAGCCCCTGGTCTGGTTACCCTGTGCTGCTAAGGCACTGCAAAGCGGCTGGGTAGCTGCCCTAAAGGGGGCATGGGAGGATTTCCATTGCGTAGGGATTCTTGCTTATGAACTTTCATTAACACAGGGTTAATTTCTAAGGACACTGAAGAGTCAAAATGTCTTGCAATCATTCCAGGACTGCTAAAAGGAGCCATTTAAAAAAATAATAATAAAAAATTGTTTGGATTCATGTAAATGTGTTTTGTTTGCAAAGGAGAATATTGAATGTTGGACTTGTTTTAACTCAGCAAATACTGTAATATTAATGTATTCACTGAGTGGATTATGAAATTTATCTTGTAATTTGTTGCTGCTACTAGTTGTCATTTTTGATTCCTGGAAAAATGAAATAAGATTTAACTTCAAAAAGTTCTTCTTTATTATCTAATTAAATAAAGGTGGCAGATTAATTGACTAATTGGTGCTCATGTATAGATGGAGACATATGGAAAGGATTTAAGATTAGACATATGGAAAGGATTTCTAAGATCTGTAAGACTGTGAGCAGCATTTTATCAGATGTTTTGTATACAACACGTGACCTGCACAAAATGCTGCATTCAGCATATAAGCCAGATTCATAAATGGGTACATCTGAAATTCAGCCTCATGGACATATTCACAATCAGCAAAGATGCAGACTATAATTCCGTTTTGGACACAAACTCAGCAACGAGGAGGAATCCTAAATACATATTAACATATCACATTAAATAGCGATTTTGTTGGGGGCAGAATCTACCATTCACACTCAGTGTGAGTTATAGCCAAATACTTGAAGAATATGAGTGAGAAGGGGCCAGAAGGATGTAAGCCACCCTTTTTCAGCATTAATTCACAGGGAGACGGTCTAGACAGCGGAGCTCAATGCCACAATATACACACAGGCTATATACACATACCTAACATACAACCATGCTTGCAGCAAAGAAAAAGAGAAAGACCAAGTCAGACAAGCCCTGCAAGAGAAAAACAGTTACGTTTGGTTAGGTTAATGGGTTGCAATATTCCTGCCACATCTGCAATGGTTTTAGAGGATTTATACCTGTAGTGAAGCAAAAGATGACCGCATTGCATTATCTTCTTTCAAATAAATACAATATATTCTTGAAATACTGCTTTGGTCAAGTGCCTGGGATTCTTGTTCAACTCTCTAGAAAAGACTTTGGCTGCAACTCAGTATTGTAATGCTGATTTGGAAATTTTAATGGAGCAACTTGCTATGAGAAAAAAATGTGAATTCTTTTACACACACAAAAAAAAGTCATTGCTACACTGAAAATGACACTTGAACTTGGGATTTTTCTAAATGCAGTGATGAAATCTTGAAACTCTTCAAGCATTTATCTGCTAGAGAACTATTCACACAGGGCTAAATAAGCAAAGATGGCACTCTATGTAAAGAAACCACATAGAAAAAGGAGCATTTTTTTCTAAAAGACAGGTAGAAAGACAATAGTCACCCTATAGAAAATGGAGCTACTGCATACAAGTGTGGGAAGAGCTAGGCTATTCAACTGTAATAAGAAATAATCCTATTTATGTTTCAAAATTCCTGACATGAAATCGGAATCACCTTCATCAACGATCTTGGCCCAGTCCCTGCTGAATTCTTTCAATTAGCTGCATCTCTTACAGCCTCATCCCAACACCCCCATATAGTTCTGCACGCCAGGATATTAAAAAGAACTAATTCTTTCAGCTTTTAATGCTAATAATGCCTGCAAGTAAGGCATGATACATTTCAAGATACTGACTCGGTTTATCCGCTGGTGTGTGGGTACCCACTTATTCCGGCTCTACCTTCCCTTAGTTACTTAACCTAACTGTAACAGGAGCTCTCAGTCAAAATATGCACAAGTACCCATGGTGCCCACAAATAATGAATAATGAATTTGAAGACAGTGATACTGTCCTTCCATTTACTTTTCTGGAAATAGAAAAATACCACAGTTCATCGAAGTTAAAAGCCCTAACTCCTCCTAATCCTAACCATAACCTTCACCCAGACCTGGACCCTGACTCCAAAGACGCCTGGGAACTCAGCACTGCCTACAAATTTAAAAGAATGATTACTTCAAAGCTAGTGAGATTTTGCTCTTGCTTTATCTCCAGGAACTTGCAAAGTACCACACTCATCTTGGCTGCTCTCCCCCTGCTTTTTCTAACTCTCAGACTCACTCCAGCTACAAGAGACAAGCGCTTAAGGTTTCCCACCAGAACTTTCAGCACACCACGGGCTGTCACACTTAACATTTTTCCTGACCCTAACCCTAACTCTAACCTAAGCAAGCATGGGAACTGAATAAAGATGAACAGCTTATTCACGGGTTTTGTTCACCTGTCTGAAAGTTGCAGGAGACCGCAGCTGCCCCTGCACTGCAGACCCCGCTTTTCCAGACCTGAGCCTTGTTCCCAACCTCCCACAAGCACGGGAAACCTCTGGCAGCCTGAAACACAGGGGGGGAGAGCAGGCAGCAGAAAAAATGCTGGGTTTCAAGCCAGCATGCCCAAAGCAGTGCTGATTATGGTAAACGTTTTATTAAAAGCCTCTCTAAAGGTATATTAAATAATTTAGTAGCCCTCACTTTATAGGAAGTCTAAGAAAGCGGGTATAAACTAATCTCACAAATAAACTAATTTTGCATAGTGAACAGTGTACGGCAATTTCCTGGCTGTTAGTAGGAGAATAAACAAGATCATAATATGCCATGAAGAACTGCAACAGTCAAAAAACATACAAAAATACACCAATAATACTATTAATAATTTCTGAATACTACTTTATGAGAAGTAAAGAGGAAAGGGAAAATATATGTTGGCAAATGTTATTTTTGGAAGGTTATAACCCAGCCTTTAAGTTCATTTGTATGACGACTCCAAATTTCCTTATCAATGCAACACTTAAAACAAAAGAGATATAAAAGATGGAATTGAGACTCTGACTTCAGTGCTAAAATAAGCAGAAATAATGTCCCAGAGGATCTTAAAACCTGTTGACAGACCCATGTTTCCCCCTATCCTGCTAGGCTGCTCTCAGCTATGTGGGTGCGTGCTGTTCCCAAATCCGAGCTTTAGCTGTGTCAGGTACTACCTCATATTTTTCCTGCTTTCTGACATGCGCATCAGTGCCCCACAGCTGGTCTCTTTCTCTAACATGGGAATCACAAATTGCTGCAGAGGTGGGTCCATAGAGATATGTCCCAATGACGAGTTAAATGGGGAGAGAAAAAAAAAAAAAAAGTAAGATTTGAAAAGCAAAACTTTTTTAATCGTGGTTTCTGGTTTTGCAGAGCCAGTCTCTATTTCCCTGCAATCCCACCCAGGTTGCCCATTCCCAATTTACAGGGCCCGCACGCCTCTCCATGCACCAGCTGCGGCAACTGAAAGTAATTATCACTCCAGACACAATAAGGTGTTAAAGGTAGAGGCGAGCATTTTGTGCAAAAAGAAAAAAATTAGGAAGAAGGGAACCTAATGAAAGGAGATTAGTGTCTGTTAGTCTTTTGGAGAGGAACAGGGGAAAGCAAAGAGGGGGAGCAAAATAATAAATAACCCAGTTCCTTAGGGAATACTTGCATATGTAGCAGACAATGAAATAAAAGTTTTCTTTGAAGAGTGAGTTCCTTTTTGTATGAAGTAAGCGATACCAAATGAAATCACAGAGTTATGTTACAGTTGATGTATAACTGATCAAAAGAGTGACAGGACGGAGTTATGAGAACAGAGACTGAAAAAACCAGAATTAAAATAAAACATACTTCTTCGGAAAATAATCTACAGCACCCAGGGAACAGGAATAGCCCACTGCTAGAGAGCTGACAGAGGCTGTATTTTAGGGTAAGCCCATCAGACCATTTGATACCTGCACTGAACTTCTTTTGTGGGGTGGGATGAAAAGAGGAGAGAGCAAGCGCACGGAGGGAAGATCTTACTGGAAAAGTTGTCAGAGGCAAGGCACAGAGGGCACAGAAGAATACGCATTTGCTCCCAGAAGCGGCAGGGAGGTTGGATCCGTTCTGACTCTCAGTCTCTTTCCAGGGGATCTCATTTGCAGCGAAGCCCCCGGGACTCCTGCCACTGGCACTAGTAGGGATGAGATCACAGGCTGAATATTCGTTCTACAGTTACTGAGAAAGCAGATTTTAGTACAGCAAAGGACTCACATAAGGATCTCTGTGAATAACTAAGGTACGCGTATGCTGAGAAATATTACTGCACAGGAGCTATAGAGGGAATGGATTTTTTGAGCTCTTTTGTATTTCTGCAAGGGGTACAGGTTTATTTCTATAGATAATAGCTGCTCAGTCTGATCTGACTTACAGCAGCTTTTTTTCTGAATTAATTCCTCTAATGATTTACTGCCCACTGAAATGCCAGTGTGGATATTCCCTAGGCTTTTCCAGAAGTGGTTGGCTCTGCTATGGAGCAGTGTCCAGCAGCTATACATGAAATCGGTGATAACTCCTTCGGCTAGCACATGGAATACGTGCTGTAATCAAGACTGTTTAGTCTTTACATTGTTTAAATTCACACCTTAATTCTTAGCCATGAATTTCTTTGAGAAGTCCTAGATGCTGCTCAGTGTCCTCCTCCTTTACTCAAGTGAAATAAAAGTAGAATCAGGCATGAAACAATGTGAAATATTTCGAGAGAAACTACACCCAGCTTGCCTGCTTTATTGAAAGCTTTCAATTCAACCGAGTTCAAATTAAAAAAATAAAATAAAATAAAATAAAATAAAATAAAATAAAATAAAATAAAATAAAATAAAATAAAATAAAATAAAAAAGCAGTTTATGGAGCATTCAAAGCAAGGACTGTTTTTGTACAGTGGTAAACTAATGTACATTTTTTCACATGGATTTTCTGGTTTTGAAGAGCTCTGACTTCAAGCTACACAAACATTTCCACTTGCCTTTCGTACTGGAGATTTTTGAATGCTACAAAATCCCCAGCTTTGGAAATGTGAGCAAATACAAATTTAAGCAAGTAGTTGCGATTTGGTTTAGTTTTTGCTCACAAATCTCTGCAAGCCAAAGACACCCTCACTGGTAGAGCAAAAGAACCCTTTCAGTGCCCCTTGCAAAACATCTCCCAGCCTCGTGGAGCCAGGAATTAGTGCAGATGTTCTGGAGTAAAAAGAAACACCCGAGGCCAACTGGAAAGTATCATCACTTATGCCACAGCAGGCCTGCAGCATTGGCTCTTGACGTACTTTCCTTGACACATCTTCTCCCTAGCTGGGAGAAGAAAGGTGATGTCGACAAGTGACTAAGGGAAGCAGAGGTAACCAGTTTAGTGCTTCTTAAACCAACATTTTTGTGTTGCCTTTCTTTTCTCTAGTTTCTTGATCATAAGTAGGATGATAGATCATCTTAGAAGGCAGTCAGCTGGAAATGAAGCCACAGTGGATGACGTTCCCTGGACTTTTGTGGGGAATACAGGGATCTAGTGATTGCATTTTCTTTAGAAGTCTTTTTCTTCAGTGAAAGTCCTCCCTCATTTTCTCCTCTCACTTTGTAACCTCTGTACCAAGTGCCAGAAATGAACCTTTATGTTTTCATGCAACAGACATTTCCTCAGTGCATACACATATGAGCTGATCAGCGCTCGCTGCAGCTCAGTTCCTTTCCATGACATACACTGGTGCTAGAAGTTCAGGTGATGCATCAGTCAGATATTCTATATTCAAAAACTATCAGTTTCTGAAGTTACAAAACTGTCTAAGCAGAATTTTTAAATAATAGATATTGAGAAGAAATGAGCCAATTTGCAGAAGGAAATGTAAGTAAAAATGAAGCTGTTTATTACTTTTTTTTTTTTTTAATTGTGAGAAAGAGCTATTTTATCCAGGTTAAAATAAATAAAAATACTGGGTGGAGGAAAAAGTCTGGGGATTACATTACTAGGGGAAGCAGAGAATTTGGTTAAGGGCCTATTCCTTCAAATGTTTATACATGTAAGTAACTTGCAGTCAGGAGGTCAAAGGGACCTTTATATGCACACATTGATCTGAGTGGCCTCGAAGTCACCATAGGTGAGCACGTGAACTAGTGACACAGTGGTGGGTACTAAGTAAAGTAGCTGTTGTTGGACTCAGAGCTGTGTGGCACGTGGAGGCTATAAAAGTGTAACGCAGCATAAGCATTGAATGATGCTGCACTGTTAACACAAGCCATTACGCTGATGTCCTGTAATGTTTCCTTTGCCACTGTCTCTAGTATTATGAGAATGTTTTTCTAGGCCTTCATCATTCCCTGAAGCAGAAACTGCCTTCTGGAAAGAACAAGAACAAAAGCATTATGTGGCATTATCTGTTCATCCGCAGAGCACATGCATGAAAGGCAGCAACGCCATTCAGCTCCTCCTGACTCGAGATGGGGCAATTAAGAGCAGAGACTACTCAGTAAATCTCCAGAGCCATTCCTTCCTCAGCCCTTTTGCTAAATATTCAAATTGGGGAAAAAAGATTTTCAGAATTAGGCAGGGAGGAGTCTGAAATTCAGTTGATCAACAGCCAGCAATTCAGTTATTAAATTGTTTGTGATCCATCGCTTCATCTCATTCTGAAATTGCCTCATGGGGAAACACTACAAAATAAAACTTCAATACTACCATAAGCTCCAAATAAAGCTTTTCTCTTTGATTGCCTCTATCTCATCTGTCTGCTTAGATTTGTGTGTCTAGTTAAGTGAATACAGAAGACCATACACTTGAAATGAAAACTACACAGAGTACACTCTTGACTTGTTACCATAATTTACCTTCTAAGTAGAACCTCTTATGAGCCTACTCAATTATATTAAAAATGACTGCACCTTTATTTAAACACAGTATACACAGTGAAACATGTGGTCTAAAATCCTGAGCTGATGTAAAATTGCAGGGTCTCATCAAAATTCATAGGGCATTCCTGATTTACACCAGCACGCACAGTGGCCCCCAGGACCTTTCACACTGCAACACTTTTCCCATGGGGAGCAATATCAGTGCTAAGCAATAAAATGAAGTTGCTTTATGTCTAATGTTGATTTCCTTTCTAAACTGATATTTTACTTTATGCTTTTTCATGCAACAATACCTTGAATGCATGGCAGGTTTACACTGAAAAACACAGTTTAAAAATACTTGCTAAATGCTGAAGGCTTGACAGTTCCTTTAAATAATACTGAAAAAATGCACAAGAACATTTTGGTAGTGGAATGAAAAATGCTGCAGTTTACAGCTCTGTATGTCACTGAGAAATTAGTATAGATTTTTTTTCTAGGGACACTGTCAGGGCTGGCAGGCCTAAAATTAGACATACCAGGTATGCACTTCGCACTGTCCCTCAGGTCTGCCTGTCAGCTCCCTGGGAACAAGATTCCTGTATATTTCAATACCCTTCCTGCTCCGCGCATCCCGGAGAACAAAGCCGACGGGCAGAGCGCAGCACTTCATGACACGCAGATCTGCAATCAGGAAGCAACCCATCACCTTGGGGTTTGCTCCTGGCAGGTCACCTATTTAAAAAGCAGCGAGACGTTGCTCAGAAATAAAGAAACATTTTTATGTAATCTGGCATGGCGGAAACCGAACCATGGGCGGCTGAGCTATTTTAAAATATTCAGTGCTATTTTGAAGTGATAATCAGATATGAACTGAAAAATAAATCAATGGGTTCTCTAGTGATAAACTATCAATATTAACTAAAGGTCAGGAACAGTCAGCTTTTGTTTGTCTTAGGTTTTGCTTTGCACAGTTGACGTTAATTCATTTTAAACATATACCATTTGCCACTATTATTTTTTTAAACAAAAACTGACAGTAGGGTCTCATTTACTACATCATTTACCTTTTTCCAATTACACAAATGACTGAAGTTGACAGTGGTGTGGTTTTGAGTATAAATATGGTAATTTGCTACTAGGAAGGAGATAGCATGATCCTCTCTATTCTGCCATAATCTGTTTGTAATGCTGCGGCATCTTAATTGAAATATTTCAAAACAGCGTCCAAAACAATGTTTTGTGCTGTATTTTTTAAAAAAATAACAGCTCTTGGAGCATTTTCTTTTCTTCTGCTGTGTGTCCTTTTGCTCCTGCTTTTCATCCATTCTGGTATAACCGACTCTGTCTGGATCATGAGTTATCATTGGCTGCCAGTGGAATGCTACAATGCAATTTGTCTTATTGAAACATGGGCTAGCCCCACACGGCTGCAAAGAATCATTCACTTTCTAATAAATCAAACATTTGCTAAAATTCCTTCTTCTCTGACATGAAATGGTGGGATAGACAATGCTCCTTGCAAATTGAGAGGAGATGGTGATAAAAATGCCTTTTTTGTTCAGCACTACTGAATTGTTTTCTGATTAGCGTATTGCAACTACCGAATCCAAGCTCACATCCTTGTAAAGTTGGCTGGTATTTTTTGCTTTTCAAATTCAATAGCTGTACTGTTTGTATACTGTAAATAGAATGTTTCTACACTTTACCTAATTATCAACATTGTTTTTCCATTTAATGGAAGCAAAATTCTAGCCCCTTTGAAATCACTGGAAATTTTGTCATGAAAACATGCAAATTCTGAAGCTATTATCCTGTCTCTGACAATTTTTCAAAAACATTTATCTGACAGAGGCCACAAAAATTATGGAATATGAAAGGCTCAAAGAACAAACAATTATTAGTTTTGTTTGTAATATCACTGAAAGTTTGAAATTTGCCACAAGTGTCGCTTCTCAGCAGCTGTAGCTTTTCCGCCAAATCTTTGGAAGTCCAGCTCTTTGGAGAGGACATCTGGGATTTCCAACAGTGCATTACGATGTATTTTGAACTGCGGAAGTGACACTAATGACTATCATCTATTCAGGAAGAAGCATATGCTGGGATAAATCCTGAGAGTCTATCAAAGCACAGTCTGCACTGGCTTCAACTGAACGGTTTACAGTTGTGTTGAGCTCTTGCATTAAATTCCTAACATGAGATCTTTTAGAAGGCTTTATTACTGATCACATTTTTAAATGTCTACAGTTGTAAGGGTCTCTCACACTCTGAAGGCTACTAATTCCATCTGCTAGGATGTCAAACTTCCCTCATCGGGAATGTCTTTTTTATAAGACATTCATATTTGCCCACCAAGCCAAAGCTGCCTTTTATCTTATGATTTAGGAAGGGGAGGGAATTGTGGCTCCCTTATATTGGTTTATGATCCCAAGATTTAGAATCTGTATGGAATCTGTACCATATGTTTGACCACGATCTCTGCAAACTTTGCTAGGAACACACTCCTGTAAGGCAGCCCAAACAATCACGCAATGCTGGCAGGTAGCAGGAGGTAGAATCTCCATCAAAGGCTGGCCATTGCTGTAAAACACCGGTGTCAACGGCCAGGAAGCACTGAGGCCTTTCCAGAGCAATGCAAAACCAAACCTGTCCTTGGAGTCACAGACCAGCTTAAGACATCACCTAGGCAAATTGAGTGCTCGTTTCCTTTGGCCTATTTAAAGGGTGTAATCTATTGTTGCCACAGATCTACTGAAGAGTTCAAAAAAAATGGGACATACCGCATAAACTTTGCAGTTTGCCTACCTCACAGCCCCCCTGGGAAGGAATTTCTCTTGAGAAAGGATTTTTATGGAAGACTTAAAGTGCTGACTTGCACACTGAGATGAGGCAAGTGGGGATTCTGCAGCAAACCTTCTTCCAAATCTGCTTTGCCACTGTATGATCACAAAACTTCTCCCTGGCCTCAGAAGGCCAGAATCAGACCCAAAACGCAAGAACATAGCCTATCATAAAAAAGATCCAGACTGCAAATGTGTGATCAAATATTTATCACAACACAGTCTAACACCTGGGAATTCACACAGTAAAATCAAAAAAAGAAAACAAGACAGTAAGGGGTTTAGCAGTACGAACTGCTTTTGCATGACATTAACTATAGTCAAGGTCAATTTAGGCTGAGTCTCTACAGTGCAGAGCTCTTACTCTTTTTTTCCTCCAATTGCAATAACAATGATTAAGAACATGTTAGGAACAAGATCTAATCTGAATGAGTTTACTTTGATTTAGCCTGTTTATGTTTAAAGTCATGCATCAATCTGGTTCTAATTCAAGCTATTTACTGGCACCTATGTAGGAAAACTCCATTTTTTTATAGTCATTCTTTTGATGTAAACAAAATCTTTGTCCTGCAGCTATATCTTAACTACGTTAGGAGGCACAATAGCTATGTAATGATATCATATGCACTTCTGTTGGTGCATACATTATTTTTGCCAAGTTGTAAGTAAATTAGCACCCATTTCAATCTACCTATAGTGGCTTAATCATAGGACTGGGCAAATACTTGAGTTCCCATTCCCACAGTGTTACTTGTGCTCAGCATGATCCCAAGGCACTAAGGAACCTCGCTGATCCCCTTGCCTCATCTGTAAAGTAGGGATAACAATATGGGGTAGGGGAAGGATGCATCCGTAATATTTGTAAAGTGCTTTGAAGATGCTGAGAGTGCCAAGTGTTATCACGGTTTCTAAGCTCTGAAATGTTTGATATGATTATGTGCACACATAATTTTTAATGGTAATTCAGAGTGCAAATTAGAGATGATATTTACATTTCTTCCAGGCAAGCTTAATTTCCAGTTATCAAGGAAAATATCTATTGCACAAATAGGGTATCAGTTATTCAAAAGTTCCCTTAGGGCCTACCAGTTCTATAGCACACCATTTTTTTAAGCTGTCCAGGAGATGACAGACTGTAGCAGTTCCCTTGGAGTTATTATGGATTACTGATGAAACAATAACCAGAAGTAATATTTTCCCATCAAAACTGGAGCCTAGGGTTTTTGTTGTAGCTGTTATTTTTCTCCTAATAACACATGTTTTGCTAAAGACCTTGCCTTCATTCATACATAATTTGAAAACCTGTGTGCACAACCCCTAAAAAGATAATTCAATTCATAATGGACTTTTTAAAGCTAAAGCCTGTATTTCTCTTGCGCTGAAATCACAGAACTAACTGTCGCTTGTTGCAGTTGGAAAATACATCATTTCTGTTTGCTAAAGCAAACCAACTGAGGATGAATGTGCTTATTAATCAACTTCTACCACAGCTTCTAAAGTGCAGCGCTCTGACTCTTCAAGAGACAATGATGCAGATGTCTTTAAATATCTGGCCTGTGACCGATGGCCAGGAGAGAGGTAGTGACACAACCTGGAGGCAGTATTTAGTGAGAAAAGATCGAGCGGCTGGGATTCTGTTTAGTTTGCTTATCAGTGACCTGAAAAAAGACAGTGCAGCCCACAGAGCGCTACTCAAAATGCTCCGCGTAACCTTAAGCAAGTCATTAGTACATGAGCCCAAAAGACACAGCAGTGCTTCGCTCCATTAGAAGGCAAGAACTGCTCACCTAACTGCTGCTGTGGCTCTGAGGGGCAGTCTCAGCATTTTGGTTTCCCACCAGCAAAATGGATACAACCATACTCCTTGAAAGTCAAAGGGGAGTTATAAAGTAAAATCCATCAAATGCCAGGCTTCCAGAGACAGTGACAAGGACCGTAGAAGAACTTTAGACAGACAGCACCAACTTCTGAATTTCCTTTTATGTGCTCATTTACCCAATCACCTGCAAAACCATGACATAACGGAATGAGAGTGTCAGAATTGCTGAAGGGGGAAGGCGCCACTGGTGCATCAAGTGCAACGCTCCCTCCTCACAGCTGGGTCGAGCAGAGCACATGGCTCGGGGTTGTGTCCCGTTGGGTCTCCATGAACAGAGACTCTTTGAGCAACCTGTTCCAGTGTTTGCCCACCCTCACGAGAAGCAGTATTTTTCTTATGTTTAAACACATTTTCCTCTAGCAGCAGTTTGTTATGCCAGCAGTAATCCAAAAGGCCAAGCACCACCTCAATAAAAAGTTCACCACACCGTATGAAAAGCAATACAATAACCTGAAACAATGCATTTTGATCTTCATGGATCTTAAACTGAAGGTCCTCAACTCTGTAAGCCACCTGGCACAAGCGACCCAGAATGTTCTCAACATTAATGGGACCATATTCCAATCCTAGCATTAATCAGCTTGCATCCTACCTTCAACTGCAGTCCTTCAGTGCAGATAATACCCTTAATAACCTTCATGCTCCTTGGGCAGAGTTTGCAAGGCTGAGCCTGAGATACTGGTTATTAAGGATACCCTGCAAGAGGTATCCAAATGGTCTTATTTAACATTCTCTTGGGTATGCCAACCCAAGGCCCAGCCACAGCAAGAAGTAGAGTGTAGTCACATCATTGGGGTCTAATTCCCATTCATACATTGCCAGACTGGAGCCAGTAATGTGGAAAACATATTTTTATCAGAATACTTTCCAAAGGATGGGGAGATTTTGGAAAAACCTCATGCTAATTTTAATGCATTACAATTATTATTCCGTGTCTCAGTTAAAATCCTGACAGCTGGTTTAATTCACTGCTAGGTTCTCTGAAACTTTCTCAGATTTTCTCCACATACAGCTTACCTCAAATGCCTGGGCTTCCTTCGAAAGAGTTGTAAAATATACACATTTCAAGATGGGAGAGTAGAGATACAACACAGTGAGTCCGCCAAACCTACCCAGGAATCTCAACTAAAACATGTTCAAAATAAATAACATGTCAGGATGTGTACACTACATCTGTATCGGTGAGATTTATTGAAGATTAGTTTAACACTTTTCTTCCAGAAAGAATGAGGTTGGCTGAAGCTCCCAATCTGCCCTGTGCACCCAGCTTCATGGGCACACATTCCCTTTGGACCGCACCAGATAATTACACAGCATTATTAAATGCTGTGCAGGATTTCAGGCATTTTGTTTAATGGCTCGTTCTGTTTGGGTTTAGCGTCCCTGTCCACCATAGTCAGGAAAGCTTTTGTTTTTCATTTCTCTTATTTTTGTTTGCTTGTTTTGTGTGGAGAACTGAAGATCTTCGTCTCCCCTTTACGCTGTAACCTTTGCCTCCTGTCTCGTTCTGACAGTAAAAAGGCGGCACATTGAGCAGACTCTCCCTGCATCACCACGGGGAGGGGGGGAATGGGAAGAAAGATTGTCTTCAACTCTCAGACCACTAATGCTTAGTTTCTTTAACGGGTAACATTTAGAAAGCTACCTGAAATAAAGGCCTTTCTATTCAAACAATGCATGCATCAAAAAACGGATCCCAATTTGGGACTTTGGGAGTTCCTGGCCAATTGTTGGGAGTTTGCACCCCCCTCACTCAAGGGAGGTCTGAAATGTCAAAATCTTCTGTCATCCCACTTGTCATATCACATCTCACAAAGGAACATGGAAGCCATCATCCGCTCTGCTGTTTATTGTCATGAAACCCCATAAATACTCACTCTCCATAAACAGTAACAGCCCAATTAAAGCACTCTTTACCAAGCGTGATCATTTTCAGACAGAAAGTATTGATTTATCCACCTATGGACACTGCATAGAAACATCTCTTAATGAGAATGATAGTGACCTCCGAACTCTGCTCTTTCACCCGGTAATATACTCTCTCAATTTTCTGTTAAGTGGTCTAGTGGCACATCAGCAGAGATGGAAAGACACTCTGATTCTTTAATGTCGACACTGGAAGGCTCAAAAGGAATGCTCAAATCTTCATTGTAATGGGAGGTGAACAGAAAGGTCAGTTATATGCAGGGCTTTCAGCTTGTTTGACAAGGCTTCTTTAATAAGTGAAACATTGTTGGGGTACACTTGTCTGTCAACTGCCTTTGGCACTCAGCATCGCCGGCCAAACACAAACATTCACTATCTCCCGGCCCTGTTCCGCAGATGTTGCACCCACCCGCAAACCCTTTGCGAAATGTCCAGGATGGTTGGTCTTTGTTGGTTGGTTTTTTTTTGTCGTCGTTGTTGTGCTCAGTGATGGGAAGCAAAAGAGCCCCTTGATTTTATTCTGTTCAGCAACTTAAATTTGCGAGCTTACTGCGTGCGTAATTGACAACAGACATGGTGCACTAAAGCGGCGCATCCGTTTCTTTGATTAATCCTCCTTTGGAGTGTGATATTGTTTGATATACAGTACAGGACTGACACAGGTTACTGTAATGCCACTTTACCAAACAGATTACAAAATTGTGCAGGGAGTATACAGCATTCATGCAGATAAATGCACACAAGAGGAAATTCTAACAGCTTTTAATTTCCATGCTTTTCAGTTTTATTGTTGTAAATGCAACTGTTTATAGGACTAATGACACAGGCTGGCTCAACTGAGTCAATTACACCAGTAGGCACTTGGATCAGATATTTTGCCTGCTTTCCATTTGCACTGTCTATGCTTCTGATATTTGACTAAATGACATTGCACTGTGGTGCATTGGCACTTGCCATATGTTATTTCTCAAAGCATTTTAAAGGACAATAACAAAAAATAATAACATAGAAGATGTAGTTCAGAGTCGGGACGCAGGCAAAAGTGTCAATCATGATGAGCTACATTCAGCAAATAGCCCAGAGTGTTGCATTACTGTGTCCTCTAATCTGTGGTGGTGTTAAATGAGTAGGAAAGTTGGTAAGGATGCCAGGGACACTGACTGCTCTAAACTGTGTGGGACTGCTTGTGCACGTCTGTGAGTGCGCATGGTTGTTTGTTTTGGGGCAAGAGGGATATTTGGTGAATTTTAGTACTCATGAAAGTTAGACTCTAATAGCACCATCTGGCCCACCACACAGAGCTCTGCAAACTTCCTCCACACAGATCTGCCAATGCACTTCAGTTCTGACCTCCAACACCCCTTCAATTCCAGTAATGAGTCTACAGCATCTCTTGAGAAGAAACTGTCAATTGTTCTGATTTCAGCTAAATTGTGTTATGCTTAGCAATGTGGGCAACTGCCCACTAGTGACTAGCCTGAGGCCACTAAACTCCAGTCTGAACCTTGCCTGCTGGAGGTGAAGAGCTTGTTTAATAAACCCAGGCACCATTTTACAAGCCCCATCTCCTTTATACTTCATTCCCTCATTGAAAGGATGCAGAACAAATCTGCATTTAAAGTCCAATTCAAAACACAGGATGACGAGGCTTTATGACTTGTCCTCTCAGACCTTTC
This sequence comes from Anser cygnoides, assembly GCF_040182565.1. Lineage (NCBI taxonomy): Eukaryota > Metazoa > Chordata > Aves > Anseriformes > Anatidae > Anser > Anser cygnoides. The sequence goes on from NC_089883.1 coordinate 4,913,087, forward strand.
TGTGACCCAGAATTTTTCCGTGCACGTCTGTTGGCCTCGCATGCATCGCTACTCAGGATTAAATTCCAGAACGGGGCTGCAAGACCTGCCATGTTTGTTCTGAGCAAACTAGGTAATACTGACAGAATGTAGATTTACACGTTGTTGGGTCTTTAACTTGAATCAAAATCCACTCCCAACACTTTGGGAGTGTTGCAGTTACTTGATTTGTTGTCCATACAAATACATGACAGTACTTACAGTTATCAGTAAGGAATAAATAAAGCTGTTCTTAAATGTATTAATGTTCTGCCTATGCCTTCCTTTCTTATGTACAATTTTTCTTTTCACGTACAATTTAAATCTGAGTCTCTGTTGTTGTTAAATGGCAGCTTTCTAACATGGATGTTTGAATTGTGCAATAGTACTGCCGAAAGTTTCCACATTTGACTGTAACAGAGGGAAGTTATGCTAAATTTATGAACTAGGAATTTGTCAGACTTGATCAGGTCTATAGTTGATAGAGACTAGCCTAGGATCTCTTAAAATGGCCAGTTTGAGATGTTTCAAAAAGATACAAGAAATTATGATGGTTTGGGGTAATCTTACCACCTCAAAGATTTGATTTTATTTTTTATGGACTGACTGAAACATGAGGCTTTTTTTTCAAAATGGGTTAACATGAAACATTTTAATTATGGATATTTTTACAATCTGCGAGGATGTTAAAATTCTCCCTGAATCTTGGTCTCAGATCTGGTTACTGAGATCTGCAGCTCAGTGTGAACATTTGGCTACAGCAGTTTTGACCAAATTAAATGAATGAACGATATTAACAAGTAATCTAATGAAGTGCATATTACTGTGTTTGTGTATATTCTACAGTCCATGCCACCTACCATAAAAGTATTAGAGCTCATCAGTGCAAAGAATATTGCCTTCAACTCCAGTAAAAGGAATAATTTCCCTGCAGGGCAGTAACACTCTTCAACGTGGCGAATAGCCACAGGCTGCGGGGTTGTGACTTTATGGTAAATAGCTACCTCTTTCATCAACAGAGCAATGAATTGGAAGAGCCCCTGGTGAAATGTATGAGGGTAATTTGATTTCTTCAGGTATAAACATGCAACCCACTCGTTTTCAGGCGCTGCTAATTAGGCTGGGTTATCCAGATGCCTTGGGGTAATTATTTTGGCTGTACTTACTGATAGCTGGGAGGGTTGCGAATGTCAGCCGTGTTCTTTCCCACCTTTGGCCACAGTCCCAGTGATTCATACTGCAGTGATCCTAAGCAAGCATCCTTTCTAAGGGGCATAATTCTACTCCCTCTATAAACATGTCTAATTTCGGTTTCCATTAGGGTTACTTAGAATTTTCTGACTGATGGTCAAACACACAGGCAAAGCAACATCTCAATTTCTCTGCGTGCCTTTGAGTGAAAAACTAAGAGATATGCCTTGTTTCCCTTTCTTTTGCATGCTGCTAAATAAAACTATTTTTCAGGCCAGGACGGTTCAGCAATTCAGTCCAGTGAAAAAATTACCACAAATTACACCTCTACTATGGATCAGGATCACAGGGTATTTAAATATCCATTTTCTTTAGTAACAGCTTAATTAGGAAAAAAAAAAAAAAGAGGAGGAGGAGGAGGAGGAGGATTTGGCAATAAAAGCAAGTATACGGAAAGGAAATCACTATCCCTACTGATAAAGTGCAGCTACCCCTGGAGCAAAACACAGCAGATTTGTATGCAACACAGCCACTGAATACAGCAATACCAAGCAGTAAGGCAAAGCCTAGCACTTTCAGACACCCAGACTGTGTGATCAAATACTGTATGAAATGCAGTCTGTGGCATGCAGAGCAGCTAGCCATGCCTGCAATAGGACCACGGACTTGCTCTTAATAAATATTCCTCCTATTTCCAGAAAGACCATAACAGAGTCCTCATGGTGTCCCATCTGCTACATCATACCATCCACCATTCTGATGTGCCTCCAATGTTTTCTTCTTTCCATCTTTTCTGGACAGGCCCCTTGCTCCCAGCCATTTCTGCGTATTTTGGAGATCTTCTTGTATCAAAGGCAAAAGCTGGAGACTAATGCGCAATTCTGACAAAAGGAGGGGGAAAATGGGACCTACTCTGCACTGTCGTGAGAGTGCAAAGTTGTTTCATTCCAGCATAAAATGTGGGATTTTCTAGGCATAATGGACAAGTTGAAATGTCATGTTATATCACCGGGGTGCAAGCCTAAAGATGCTCCTAACTAGCCCTTCTGTGAGCAGCCAGCTCTTTGAAGTTGTATCCATCATTTCACACTAACAATGTCAATTGAGTAGACCTCTGGTATGGATAATTGATTTTCAGGGATCTGTCCAAATTATATAAATAATATTACATACTAAAACAAGAGCAAGATTAACAATTGTTTAAGGTTGACTTCAAACAAAACAATTCTATCAAACTTAGCCAAAAAAAATATTTAAAAGAATATATACATACAGATCTGTATATATCCCTCTACTTAAACACACCTTGAACCTGGAAATAAATGTTCTATTTAATCTTTTGAAATTATATATATATATACATAGCCAGAGATACCTGCCTGATATATATGTAAATATACACTTAGTCTTTTTTTTTTTTAAAACTGGAAATGATTTTCGAACTTGGAATAGATTCATAAATAGTTTTATTCCAAGTGGAGCTGCATTTTCAGTTAAAAAAAATAGTAGTCTGAAACAAATTCTCCTCTTTTAGTTAGAAAGAGCTGTAATTTTGAGGATGTAGGGATGTATGGCTGAGATCCACATAATTCAGCAAGGAGACAAGGGAAAACCCTGCTCTCCCAAGGCAGACATTCCCACCCAAAGGCAGGTAACAGAAAATAGATGGTTCGGTAAAAAGAAAAAGAGGTTCGGTAGCTCCGGGTAGTTTCTGCAGCTCACAGCTTGGCTCACTGAGCACAGACAGACCAACAAGGGGCTCGGAGGGCCACAAGGCTCCTGCTCCTGCTCCAGTGGTGAGGGCACAACTCCGGGGTGCCAGTAACCATGCGTCTCACATCCCACAGCAGGGCAGATCTGAGTTCATTCAGGAATGGGAACACAACCGCCCTTTGCCCGAGCGCTGCTGAACTGAAACAATTTGGGGGGCCGCACCGTGCTGTTGGGGCTGTCTCCTGCTCTTCTGTTTGTGCATTCTAGTCTTATCCCATGGTGGGAATACTTTGAGGGTTCGGGCAATTCCTCTGTCCCGCTGCACACATGGGGATTTTTCTCTCTCTTCACAGAAGCACACTATAGAGCAGAACACTGACCTGGACCTTGGAGCCTGCTCACACACGAGCAGCTCTCCTTCTCACGAGTTATGCTATTGACACTGGTCATATATAGTCATTTTCTCCAATTGAACCATTTATGTGACAAAGGACTCCTCATGTTTGGAAAGGGTACTCGTGTGAGCAACAGTTCACCAGCCGCTAGTGCTGATTTCTCTGCTAATAACACAAGGGGGAGAAAACGTTGTTAATATTCAAACCTCTGAGATTTATTAGCTTTTTGTGCAATGCACATTTGTAAGTGTAAATGATGCAGAAAATTCATGTACATGATAATCAATTAAGAACAGTATTTTACGCAAAAACTAAGACTCCACACGCTGCATAAATGACATACTTTACTCTAAATTGACCTAATACATTTCCAGGAATGTGTCAATTAAAATTTTAGCCTTTTGGTAGAGGAGGGAAATACTATGAAATCGAGGCTATTAAATACTGGGAATAAAATCAGAATATTGGTTTCCAGCTGGCACACTAAGAGAGGTTAAAATTTTAAAGAAATGAAGAAGCCAACCAAAAAGGAAAAAAATAAAACACGCACACAATCTCCTAGTCCCACAGAATTAGGCACAAATTTGCCTAACTTATTTGTGATATTTTCATTTTTTTAGATGGTCCAGCTCTCATTTCTTTTAACAAAGGGAGATTATGGGAGGCAAAATAACATCAGGATCCATATAGGATATCTATAAACTCTGATTAGGGTATCTATAATCTCTGATGTACGGCCACCCTTCCACCATACGGTACTTAAAGAAGAAAAGAAAGTCTTTCGAAAATGGCACAAACACCTTTTATATACAACAGCTCATTTTTCTCTAATACAGAAAAGCTCTTTCCATAGCTACAGCTCAAATTATTGCAACGATAACAAAATTAAATCTAATCAGTGCTTCTTGTGTACCCTTTGCTGTGCTTTACAGGGCTCAGAGCAAGTCACTTACTCCAGACAGCTTCCCTGCCAAGGTCTTTGTGCCCGATAATAAAACTGCCTTGGCACCCAAAATTAAAAAATCTAGAAGCCACAAGACCCTTAGCATTCGACAGGAACTGCTAAAACCTGCAAGGGAGCACCAGGCAAAACCTCTCCCTCCCGATGCGTGCCTGCACCACAGGATCGCCTGTGCTGGGTGGGGAACGTGGGAGCACTCCCTGAGCGATCGCAGAACCAAGCAGTGTGGTTTAAGAGCCAGGCCCAAGGACTTGGGGAGAGTTTTACCATTAACCTCAGTGAACCCATAAGTTTCTCATGTCAAGCTTTTATTCACATGGACAGAAAGATCAGAGATACCCGTTTCCCTGGACTAGGAAGAAAATATTACTATTAAATACGCCTGTCTCCTTTGACTACATTCCCAGCAGATCCAACGGGGAGACTCTTTTGAAATGAATTAAGCCAGAGGAGAAGCTTTTCCTCACAATTTTGGAGATTTGATTTTTTTTTTCTCCAGCAGTTTTGCTGCTGGATGTTCGCTCCTGCCCACCTATTGCATATTAAGCCTCAGAACTCCCGCTAACATTTAATAAATGGCTCATTCACAATTTGTACACTCTATTTTTTTGTAGGCTACTCCATTTGTGATTAAAATGTCAAAGGCAGGACTGGAGCTGACATTCTGGGCTGGCCTCTGCGAGCCCTAAATTTCAGCCGGAGCCAAAGTGCAACAAACGCAGCCGACAAGCCAAAGAGGTGCGGCAGCATTTCTGCTCCACGGTTTTTGAAAAGAACGTGAACCCCTATCCAGCGAGGAGGGAAAATCCATTCAGTCCTTTTCATCAGTAATTGTCTTCCCCAAAATAGCCGCCATTATCAACATTTTTGGGGTGGGGGAGGGACTTACATGTACCATATGCACAAACACTGCTGCAAAAGAAAACCAAAGGGAACAAAGCCTGCGATCACATCGCCAATTTTCATTAAAGCCATAGGGACGGTTAATAGTGGTTTCTCAAAAGTGTCAATCATAAATTCCAAACTAGAGCGAAATTCCACCATCCACATCTATAGCTCCACATTCCTGCATCTCTAAAGGCTGTGATAGATTTATGTGGCAGTGGGAATTAATGTATGTGTGGGTTTGTGTGCGTGGATTTTTGGGGGGAGTGAAAACGGGGGTGGGAGGTGGTATTCGCTACGTCTTTTTGTCTGGTGGCAGCTGTTTCTTCTGACCTCTCCCATCTAAAACTGCTGGGGTGTGCAGTTCCAGCATACCTCAGGGGGCTTCTGCAGAAACTGCTATTTACCATTTGATAGAAGTCCCGCTTTTTGTCAATAGATCACCCATAATAATGATAATAATCATGCTCCAAGCTCATGTGCACTGATCTTCATGATACGGGCTCAAGAAGCACCCGAGGAAACATCTGTTTAAAAAATAATTGTGGAATAATATAATTTCTATTCATGCCTCAGCTACCTATGTGGAGGTGCGCTTCCCAGGACGCTCGCTGCTGCCTTCATTACTGTGGCCTCTCTAGCAGAGAGCAAGTTGTCTTTTCGTACTCAAGTCCATTTATATTTATTATTACTGCTGAAGGGAGTAGCTGCCCTCTCCTTCTTAGGAAAGGAGTTCATAAAAGTCTTGATGAGGATTCCTTCCCAGCACAGCAAGTTGCACTTGTGCATGCCATGCGGGCGCCGCAGGCTTGCTCTGCCCCAGCCCAGCCAGCAGAGATGCCCATCACCTCCCCAGGCTGAAGATCTGGCCCAGCTCCACATCCAGACATTTTATGTTTGGTCTTTCTCAGCAGCAAGATAAAGCAGTAAACCTGTGTCTTCTACAGAAACATTTATTTTCCTTCACTGTTGCTTTCTAACCATTTTGACAGCTGTGCCCAAGAATGACCTACTGAGGAGCACACAGGCTCTTTGCTTTTTTTAATTTATTTTTACTGTGTGAGACTCACTTCAGTGTATTTCTTAGGTGGAAAAACAATACTAGGACCTAATCCTGTAGGGAGCCGAACATTTCCAGTTAAATGCTGTCCATCTCCCCTTCCCAATAAATTAGGAAGAAGGAGAAGGCTTTTGCTCCTTCCAGCACTGGAGCAAGGAGGAATACTTCACAAACATTGGTCACTCCTTATCCTTAGATCCATGCTATCAGCTAGATTCTCTGCTGCCGTAAATCAGCGGTGGTTCAGTGCAGAAGCAACTCCAAAAGGCTGCTGCAGGGTCTAACCAAGGACTGCACAGCATCATCCACACAACGCTACGCTACACCAATATAAACTCACAAATAAGGTTGAAACCAGAATGCTTTAACAGCCATACTGGGTACATATTTCTCCCCCAATTTAAAATGACTTCCCAAGTAATGATTTTACTTCTCTCTCTCTCTCTCTTTTTTTTTTTTTTATATTACCCTTTTATATCCAAAACTTTAAACACTCAATTTTTTGTTTTATGATGCCTTTTATAGTTTTGGCATTGAAATCACAGCTAGTTCAGTGTCACGGTCAGAATTTTAAGAATTCTCATTCACTAAATGCAGTTTTAAACTCTTCCCAGATGAACCAAATTAACAATATTAATTACTTTGCTAAGCAGTGTTGCTTTTTTGTTTTGTTTTTCTTAAGTTGTTTGTGCATAGTAAATGGATTTGTGTTTTAGAGACATAGACAAAAATCTTTTACAATTCAGTAGTAAACATATATCACAATCTAGTAACAAAAATAGTAACGTATCTTTTTTTTTTTTTTCCTCCAGAATGCATGTTCAACCCTTTTACTTTTTTGTTGCTGTTGTTGTTAGCTGGAAGATTTGTTCATTTACCAAAAGAATGCATCAGAGCAATCTAATTCCAAATCGCAGAAGTGCTATACAGGAGAATAAGATATATTGTGTGGTTTATTTGGCCAGAGAAATATATTTAGTTTTAGTGGAACTCATAAGCTAATAAAACTACCTACAGAAAAAAGAAAAAAAAAGTGTATATATATATCCAGCCATAAATCTTTGCTTCCTAGTTTTTAATTGCAAAACTCTATTACTGTTGCTCAAAGGGTTAATGATTCTCTTGGCTGGAGGACAATTCATTCTACGGCTAAACGCAATGACAAATAACCATTATTCTTTCCAACTGCACTGATAATCGGGACAGCTTAAACATTTTCGCCAGTATAAGTGAAACCATTAATCCTCTTGGATTTCACGATAAGTGGTGACTGCGAAATAATGACTGTGTCATTGCAGGCAAGAAAAAATGTTAACAATTAAAACAAGTTAGCCATTATCTTACAGAGTACTGAATCGCTTTCACATTTCATTAGCAATATTGTAAGTGATATGTACCTTATTAAAAAGCTCTTATTATCCAAGAAACCTAATTAGTCAAAATCTCTCAGACATTGGTTTAATTTTCTAATAATATAAATGCTGTGTTGGATACTGCAATGTGAGGAGAGTCGTCTGTTCATCCAAAAAGAAGTTTCAACAAGAAATTCAAAAATATCCTTTAGGATGAAAGGTATGCTGTAAGGCTGTAAGGAAATGTAGTTTTCTTATTACTGTATCAGGTGAATTAGGGTTTTTTTGGGAGCTGCTGCCTGGACATATAAGTATAGAGAAATCATTTTCTGCCCTCTGTGTTTAAGCAAATCACTCAGTGCTATGCTGAATGAAAGGTCCGAGAAAAAGGCAGAGGAACTTTTTGTCAAGCAGCAAGAGACATTTTCATTCTCCTCACACTCAACCCTGAAGCTTCCTATAAATGAAACTGATGAACTAACACCTGAGACACATCTACACCTGGAAACACAGGAGAGAGAGGCCTCTGCATTTCTTGAAAGCAATGTCAGAGATCAGAGTTTCAAATCCTACAGGCTTTAGCCTCTAAACCCCTAAAAAAAGACCAAAAGTAATACCATCATTGTTCCTGCTGCTTTTTAAAAAACATACAGTAAGTACTAAAAATCTCTCTTGTTTTTCCAGACAGTACTTTTGCTTTTTTTTTTTTTGGTCAGCAGAGCGAGATGTATCTTAAAGTGATGCTGAACCAAAGGGCTCCTGCAAGTGCTCCCACGTACAGAGCAGCATTTCTAGGAGCATCCGTGTGCATGCCTCGGTCTATGCGTACCGTTCTTACATGTATGAAATACTGGTTACTGCTGTAACTGATATGATAAAGCTGGAAGACAAAGCTACTCCCTCCAAAAAGTCACTGGAATAAGCAGATGAAGTTGAAGAGAATATTATTTTTATTTTTTTTTATGCTACAGAAAGCATGTTTGGATTCAGCAAAAACACTCACAAAATCCCACTGAATTAGTCAGATGCTTTCATTCTAAGAGAAAGGTAGAGAACAGGGGACTGTCCTTTTTTTCCTTTTTTTTTTTTTTTTTTTTTTTAGATATAAAGAAGCCCTGAAAATTAAAGGAAATGATTAATTTCAGGCCACAGAATCAATACTTTATATAAAAGTGTGATTATTGTTGTAATAGTTAAAACTTCTTCATTAGTCAAAGCAAAAGATGCTTTGACAGTGACCTAGTTCCTCTCTCCATCTCCCACTTCTCCTCGTTTCTTTTCTCCTGCAGATAAAGCTTCAGTTTGCCCAAAGAACTGAAAAAGCAATTATTTAAGATAAAAATCTTGCACAATTTAACGCTCCATCCTCAAACAGATACTTACATACCCCTCAATCTTTCCCGTATTTTACTTTGAAATGCCCTGCACAGTCCCAGATGCAAATACGGAGGCTGGACAATGCTGTTTGACATATTCTCACTGTACAAGAGCACTAGGTTGATGATGTGTTTTCAGTTTTGTGTTTACAAACTAGCATCTCAGATTCTGATGCCCCGTAACTTAAATACTTTGCTCCTTTCCTATCATTAGAGCTATCCAAACTCCTTTAGAGTTGCAGCTGCAATTGAACTGTAAAATTAGGGTTTGGTTTTCAGTGAACAAATGTTTGGACTTGGGATTCTGGCTCATATTTAGCAATTAAGAATGTGCATTTGAGTTGATGAGATAATACGACTTCCATATCTCTCACAGCAGGAGTTTTGATCCCATGTTAGTGTTCAACATATGTTTTTTTATATATATTATATTAATGTCACTGTATTCTAATGTAATGTACAGTCAAAACATATTTCTAAACCTGTCTTGTTTCTTTCTGAAAGTTCTGAAATGAATAAAAATTAATAATTTTCTTATTCTGATAAAGTCTTAGTACTAAAACTTGTGAGTAATGCTTGCAGAAGAGGGAAGAGATTTGTTTATTTTCATTTGCCATTCCATGAAATACACTGGCCTTGTAGCAAACTAAAGGGACTAAACTTTAACTTCATTTAGTATAAATACAATTCTCTTCATGAGGAAAAAAAAATCTAAGAGCAAACTCTAAATGTTGTGTCTCGTCTCCTTTCCTTAATGCACTAAGGTGCTCAGACACTACAGCAATGAGGAGGTGACAGCTGGGTAGAGGAGAAGACCGTGTAACATTTTTTAGAACAAACAAGCTGCAGAAAATGCTGACTTCTATTATTATTTCAGCTTTCATAAATACACCCCTCTCATACAGCTCCTCAAAGTTTAACAAATTTTTCCCTGGGGCTGTTGCTTTTGGCTTTTATACCAATCTGCTGAAATTATTTTTTTTTAAATGTTGTTTTCCTAAACCGTTTAGTAATAATTATATCGGGCTAGGAGCTAAGAGCACCAATAGTGGATGTTGCAATTTATGCATATATTGGATCGGTGTGTACTTGCCAAAGCCACATACCTGCTACGTGAGGAGCTTTGTATCCTGGTCAGTGAGCAGTATTTGCTGCAGCAGCACCGGGATACCTAGTAGGAGATATTTCCAAGTGAAAATGGGAGCTGAACTCCTCACTGAACTCGGCTGTGAAAATTTCCCCACAGATTTTCAAAACTGAGGAATAATTGCTTTTCTTTCTGTTTTTTATTACTATTTTTTACCCCTATTGTCATTTTTTAAGACCAAGCCTGTTGAATCTTAGGCAACAAATATGGAGAGGACGTTTATTTGCTTTCACCCTGCTACGACCATATTAGTTTTTTTGAGATAAATACAAAATTAAATACTAACACGCAGCTGACACACAGTCTCTTAGCATTTCTAAAAAGTACTTAAATAAAAATTTAAGTGTAGGGGAAAAACATTGGAATTAATAAACTAATACTCAGAGGGCACAAGGCAACAAACTCTAACCTACACCATGAGCCAGTCACAACCGTGTATTTTGATCCTAACTTCAACCCTTGTTGAAGTTGTGTCCTTCGCCACAGGAAAGATTCTAGGATTATTTTCCCCTAAGCCTGAACCTTATTAAATTCAATTTAGTCTGGCCTTTCCTAGCCGCTGGGGGAGAATTATATATTTTTTCTTTTCAGGCTGGACTGCGCTTAAACACAACCAGGGATTCATGCAAAACCATTCAAGACTAAGGCAAGTGCTCGAGGGTGGGAGAAAAAAAAAGCAAACAAAAACTATAGCTGTTTCTGCAGTAAATTGTCAACTGATGTGTTGCTTCAGGATGGGTCAAATCAGCTGAAAGTCAGATCCTGGCTTTGCCAATGAGTCACAACTTTATCAGGTCCTGCCTCTGGTTATTACTGCCAATGTGACCATCTCGTAACTAAGGAAATGCTAGTGCAAAGCTCGGCCTGTCGTGTTCTATATAATCTCCGGGCCTCAGCCTGTGTCTGCAGGTGTTTCTCTGTATTGAATCTCCCTGGGGAATCTTCGGCTTCACAGCAAAAGCCGGCTGAAGTGAAAGTGATTTGATTTGGATCCTATTACAGGCACTTTACCTCTTCTATTTCCGTGATAATAGCAGATTGGAGTCGATTATTGTACCGGGAGGGAAGTTAATGTGTTGTCGAGAAACATTGGTAAAAGTGGCACAGGAAAAGGCACATAAATAAAAGTTTAGAGTGAAGCAAAAATCTGGGAAGCAAACCTGCATAAGTGTCTTTCTCAGCTCCTACCAGTCTCTGAATGGCTGTGGATCCTTTTCTGTCTTTATTCCGATTTAAAACAAAATGAAAAAAAGATATGGATTTCTTCTTGCTTTAATTTTGTCGCTCCTGTACATTTTTAGTGTAAGTGCTCTCCTCCCCCAGCCCAGATCCTGTTGGGAAACTCTGCCACCCAAACAGAGCTGCCGCAAGGACTGAGTTTGCACTGATTATCTCGCTTTGTATTCCCCAGAGTCTAAAAGTTTGCCAGCCTCGACTAATGCACCTCAGAGAATCACAGAAGCAGGAATGAAACCCTAGCTGGGTTTGAAAGAGGCACTTTATGTCCGTTCACAAAAGAAAAGAAAAACATTGAAAAATTTCCAAGAACTCCTGCTAGGTGACAAAGTAGCATTTGTAAGATGCCCTTCAGTGCTCCTTCAACTTCAATACTGAAACCTTTGTGTTCTCTGTGGTGCGGCTTCAGATGGAAGTGATACCGGGTTAGAAAAACACGCTACATCAAACAAGACGTGGCTAATAAGATGGAACAATCAGGTTTTGCTCTGATTTCAAATGTCGCTGAAAAATTTTGTGTAGCTCACCCATATGCTCGATCGTATTTTAAGTGGTGAGCTGAAAAAAACTGTAATTGAAATTGTGACTTTCATCTAAAGACTCTTCCAAGCCAGAGATGTAAAGCATTAGTGAAACATAACCGCTGTTAAACACAATAGGCTGGCACACAGCAGCACAGCCTGATGGGGTGCAAGCTTTGGGAAGGAGGGCGTGGGACATGGATTGGGCAAATTTGGGGAATACACAAGAACAAAAGTATTTTTGCAGAGAATTTCCACCTGAACCCTCTCATTTTTTCTTCATCCTTCTCACTATAATGAAATAGTCAGCTGTCTTACCTCTCTCATCTCCATCTCTTATTTCCATCTTTTTGCTTTGCTTACATTTGAAATTAACTCCCAATGCCATCACAACATTTTGCTGCTTGGTAAAAACTAGTATTTTTTATCCCAAGTGTAGTCTTGGGTCAAACCTAAGTTGTCTGGCCAACAAATAACAAAGAAAATAAATACCAACTACAGTTTTATTGAAAAGCTATTTTTTTTAGCTCTTCTTTCATTTCTCAGCTTTTAAGATGTACTTTATATTTTTAAACTTTATCATTTTTAGGCCACTGTTTTCACATGACTGAACCACACGCCGCAATGAATTTGATTCAGCAGACAGCTGCTTGGGCATGGCTGAACGGATCAATCAAAAGAGCACAATTTGCTTACACGACAGGACAGTAGAGAAATACGGTAGCAGCCCTTTTTGCGTTGCTTCAGAGTCCTGACATTTCATACTCTTCCTGTTTTAGAATACCCAGAAAATTGATGACTTCTATATTTGGATATCTTTATCTTTGGGAGGGAAATACAGTACCCAGGCACATCGGCATAGTGTAAAATTTGGCACATGTACTCACACTTGTGCAAAGTAGACCAGGGAGCACAGAGCCCTGCCAATCCCAGCTGGAACATCTATGTTCACCTGTACCCACAAAGGGCAAGTTTGAAAAGAGCATGGTATGGGTAAGCCCAAAAATGTACAGGATTTTGTGGTTCCTCTTATGGGGATAGCTGGATTTTTTTATTTTTTAACATACAGAAGTGAGAGAAACTTTGACTGAAATATAATTCATGTTGACATCCAACAACCCTACCACCAACACCCAACATAATCAATTCAGCAAGCAGAAACCTATCTACAAAATATTTTGGCATCACCAGGTCCGCATGCTGTGATGCTGATGTTCATCTTAGGGGTGCTGCTCCACTGCTCTCCATGTCAGATCAGAAATGCACTAAATCAGTGGAAACTTCTTCACTGATTATCACTAATCTCAAGGAGCTTTGCAACAGTGCCTGCATCTTCCTCCCCTCAGCTATGTCTCTTTTTTATTCCTTGTCCTCTCCCCTAACACTTTTTAAGTCATCTAAAGACTTTGTTCCCTATGCCCTCCATTTCCCCTTCTCTCTTCCTCCCGTCCTTCTCACATTCATTACCATCTATCACAATGTATCAGAAACATTAAAAGACTACCAGCTTCTTATGCATAAGCTAATCTACTCCTCTACAGGTTCACATCTGTGTGTCTGATTTGTTACAGTAAACGAAAACTCTTTGTTGGAAACTGTGGCTTTTGTAAAGTCATTCCCATTCTACAGAACGGATCATAATGGGCTGTAGGAGAAATATAACAGCAAAGTAAAAGTCTGCTCAGAAGACATGCTGAAGCCCATGGTGACTGTGTTTTCTCTCACTTGTCTTACGCACCCCCACCGAACCTCGGTGCTGAACTCCCCCCATTCTGGTGAGCCAGAGGATTGGCAGGTCTACGAGGCTGGCATTACCCCGAGTCAACTTCATAACGTGCCACTGAAGTCAGTAGAAACAAACACCTTTCAGGGCCTAGTATAAAGAACACTCCTATATTACAAGTAGATTTTGTGTGAAATACATTTGATGGATCTCACAGCAGTGAATCACACAAAGACTTGGCGGCAGTGCCTTTGACCAGGGCCTTGGCTGGCTTATACAACCAGGGCTGAAATACTTCTCTGTGGTTATCATGAAGAGTAACAGTTATTATGAAGAGCTTCTCATCAGCTCCATACTCCAGGCACGCTTCCTGAGGCAGCCCAGATGTGAAATTTCTGTATTCCTCAGGACACTGACCTGTCCAAACTACGCTCGTTTTAAGTAATATAAAGGTTTGTGACAGTTATTTAAAGACCAGCAACTCCCATTAATTTGCACAGAATTTGTATCAAACAGTGCTGATCAACTGGTTAAGTCCTATTAGGATCTTCAATGTGAGAAAGGTGAATCAGGATGTGTTTAATGAATCTCAGAAAATCTACATCCCACTTGAGAATTATTTTTTCTTTAAATCTGGGTTAAGAATAACATGCAGAATTTGCAAAGAAAGCATAGAGGCCCTATAACAAGACAGCAGGAGAAAAGGTAATAAGAAGCTTTTATTCTAAAGTTACTAATGAGGAGTGTCTTTAGTAGTGAATAATTTTGGCTGTGACACAATATTAAACAGAAAGAGAGAAGGAGGACTACATTATCTCTTTATAATCCTTTCTTGGAAAATGGGATTTTTCTTTTCCCATTTGTCTCCTGGGCTAAACAATCACCTTAAACTTATATGTGAGCTTTGAGGGTTGTTTTAGCTTCCTGGAGGATAGTGCGAGAAATAATACTTGGCTGGAAGGAATGAAATCATGGTCCCTATACACAGTACAGCACATTTGAAGTGGAACTACCTCTGTGCACTGAAGTGCAGAGATGCTCTACAGTTTTGATGCATTACTGAGCACTGCTCCTAACCAAACAAAGCTTTGCATCTGACTAGTTTTTACAGGCAACTGATTTACATAATTACTTCAGATTTTTTTCCCTCAAAAACCCACAACATATGAATCACTGTACTCTGTCTTAAAGTCATTATTAGCCAATTAGAACTCCAGGATTTGCATAATCGCTCTTCAGTTATTTCTTGGTAATCATACTGTGATGTGCGATTACCAAACTCAGACTGGTGACTGTACAGTGGATTATAAACTCAGAAATATAGAGGGGCTTTTCAGAAATAAAGCAAATATCTCAGCTGCTTAATTCCCTTTCAAACTGGCGTGAAGGAAACAAAAAGCAAAAGATGAGTAAAATAAGGCTCCTAGAGTGATGGGGGGAAAAAGAATAGCTTAATTTTTACACGCTCATGAGACTGAAGTAGGGGTTTTCAAGATTTCAGGTGTGATACGAATTCAGGTATACAAATCCTGTGCATTACAGTCATATCTCTTAAAAATTTCTGGATAAGAATACTGTAACTCAGCAAATAGCAAAATGAAAAAAAAAATCAGGTGAAATCAAGAATTAACATAAAAGTCCTGTTAAATCTGCACCATGTCTCTTGTACAAAGCACAACCCTGGATCTGAGTATGCCAAAAGTCACCATGACCACAGAGAGAAGGGCTGCTTAATGGCTCCTGTCTCTCAGGGGTAATAATGGAGAAGAGCAGGGGCACTAAGAATTATATATGTAGACAAACTTACTGAACAGGGCCTTTTTCTTGGGATATCTCCTTGTAATATGCTCCAGATACTGTCACGCCAATCCGATCAGGAGCAAAAACCTACCCATGTGGATGATGAATTGTGTGACTAAGTAATAGCCTAAGTCAAGTGTGGATGTGACCGTTCACTGGAAGATGGCAATGTAATGAATCCGCTCCAGGGTTTAGGGGGTTAAGTGGCTTGCCGGAAGACAAGTTAATGATGTACCGCTGCATTCAATGAAGATTGATTGAGAATGGTATAAATGGGCAGTGGGCAAGGACAAAGAGGCTTGTTTTGGGAATGAGGCAGACTGGTAGGGAAGAGACAGATTACAGCTGAAGGTGGCTGGTGTGTTGAGCTGAAAGAATAGTCTCACAAACCATAGGAAGAGACATTTCAGGGAAGATGATTTCACTCATGCCTCATACTGTGAGGCAGACAGCGAGCAGAATGGTCATGACAAGTATCTACTGATAACATTTGCATTACCTACGGCCACTAGACTGCTGCATCATTAAACACAGGGGTGACTAAATAGGATTTTGCATCCTCCTTCTTTGAGATCTTCCCCACATTTTGAGGTAGCACACTGATTAGTTTGTATTAAAAATGCAATTTAAGCCCAGAAGGCTGAAGTATGCAAGAATGCAACCACGGGGGAGAGCAGAGAAGTACAAAAATGCAATTATAGAAGAGTGCTGTCCTCTAGCCTTGCAGCAAAAAAAGAGCATTAATATTTCAGAAAACAGGGACTCGATGACCATGGTGGAGTTTCAACACTAGGCCATCATCAGAGGGAGAGACTGCACTTAGAACAAAGAAGCTGAGCAGAGTTCACAAAACCAAGTTCAACAGGTAGCTGACACAAAGATGGGAAACACTACCATAGTCTGGGGCCAAGGTGGGAGAGTTTCACGGATTATAAATTAATAGTCTCAAATCACTTTAATGCAAGCTAATACTGCACAGTATTGCTATACCCATGACAAACACAAAAGCTATGCCCAATAAATACCGAAGACTCCAGTTACAAAATATAAATGGAAATGATTTTGGTCTGATAACAAGACAACTAAAACTGTAAATCACACACCGAAGAGTGCAGTGGAAGGAAGTTCTGTGGCCTGGATGCCATACAGACATACAGAACAGACAGCTCTAATCTCTAGTCTTGTTAGCTTCTTCTATTAAGTAAGCCTGGTGGTACAATAGAGCTACAACTTCCCCAATGAATCTCATTATAGCACTCATTTGTTGTAATGGAAAGGACACTTATTCACAATAACTCACAGTGGCTCGCTTTAATCCACCCTTCCTTTCTGTATCCCTCCTTCAGCGCTTCTATAAACAAAGGAATCCAAAGTAGCCCGCTTAAGCTAGCATCCCCAGGTGCACAGAGGATGTCCAATAGATTACCGCCATCATCTTCTTGGTTGATGGATACCTTCACTGGCACCACAGTTTCAAGAATTGCGCTAATTCACAGATGAATCTTTTGGGTCCATCTGCTTTGATTTAGCTAGTCTCCAAAGCTCCATAACAGGATGACAACAGAGGTTGAATTAAGTCATGTTACTATAGGCCTATGCTGAGGATCTCAGTGCCCTGAATCTTTGGAGGGCAAGTAAATTAAAATAAAGATTTTCTTCCATAATGGCTGAAAGCAGAATGATAATTCAAGCCCTGTACAATTTCCTGGTGACATCTGCCTGACTATGCAGAAAGTCTGAAACAGTATTTCCCAAAGCTAACAGCGTTGCTCTTCCCAAGACAGTGCTTTCTCCTAAATGTAGAGCCCTAGCTTCTACCCAAGCTGGGTTAGTCCTGCAAAGCAGGAGAAGAAATTGTTGGGTTAGACACAATCCATAAAAACAAAACCAGCAACTACCTGAATCCCGTAATAGGCAGGCTTCCATCCCAGTACTGTTTGTCTACACGAGAAACACTCGTGCATGGTGGGGACCATAAAGCATCAACAGGGCTTCTGCATGGGAATGAGGCAAAGACTGCACCTATGACAGGCAAATATTTTTGGGGCTTTAGGATACAGGGTTCCTCTAACACAGCCTCCAGGATGCCAAACAAGTTAGTGACTTTTCTCCAAATCAAAGCAAAAACCTCACATCGCTCAGTGAGCTGAACTACCTGGTCGCACTGTCTCCCACATAGCACTAATGGAGAGAGGAGGGGACTGATAGTGTCCAGGGCGCTGCTCCAGAGAGCAGAGCAAGGCTCTGCAAACCCACACATCTACGACACATTGATAATACTTACAAATCAAAATATTTTAGCTGAAAATATTTTCCTGTTAAACCATGCATAGTTGTGCAGAATTTTCCCCACTAAAGAAAAAAAAAAGTCATAGGAAAAAAGAGACAAAAAACCATTTAGTCAAAAATCCAATTTTCCACTGAAAACCACTTTTGGCCATCCCTAATTAGACTTTACGTCTACCTCAGCACAGTACCTTTTTTCCTAGGCCTGTGCTTCCTCTCCCAGCGGCTTTCTTCCCTTTCACCAAGCACAGCGGGTCCCTGCCAGAAGTGCTCCAGCAGGACCTGTCGCTGCACCTACCTGCACAGATACCCAGGTATCCTGTATAAGCGAACCACAGCTCTGCACTACAACTTTTCACCTCTGGGTACAGCTAACATTATACTAGGAAAACAAAACAACAACCCAAAATTTGGTAGCTCTCATTTAAAAAAAAATCAGCTGCACTAAAAGCTAATTCAGTTTGCTCAGTTCAAACCATTCTAGCAGCAAATGCTGCCTGCATGTATAGAGCACTCTAATGCATGTCCCTTATTAGCTAATTCTCTCACATCAAGCTCATTTAAATCTATTTGTCCCAGACCACCCTCTTTAAAGAGAGGAAGGAGGAGGATGGGATCTCTTGCTACTCAGGCTCTCATCCTATTTATGGGTGAATGTTTAAGGATGCTTTACAAAACTTTCTCAGTCGCCTCTTGTAATTCAAATCAATTGTAGCCATAAAACAAAAATTCTGGAATTTATATTCCTCCCTCCCCCCCTTGGAAAAAAAATAAAAGGTTTAATTTGATAATTGAAGAAATAAAAGGTTCTTTTCAAACCTGACATTAAAAATCTCTAATAAAAATGGGGAAAATGAAGGTCTAGGATGACAGTCTTTATCAAAGTGTATATAGAGACATTATATGTTCCAGTAATTGTTTAGGCCGGTGAATTAATGAATCCCTGGCTGTAAGTCTCCATTTGAAATGATTTCAGTGGTGTCTGCTGCTCTGCTGCTTTGGAAAAGCCTGTTGTCTGAAGCTCTGGAGAAGGGCCTTGAACCCTGCCATTCAATCCCTTTCAGCCCATCAGCTGAGTCTAATTGCCAGAAAGCACACGAGACCCCTAAGCCTGATTGTTCCCCGACCTCCTTTGAGGTTCTGAGGCATGAAAAGCAAAAGGGAAAAAAAAGCTCTCTTTTGATCTTCTGTTTCTTTCTCTCTCTCTCTCTCTTTTTTTCCTGCCTACTCCTACTCTAAGAATGACACATTTCTTTATATGGCTTCTCCTTCTTATAAAGACAATAATTAATAAGGCCTTTATAAAATGAGGCTTGAATTGGTGTCACCTTCAAGGGTGGTCTGGGGCTCTGAAGTGAAACCCCCGGTGGGCTTAGGCATTGCATGGCCTTTGCACAGGTCAGGTTTAAATACCCTGACCTCAATTTTCACTCTCCTCCACTAATGAGCCGATTCACACATGGATACAAAATTATACGAGGGAAAAGACAAAAGGAGCAAGGTGTAGTTGACACCACATTGGCCAAATTTTATTATCATCTTTGTGTCTATGACATCACAGCTGTGGACATTGTCAAAGCGGTGAAACCGCTCGCTTTCTCCCCCATCCCACTTCTTTTTGTCCCCTGCCATCAGCTTTATATAATTACTTTCACAAACTCACACTCTCTGCCTATTATTTGCTCAGATGTCATGAAGCTGCGACGTTAGGTGGGACTGGGGACTGGTCTGGGTTCTTGTGTGGTTACACATGCAGAACCGGGTCGCTTTTCTTGAGGTTCTGCTTCACTGCCTCCCTGTCAATTGTGAGGATAAAGTGGCATTATGTGTATCTATTCTATTTCACAAGCTTATCAATTTGACATCAAAAGTTATAAAAAAAAAAAAATCACACTAGGGATGTTATGTGTCCATTACACAAAAATTGTTGATGGCTGACATTGAATGAGTTGTCAAAGACAGCAAGACACGCATTGCATAAGTTTCTCTATTAATGCAAAACGTTTAACAAGTTTATTAGGGAAGAAGCTAAAGGGGGGGGGGAAGGGGGGAAATGATGCTATGACAGCCACACCCGTGGGCTGTAAACCTGTCAAATCCCATCAGAGGGGCAAGGTCAGTATTTGGATTGAAGACAGAATCAGTAGGAGGCACTCTTCCTCTGAGTCAGTGGATCCTACACCCAGGCGCTTTCCTAGCAGTATATAGGACACTGCCTCGGGGCTAATTCACAAGCTAACGTTTCTGCGTGACACAGCTACAACATGTCGTTGATAAGCTAAGAAACAAGCACTAAGTATTTCTAGTAATTAAAAAAAAAAATCCCATGCCACTTTTTCCTACCATAGGAAAGCTGTCTCTAATCACACAATTAGGTTCTACCACCCTTAATCTTTAATACGGTTTCCAGTGGTGGTTGTTCCTTCGCTTCCCGTCCCAAGATGTTGCACAGCTTTGTGGTTAAGCACTCACTGAGCTCCGAAGAGGTGGGCTGTACATCACTCAAGCCTCGATTGATGCCTGTGCCTTATTCTAGCTTTTCAGGGGTGGTGTAAGGCTGCTGAAAAGTATATACAATGTGCTGGAAATTCTTTGCACTCAGAGATAGCATGCTATCACCCATGTGTCAGTTTTGGAGGTCTCACCTCTCAGGCAAAACTCAACAGTACATAACACTATTCTTATTAAGAATAAATCAGACTCCTAAAAATTTGTTCGTTAAACCTCATAACACCAGTTAGTAATCCCTTTGCATCCTTCTGTAAAATACAGCCAACTCTGGTCTGTAAAACAACAGGTCTTTAACAAAGCACAAAAACTCTCCAAAACTAATTCCTTTTAGCATGGAATTGCTAAAAGATGAATATTATTATTTACTATTATTATTTTCTTCTTGTTGCAGATTTCAGTGAAAAATCCTTGCAAAATGTCATGATTTGCACTTTTTAAAAAAATGTGCAGTCTTTGTCTCCTTTTTGCCCTTTTCTGATACTAGTTTTGCAAGTGTAACACTGGAGTGAAAATGTCCTGTAGGATATGCATCATGCATGTATATACACAATATTCCAAAAGAGAAATGTTTCAAAACACAAAACACCAACCAAGCACACTATGCTTAAAACTCTCCCCCCCACCCCAAAAAAAAAAAAAAAGAGACAAAAACTAATATATTAATACAAATTTCTTGCCTATGTATATGATATCTCTGAATGCTGGTGGCGACAGAGAAGAAAGTAGCATGCAATCACCACAGCCAGTTTTATAAAATATATAAAAACCTTAGCGGCACCCAAACCTTAGCGGCACCCAAAGACATTTTGCACAGGATAAGGCAAATGCACGGTTTTGGTAGTTGCTTTTCCCCTTCAAATCATGTATATTAAGGACATTTGCTGGCAGACACTTCCCATATTGCATTGGGACTGCCAATGAACAATCAAAATGAGCTAATAACTCTCTTTGGGCACATGCTGATGGAAGAAAGCAGACTGGAATAACCTGATTTGGCCTCACCAATAGCTTTTTGTATGATGGCTAATCATGGCTATAAGCAAAGAATGGATTAATTATTTTTTCTTTCTTTTTCTTTTTTAATCACTTTCCATTTAACTTCCAAAGTGCTAGTGTATGTATGAATACTTCCTTGAAAATTAATATCAAATCTTCAACACAAAAATTCATCTCAAAATCAGAAAAAAATAACATGGGTTTCATAGTAGTTGTTTTTTTTTATGTGAAGAAAACAATGGAAAGTGATATACTTACTACCGACAGGATTAGAAATTCTGAGGGGCTTATCTTAAATTATGTAGCTATGTAAAGGTCCATTGAATTATGTCAGTTTTCACCTGCTGAGGATCTGGCCTTCTAAATTGATCAATGCAGTCTGTTGCGTTAGGATGGGACCATCATACATCTGTTTCGGAGTGACTGGTGGGGCTGCAGGAATACCAGTTTATCTGACTTTTCTCCAGGCACTACTGTGCAGTGCTACACAGTGTTGAGCAAAACTAGACTAACGGTGAAGTTAAATGAAAAATTGCTAAAAAAAAAAAAAAAAAAAGTAGATGCTTTTGATTTGAAAAAGAAAAAAAAAAGAAAAATACAAAAGTTAAGGTTTGCAGCATAACCACAACTCCCCTACTCAGAACACAGAATGAATCAGATTCTTCCTTTTTTATTTCTGCACATTACTCCAGTTCTTATCTTCTCAGATACATTCAATTCCTAGGCTATCCCTTGTAGTGTACAGGATAGCAAAAATTAGGTCTTTATACAGCAGAGGGAAGAAGCGAAGGACAGTGAAAAGTTCTGTTTTAGCACACTTGATTTGAATTGGGCATTGCACTGTTCTGGAGGAGAGGATATTTCCTAGCACCAATTATTTAAATATAGAAAATATATCATGATTATGCTACAGAGAATAAATTATTATAATTCTAAGTCTGTTTCTTTTCACACAGAATATAGCTACATATACGGACAGGACAAAAAGGTAAGCGTGCATCGTATTTCTAAATGCCTATAAAATACTTCACAAATGTACTCAGACAAAAAATAGTCTTTATAGCACTGGAAATTAATTGGGCTTTTTGGTGAGTAAAGTAACGGTAGTAAAGCTTGGTTGTGTAAAAACATAAATAGCAGTCTAGATATATTCAAATATATCACATATTAGTATTTATCTGAAAATACTTACATAAAAACAAGTTAAGTTGTGATAAAATTCATCCAAATTTCACTGCGCTAACCTTATAAATCCTGTCCTGTTTGAGGACAGGATTGAAAAATATCTACAAAAAAGCTGGAATGAATGCCTGTTTGTGAGGAATATTTCATTTTTATAGTATTTTATTTATTTTTCTTTCCACAAAAAAAGTGTGTGTGTGGGGGGGGGGGGATGCCTTCCTTTTGAGACCACCCACAACCAGCAGAGTGAAGAGCACATGGGCGTCTTCGTGGATTCTCTATGAAACTGCTAATGCCCACCAGCCAGCGCACCCTCTGGGGAAGCCGCTTAGACATGAAACTAATAAAGACATCTGCATGTCTCCCTGCAGACATGTCTCCAAAAGGGATGCCTCCTCACCAATATTCCCTTTGACAACATTCTAATAGGTACCTTATGAATGCTGTGCTGCTAAAATTATAGAAGTACTAGCCGTGGAAATACTGCTTTAAGTGCCATCTCCCCCCACCTCCCCATGCTCAATGCGCAGTTACCGTTGTATTCTTAAACCTATCACAATATCACTACTGCAAGAGTTCAAGAGCACTGGAAATCTTAGCTTCCTCATCATTCCACTCAGCCAGTGTCTGTTGCAATTTCAGTCCCCTGGTGGTATCACTGTGCTGAAAAAGATTCCCCATCTCAGATGCAGCAGTACCATTGGCTTCATTTCCCACTCGAGATTCCTTATCCCAAGCTGCAGTCAGTCTTTGCACCAAGCCTTGCTGAAGGTGCAGAAATTTGCTGTAAAATCGCTTCCTCCCTAAAAAATATCCTGGACACCTGAATGTAAGCCTTTTAAATTCCAGCAGGAAATAAATCAGGTCTTTCTGTGTTGGTGGCTCCAGCAACATGTACAGACTGGTGGATTCTTGAGGTTTTGCCCCAGCTTTGGCATCTAATAAATTACTCCATCACTTGCACTATCTGTAGGCACTGGTAGCACAAAGCCTTTGGCCAAAAGTTTGTTCTTCCCGTTAGGGTATAGAAAGCTGACCTCTTGGTCTCCAGCATACAGTGCAAGGCTCATTTCTTCCCCATCCTTCCTAATGTGGGCACAGTCCAAACAGACTCAAATTTCAAACCTGGTCAGCTTCTATACCTGTGGTTAAATATTGCACAATGCCTCTCTTGATAATTTACTGAAGCAAATGCTCAGACATTTTTGGTATTAAAAGTTTATCACTAAGGAGACTTTGCTGGAAGTTGTTATGGATAGAAAAAAAATCCTTTTTTAATGAATTCAATCAAGGAGGAGCAAATGGGAACACCAAATGGCAAATACTTTCTTTTTCAAACAATTTACAGCATTATTTTAGTGAAATCTGTTCTGTAACAATGAGAGAAAATTAGTGTGTGTTCTGTTCAAAAGATACTGCAGGATGGATTAACATTTATGATCCAGAGTTCAGTGACTTGAATGTTTTCATTTTCTTTTTTTTTTTTTTTATATATTAATTGGATTTTCCAGTATACACTGAAGTGGTAAAATGCATTTAATCAATATGCTTTGGGACTAAATTAGCAAAGTACTAATTTTGTTGTGCAAGGTTATATTATGTATTGTACATTTTTAATCACAGTATTCTCCGTTTATTTCTCATTTGCGAATCTTATGATCCCATTGTGTATAATGCAAAGAGAATAGACAACGAGAGAAAGGCTCATGAGTTTAAATATATAGATAGGGAATGCTTTTAGGGGAGTGGGTTTATTATCCTAACCTGAACAGAACAACATGAAATTGTTAGGCAGTCACGTTTTCTGACAGTTAGCAAGAGCTGCAGTACCTCATCCAGCATCATCTCTTATATTTTAATAAACGTTTTTGAAAAGAGAGGTGCCACTGAAGAGATGTGGAAGGCAGTAGTTTTAGGGAAGCTGACTCTAAATACTTCCCCTCTCCCAGGTGTAGTCCACTTTCTTCAAGGGTCACACGGCAGAGGAGCAGGGGACCAGAAAGCAGCCCTGATGGGCATTATCAGGACAGGCTGGTGCTCATTCAGCTGAGAGAGGAACAGGACAAAGAAAGCTGTACGCACACAAAGGGAGAAAACTTCCATTAAATAGCAGAACAGCGAGAAAAGGGCCAAAGAGGAAGCCTAGATCAGACACCTGATACTCTTGTCCCCAGGAAGGAGAGTCAGTGTGCAACACGCTACAGGGTAGGCAGTGAGAGGGCTTTAGCCCCGTGGTTGGGGACAGGCAGGGATGGCACCCCCGTGTCCATTGCTGTGCCACCCCTTGGGAGGAGTGCGAGGCAGGAGTCTGGGAGAACAGCAAAAGGGGGAGAACCACATGGCCACAGCTGAGGTTCCTAAACATTTGTGACACATTTGCACACTTACAGATCGGTACAAATTTGATCCAGATCAAATGTGGCCAAAAGATCCCATTTCTGCAGAACTAGACAGTATGTAGTACAGAATTTATTACGACTTGATGTTTTTATGATAAGACATAAAGCTTGTCATTACAAAGTTACCATGTATAACTTTTAACCAGCTTAGTGAATTTGTATGGGATCACTGTTTTGTGTTGCAGAGCTGTGGTCTTTTTTCCAAAAGCCAGGAGCCCCAAATTGATCTGATTCTTTCCATGGGCTGGGAAGCACGGCTGTGGTTTACACGAACGTGAACAGGGCAGATAGACCTCATCCATCTAGCTGGGGGTTCTGTTGGTTCAATGCCTGACAATCACAGGACAGGATTCAGCAGGCCAGGGAAAACCAAGGCACTGATGGGGTTTCAAACCAAGCTTACAACAATAGAGCAAATTTAGTATCAAAGTAGCATCTTTCTCTAGAACATATCTCATTTCCTCCCTTTTGCCCCTGGAGCATGATGTTTGTTCCCCTCGACCATGCTTTTCTGTGGCCTTCTTTCAAAATAAAGGAAGTGACATTTACGGTGCAGCTCCACTAAAGGAAAGGTTATTCTCAAGATTCATTTTTAATCTGAGTCTTTTCAAAGGGAAGCACAGGTTAAAAAAAAATAAAATAAAATAATAAAAAGAGGTTGCTTTGGCAACTGCCTGGGGCTGGCACTGCAGTCCTGTTCCCATGCACGCTTGGAGGCACCGAGGTACAGCGCCTGCAGCACTTCTCAGGGGGTGGCTCTCCTCTGCATCACCCGCTAGCCACAGGCTGTACCTGAAAGGCACATGGAGGTCTTAACTTTAATGGGTCAGGATGGAAAGTAATGATTTGCTCAGTAGTGGAGAACCAGTGTTAACTGTCTAAAATGGTGTGAATGGCTCAGATGTTCAAGGGCAGTCTATCAGGCACCAGACAGTATTATCAGGATCACCTGTCTGTCAGCAGCATTACCTGGTCTCCCCTGATCCACTCGTTTTAAAGGAGACATTGGGTTTACTTCAAACAAACCCAGCAACCAAAACAAAGCAGAAACAGCTCCTTGCAAAGACCCATGAAGAGAAAAGGGGAAGAGTAACATATTTAAACATAAAGTTGAACAGAAAGGTTTAAAATTTGCAACTGATGCTGTGCAGCAAGGAGATAAGAACCTTCCAGACAAGTTAAAATGCACAGATATGCCAATCAACTCCAGATAGATTCAAGGGGTGGCGAACACAGATTACTCACATTACACCAGGCTATCTCAAGTTACTCAAATGACATAAAGGGATACAATAATCACACACTTGTCTCATTGTGTCAACTTTTTAACAGGGGAAAAGCCATTGTCCACTTCAAGAGGAAACAGCAAAGCAAACCAGATCAGATTATTCTCAAGTGAATTGTCAGGTTGAGGGGGGTTTCTACTTATCTGATACGAGCGCAGACACCGATAGCAAACAGCTCACCTGACTGCACACAAGGACTCATTCTCAAAGGAAAAAAGCAATCTGTCTCAATTATTAAAAAACAAATTGGACAATCAAACTGGAAATTCGCTTTCCTTCTTAACAGAGCTGCTGTTTCAGGGGGGTTGCAGTGACGCAGCCAGAACATCTTTGCTAGGGTTTGGCCACCCAGCAAAAAAGACAGTGGAAAAATATCAGACCAGTGTTGCCTGGGATACAACCCCAGTGCCCTCATGCAGACAAAATACCCACTTAGAATTGGGTGAACACTAGGAAAAACTATTATGGGACACCTGGGAAAAAGATATTTTTTTTCTTGCTCACAGCTCTTTTGCATTTATTCCTCATAGCATTTATGGCACAGACACTGAAACTGGCTGCTGAGCAGTATAAAGCTATTTGGGGTGATGAAAGCAAAGACTCGAGGTCATTACTAAAAATGAAAAACTATTAGCTGTAAGTGGGCGAGGACGCTGTTCTCTCTGAACCCTCTGAGTTACCATACACAAAGCCTGCTCAGTTGGGCTTTGCATTTAAGGGGATTGCACTCTAAGACAACTAAATCGTTTCTTCCATGTGGATTTTAGCACAGTATATATGCTTCAGTACAGAATGACGCGGTGCAGTGTCAGCTCATATCAACTGGCAACTTTGAATTAGCTTCAGAGGGCACTGGATCTGCTCCTTTCTGTCTGTAAAAGACACACGATACTATTTTCTTTAACCAGCTCTCCAAGGATGCTGACACAGTCTAGAGAAAGGCTGACCTTCTAAGCTAGTAAGAGGGCCACTGATGAACTAACCTTTCTTTTTAAAGGTCTCTCCTGGCTTTGTTACAGTCCATGCCTTCCTGCACAGTGGGTATCTATCTGACCAGCTGGACACAGCAAGGGAACGGTGGGTTTAAGAGGTACTCAAGGAGTTTCACAGCACATCCTCCACTGGGCCATCCTCACAGTGCCTGTGCAGTGAAGACAATGAATCGGTTGTGTTTTCTTCCTTTTTTTTTTTTTTTTTTTTTTGTCAAAGACAAGAAAAAAGCTTTGGGGGGGATTAAAAATGATAAAGCTAAGAGGCTTTTCTTAGTAAGAAGTGACAGTCAGCTACAGATCAAAGGACTAGAGTCTTGCAGTCCCCGCCAACCGGTCTTTTAAAGGACCGCACCTGACCAGATCGCAGTATAAAATTCTCTCCACAAAGCAGCATTAATTTTTTTCCTTCTGAAAGAGAAATTTTCATGAGGAACTAAGCGAACCTTTACAAGCATCAATTAATTCCAAGAGAAGAATGCTGAACTAACTTCATTGTCAATAGCAAGCAGTTTGGTGCACTTTGGAAATACTTCTAAATCTGATGTAAACCTCAAACCTGAATAAGCTGTTATAAAATTTTGAGAGCCTTTTGCTCGGAATTTGAGAGCCACTGAAGCAGCAATGCTACACTTCACCAGATGCGATGGATATTATGCCATGCTCTGTTCAGTTTTCTCCCATAACCTCACCCTGTAAGGAAGGTGCAGCCACCTTTTAGTCTTTCTGCTTACCAGGGCTACAGCTCGGTGTAGGCGTGGTGGCTTTGCGTGCCCTGCATGTCTCCAGGCTGGATCTATTCTGAGTCCCATGGAGGTTGTGCTAGAGAACCTCACGGAATTGGGGCCAAGAAACCTTCCCTCTATGGCTGCTCCAGCTCCAGGTATTTAAGTGCGTATTTCGCTGAGTGTCTCAACCACAATAAGAGCAGGGTTGTTTTTTTTCAAAGTTTGTGGTGATTCACAACCACACATCTTAGATCAGAGCAGAGCCCTAAATGTCAAGTCCAGTGATGTGAATATGAAGGTAATTAGTAATCGGAACTTCTGCTTTCTCTCAACCCTTGTATTCCTGGAAAAGAGCATTAAAGCAGAGGATAATAATAAGGCTTTCTTCTTGCCACTACCAAATTGTCTACATCCTCATCTGAACAGCTTTTGCAATTTTAATTTTCTCCCTGCACCCCTATAAAACAGGTAACATTTTCTGTGGTTTCAGTACGCACAGTGTACAGAAGTTTTGTGATTCTGCCCCTCAGGCTCCCGTGTGTTATCACTTCAAAGACGCTGATCTCTTTTTAAATGTCCCTTTTGACAACTCAAATCTCTGATCTGGAAGTCGAAATTGGCTAAACTGAGATCTGATAATCAGCAGTTTTACTTCCAGCCGCATCCTGTGCTTGCAGTAATAAAAGCAGTGATTATCTTTGATATGGCTGATGATGTTACCAGGATAGTAGACATTCCAGCTGCTTAATTTAATTTCAAATCCCAGTGATAGCATCTAATGGCTGGTGTTTAGCTAGTGCTACAGATTTCATTTTGTAGTGACCATTGATACTGTCGAGGTAGCTTTACGTTCCCACCTGACTGCAGAGTCCCAGCAGATCACTCACCAAGTAACCATACTGTTTTAAAGCAGCAGACTGGATCATTCAAATTAAAGTCCTGGGACTGATTAAATGACAATAAAATCTGACCAAAAAAAATATCTCTTGATGCTACTAATAAATTAGGATTATAGATGAGAAAATTCAAAATGCAGAAGGCAGAGGCCTTAGTGCACTGTGAAATACAGAACTATCCTGTTGAGGCTAAGACTGTGCATCGGCACAAAACTTAAGGCTCTACTACTTTGTACTCCCGTTTCTTTTCTGAGAAAATGAGGAAAGACATGTTAGGAGACATTGGAAATACACTGTAGATCACTGTCCTGCATTTCCCAGTGGATTTTAGGAGAAACGAGCACAGTCAGGCTACAGTCTACTAACTTTCTCTCTTCTATTTTGTTTATTACAGTGTTTTTCACATACTAAAATTTCTCCTCACCACTAGAATGAGTTCTGCTTTTCCTTACCTATATACTCCAAGTTAACTTACTCCATCAGAACAATCCTAAGTTCTCTCTGGCATCTCAGTGATGCCAGAATATAATACCAGCCAAAGAGAAAAGAGTTAAAAATAGCAGGCAGAAAAATTCTCTGTGTATTAGTGGTGGAACTGTGCATGATGAGATGACAGAGCAGAGGGAGGCAATGTTTGAATGCCTTTTTTTTTTTTTTTTTTTTTTTTTTTTTTTTTTTTAGCTTCAACGTCTCTGATTCTAACTACAACACTGTATTATCCGGACTAATTTGTCAGCCTCTAAAGTAGCCTGGCCTCTGTTCTGGTGTCTGGAAAGTCAGAGGACAGAAGTGCTGGGTTTTGTTGCAAGATTTTTCATTTTGGGATCTAGTTTTCACTCCATTTCCCTGCGTGCAGCAGATATGAGCATTCCCTCCTTCTCCTAAATTTCCATATCTATTTCTTGTAACTCACTTTCCATACATGGTGTTCCTTTCCTTTAAAGAGCTGAAACAGCCGTGAGAAATTAGATGTTAATTAAGCCATACTGACTTTCAAACCCTTCTGAGAAGGCAGTGAGTTTGTTCAGATTTCTCTTCTTGGGCAGGCCTTGTTCGGTATCGTGGTGGTCAGGCACATTTCTGAGCCACTGGAAAACTGGATTAAAATCAAAGCCCAAGATCACAAACTACAATGACGACAAAAGCATTTGCCTCATCATTTGTGGACATCTCTGGTACAAAATAATCCAGTTGCCAGATCAACACAGAAACTGCTGTGGTTCCACAGCAGATTCGTATGGGGGAACTCACTTGATGTTCATCCTCTGGATCAGTGGGCCCTAGGATTCACACACACTGGGGTATTTCTAAGAACACATTTTCTTCCTCTTTGTTGCACGCCTGCTTTGTCTCCTCTCACTAATGTTCTCAGGGTTAGTTGCCATCCTGTAGTTCATAGATAAAAGTGAGGGGACAAGTAATAAGTTAGGGCCGAAGTCCAAACTCAGCATAATCCAGAAAGAGACAAGCTGTCCAGCTATAAACAACCTGCCAGTCCTGGTTGTGTCATGAGGTAGAGTGTAATTAAGAGTTGAAACGGATGCATATAATTAAGAGATTAAATAGAAGCAATGTGTTTTTTGTGTCACTGCACTGGGCATATTGTCCTTGCACTGCATCCCACAGCACTGGATGTAGCCACCTAGGAATCAGTTTCTACTAGATGATGAAGATAAAGGAAGATTTGGACAAAACAGAAGGGAGCAGAAAAATTAGGTGAATCTTGGACAGAAAAACAAACATCCTTCTGGGGCAGCACAAGATCTCTTTCTGCTGTCCTGTGACACACTTAAGTGAGCAGTGGAGTGCAGCATATTTAATGTGATAGAAAGAAAAAGCAGAGGAGAGATGATCATCTCTGCAAGCTGCCAGTCACCCAGACAAAAAAAGAGGGGCTTCCATTCCCTGTGGAGGATTCTGGTTCAGCAAGCTCTGTTTGAGAAAACCTACTTCTAGCCCAAACACAAAGTCAGAATTGCAGGGCTTCGAGACAGACCAGAGGAGAATGGACTGTTTTAGGTTTTTGAAGCTCTTTTGGAATAGGAGGGGAAGACAGAGTATAGAAACTATATTGTAGTAAATGGTTTATTTTTTTTTCCCTTTTCCTTCCACCTTTTAAATACACTTCATGCTACTTGTTCTATTAACCTCTTCTGAACTGCAGCCTGCTGATTTGTTGAAATAAAGATACTGCTGTATCCTGCTGCTATTCCGATGCATGATGAAAGCTGGTAGTTCTCATAGAAAATCCTGCGGAAATCATTAGCAGTCTCCCTGAGTAAGGGCTATGTCAGGTAGTGACAAATGCTTTTTTAAAGGGAGCTTGAAATTAAAATACCTTTTTAAAAATGTTCCCATATGTCTGTGCAGTAGAAGTAGAAGGATTCTCTGCTGGAAACCTTTTTGACTGGATGAGGTATAGACTAAGATAGGAAGTAAGTAAATAATAAGGAGAAAGGGGAGGAATCTTATTTACAGGAAGAATAAAGTTGGTAAGGAAAATACTTCAGTCCCCTAATTCCCCATCTGTCTCACTGGTGTGCATATCCAGACCTTTGCAAGCGTGGCTCTTTGCTAACTCCTCAGTCCTTTTGTGAGTGCAGAGCTGCGCGCAGCGCACTCTCTGCTCCAGCATGGGAGCTGGCTGCTCCGGTGACCTTGGCAGCTGAAGGACCCAGATGCCCAGCTCCAGGATGAATCTCTGCAGCGGTGTCACGGGGTGTCAGCTCATCTCCCCTAGTCTCCGCCTTGGCTTTGCTGACAGACCTGCCTGTGGGGTCTGGTGTGGGGTCAGCTGCCGCTGTGCTGCTATGTCCTCCTTGAAGTCACTTTCCTTTGATTTCTGAGGATGAGGTGCATTCTCTTGACAAGATGCATCTGCAGTGTTTGATTAGGGTAAAAGAAGTGGGGGGGGGGGGGCAGGGAGAAGAAGGGGGAATATTCCCGATATTTTTGTACATACAGTACGTTAACTGCCAGTAGTCTAACTGGTTTCCAAATCACAGATGAAACTTAGAGCCTTTTAGGAAGCAGAGAGACAAAATGCTACTGAATAACTGTATAGAAACCTATAGTTCTACCACGGGTACAATAGCCAGCTTTCCACATTTCATGATTTAATCTATTTACTGCAAATAACATAATATAGATGTTAAATAAAATCTAATAGGCTAATAAAAGCCAAGCATGACAGAGTTACAACATGTACGTTTGTTATAAAAAGCACTATTACTAAAAAATAGCTTATTTTTACACTTGTACACTTTTATTTGAAACAGTGAATTTAATAATAGTAAAAAAATGATACAATTATTTCATGAAGCCTTCTTTGTATCTGAAGGGTCTATGAATATAAAAGTGTATCGGGCCAAACACAGAAGGTCTTAGGCAAAACTGATTTTAGTGGAAATAAAGCCTGATGGACTAAAGGATTTGGTCAGTAATTTATGGCACCCTTATCTCTGATCCACCTTCTAGGAATGCTAGCTCGTGGTACAGAGCAGTGTAATATGCTTAAATATCTATGATTAATTCGGGTAATCTGGTTTATAGAGCCTGCTTATGTAAATGAAAAGGATTTACCTTTATGTCTGAGATGAAAAAAATATACATCAGATACAGCGAACCACATATTACAGAAAATGGCCTGGCTGAATTGTATTAATGTCTCAAAAATGTTGAGAAATGCTGTATCTTCTCCTTAAGCCAGTAATCATAGTACCTACAAATTGCATATCTTATCCTACTTTACGCATAGGCAGAAGTGGGCAGCAGCTGGTTTGAAGGCAGTATATCTCTAATTTGTACTCTTTACAACACTCTTTTCAAAGCATAACAGAGAACTGCAGCTAAAGACTTAAAATGAGAAGAGGGCTGTGAGAGATTAATGCTTTACCCGGTAAATGGAGCGGAAGTCAACTATCAAAGAAAAACAGAAACATTCCCGTGGTCCAGTCTTAAAGACTGAAGGTTTTCATGTGATGAAGTGGTAATTCAGTACAAAGTATCAGGGACACTTTGGACTGAGGACTCCCTTTGTATATCTGTCCAAAGAGAGCTACAAATTTAGAGATAATGAAGAGCAGAGGGACCAGAGTAATCATCTTGTCTGACCCTCTCTCTAACACAGTGCAAGGGAGCTCCTGGAGCTAGTTCTTGCTGGAGAAACACTGTCCTCTACTTTAAAAACCTTCTTCCATCTCCACTGGCATCCAGGAAAAATTTTCATCAGCTTCAGCTCCGAAGCCACAAATCCCTGACAAAGGATTCCAACAAATTTTGGTCCAAAAACCATGAGGGGTTCTCTGAACCTTTTTATTTCAACACATGGCACAGCCTTGTTCCTCACTGGCACCGCATCGCGAAGCACATGCAATTTAGAGCATCCTTCAGACTGCTCCATCTCGTGCTTGGAACAACCCTCTATTTTCCTTGCTTCAGCAACAAGTCTTTTAATGCTCTACCCTGGGTACATACATGTTAGATTACAGACTCTGAACGGTACAGACAGGCTGTAAATGTTCTATGTGCATATGAAAAGTCACTGGACACCAGCCTGTTCCAAAACCAGTTCTGTGACTACAGACATTTCCCAGATCTCGAAGAAAAGCTTGATAATTTGGCTAATACTGCTCTTCAAATCATCTAACACTATATATCATGCAATAATTTCTCAAACAGAAAAACAAATGGGGGTGTTGAAGGAAAACTACAAGTTCTGCAGCTTCAGATGACAGCAGACATCAGGAAAAAGAGACAGGGGACAGGAGTTCTAGATCCGGTTTGGACAAAATAAAATCTGATTTATTCCACATAGATCTACTTGGAAGGTAACTGCGCCCTGCAGTATTTCTGAGACAAACAAGACAATGTGGCTGAATGGGGTTAGACTAAATACACTTCAGCAACACCAAGTTTAAGCTAATATTCTTTACCCAGTATAGATTATTATATCTATCTCACCCCACAGTACAATTGCTGTATGTAATCCCCACAGGCAAAATCAGTTTGTCAAGTTTAGTGAAAACAATGTAAATAAGAAAAGGCGTACATAAAAGCTCTGATTTCATATTAAAGTGAAATCAACACCCTCAACCAATAGAGATGTTCATGAAGAGATAAAACACCTCAAAGCAAAGCATCTGTGTTTGTGCTGCTATTTCATGTCAAGGCAATTACAGTGATGTTATTAGGAAAGATCAGGGAGGGAGCAGTGTTGTCATATAGGAATAAGAGAAAACAAACCTTTAAGCAATCATGTAGAGCATGCAGAACATCTTAAAGCTGGTGAAGGAACAAAGCTTAGCACTGTCAGGGTATTGATCTGTTCCAGAAGGTGCAGAGTTCTGCACCACTGTGATTGCCTTCCCTGCTGGGTTTAGAGAGGTCTGAAAGAATACAGTATTGATCTGGCCCAGTTCCTGAGAAGTAACTTACTGATAAACACTGACTCCTGTCCACCAGCTCTGAAAGCAAACTGTTGCAAAATAAGCCCAGCTCTGCTGTGCACACAGCGCCTGTTATGCAGATAACAATGCATACGCAATACCAGTGCTCGCTCCATTTGTAGCAGAAAAATAGTGTTGTCCACTGGCAAGAATTAGCTTCTGTTCCCACTTTTTTCATTGAAATATCATAAGCTTTCTGGGGAATGTGGGGTATTTTACTATTCATTCTGCATTCAGGAAATATTGAGTATATTGGGGGGGGGGTCATCTTAGTTGAAGCCTAGCAGAAAATAAATTTGAAGTTCTGAATTTGACAAAACAGTTTTCCTTGTTTCATA
Organism: Anser cygnoides; assembly: GCF_040182565.1. Lineage (NCBI taxonomy): Eukaryota > Metazoa > Chordata > Aves > Anseriformes > Anatidae > Anser > Anser cygnoides. Next base: position 4,947,523 of record NC_089883.1, read on the forward strand.
CCTTTCATTGTAATGCTGTAGGAAGACAGAAGACTTTCTAATTTTCTGCTAAAGACAGAAAAACACTCTCCTCATTTATTTCCTTGCCTATCAGTTAAGTGATTCGGATTGTAGCATCTGGGCATTCAACAGAAACATTTCTACCCTTAAATCCCAAGAACGATGCAGAAGTAAAATTCATGTCAGTACCCAAAGGTGGAGGAAAAGGCCAGCACACACCTGCACTTCAAGTCTTTGGCTGCATCAGCTTCCCCGTGCTGCTGGCATCATGGCTTAACAGGGGTTGCACTAGAACACCGCAGGCACAAGTTGGGAGAGAAATAGATTTTAAGTCAGGTTGGCAAATGAGAGTACAAGCTTTAGGCAGCCAGACTACTAGGATATGATGGGTTGTTGAATGCAGCTCTGAGAAGTAAGAGTAAGAGCCTAAGAGTGGTACAGAAAGCAATCTGTCACATGCAGTCCTTAGCAGTTGACTCCTGTCCTCTCCTAGGCCAACCTCAAAACACAAATCGGCAAAGATGCACTGAACCACCCTCTGTGAAATTGCGTCGTATGGCTGTGGGTTTTGCTTTGTTGTTGTTGTTGTTGTGGTCTTCCTGAAGACATCTGGGGATTCCTTGAACTTTTCTTGCCTTAAGCCTGAATCTCTTCTTGGCTGATTCCGATCATCAGCTTGACCCTGGGTACACCACCAGCTGCAGGATTTCCCAGCGTGTCAACACTGGACCTTGCTCCTGGGAGCCCAGGATTCCATATTCATGTTTTTACGCGCAGCTGAGAACCACAGTTACTGGGTCAATTTCTCACGAAGGCACTGCATTTCCAAGAGGATTACTGCTGGGCTGTGTGAGCCCACTCACAGAAGGCCCTCGAGAGAACGATTGCCTGCTCTCTCTCTCCATTGCACAGGTGCATAACCTCACCTGTGTGCCCTATCTCTTCACACTGAAAGAATTTCCCCTTCAGGCTCTGTCAGGTCTGCTGAAAGATGCTCCATCTTTCTCCTAAGCAGACACAGATCTTTTATCACATCACTTCTGCAAACAGTGCACATACATTTTTTATTTTAGGGCTTGGTTTTTTTTTTTTCCTTTTTCTTTTTCTTTTGCAACTCTCATCACTGAGAACAAAAGAAAACTGTTTACCAGACATGGGCACCTGGCTTGGGTTTTGTTTTCCTCTTTTACTCTCTGAATTCAACTCTGTTTTTAAATAAAGAGACGCAGAAGAAGCAGCAGACCTCCTGGGTCAGCTGGGTCAGCTTTCTCTATCGAGCAGGATTTTCCCATACACTCTGACCCCCTCAAGGATTTTATCTAGCCTGTTTTTTGAACACCTCTAATGATGGTGACTCAGCTACCTCACTAGGCAGCTTATTCAACTGTCTAGCCTAATTGCTCTTAGGTTCAGTTTGTTTTCTTTGTACGCAACATGAAATTTTCTTTTTTTTTTTTTTCTTTTTCTTTTTTCTTCCTATTTTTTTAGACCATTTCTCTACCGGGGGAGGGGGGAGCAACAAATAACTCTTTCCTCCAAAAATCACCATCCCTGTCTATTGCTAATATCTGTACAGCATGGCTATGCTACTGGCATGTCTTCCTAATTTATTAGCCCATGCATAAGCTGTATATAGTTTGTTCAGTGAAGGGATGGATGAAAATAGCAGCTGGAGGTGTCCTGGCATCCCTATTCTCCTGCAGAGTACGGGTGGTATCCTCAAGATAACTCCACAAAGACAGAGAAATGGAGGGTCTGATTGCTGGACCTCCACATGTTGAAGAACAGGACTGGGAAAGACAACTAAGCACTGGGGAAAGGTAAATATTACTTTGGCAATGATGGACCAGCTCTCCAGTCCTTTCCAAAGCAAACACTCATTTTCTTTAGTTCCTTTAGTTCCTTGAATCCAGGCAGCAGCACCCGGAGAACAATTGGTAAAACAACAAGATGTTGGGACAGCTATGCAAGAGAGGAGGACTGGGTCCCTTGTCCCATCACTGGAGATGTCATTCACCATCAGAAAGCAACAGCCTCAAAACTGCCAACAGTCACAGGGCACAGCAAGAGTTTCTTATCAAAATTAGAGACTGTCAGGCAGAACTGCAAACTAATACCCCAAAATGGTATCACAGACAGCTATTAACTGCGACTCTTTCTGCAAGAGTCAGTAGTCTGCAGGCTGGTAGTGGCATAAAATGGCATAAGGCAGAGAGAGCTCTGGTTGGCACTTGCAGCACATTGAGAGAAACATTTGCAAGAGGTCCCCCAGCTTTGAATTCAGGAAGAGCTGGGCAATGCTGCCTCACACAGGGACACAGCCCACATCCAGTGATCTTAACCCCTGGTTTAGAAAGTATATATGTATAGTTTGGCCCATGATCTTTACAACAGTACATAGCCTTGCCTTACAATACTGGCTAGCATCAATGTAGAAAGCTACAGAAGAAGCCAACTAGCAAAAGGCATTAATGAGTATTAACATTTTATCATTATTTTTCAGATCATTTTGGTTTAACCCTAATTTTAATGCCAAATGGTTAAAACTAGGATTAAGTAAGATAATTCTTCCTCATTTGAAAAATAAGAATAAAAAATTACCAGGGCTTGAAAAATTGAACTTCTGTGTAAATATTACTGGGTTCTGTTCCACTCCAGATAATCCGTAAAGGATAAAAAGAGGAAGAAAGAATTGGTCAAAAGAGAGGGGGGAGAGAAGAGAAAAGGTGAAAAATGAAGCCAAGTGGCAAAGGAAAATAAATAGATGGTGGCTGTGAACAGAGAAAAATGCTTGGGTAAAGAAAAAAAGTATCCTACTGCGCAGAAGTGGTTAGCACAGCCACTTACACATATGGTGTTTCTTGTAACTCAAATGTGAGTACCAGGTGAGCAAGTTATTTAAGCACATGCCTAGTTTTAAGATATCAGCCCTATGAAAGTCAATTAGTTAGGCTCACACTTAAGTGCCTTACAGAACCAGAGTTGCAGAGCCGAGCCTTTCCTCCAGCTAAGAGATCATTTTGAAAATCCCCTTGATAAAAACACACATATAAATTGCTAGGTGTTAGAGTAGGAGGTGTAAGTGTTATTGAAGTGGAAGGCTCGCAGGGAGAAGCATTCTCTGCCTTCCCCCGTGCTCCCCCCAAAAAACAAACAAACCCTGAGAGGTTTCTGAAAGCTATAGGACAAGGACTAGAACACCCTTTTGTCCTTAATTTATTTCATGTTAAAGGGGTGGTGGATCAAGAGACTGCTTTACATAAAAGAAGAGGACGCTCTGCTGTCTCTGCTATCCATACAGGAATGCATGTACAATGTTTTATTACAATAAGAGAACGCTAGCAACTGTTTGATTATTTTTTCCTCTTGTTTTTTATAAAATGAAGTCTATTTTCCTAGCCTTGCCCTTCTAAGAAAAAATCAAGGGCTGTATTTAAAGCCCTTACAGGGAAAAAAGCAATGGAGAGAATAGGCTTTTCCATGGCCACTAAATGAGAGGAGGGCATAGCTGCAGCAGAGTTACTGAAGTGAACAACCTTGATCTGACCAAAAGGAGTCATTTAATTTTAGGTACTCCCCAAAGGTTTTATTCCTCTTGGCTGCCAGGCCAGGAATGTCAGGCGTGTGGAGATGGGGCACCCTGGAAAGTGCTGAGCCTGAAAGCCAGCAAACAGGTTCCGCATGACTGCTGTTAGGTCTGGGAGCCTCCACGGAGAGCTGAACTCTTTGACCAGATAGGTGTGAACCAAAGAAGGGACTGGGTCATTTCTTTTCAAAGTTTTCTTTGCTTCACAAAGGCTTAAATATTTTTTTTTTCCTTCAAGAAGCTCCAAACCTTCAGTTTGAAAAGGGGAAATTAAAACAAAAAATAGAAGCACTTTCTCTCTACAAATAAACCACACGACAGTGAGAAACCCAGCAGGGGAATTAAAGCCCTTATTCGGACTGATCCAGCAGCGTTTTTCTAGGCATTAGCTAGACTTAAAACAATAATGAAGTTTGTCACTATGTATGTCGCAGAGCAGAGATATCTAAACCTCAAGGTTTATAAACTGCAATGTCTGCGAGGAAAGAACTGCCTTCTGCTGTGGATATACATAGCACCAAGTACAACAAGGTCTAGCTCTTGACAAAGGTCTCCAGCTGATGTTGGAATACAAATAACTAATGGGAACAAGATGGAAATTGTGCTCTAATCCTCCCAGTGGCTATTGTATAACAAAATGAAAGGAGACCTTGTAGAAAAGGGACAGAACCATACCCTCTGAACACATGGCTGTAGATTCAGCATCTGGGTACTGCCAGGGTAGGTCCAGCCCACGCCCGTTAAAAAATCATACAGACTTGAACTACTTTCACTGGCCTGAGCAAATCCATGACCAATTCTTTCTGGAAGTGCATGGATTATGAATCTGCAAGAACACTGATCCACTTAGTGCGTCTGTCCCTACACAGGACTCCTCAAAATCGGCTGTGATCCTCCATGCATCTGTTCACCACTGGTGTCTCCCTGGGCCAAGAGTTTTCTAATGAAGCAAGGACTTTCCCTGATACCAAGCCTATGGGTGAATTTCACCAAAAGCGAGCACGCTGACAAGATAAATTGTTAACATTAGCTATTTTGCAAACTATTTTCCTAAAATTAAATAGAAAATAGAGATTAATAAAGCCTATAAAATATTGTTCCGCTACAGCTGAAGTTGACCAGTGTTACAGCCAATCCATAGTCATCTGAACCCCAAAATAATGTTTGCAGACTCACTTTTAACTTAAACTTCACCCAAATCTGCATAGATTTCTCAGAAATGCATGCACCTTTTATTGTAGGTTTGCTTTACAAACATCTGCTTATTTTTACACACGTCTCGACCTAAAACCTACAATGAGAAGAAATCTTCCGGACTTGCGAGCCATGCATTGCAAGTTTCCCATGGCCAAGAAACACACGTCATGACTCTCGGAGTCGAGGACAGCTCTGGGAATGTTTCAGAGGAGGGAGAGGACGGCAGTTGCCAAGGCTGCCACCATCGCAGATAGGCTCAATGGGGCATCGCAGCTGTGTACGAAGGTGACTTGACACTGTCAGGGAATTTCCAGTCTAAAATCCAGTCATCTTCATTAGGTAGCAGTGTCTGCACTAGCACTGCTTTGCTACCAAATGCATCAGAGCCCCGGTGCTGGAAAGGCATTTGGACTGTGCACAGATGTCCTTGCAAGGAGATCAATGTAAAATCTTCCATTTCCTTTATGGGCATTCAATACACCAATTCTAAAGAATCTCGCCACGTTTGCTGCACATTTTCAGGGCCTTGGCTTATTTCTTTTAGAACAGAATTGCCACCACATTTCTGAATACCAACATGAAATAAAAAAGTTAGCACAGCAGACATTTAAAGCAAAGTGTACTGAGAGTCAAAGTTCAGCCTTTTGTGCAGTTAATAAATTCTTCCACAGAAATTCTTGCCCAGCCGTAAGTATTTTCATGAATCACTCCTATTTTAAAATGCTAATTTTTTCCCTCTGAACCTTGTTTTTAAATTATTTGATTGTGCAAGATGCTGAGTTACAAACTGCTGCTGCTTTGTATGAAAATTGGAAGCATTTATCCTTTGTGAAAACACCAGGTTTTAGCAGACAAGACCACTTGAGTGAGTCAAGTAACTTTCAAGAGTTCTTGTTAGTCCCTTCTGATAGCAACACTGTAAAAAGTCAGGTTTGAAGGGAAACAGCAATTCATCACAGGACCAAAAATGCAGTGATCAAATGACAATTGCCAATTTTGCCAGAAACTTTGTATATAACCCTTGACAATCATGTAACTTCACCATACTCTGACTCTCCATGTATGAACTAAAGCCGATGTCTACCTTTTTCCCCTCCTTTTGCTTATAGTCCGTAAGCACTTTAAAGCAGACCTGGCCTGGGACTCCCATGTACAAACGACACCACAATCAGATAGCAACCATAGCTCTGAGCACTTAATGAATGCAGTATTTTAATAGACCTGTAGGGGATGCCTACAGCTCAGTTCCTCATGTGTGTTTAATTCCTGGGAAAAACATGCGAGTTAAAAACCAGAGAGGGAGGGGTGGAAGGAAGAAGATTCCAATTATCATGTAGTTGAAGCAGAGTCAATCAGCAGAGGCCATTCTCTCTCCCTTCCCCAAAACAATGTAGGTGGTAGTGCATCGCGTCTTCAGATTGCATCACGTGATGCAAAGCCACAGTTCAGCTTTCTACGTTACTAATAAAAGGTTAAGGTTTCAAGCTATTTTTTAATTTAGATCTGTTGTTTGGTAATTGGAATAAACATTTAAATTTGAGCATCAAATTTCTCATTAGTTTCACATCAATACCTGTGCTGAAACTATGGATCAGTGAACTGAGTTTCTCACTGCCCAAGTGAATTCATTAATCATTCTCTCCTAAGATGGGTACATAAGCAGACAGCTGTTCTAAGCAGCTGTCTTCTGATGAAACTCCTAACATGCATACTGCTTAAAACACACACACACACACGCACGCACAAGTCTACCTTTTCAACAGTCTGCTGTTGTCTTAACTCGAAGATCTACCTGCACTGACAGGTCTGGCAGGAGAAAGGAACTGGATCCCCACTCAACAATGCATTCCAATTTGTAAATGGTCACTTTATGGTTACAGACAGAAAGTTTTAAAACCATTAAGACTTAGTTACCACTTCTTATCTGGGGTATCATGAGGAAGAAGAAATACAAAACCAGACACTGATGAATGTATTCAATGAACAGCTATAATCTTAAACCAGATGCAGCTAAACAATTATTTTTTTCCTGTTCATAGTTACATAGACTTGATTTCTATCCTTGTCTCTGTTTTTCTAATAATAGACATTTAGATTTATTTTCAAATACCTTGATGGTCTGGGATGAGATAGGCATTCTTGTCTACATTAGTCTCCTATTTTCCATTACAGCCAAAACAAGTGCTTAGGTAACTGGAGCTTATCCTATTTAAATATATGCAATCAGGAAATTTGAGATTGCCTTGATGGACCATATAATATTTCCTTTAGAAGCTCCCTGATATGCCATCGTCTACAAGTTCATCCATACAGCAAATGGTCTCGCTGGGTAACCTTTCCCTAGTTGCGTCACACACTTAAAAGTAAGATGAGACCACTGAAAAATATATAAACAAGGACTTTTGAACTGACCTTGTCAAACCAAGCAAGAGACAGGAAAAGAATGTATAAACATGACTTGTAATACTTTGAAACATTACAGAATCTTTGCCCTATGTTAAAATGTGCATTTTATATACTTGGTATAAGGTGGAGTTTAATGAAGATTACTTTTATTTTATGAATTGCCAAAGTTCTACTTGAAAAAAACTGTAGATTTGTTTAAGATTGCATTAACAGGGGCATTCAAACATCTGAAATAAAGCCTTTTGCGGAAAAATGAGCTTCCCATCTGCATAAAATACCATTAGCGGTTACAAAAAATGAAGTAAAATGAAAATACATCTGAAGAGACAATGCAAGCACATAAGTCCACTCTAACTTCAGTGGAAATTCAAATTAACTGAATCAAAACTTGGTTCATGTGAAAAGCTCTTACTGGTCACCACACAGAAGATTCTGTGTGCTTCTTTGTGTCTTACCAGGAAGCTCCAGAAAAGTGCTAGCAGTGGGAAGGCCCACAGCTGCCGAGTTGAGCTGATACACTAACCCAGCACCATTCCCAGAACAGTTATTAGCAATTGCGTCTTGTTACTGAGATTTGGAAGAAGGTATCATCTTTAACAAGGCGGTAGGTGTAGAGCAATAAACTTTGGCAAACAGGAATGAATTCAACCACGCAACCCTTCTCAATATTTTACATTAACTTAGATTACTCCTAAAGTTTTTTTCCTCTTTGTACATGCATGTTACTAGAATTTCTGTGACTGGAAGATTTCACCTTTCATTATGACTGGGCCAATTCCCAACTCAACTCTGAATGCAAGCTTTGCCTGAGTACTCACAGAAATAGACTGAAAACACAATATTATATTTCATATCCCCTGAAATAATCAACTCTCATTCTCTTACACAAAGAGGAAATTTGGATCTTATGATCTCCCTAATCACATTTTCCCTCCCCCAACTCATAATGGCTGTAGAAGGGTCACCACAATTAAAAACACATAAATAAAGCAGAGCTCTTTAAGAAATTGGTAATTTTCTTTTTCAGTATTAATGATTACTTTTTTTTTTTTTTTCAAGTTACTGCAGGAACTCTGAATTAAAAAAATAATTCTAAAAGTACACATTTGTTTATAAAGCCCAACCATAGTTTCTGTGACAGAATGCAAGACAGTAGAAAAATATGAAAAATATAAGAAATATATGAAAATTTCTGTTCTGTCTGTCCCAATCCAAACAATAACATGCTGTCTGGTTAAAACCTACAAAGCTCAATTGTTGTTTTCCTAAGATGATCAAAGAACAATTTCTCATCTCCAATGAAGTCAATAGCAAAGCTCACATTAACTTCAAAAGGCCAAATTCTGACGGCTTTACTCACACTGAATCATTCTTTATTTCATGTGTAGTTCCAATGACATCAGTAGAAGTATGGATGAAGTAACAGCTACTGAACCAGAATAAAGATATCAAAATTTGACACAAAGCAATTAAGTTGGGATATATGTATCATTTTATGACTTAATTCCTAGGTACATCTGGGGGGAGATAAAGCTAATTTTGTCCCAAAGTTACAACATTATTTTAATTTAAGCATTTAACATTTTTCCTTCCTACAAGGAAATGAAGACCTCTCTAAATGCTGGTACTCAGACAATTATCTCTTGAGAAATCACCTGGACATTTTTTATTTTATTTATTTTATTTATTTATTTATTTATTTATTTTATTTATTTTATTTTTTTTTAAGAAACACTAACTCACTCGTCATCTAATTCCCATTAAAGTAATAATTTGTAAAAATGAAAATGACTTTGATAGCTTGACCAAAGCTTGTATCTATGGTTAAATATGTACAGCAGCTTCCTGAATGAGGTAATTGATCAAAATAGTTTTGAAGAGCTTTAGATTTAAAGAAAAATGTCAATATCAAAGGGTTTGGTGAAGTCATACACAGCAGCTACAAACAACTCTGCCTCCTGTTGAGAATGTGAGACTGTTGCACTTGGACTATTTAGCCCCTTTTCTTACCTTCATAAGGAGCAATTAGTAGATTCTCAGTGAGGAGTGTAAGTAAATCACACGTATGCATGAATCTTCCCCTGACATATCCTCCTGCCTTTCTGAGAGTCTTCTCATACTGAAAGTCACACCTTGTGCACCCTGTTCAATCAACTGCAGTGATGTTGCTGCATGGTCACCATAAGTATATATATGCTTTTACATTTGAACCTATTTATAATTTTGGCCCACACATACCTCCTTGCAATTAATTTTACAATATAATGGTGCTTTGTTTCCAAAAGTACTTCCCTGTGCTTGCTTTAAACCTGCTGTTGGGTTGTATCTACGGGTATCCCTGAGCTGGGTACTGCTTTCAGCACCCAAGGACAAGGTACAAGAAGAAACTCAGTTAGCCTGACCTCTTCCTTGCCTACGAAGCCTCCCAGAATCAACTATCTTATATGAGCGGCCACCTCCCTCTGTCATTTCCTCTCCCTTTATACAAAACATGTTACACTTCAAGGTTATTGTTTTATTAACAAATTTGTTATATTAACAAAGCCAGTAAAGACAGAGAAGCAGCAATGGAAAGGAAGATTCACTGTCCCAGTTTAGAGATGGGCATCAGAGCTCGGACAGACTGACCTGCCCAAGGACACAGAAGACACCAGGGACAGCAGCAGAAATTGAGCTAACCCTTCCCCATATAAGGTCCCTTTTATTGAGAATCTGCCTCCAGTGCGGACTTTTCATGGGGCCCCACCAGGTGACACTGCTCTAAACTGAATGCAAAAGCCAGCTCCCCGGGCTGGGTACGCACAAGAGTCAAGCAGTGCATGCTCAGCCTCCCATAAAGGACCCTGGGAACCCTGAGCATGAGAAATGGGCAGAAAAGAATGAGTTTCCTTGCCTTTCCTTTTTCATCGCTCATACTAATGGAGTTTACAACTTCGAAAATAAAAATAAGCACAGCACATAAAACCATATTTTGAAAAGGATACAAAGTGTATCATAGTGATATACTAATCCTATAATTCCTTAGAGAAGCAAATAACCTTTTCTCTTGATATAGGCATCAGGCATTGATCTGTCACACTGTTTGTTCTAGCAGAGCTCCCAGAGGTGCATTCAGTTTGAAACGTTAAGGCTAGTTCATTAGCCGTCCCTAGCTCGTTTCTCTGAGAGAATCAAGATAATACTGTGGTTAGTTAATGGCTTTCTCTTGTTTCCCCTAGAGCCTGCCTGTCTGAAGCCTGCAGGCCCAAGAAGCTTTCTTTCCCCTTTCCCTTCACTATTAGTCACAGCTGGTAAGGCTTGCAGGAGCCTGGATTGTTTGAAAACAGGCAGATCGCACAAATGTTTGCATCGCCCTGCTGCAAACAAGCACCTCAGCCCCTGTTGTCAGAGGGGAGAGCTCCTGCTTGCACGGCAGCAGGGACAGGAAGGGATGGAGGGAAGGGAAACTCCTGATGATCACACTGCAAATAATTCTCATTCAGGAAAATGCCAAAATTCAGAGGGGTTAAAAATGAACAAAAAGAAAAAGGAATTTCCCCTGCTGGGAGCTGCTAAGACAGTGTATTTCCCGGAAGGCAGGAGGAAAAACCAACTGCCTGACTTTCGCACAGAGCTGCTATCTCTAGGATCAGGCGTGCGATGTCACCTGCTTTGCTCTTAGGTTCTCTTGTTTATCACCACAGGTTACAGGTTGGATAGCCACAGACAAGGATCTTTCCTGAGAGCCATCCCAAGAGCAGCTCCTAATGGACAGGCGCTATTCCCCCCACTCTTGCTGTCTGCTTAACTTGCTTTGTCCCTCGTCATTCTCACATAATTCTGAAGCCAACAACACAACTGCGGAGCTTCCAGCTGAGCACCGCTGCTGGCATCACAAAGCTAAATGTAACAGCTTAAAGCACACTTCTCTCTTTTGGTTTTAGCTTGCATTTAGGCTTTTTAAAATTAATATCTGATTCCCATGAAAGCAACACAATGACAATGTTGACGAGTGTCAGGTATCTCCAGGCAGATGCGGTCCAAGTTCTCTTTACAGGCAGTAATTCTATCAACGCCCATCACTGCTGATCTGCAGCATACCCAGCTATGCTGGTGCCTCAGTCCTTTATCTGGACATTTAGCACTCACCGTCGTGTTACCAGACACTGCCAGCCATGAAAGACCGCATGATGATTTTATCTGCCTCCTAGCATATTACCCATCACCCACTGGGGAGCAAACTTAGACTTGTAAACGTTTTCTCTTACCACGACTTTAATTCAGAAATTCAGATGCTTTTACTCGGAAAGCAAATAGTGTCAAGCTACTTACAGAAATCCTGGAGAAGTCTGCAATAGACAGGGTGGTAACCGTCAGATGAAACTTAGTCTGAAGGACCACTGTTTGATATTCACATGGGATTTATATTTTTTGGTAGCAGTAAGTATATCCCCTCCTGACAAAACAAAACTACACAAAGAAGCTGCTCTTTGGGATGCGGGTTTGTGACATTGCCAAGCGTGCCTAACCATGGAGTGCTACCAAAATGAATGGTGCATCCCCGTCACCCCCTCCTCTGTGCTGAGGCTGGTGGTTGTTTTAGTTCTTTCCAATAGATGGAGACCAGCAGAAAACAATTCCCTTCATTTAGCAGAACTTTTTTTTTTTTTTTTTTTTTTTTTTTTTGCCAATGCAGCTCCCTGAGCCAGCACTGCAGGGCCCACTGAGACCTGTGCTGGCCCTAGGGAAGCAGCACCTAGCTGTCAGAGTGAGAGCCAGTTGTGAAAGCACGTCCATCATGCAGGTATGTAACGCCTCTCCCTGGATTGTGTGTACCAGTTCCAGTGTGCACTTTTTTCCATAGCCATGAAAATAGACGAAGAGCAACATCTTACCCAATCCAGAATCAAGGCTTTGCTTTAGGCATTAAGACACCAAAACTGATATCAAAGATGAACACTAACATAGAGAAAGGGAAGAAAAGGCTTCCTGAAGGACTCGTGGAGGGCTACAAAATCAGAGGAAGGTTTCTGTGTCTGAGTTACAGTTTGTGGAGATCAAGTCTGACAAAGAAAAACTTTCCAAAAGCAGTGGTACTTGATCAGAACAGAATTAGAAAAATAACGTTTAAAACAATGAACACAGTGGATTCTTTTTTCCTTTAAACTGATTCAAGTTTTGCCTGCTGAGTCCACAGTACTGTGCTGGAATACTTTTGCCATCCCCAGAAATTACACTGCACAGTGAAAGTAGACAGGACAAGAACTCTTCAGCCTCCCAAACCAAAAGTAAAAGCAGTAGTGAAAGTCAACAAGAACAATAAAAAAAGGAAAGCATTCTTCCATCTGTGGATAACATCCAGGTTCTTCAGAAACACATACCAGACTGAGGTTTGTAAAGAGTGACGCCACGATATTGTTCTATTGCAAAACACTGTTTAGCTTCATTTATTTCTCCTTGTTGGAGATCTACCATAAAACATCCAAACTACAGATTGGTAGGGCAAGTTTACAACTCAGTAGTTTGTCCCTTAATTCTACATTCTAGATTTCATGATCACTCCAAATGACAAACATTGGGCTTCATGGCAGCCCTTGGCCTCTCAATCAACTTCACAAGGAAATATCTCTTCCTCACACACCGCATTCAGGGAACCCACAAGTCCTGTGTTTTGCCGGCAGTTAAAGTCTCCCAGGTCACACCAATCTGCCAGCGAAGAACCTACAAGTTCTTATGCGACTGAAAGTATTCCCTGTGAATTCAACAGGCCTTAGATCTACTGTGGAGAAATACTTGGATCTCTCTAATCCTTGAGGTAACTTCAGCTTCTCTTTTGCAATGCAGTTAGTCACTGACTTGACAGTGTGTTTTGTAGTATCTGTGTTGTTCCTTCTGATATAAAGGACTACAATTTTTCTCAAATTTATATTGAAATTAAATAGCATTAAGTTCAAAAACCAAGTTTTTGGAAAGCAATACAGAAAGTTTGGCATAACTAGACCATTATTTTCAAGGTGAGCCAGAGCTCGAATACATTCTATCAAACCATTATTAAGGAGAGGAGATGTATTAAGGAAACGGATAATGCTGTTTAGTCATCTTTGCTAAGAGCTCCATTTTCTATGGATGAAATGTGCTATTTAATGATCAACTATTATTATTTTTTATATCCTGTTTTATGACACTGTGTCATGCATTATGGCAACTATTTACTACTCTGAACACTTAGTAAAAAGAATGATCATTCTTTGCTGTCTCTTTTGCCAAAGAAGTGAAAGGAAAGAAATTTACATTTTTAAAGAGAATACTTTTAATAGCGGTGATTTATGATCACTGTTAGCAATGGTTCTGTTGATTTCTTAGGAAGATGCAGAACTCCCATGATACAAAAATAGATACATAATTATCTGAAAGATAAACTAATCAGGGACTAAACTCTTTGAAAAAGCACTTTTTAACAAAGTGGTATACAACTGGTCTCTTCTACTTAAATCTCCAAAGATATCTATTTATCATTCACTCAGTTTATTTTTTGGTGCAATTCGGTACATCAAATTTGTGGGTACTGAAACTGATGCAAAAAAAAAAAAAGAAAAAAAGAAAAAGGAAAGAAAATGTTGTTAGGACATCTGTGTACCTTTTAGAATAAAAGCAGAACATTCTTTCATTTGCTCCAGGGGACACACAGCTTTGTGTGGTATTTTTCCTACAGAATCTGTGATAAAGATGTTTTTAGAAGATCTGAATTTGTGACAAGATTAGGAAACAGAGAAGTTCAGAACACTCAAGTCACTTGGCAATTCATTTTCAGATTTGATCTCTCTCTGTGTTTTAATAAATGTTGAATTTTAGCTGAAGTCACTAGAAAGGATGTGAGTTGCTTCTTTGGGAGAAGGCCTTCCAGCAGAATACTAGTTTATGACTTCTTCCCGTGAAATCTTAATTGGTTAGGACAGAAGATTTTTTTTTTTCCCAAAGCAAAACATGTTTCCCAAGTGCTCCAAGAACAGTCACTAAAAAAGAAATCAACATGTAAAACTGTAACATTTCTAACACTCCTACATGACCAAAAGGATGCAATTTTAGAACTGTGATTTGGAACCTACAAACATTTTAAACATTTGTCTTGTGGTTTATTTGTAAACTAATGAGTCTTGATGCTGCTCCCTATGCTCATACTGCAATCTGTTGTTGGCCTTTTTGCAGCTTTAAGATCTACACTTTGGAGAATCACAGGGGGTGTTGGAAAAATAAGCCAACAGAAGCAGCATGATCGAATTTCACTTTTAACTTTTGAGGAACTAAGATTAAGTAGCATGTGTTTTTATTGCATGGAAACATCCCCAAAACTGTGGCACTGCAAAATAGATAAAGATTGTCATCTCCTTTTCCTCAAGACCTTCCTAGATAATATAGTCTGTTTTTTGTTGTTGTTGTTTTTGTTGTTGTTGTTGTTGTTGTTTTTCCTTTTTCTCTAAATGGCAGAATGCCAGTAGCCAATTTAATGTAACAATGGAAATAATCATGCTCACCATTTCAAGAATTTGTAACACTGTATCTATGGCAAATGTATTTAACTGTACTGCTAATTATTTTTACTTACTGAAGGCAAGAACCAACAAGGCATTTATGCACAGGCATAACCCGACAAGTGTAAGTGTGTGCTGTAGTACTGGAGCCTAGGTGCACTAGTGTATTAAGATCACAAACTTCAAAGGGTTACAAGAGTGAGGCTAATTGAAGAGTGTTTTTATATAATCTTGTACAGTGTATTTACTTTTGCTTTTTGGGATGTAGATGCTGCAGCACTGTATGCAAACTTGTAAAATAAAACTTGTAGTGTCTGTAAGAACTTCATTTCACATATGACCTTTTACAGTAATTGGATCTGAATTATAATCAGTCACCTGAGTCCTGAAATAGATAAAATAGTTTTTTAATGTTAAAAAGTTTTAGCCCTTCGTTGATTATCTATCAGTGCTTACAGTCCTGTGAAAATAAGATAAATGAGAAATTTGGTCTCTAATTAGACTTCACTAGATTTACAGCTTTTAATTTATACGCCAATGCAACTCAGGCCGGCACTAACACAGATAGAGATGGAGCCACAGTTTTCAATTGATTTAACAATTTAATTGCAGCATTAACATCCATTAACATTTAACTAACCTTTTAAACTAACCTCAGGCACAACCTTAAAGACTAAATGAAGTAAAATTGCATATAAAAAGGTACTAACATACAGCTGTAAGAAGCCAGAGTGAATCTTTAGGGAGATTTAGCATTGCTTCCCCATATCAGCAGGAGGGAGTCTGTTTTCCTTCTTGCAAAATTCAGTAGGAAAGCATGCTCTAATTTATAGGAAAAGGAAACAGACACATTTGGTGGTTATTAACTCTCGTTTATATCTTCTTGTCTATACGTGATGTCTAAAAGACACAATATCCCTTACTCTGGTCATGCGCTAAAGAACACTTTTATTACTCAGAGAAACAATATTCCTGGATTATCTGTGATAAAATGTGATGTAAGGGAATATAAAATAAGCCACTGAAGTTTGATACAAAAGAGAAACACCATATTTTAGAAGCAATGGGCAAATAGGGCTCTTGTTTATGTGGGTATAAATCTAAAGCAACTACAATGAAGCTGTTGAAATTACTTCAGGTTTACCCCTGTGGTACCACAAGAAAAAGTCATAGAAAATAAGCACAGTAAGTGTTTGATTTATATCTGTATTGAGTACCCCAAAACTCTACTTCAAAGCAACAGTAGCTGCAGATACTCAGGCTTCAGCAGGGAAATCCTTAGAACTAGATCTGCTGTTGTGAATCTTTGTTCCTCCAGTCCTATGGCAGTTAAAGTCTGCTGAGGGGCTAACTCGGACACTGGGAGACAACTATGCACAGAGGCCATAAATCTGCGCTTCAGCATTTACGACTGCGTGCAGCCATAGACTACCGTTGGGGCCGGGTCAAGATTTAAAGGTCTTTTATTTCTGACGTGGAAGACAAAGAGGAGTTTTTGGGACTGTTTAAAGTGTCATCTAGCCATTCTTGACCTATATTGTGTCGATTTGACACAATTCTCAGTGACGTCTGAGTAATCCACATATACAGTAAATTCATAATATAGAATGGTTAATTTGGGTTTATTTGTTTTGTTTTGTCCATGCAGCATGGCATTGGATACTACCAGCTATTATCTAACCCTTACCCCCTTGCATTGAATACCTCCTTGCAGGAATACTTTCAGCGCGTTCGTTGAGTGACTTGCATAAAGGCTTTTCAGCATGCCTGAGGTCCATAGTTAAGCCCTCAGCTAACTGTGCGTATGCTGTCACTATATCTCTGTACCTAAACTGTATTTAAGAATACCAAGTGTTACCAAACCATTACGATAATAACTTGGAAAGAATCACAGTGCTGTCTTTTGACTGCAGTGACGAGTACCACACGCAGCTAGCAGTAGGTCTTGACATGAAACACTTACTTGCAGTGTAATATTAATGGTCCAAGGATTAAGTCTCCTCGCAGGACATGTTGACACTATATGTTGTAATGACTCCACTGGAATTATTAGTCATTCCCATCAGTGTTCTGCACCACTGTTTCACTACATAGATCATAATTGTATTAGGTCAATAGTCTGAATATTAGAAGCATAGCAATCCAGTGCGTTGATACAACATAGCATGACACTCAGGTGGGTTTTTCAAGCTTTCAGGAACCTTCTTTCAATTTCTGTTGCCCCTTGAGAAATAAGTCATATATATGGAAAGTCCCTAAAGCATTTGCCTTCAGCTCCTCCTCAAAGTCTGGTGGGTAAACTACAGATGGGTAATAAAAAGCTGATATTTCTGAATGAATAATTTAGAGAAATCCCAAATCACCACGGAAAGTATTGCTCTATCATCTACCGAGTATTTTTCTACAGGTTAGTAAAAGTTAAAGGTTAATTTGCTGGATATCTCCGTGAATATTTGCTAAACTTTACCACATATACTATATCTTGTTTCTTATTTTACTGTAAACGCAACCTTTTTCTCTACAATATGTGGATCCATTGATCAATGTTCATATAGCCAAAGTAATCCCCCCAAATACCAACACAACTTTTTTAAGCTGCCACTTTCTCTCCACACATCCATAGGAGGTCAAATTTCAGGATATGCATATAATTCTAAGTAATAAAACATTTGTCTTTTAATCAATATTTTTTCTTTCAAACTCAGGGTTATGCTCATTCTGCTTATGGTTTGATTCCAAAATCAGAACTTCACAGCTTCTGAACTAATGGGCTTGAACTTTGTTGCATCTCCAACCAAGGTTATAAGCACTCATCTGGCACGACAGTCAGCAGTTCTAACTCCAAAGCGATAATGAACACCAGAAAAGTAGTATGTTGTTTGTATTTATTACTAAACGTGAATATCTGACTTCCCTTGGTCTCCTATCATCTGCTCTGCCCATCTGCCTCTAGTTTCTTAGACTCACCACTTCAGTGCTTCAGCTTCTGCCATTAAAAACAGGACTCCATCTCCTTCTGCCTCTCCACATCTCAATTTTGGACGAAATTCCACCCATGAACCTCTCTCCTGTTTTGAAGCATTATTTAACAATGTAATTATATTATTTTAAATATAAGATGTTTGAGTCCGTAATTTGCATGACACTGCTGAAACAAAAGCAAAAGTTTTGCTTTAAAGTTTCAGAAATATCAGCCAGCATTCAGAAATATTACTAAAATCTAAGTGTCAAAAGACCACCTAAAATCTGTGTGGAAACTCAGCAAATGTAGATGTTTTATAAGGCTAAATGGTAGATCAACATAAAAAACAACAACAAAAAAAGTATCATACCAATATGAAGACTTATAAGATGATACACATTGTGTGTAAGCACTAAAAGGAAGATCAGTATGAACTTAGAGCATGTAATAGTTAAAGTAACCTTCAGGAACAAGTTGATTTTTCAGATTTCCTTAAAAAATATCATCATATATTATTTACTTCAAATCCTGCCGTACATTAGAACCATTTTAATATCCTTTCTATATCCTGCTATGCAGTTTCTCTTTGATGGGAAGCTTCTATATGCCTCCCATTTTCTCTGTAGCTGGTTCAAGGGATGTAATCAAAGGATGCAATCAAGGGATGAGGTCAGAACTAGCCTGTGTTCTGAGAACTGGAAATTATCAGCTGATATAATAACATTCATCCTAAGTACAACCCTCAGGCTCCCCGGCAGCTTCTAGGAAATTGGACTTAGACTGGGAAATGCAGGGATGGTCTTCAGTCTTCTTTTCAGTTGTCAGGGCAATGTAGCCTATAGTTTGATTCAGTTGCCAACCCATAGCCAACTAATAGTATTTTAAGATGCTCTCAGTTTCACGCCTGGTTTTCATATGCCTCTTCAGAAGAACATGAAGCTCCCACAGGTTCCACATGGCATTTTCCAGCCCCATGCAGGTCTCACGTACCCAGTGGCATCTAATAACACAACATTCCCTTTCTTAGACAACTGAATTGAGTACTTAACAGTGAATTTGAAGTTGTTCTGGCTCATTGGCATTTTCTCACAGAATCAAAATAGCTAATGATAAATGAGATGGGAACAATACCCAAGTCTTTAATTACCCTCCTTATTTTGGAAAAGCACCAGAATTTGGAAGTCGATGTGTGATACTACTGTAAAACCCTGTAGAAGAACGGTGAAACATGTCCTCCATGTGTACATGAGTGTAGATATCTTGAGGTATAACGCAAACCAGCAGCTGACCAACAAAATACCACAGAATGAGTCACTGAATCAAAGAGATGACATCAGAGATGGAGAGGCCTATTATCTCATATATCCACTCTTCTGAATAGCCTTTGCATTGCTTTATTTAATTCTTTGTTCTGTTTGCCATTAAATATCCCTGTTGATTAGGTTTGCACAATCTATCTCAATTAGATTTACCTCACTTTCCTAGTCAATTCAATGCTCAGTCTAGGTTTATATAAATGAATTCTGGCCACACAGCAATTGCTTTTGGAGTTAACTAAATATAATTACAGTGTAATTTTGAGACTGTAATAACATTGTAGTTACATGGAATCATTGTATAAATTTATGACTAACTGCATAAAATTTATGCTTTTTCCGATCAATGTATTAACACCATTTTGTTTGAATCATAGACTGTGTGGACTGTATTTAGAAACCAGTTAGAAATCTCCCACACCTCAAAGTAACAGTTACAACTCAATCCCCACGTGGACAGCAATAAGGATACCCTTTGGGCAAAGACACCACTCTAAAACTCTCCATCAGTTTCTATGGTGTCACACTACAGATTCTATCCAGAAGTGGTTTTCTTCAACTTTGGCAGCATGCATATTGCAGAAGACAGAAAATTTGTTCATAATGATCACACCGACATAATTCAGAGTGAATGGCATAGTTCAAGGTTGCTTCCGTGTTGTGGCCAAAATAAGCTTGGGTCTGTCTATGAAGAAGGAAAAGTACAGCAAGGTGACTACTGAAACTTTGCTTCGCCTTGCTTCTGCAGGAACTTAGAGACATGAGCAGCTTCTCACAGCCACTTGCTAAGTTACTACGGCTCTGTTCCATAAGGAAATATCTTAATTACACAAGGAGCCTTTTTTAAATTTAGTGCTTTTTTGAATCATACCAGAAAGAAAACTCGTGATACCAAATTACCAAAGATAATAAAACAAACTTCTTCTGTCTACTTATAAACAAATAATATACCAACATTTGTATATACATACCCCAAGTTACAGCTTTAGCTGAAACCCCATCAGCTTGCTGAGAGCTCAGCTCAGCTTACTGAGTGCTTCATACAATGGAATGAAACCACTTGTAGGTTCATCCTCAAACCCTGAAGAATTTGACAGACTTCCAAAAACATCCATCAATTTTCATCAAACTACATGGCAATTCCTACTAAACGGCAAAAGCAGAAGGTGAGACTCTCCCCGTGACTTCTGAATTCCTCAGCTTCTACTCTGGACTCATGAAAGAGAGGTCCACTACCTCAAAAATGCTATCCCATTTTCAGCTGGTCATGGTTTACGCATTACACATTGCACAGCTGGAATTCATGAGAATAACAACCAGGACAGTTAAAATAAAATACAGGCCTTTGGCATTATTTGTAAACAACAGGAATGGGTAGAAAATGGAAAAATATGACAGTATATGTCAGGTGATTAAGACATAATCCTGTAGCTGAGGCAATGAATCAGGATCTAAAAGGCTGAGATACATTTCTAGACTCCCCAGCAGTCTTACAGAATGAGTTTAGATAAATTGTTTAGTCTCTGTGTGTCTAACAGAGGAACAATAATACTTCATTTCTTTTACCACATTTCTCTTTTTTGTGCACTTGGTAAACTCTTTCAGAAAAGGAGTCTCATTCTGTATTCATGCTGCATTTAACATAAAAGGACTCATACCTTAGCTGGAGAATCTAAGTAATATAGAAATACAAATAATTATTATTTTCAAAACCAACTTAACTTTAGATGTGCCGTAGCATGTTTTAGTTTATACTCCCTGAGCTACAACACCATTTCCCACATTCACTTTTCTAGAGAAAGAAAGAGAGAGGGAAAGAGAAAAAAAGAAAGAGAAAGAGAGAGAAAGAGAAAAATTGCCAGGAAATGTGCAGTTAATTAGCTGCATGTCCTCAACATGGTGTTTTTAAAAAGTTCCCAGAAAGAATTCCATTTTTCCTAGAAAAGATGTGCAAATATGACTTGTCTGCAAATCCAATTAAAGTTGATAAATAATTCAGTTCAGGTAGCTCAATATTCAAATTGAAAGCCAGCATCCAATTTGAGGGGGGAAATAAGCATTAAAAAAACATCTTGAACACATTGTATTACATTGATACTTTGCAGCACAAACTGGACTTTAAATGAAATGCTCTATTTTTATTCAGATGACAAATTGCTCTAAACTCTCGTATGTAATAAATAATAGTATAAAACATTAATAAGAATAAAAAATATTTAAATATTTATAACAGTGAAGACCACGGATTCAGGATATAAATCTCAGAACTAAAGGCAGATATAGTTTGGGTTAGTTATATCTTAAAAACAGGCCCCGGTCTTGCAATGAGCTCCACATTAACTGTCACCTCTATTTGCACTGCAAGAGGGTCCTTCTTCAGGAGGTGAAGGGCCTTGCAAATTTGTTTTGGGCTCTCTTTTCATTTAAAGATGCCCTAAACCCAAGCATGTGCCAAGACAAAGAAATGCCCAGAAGGGGATTAGAAGCAGGAAATAAATACAAATTACATCAGTCATTGTGAGAGATTCTAGTACAGATATGAACCACCCTTCCTAGACAACCTGTGGGGACTTCTGTAGGTCTAGGGAAGGAGTCTGAGTGGGTGGAAATGAAGGGTAAGCATCTTGTAGGAAGTTATGGAAGCTTGCACAGCCACTGAGGATGGGGAAAGCATTTCCCAAGGGTTAATTCATTCCTAAATAAGCTAAGCTCCAGAAGCATTGTTCTGTTTTATGGAATACTTATGTGATTACATTAAAGGCTCAGGGTAGAGATGACAAAGACACTGGGGCATCAATTTATCCTGGGAATATTTTATAATTGGGTTTATGACAGAAGATGTGAAGGAATTAGCTTGATGCTCTCCTTGACAGTGTACTTCTGGAATGGCATCTATAGATTGCCTAAATCTAAGCTAGTACACCTAATTATCTGTATGAGAAATTGTAGCTATTATTATGCACACAAATAAAGCATTCAACTCCATCCATCTTCTTCCAAAATTTAGACCCAAATGCATTATGATTCTTCAATTACTGTAAGAGCTTTCTTTACTGTGTGTTTTCGATCCAGGTGAGCCTGCCTAGAAAGCAATTTGTTTCCAACTCTGAAAGAAGACATAAGTACTGGCAACATCACATAGCCAACTCCTTGGGTTTTGGGGCAGCTCTTAAGGGCTTTCCGGTGTGTGCTTTTAAACGGATGCAAATCTGTATGCCTCATCCTCAAGAGAGAGGAGAATCCTACCAGAACTTGATTACCTTGGGGACGGAAAGGAATTAATTTCAAAAATTCCAAGGGCAAAACTTTGTGAGAACTAACAAGAATCTCTACTATAATATGTGATCTCACCAGCTGGAAATGAAAGAAGTCAGTGTTCTTGCTGTAAAACACCAGCACAGTAGAGCCAGGTAAAAAGCATTTTTTTTCTATTCATCAGGTTAGATTTCTCTAGTGAAGATTAGGATGGTGATGATGCAAGTTCCTAGTGAGATCTCATCCAGACTACATTGGGCAAACTTGAACACTGTAGTTCATGAAATAAATTTTTAAATTGGAGAAAAAAGCCTACTAATTAGATGATCACAGGAAGAAAGAACCCATCTTGCAAGAGGTGGCTAAAAAGTCTTGGTCAATTGAGCCTGGTAAAATGAAAGAGAGAGATGATTGCTGGGGGACAAACACAAATGGGACACAGGGTAAATAAAGAACAATTTAAACCTGTGGACAATGCTGGTATAAGAAAAATTGGTATCAATGGGCAACGTATACACTTAGGTTAGGAATAAGAAGGTTTCTAACAAACAGTGCTAAATGTAGCAGACTTCTTTTAAGATGTAGCTTGAGCATTTGATGAAAGGAATTATATAATGTGGTAGCCTGCAATGACAGAGAACTGGACCCAGTGACCCAGGCAATTCCATCCAGTATGATGTTCCTGTACTAGCTGCAGGTCTCCAGCTCTTGGCAAGCTGCTAATGAGGCCCTGAGTGCTTCAAACCTGGTAAAGATAGTGGGGATTCACGACAATGTGACTGTGGTAGAAACTGAATGAGTGTGCACACTCTGTGTGAGCTGGCACTTAGCATGGTTCACTACCTATTCTCCATTGCAGCTGAGCTGGTATGTGTTTTCTGATGGAATGTCTAATAGCAAGTGGTCCAAAACCAAGGGAGGTAGATAAAACAAATAGGATGAAATGCATGCAAGTGGGATTTATGTTATTCCATTATCACTCGTACATTTTAATGACAGTTTTGTTTTAGGATTTGGTTTAAAGAAAATGTATAAAAGTTATAGTAGAACAAAACAGAACAATGCAATTATAACGATGCATCACATATTTATATTCGTTTATTCAAATTTCTCTTCAGAAGCAAAATATGAAAATCTTTATAGGAAAACTCTGAAATTACATAGTACCATCATGAACAAAAATGACTTATATTTGTGTGTGGAAATATAGTCAACATCCCTGAACTGCTGAGATCCATATAGGATTATTTTTCTGGGTGGTGATTCATATTATCCTATCAATGCATTAGGGGGAATTTAAATTCTTAACACCCACCATCACACCAAAGGCATAATAGACTACTTAATATGAATAACAAGCACCAGAAGAAAAACACTCCACCCCATGTTTCTTCTGCAACTTTAAATTGGACACAAAGAGGAGGAGAGGAGAAAAAAGAGAGCAGAATAACAGTGAATTAATAATGGAGAAACCTGATTAGAATATAATTTGTCCTCATTAGCACAGCATTCCTGACATAAGGCCGCTCCTTGAATCCTGTTTACTTTGAAACTCCAAAGAAAGAAAACCTATATAGTTGTTAACACTCGGCTTTTCAAGGATAGCTCTGTAATGAGGGTGGAGTGTATATGAGCCGGTTGGTTCTTTACCATCAGAGAACACTGAAAACACATCTGTGCAGTGAAGCATTATTGGGCCTTTCAAACAACCTCTGCGGCCGCTGCCTATAAATCTCTTCCCCTGTCATGTTTAACTAAAACCCAATACCCATTCAACATGAAATCCATCAATGTTATACAGAAAACAATGACAAAGCACTCTCCTTTGTGTCAGGAAAAACAAATAATTCTGCAGGAAAAAGAGGGAAACCTTTTTTGGCAAGCTTCTGCAAGGGTGTAGGGACAGCAGTTGGCAGCTTTCTTTTAAAGCAACACATACCCAGCTAAAAAAGAAAAGAAAAAAAAAAAACCTCAAGGTCAAATCTATATCTATATGGGGCATTATGATGCCTATTCAAGATGATACATAATACATCAGAATAATCTATGTGTTAAGGCATTTTATCTGAAGTGTGTCTGTCACGAGGACAAAGTCAGCTTACACCATGCAGCTGCATGAGTCTATCAATGCTAAATCGCTTTTGCAGTTTGAAGCAAAATATATATCAACTACATTTTTTTTCTTCTGCTGCTCCTAAATCCATGGAAGCCAAGTGCACATATGTGCACATGTGCACTCATACACAATGGGCTCATGGTGTGGATTTAGCCTTTAGCCATTTCCTATTCTTCTAACTTAAAATCATGAGCGGGGGGAGAGGAAGAGGAGGAAAAAAGTAGGGAATGAGGACTGAAGACAATTGCGAAGGGCACAGACACCTTCCGTAAGGATTCACTAGCAAGTGTAGCCTGGTTACAAGAGATTCTGGGAAACCAGTGTCAACTGGAAAAGATGCAGGCATCTCCAGGTAGATGAGTTAGAACAGCTGGACAGGAGTGAAAGCAAACCAGACAGCTAAGATGACAGGAATATAGCCCAAACCCTTAGACTTAGTGAGAAAACAGAACTGGGAGAAATATCATTTTAAAGACCTGTATGCAATGCCACGTAAACAAGGAGGATTTACTTGATAGTCATTTACAAGACAAGTCTCATCTAAAGCACGTGAGCCCAGAATAAAAGCGACTGCCTGACAGGCTGTCTTGCACAGAGATGGATACCTGCATTGCACCGAACCTCTTCAACTCAACTGTAGGTGCAACACTTAATGCTGCCTCTGTCTTTTAAGCATCCCATTAATGTAAAGACATTAGCCACTGAACTTAATTAACAAAATCAATCATAATTAATTCTTTCAATGTTCACAGAGTAATCACAGACATTTCCTTTGGAGTTTTACTGTAATTTGCCATTAATGGAGAGCCAAAATAGTCAAATGATTTAGAATATATATAGAATAATGTACACCCAGTGTACATAATAGGATGGCATTTTCATTGAGGAGGTGACAGAAGCATCATAAAGCAAAAAGTGCAGAGCTTGGATAGTTTGTCACTGTCAGAAAAGCTGCACAAGTGTTTCATCTGCTTGGTTTCAGGGTATTTTACTCTTTACTCTCATTAAATTTAGACTCAAAACCACATGGTTCTTATGAACAAGGAACTTTCCATACATGACTCAGGCCTTCGTTTCAAATGCCACGTGTGATGCATATGGTGAAGAAATCGGCTTCCACTGATTATAATAGAAGAGATTATAATAGAAGATTTTCCAAAGATGTTCCCTTTGTGGACAGACACAAAGCTGCTATGCACCTTTAAACATACATGTCCCTGAGGTCATCTTTTGTGAAGGGTTGCCCACTCATTGCTGCATGTTTAATCTCAGATTTTCCCATTTTCCCAACCATCACACTTACTGATGGCATGCTTTACAGTGAAAATTTAGTCCTAACCTTAACTGAAACAAGCCAAAATTGAAACTGGTGACCAGCAACAATTCTCAGTATTTTATTGCACCCAGATGATAGGCCTGAAACTATGCCCTTGTCTTCAAATGACTGACTTTTGGCTGTGAATGACATCTTTCCCTCTGGAAGAACTTGCAAGGCTGGGCAACAGGTAGCTGAGCTTCTAGCATTTCACCTAATTTGCCTCCCATTAGGATGGCAGAAATAATTTCATTTTTTCTAAAGCCATCCCTGATCAACTGGTCTTGAATTGTGCCCTGGCAACTCTCCTGAAGAAAATTCCATTAGTTCTTTCTTTCTGCCCATTGTCACATTTTATAATTCTACCTATGAGGTGATGTGATGATCTGAGTCATATTTTTGTCAATCCAGAATAAATATTTTGACTGGGACACACTGTAATTAAAGTTACTGAAATCAGACTGTATCCTGCAAGACTTATGAAATGTTACTTAAGAAGCGTATGAAACAGAAAGTGTAACTTGAGTGCATGTTTACGTACTTGATGAGACAGAGAGAATATCTATTTAAATATCTATGTATGTGGATGCACATTCACATGATACTATTTTAAAAGGTTTACTTAGGAGATAAACTGACATGCTTAAGCTCAATTTCCCCCTCTCTCTCTCTTTTTTTTAAACCTGAAGAGCAATTATTTCTATTACACATTTTTCCAAATGAGTTAGAACACAAATTAGTGTTCTTGCACTAAGTACTATGAGCTGAACTTTAAATGAGCCATATAGGTTTCAAGGTTTAAAAAAAGGCCTATTTACCCATGTGTCAGATCAACCCATCACGACAATTCTTCTTACCTACTCTTCTGAATAAAAGAAACAACATGATAGCCCTCTTTCTGGTCTTCCCCCATCAATCTATATAATCCTATAAGAGTTCAAACTTAACACTAGTTACATAAGAGAGCTACTGAATTAGATAAACTCAATCATCACTGGTGATGAAATGATTATTTAATTACTGTCAGCTGTGCTTCCAATATCACAGAGAGGAAATCCAAGAACATTGACAGTCAATGGTAATTTATTAATCAATTAAACAGTACTGCTTGGGTAAGCATAATTTGCACAATAAAGATTGAATTAAATGCTTAAGTAAAAGGGGTGGCTTTTGTAACATTAAAGGTTGGGACATGATACAGCAAAGGACTGAATATTCAAAAGTTAATGCTCTACTTTCCAATCTTCGTATAGAGAAAAACAAAAGGCTGGTGGAACTGAGGTGGATGAGACTGATGTTGCTTACAGAACAGTAACTATACTACAGGGGTAATGCCAGTGTCCTCTAAGATGTGTTCTTTCACCTTAAAAGTCTAGGAAAGTTCAGTATCAGGCTCAGGGTGTTTGTTCTGTGTTGACAGTTGAGGCCATTCCTGATACCTACCTTGGAATTGTTTTAACATTTAACATGGTTTTAACCTGTAAACAGGTAATATTGCCATCATACACCACAAACTGAATGATGGTCCTCAGAGTGCTTTGGTATATGTTTACATTCCTACAGTGTACTTACAAACTTGCTTCTTCCTCAGTGAGTTGCTTGCGCAATTACCCTTGCAGAGTCTTCTGCACCCATCTTTGGATCTCATTTGGTTCAGAAAGACTATCAATTTATTACTTTCGTGTCCTCCAGCCATGGAGTGGATGGATGACTTCTGCATTTTTGCTAATTTGATTTCTTAATTACAGAGCAAATGCATATTACTCCACTTGAAATCAAGAGTTTCTTCAGCTTGAGACTAATAGGAATCATACAGTCAAAGAACAGGACAGACAAAACAGAACTTGGGAAGACTGGTGTGACGGACACAAATTTTCAAGGACTGCCTGTGAACAAACAAAGCCTCAATCAGGATCTCCTACCACCCATTCTAGTGCTCTCACCATTGGATAATCCAGTGTCTCACCCAAAGCTTCTGTCCTCACCACAAGAACATGAACCTTCATATTTCTGAAAAGACTAATGGCAAAAACTTTAGACATTCCACGAGTCTGCAACAGAGACCCAGAGGCTCCACAGGATAAGTCACAGAAACAAATGCATTATTTTCCACTGTTGTTGTTCATCTCCCATGAGAAATGCTCACATTTCTTATTAGTAGTAGTACCTACCAGAAAATAAGTGTGTGCTGTTAAAATGTATCTGCTTACTGTATAAGCTTTTGAATATGGTTGCTGTAAAACATCTTAAGCAATAGGTTTGGTGTATATTCTTGAGTTACAACTACATTTAAAATAAGCTTTTGTGAGAGGGCTGAAGTGTAATTCAGCAGTCACAGAACAGTTCTGGGACCTGATAAACTCCAGCACTGCTCTCAGTTCTGTTACCGAGTTGTTCTGCGTTCTTCAGCAGTTTCTGCCTTTCTTTGCCAACATTACCTCTCTACGAGAAGTGCAAAGCACTCAAAGCCAAGTGGTGCTGGGAAAGCAATTTTGCTCCTGTAAAACACAGAGATCCTCAGAAACTCTTAGAGAACGGCACTAGGGGGAATGACCCAGCATAGGTAGAGAATGGTGATCAGTCTATTTTGCACAAGACTTTGGAAGACCTTACAGGTAATTCTTACAGAAGAAGCTAAGCAAAAGCCAATTCATTAGTTGAGTTTCTGTATAAGATTTTAATTCATCTGAAGCACAAACTTGTGATACGGAACCTAAGTCACATACAAAAGCCACGGAACTTCCGAAAGGGCATACTAATTCTTGGTAGATGAAACAGTTGACTTTCAGCCATTCTACCACCCTAAACTGTCTCAGTCTTCTTTCTTTCTTAAGCTAAATTTTGTCCTCCCTGATGCTACTGCATTAGGTCTGTGGTCATTATGAAGCGTTTTTAGATTTAAGACGGCTCAAAAGAGAGCAAAATTACGTCTTGCCAGATCCTCACAAGATACTATCTTTACAGACCTTTCCTAATGCTCATCCTCACTGGCTGCTGTTGATCTTTCACTTTATCTTGTTTATCTAAAACCAATACCTATTCAAACTCCAATCAATCAATGCTACATACAGCATGATGAAAAAAGACATCCAATTCTCCGGTTTAACAACTTGTTCAACACCTATTGCTTTCAGGGACCACTCAGCATCCATGCCTCCTTACTTCATGGTTACCAGCCTTTTTAATCTAAAAGAAATGAATGAGAATTTATTAGGAAAAGGTAGTAGTAGTCACCAGGTTCTGTGTTGTTGAGAGAAGTGGCCATGACAGAAACACCTTTAATACTGAGAACCACAATTATTTGTCACTGCAAGCTTGAAGCATCAGGCTTGTTTTGGCTACAGTGGGCTGGTGTGACTTCTGCCACTCTGTCAACTCTACATAACAATAATGGCATTCATAGGAACCTCAAGGGAGCCTGGAACTTTGTGTTACAAGGTAGCTGAAAAGCAAAGCACTGATACTGCTTTCCTGCAACCTGGGTAGGAAACTGATGGCAATACAAAGAGGAAAGAGTTGCCGCAGAAAAATACTGGTTGTGAGAAGCTTCTTTTCTTTCCTATTAAAATGCCATGCATCAGAAAAGGCTCAGCCTAGTGAAAGCAAATGCTATCTACAGGGCTTGATCTTATACATGCAACAGTACCATTTAAAACTGTAGTATTACAATCAGGCTAGTGTGGATTTATACAACAGGACAGATCCTACATTCTGTCTGCTTAAACTCCTACCAAGTTCCACAGTAGTTTAGGTAGATAAATGTCTCTTCAAATATCGGCCTAAGTGAACAGCCTAATGCAGGAGAAAATTTAGTAATGAGATTAAGGGCTTGCTTCCTATGCCATGGGATAGGAAGACTCGGGATAATTTCACAAGTAGGTTTTGGTATATTTTCTTAAAGCAAATTAGAGAATATAGGCAAATTTTCAACTCAGACTTTTTCCTAAATGTTCAGGCTTCAACCTACTATCCTAGTCTTTAAGATGTGAATTATTTATTTTTTTCATGATCACAGCCAGGTCTCAAGGTCTTACAAATGGCACTCCAATTAACAGAACAGCCATCATGGCTTGAAAATCTCGTTATTAAAAAACAAAAACAACGCAGTTCCCAAGCACTGACTCCTTTAAAGTGGTTGCCACCAGCAAAGGAGCTTGGTTATGGATATAAAATGAAAGCACCTACATTATCTTTCTTCCTTCTTGTGGATACATTAATACTGTGCTGGAGGCTGATCTGGTTAACAAGTTCTGAGCTAGGAACTGAGGTTACTAATGTCACTGTTAAGTTTATTATTATTATTATTATTATTGAATCTGACCCGACATATCCAAGAGTGTTGTTTTTTTTTTAATAACCTACTTATCAAAATAAATGGGCTGTGACTGCAAACGGGGAGAGACAAGTTGTGTTTCAAGATAAAAAGTGAACACATTTCATGACCAGATATCACTTAATTTGCAAATGTGTACTCTAGAACCATATGTTGTCTGATACAGTCAACATTCCTTGCCAAGGAGCATTTATATAGCTGATCAAACACTCCTGTTCAATACTAAAAAAGATAGAAAATTCTAAACTGTTACACTACTGCATATGCATAAGATGCTTTCCTGTCTCTTCCAAGGTGCCCTAATCAACGTAATTATTTTCAGTACTTTCATGTTGTGAAAAATGTTGCATAATGATTCTATGTTCGGACTTGATCCTCCAAACACTTTCCAGTTGCCAGTGCATACAAAGTGCTGTGGCAAGTTTGCCCTACGTCTTTCTAGGGCTAGCCAAATTCCTCATGTGAAGAATTGGCCAGTTTGGTCCTTGTACCCATGATAACCAAATGGCTATACATGAAATGCTTACACCTAAGTCAAAATGAAGTGGGTTTAAATGTACACAGATATAAGATGTGAGAACTTTGATACCTCACAATCAACTAAGGAAGAGACGAAACAACCAATGTCAACATTTTCATAGGTATAAAAATCCTTAACAGACTAAAGGAAATTAAACTGTGCTGTAAAGAGATCTGCTCTGATTTTGTGCAGAGGGATCTAAAACATAAGCATAGTTTTTAAAATGGCTTCCCTATGTCTGACATTATGAAGATTTAAGTCAGGTAACAGAGGCTTAACTTTGAGCTCAGCTGTACTGCTGCAGCTACAAGAAAATCAGGAGAGCACAGTGTCAGAGAGTGCTCTGTGCTCTACACAATGAAGCTCACAAATGCCGTTTATTTATCTCTGCTACCTAAAATGATATTTTTACTCATGGAAATGTTCATAATTAAGCCTGTGACAGCTCCTGCTATGCAGTTCATCAGCAAGGAGGACATAAAGAACACCGAGGACTCATTACACACAGAACAAACTTAACTCATTAACAGTACTTGGAGTGAGCAATCTCAGACCATTACTTTTAATGGGATTAGCCTTTCTTGTGTACAAAAGGCAGCACAGCTCAGTCTACTTAAAATCATTTCCGTATTCTAATGACATGGGCTACATTCATGCTAACAGGAAAGCGTTCATTCTGGCTTTGCTCTTCATTGTCAGAGTGGCACTGAGCACTTTAGCAGAAACAGGAACAATAATTCAGTTATTCTTAGTTTATTTTTGTCAGTCTGGTCTGTGCATTTTTCTTTTCTCATTTTACAAGGCCCTACCTTTGATCATCATTGAGGAACAGGATTAGTTTACTAATTCTGTATTACTGTCAGCAACATGGCATAGAATCAGTCCTCCACATGAAAGTGAAAAGAGAATCCTTAGAGGATATAAGGACGAAGACTTCCCATGAGGTCCGAAAATCCAGCATGCTGTATACGTCAACATCAGTATGATATCACGGAGTAAGTGCCTCTGCAGCCATGAAGCATGTTCTCAGCCTGAATAATTAGCCATCCCTTATGCTTGTTAGACCTGTTTATACACTGCCAGAGGAAAGCATTGGTGCTAATGAACCAAAAGAACTGCAAGCTATGGTAGTGGTTCTCCTAAGGTCACACTAACCCCAAAAGCAAGATGCAAAGGACTGCTCAGTATGCATTGCAATATTACAAAATGTTTTACTTCTAACAAATCTGCAAGAATCAGTATTTTTGATGAAGCATAACTTCAACAACCCTATTGCCAGGCACTTTTATGAAGTAATCTTCTTAAGACCAGTAATAAAGCATTGTTGTTATGTGGCACATGTAAATAACTCTGCCCAGTACATGCACATCAGACTGCACACTGAGAAAACTGCCTTTACAATCTCTAAAAAGCAGAAACATCAGGACTCCAGAGCTGGTTTTCTCCTACAAAGTGCTTGCTCTTGAGTGAATGGTCAGCATGTTAATAAATAAGTAGCACTTAAAAATAAAAATCGTTTACCAGTATAGGGAATGTCTAAGGGGTATCTGAGTGGGAAAAGAAAGACTGAAGTCAAGGCATCCAAACCTAGTCAAGCTCGAGTATATTTAACAGAAATGCAACATAAACAAAGGCATCAAAAGGGTCCCTGCAGCATTCAGGTGCTTTCCAGCTCCCACATGTCACATCTCAGGCTTACCATTGACAGGAAGAGACTTTCAATCAATACTTGATGTTCATAAATATCATCAGTATTACAGAGACATATTCCATTGCAAGAGAGGTTTACCCACTATCCTATTTTATACAGTTCTGTCTTTGATTATGCATGGTACACACAGGTTTCTAAAAATGTTCTTGCCTATTCTGAATATAAATTGCAGGTATGAAAGAACAAGTTGCAAGCAAAAGAAGAATTAGTCAACTGCTGCAGGAGTTAAAACTACCTCCTCTGCTCTCACAGGTATTGCACCTCAGTCAACGTACTGCATAAGTACCACCCCAAAGCTTAGCCAGAAGCTCTGCTTTCGGACATCCTCTTCCTCTTACCAATATTAAAAGGAGCAATTGGCAGTATTCAGGAACTGGACAGCGGCTCCCCAACATATTCAGAATTTTATTTCTAGCACTACCATCCTGCAAGGTGAAGAACACAATTAACTGCTGCTGAATAAAGTTTATTATGAAACTCACAGGATAGGGCCCTTTTAGCACGAGATCTGAAAACAGTCATTTAACAGCTGAAATAAAACGCAAATCGTGGATTCATTTTTGGGTAAAGTTGGATGAAATAAAGTTTCCTGTTGTCTTTCCATAGCTGGCCTAAGAGCTTTCTCTGTCTCTAATGAGACTAGATTGCAGTACCCCATACAGAGTCAGAGATGGAATCATTTTTAGAAAGGATTTCCACTCACAAAATGAAAGCCTTAGGAGTTCACTTCAGAGACAAGATACCAATAGAGACATTATTAACATCACTGACATGCACACAAAGGAAGCCGGAGGCTCAGAGCTCTGCCTCTGTGTGGTTAAAAATGTAGGCACTTAGCAGGGAATGAAAATTACACTGGTCCAAGGTCCAGGACTTGCCATATTTAGTCCTGGAGTGGTGCCAAAATAAGCATTGTTAGACTAGATGATCAGTGAGAGAGCGAGATTTAAAGTGCGATAGCATCAGGATTGAAAACTAACTCTCGTAAGACACTGGGGCTGCAAACAGAACAGAGAATTTCAAAAGACCAGAGAATTCCCTTCCAGAGCTGATACACTGGATATAGAGTTCATACAACTTTTATACTGCTTTGCAGCTTCTTTTTGGCCATCAGCGCAATCATTTATTTCAGGAAAGTGATGTGGCTGAATTCTTGTTGTGGTTTTGATTTTGGTTTTTTTTTGAACCTCTAATATAAAATTGGCCCATGCTTTTTCCTACCTGACTGTTTTTACTATACCCTTGCATCTTCCGATGCATGGAGTTAGTATATTTTACAGCTATTACTTACGGAGCCAGCAATAAAGATACTGAAATTGGATGTGGTTGTCTTTGTGAACTGGAAGTGCCTTTGTTTTGATGACTGGGACACAGATGTTTGTGGATTACCTTCTAATAATTCTTGGTAAAATATATTAAACATTTTGAGAACACTGGGCTCCTTGCTGACATGGGAGGGCCTGAAATACTACACTGCTCAAAGTCAGTCTCCTCCCCCTCTTCCTGGCCCATGTTCTCTTTCACAGGACAAAACAGACTCAGCCAAAAAAAAGCTGAGAGTACCTAAACCCTAGATTAAGGACAGCCATTGGATGAACTGGCTTTCAGGCAGAAAAGGAAGATAAACCTGAGCTTTCTGCATCCTGAAAGTATGTATAGGAACCACTAACACTTAGTCTATCTGATAGTGAGAGACACTCTAGTATTTCCTGCTCCTTCCTAAAAACAGTGGAAATCGTTACATTTTAGGGGGAGATTGTTCTGAAAAATGTAACTTAAGACTGAGCAGAGCACATCTCCCAAAGAGAACCCTGCTGGGGGTACAGATGGAGAAACATGAATCCTAATGGGATTTTGGTGTGATGCTGAGCTCCTCCTTGCAAAATATCTCTGGTGCTACTATTTTGTCACTTAGAATAGTGACTTTTGAAAACCTAGATCATCTATTACAAATAAGTAGGGTACTCTCAACATTTTTATGGCTTTGGTTTAATGGCCCAGAGAGTATTTAAAACAAACAAACAAGGCTATTTTACACAGATGTTAAAAGATGCAGGAAACGAGCAAAGGGTTAAGACAGTTAAATAGAGATATATGTTTTAACGGAGTTGTGCTTTAAAATTACTTCTAATTTATCCACTTACGAGACATGTATGGAGGTAAAATGATCAGTGGTAATGTGCAACAGAAAGATATATACTTTTTTAATTGTAGCCAAGAGGAAAAAAACAGCATGGAATAACTTAATCGTTGCTAATTATAATATCACTGAGGTAATTACAATAGATTTTGATTGTCTCATTTTCACACCAGAGGAGGGCACAATACTGGCTTTTCTCTTAATACATATTTGTTTTTAGAGAAGAGCTGACAATTACACTAATTGTAGTCACAGCATGAAACTTTGTTTTTAAAGAAAAATTTGTCTACATGTCACAGAGAATAAACTCATCCTTTTTTTTCGTTAGGTGTAAATTAAAGACATATTAATTTCTTTGTTCACTGTAACAATACAGAGATCTTCTCATGCAAGCACAACTAATTTTGTCAGTCACATCACTTGGAAAGCTTGCAACTCCCAAAACGAACATGGCAGAATGAACCACCGCTTCTCGGTGGTTAATATGGATGTTTTTGAACAGAATCTTTTCACCTGGAGGTCAACAACAGGCAGCCTTTCTTCTGCTGGGGGAGTGGGATCCACTCAGATAAAGTAGCAGGAACCAAGCAAACTGGGTCAGACCCACAAGTCTGATGTGGTGTAAGCTTCTCTGACTTCGCTTGGATTCCCTCCAGCAGTTCCCATACTGCATCGGATCTTTGCTAATTAACAAATTTAAAATACTCGAGGCAGATACAGAAAATTCGAGGGTGCACAGTACCAGGCACAGCCCTGACCTGCACACAGGGAGGAGAAATACCCATCTCTGAAAGTGCTGTCTCATCATATGCACCACGAGGAGCTACCAAAGGAAAACAGCCCTTTTACTCACCCTATCAGAAGTCTGTACTTGATAAGTAGCATAGGCTATTTATCTTTTGTGGTGCTCTGATCCTCCTAACAAAGATTAAGGCATAAGCTGTGGTTTAACCTTACAAAGTTACGCTTATTCCTTACAAAGTTCAGTTTATCATACTGTTTTTGTTTATATCAGTAAGGCACCAGGCTTTCCATTATGTCTTTGAAGCTGAGGACCGGGTGGCAGTGCTCTGAGAAGAGGATTTCAATACATTGTGCCTCACACTTGGGCAATCAAAGCTGTGATCCTCACTCTGCCAGCCTGAGGAGTCTGCAAAGTAATACTGCTGCATATATATATATATATAAATATGCTGCACATGTACAAATGCACTTTGCTAGGTCTAAACAACCACAGGATAGTAGCATGCAATACATTTGCCTCTCCCCTGGAGGTGTGAAAGCAAGCTAGATAGGGAAATTCTTTCTCCTAGCTCTAAGACACAGAAAGAGGATGTACAAACGCACTACAGGACTAGTCAGAGATCCTGAAAACCAGTATTAACTAGAAATTGCTAATTGAAAATAATGTTCATTTTGTTCTATTTAAAACTTTCAATAAATGGAATGTAATTTGCTACTGTAACGTATCATGTCATTAATAGTGTCTAACAGAACCTCACCAGCTTACTGCTTACGCAGTGCCAAAACATCAGGCACCTTTCAAAGATGTAGCATTGCCTGTTTCCTGATGGGAAACTCACCATCAGTTAACATACAGGTTACTTCAGATTGAAATATCCCATCAGACTAGACCAGTACCACAGATCACAGAATCATAGAACAGCTTGGGTTTGAAGGGAACTTAAAGCCCATTAGGTTCCAACCCATGGGCAGGGATGTCACCCCCTAGATCAGGTTGCCCAGGACCCCATCCAACCTGGTCTTGAACACCTCCAGGGATGGGACATCCACAGCTGTACCCACATTATTCCATAATCCATGCAGTAACATTAGTATTCCCATTCTCATACACTGCTGAAACTACATGTTGCTCACAGCTTTTTTGTGTTTCATTATAGCCCCTAACAGAACAGAAATTGTTCTACTTCTTGCCATGGAGCAATGCATCACAGATCACCTGAATACACCACGCAGGTTGGTAGCTATGGATTTGTCAGCCCTTTGCACAATCAGGTCCCCAGGACCCAAAGTACAATTGTGAATGAAGGTTTCACCAAAGTTTCTGACTTTTCACCAAAGTCAGATAGGGAAAAGAGGGCCCAGCCAATAGAGGCCCTAAGTTTTAATATAACAACTCTAACGGACTAGCACAAGCAATGAAATACTAACACATTTCTCTTTTCAAAAACAGAGCAAAACAAAACCCTTTTATCCTTTAATCAATGTATGTAAAATATATATGACCTGAGCCCATGACAAAGATATCCTGTTACACTGCTCCAAATGTGTTCTGCAGCAGTCATTTTTTCTGATTGCACAAATCTCTCATACTGCAAAAATAAGAAACAGAGTAGATTTGAACTGCTTGCTTCTTTAGGAAACCTCTACCTATATCACAGGAATTAATGTTTGACTTTTATACCTGTGTTACACATGCATATTTGCCACCAAAGGAAGCTAAAAGCAGAGAGTAGCTAGAGATTTTACATACCAAGTTAATTAGCAATTCTTACCAAACAGAGTGTATCTTTTCTTCTCAGGGTTCAGCTTGGTCTCGATTAGACATATTTACGGGAAAAGTCAATGGATAAGACATTAGAGGCCAACCTCAAAGTCAGAATAAAGCAACCATAGACCTTAGAGAAGTGCTTTATTAGCCAAGAATTGGTTGGTTATTGATCTTGGTCTATGTCTCTGGTCACAATAGCACTTACCCTAATTTTTCTAGTGTAAATATAAGTAAATTTGAATGGGTGTTGTTGAAAACAATCTGTAAATCTACATTTTGTGGTTTATGTTGTAATTGTAGTTACGGGAAGGTTCAATATCTGGAGCATGGTAAGGAGACAAGGCTGTGGCATGGCAACCTCAGCTCTGCAAATATGTCCTGAAGCACTTTCTCAGAGGTTATTAAAATGACTAGAGCTATCACTCTGCTTAGAAGCAGAGAAACCACATGGGTACTCATAAGAAAAGAACTTGGAAAAAAACATTGTAAAGAGAAATGTTATGCACTTAACTTCAGCTTTTCTTTTCACTGAGGTCAACCAGATAATTAAGCAAAACAGATATGCAGAGTTTCTTTACTTTTCTGCAGACAAACATTAATAAATTACTGCTTGCCTCAGCACTACCATGCTTTCTTTCCTATATTGTGATTTTTTTATTTAGTTTCATCTTTAAGATTTATTTTGAGATCACTTTCAATTTACTTCATGGCCTACTGCATAAGACCTTTCTCCTGTTTGTCCTACTAGGAACACCTGTCTTTATCATATTGCTATAGGGTTAATGAGGGTTAATGGCTATTGTATTTCACCTCAATATTAGCAAGCAAATTTCAAGTGGAAATACCAAAAAACATAATAGCTGTATTTGCTGCAGCACTTGTCTCCATTTAAATTAACACTGACTGGACTATAACGTTGCATTGCCTTAAAAAAATGCATACGTACTACAGCGTGTGGATGGAATTTTCACTGTTGCTAAGTGTTATTTCCTTCCAAACTTCCATTTGCTACTCAGCATCAGTAAGATTTTTATTCACTTCAAACATATTGGGAGAGAGGCAAAAGACTATTTCTCTGCCTGCAGTTTAGCCTTAACATAGAAAGCAGAATAAAAAAGGGGGAATGAAGCTTTAACTGTGTTATTCTAGCACCCTGACAGAAGAAAAGGGAAAGTTCTCTCTGGCTCTGGACCTGGCCTGCAACATCCCTGCCCTTCTCCCTGGAGCAAGAGGCATGTGCAACCAAAAGCAGAAGTGTGAGTCTCCCCTTATTGAAAACGTCAGCTGAAGCCATGAATTACCACCCCACTGCCCTACAACTAAACACCAACGCTACTTACCTAGTCTGGACAAAATTAAATCCTGTCTGAAACAGAACTGATTTAGAAAACAGAGCTATCTGTTTAATTGACATATGATATGTCCAAATCAGCTCAGTGGTCTGTTTTCTGTTTTTACACTATCCTTTCTCCAGTGACTTGATAATTTCCATCCTACCCATGACTGTTATGTTCCATAGAAACTTTTGTTTAACTGGAGGCTGACTGTGGAGGAGACAGGGTTTTCCCAGCAGTTAGGACCTGAAAACCAGAATTTGCTTCAGGGAAGACATAATGCAGTTTCTCAGTCCAATTCAAAACTGCCACTGCCTAAGCTGCCAGGCTCATTTGTCTCAAATACAACTACAAAACAAAAGGTTTCTCCTACAGGTGATCTGATATATTGATGAGCAATGGGGAGACCACCCAGACAATGTCATACTAGTGCCAGAAAAGATCCAGAAGCAAGTCTGCTTTCCCCTGTGAAATACAAAACAACCTTTTGTTCCCCCCCACCTGCTTCCACAAAAAACCCTAGAAACCTCCAGCAGTGGCTGGTGGCTCAGACTTGCACATGCAATCTCTTACCATTAAAAATATTGGCTTATTTTTTTTAAATCTTACAGCAAGATTTGAATTTGGTCCAAGTTGTGCAACATTATCTCTGTCTTTCCATTTGTTTGCCTGAATGAGCTCTTCATTCCTCATCAGCAGGCTATGTAGACTTTTAGACTCTATAAAGTAAGAAGCAACTTCTGAATAACCACAGAAGACAGTAAATCACATTGTAATGAAAAGCTACCACAATCCAGGATATGAGTGCAATTCCAACCTTGTGTTATTCTGTTTTCCATGAATAAATAAATAAATAATAGCAACTTTATGTGTAGACTGCACATTAAACAACTCTCAAGGCCTCTCCAGTTAAGCACTTTCTTCTGCATTTGCTTGCTATGAATACTTCAATGGAAGAACTGGTTTAAGGGATTCCCTCCCTATTTTCCTCCCTTCCCTGCTGTGCATGCTCCCCGGTATTTCCCTTACTCATGCTGAAAGAATCCTACATACCACATCACTTGAAAATAAATTAATAAATAAATAGAAACCATTTCAGAGATCTAAACTATGCATTTTTCCAAAAAGACCTAAATTCACCCAGATAAGAGCAACAGTGACTTATATCAGCTTTCCCATTCAAAGATTTGCAATGTGGAACCACACCTTACACAAATTTAGAGCTGAAGTAATTAGCAGCTGTTGTGGAGCTCAGCTAAATCACTTTGTAACTTCATTGATCATCATTATTATTGTTCCTCTGTATCTTCCAGTGTAGTGAAAAACCATCTGGTCTTGAGCATTGTAAACGCCAGTGAAACCAACAGGAGTGGAGGGGGCTTAATATCTCACAAATGGGGCTGTTAGTACCCAGAGTATGCTACTACATTGCGTCACTAGTGGTTATTGTTGACAAGTCACAAAATAGTATTTATATTTATTCATGCAATGCAAAGGCAGAACTCTTTGTCTGCATCTCTAATGACTGTTAGGAGACTATGGATGAGAATAATCACAAAACCTGAATGGAGATAATAAAACCAATAGTGTTCAAGTGCTGAAACAAAGAGAATCCCCAGTGGGGCAGTGATCTTCTGAATGACTCAAGTAGTTCTGCACAAGCCTTTGAATTTCACTTTGACGTTTAAATGAAGAAAGGGAGAGAAAAGCACAGGCCAATTTCATTGATTGGTGTAACTCAGGAATCTAACATAAAAGCATTGGGATGACTCACAATACATACAACATCTGAAACCAAACTCCATTCTCTTCTATTCCCATTTCATTAAAATAACCTCCTATTTTCTTCTGTTATAATATCGTATAAATCATGTGTAGTCTGGTTTGAAAAACCCCATGCAGGGGGTTCAAACAGAGCTTTCTTTATTGGACATTATTTGGGATGGGAGCTGCAGAGTATAACACAATTTAAAAAAACAATCTGCATTTTCAGCTGAGAATTTCCCAAGCCTGGATTTTAAAAGCTCACAAACTCACAGCCTCCTCCTTTAAATTAAAAAAAAAAAAAATCAGCCAAAACATACCATTAGAAGTGAGGCACTTGCAGGGCACAGAAGAGGCTCCGAACATCTGGCATGGCAGTTCTGTGTGTTACTCTGTGCTGTGCTCCAGAAAGCCAAAC
Organism: Anser cygnoides; assembly: GCF_040182565.1. Classification (NCBI taxonomy): domain Eukaryota; kingdom Metazoa; phylum Chordata; class Aves; order Anseriformes; family Anatidae; genus Anser; species Anser cygnoides. The sequence goes on from NC_089883.1 coordinate 4,987,916, forward strand.
TCCAGGAGCACTGTGCAGAGGAAATCCTCATGCAAATACCAAGTTTTAGACAAGCTCTGACGCTGTGGACTCTAACAACAGATTTTTTTTTTGGTTTGTTGTTTATGTTGTTTTTTGTTGTGGTGGTGGTGGTGGGTTTTTTTGTTTGTTTGGTTTTGTTTGTTTGGTTGGTTTTTTTTGCCATCATCAGCATGCACCTCCTCTTATGGTTTTGCTGTGTTTTGTTGCTACGTTCTTCCAGTTACACAGAGAAAACCAGACAGCATCCCAGAGAGATCAACAATCACCTACAAACCAAACCCCAATGCTTGTGTTGAAACACATCTTATGAGTACCCCGATGGTTCAAGTTCTTATCAAGCACAGGAGGTATACCAAGCATATATAATTATACGTTCTAGTTCCGTGCTGCTGCAAAGGAGGTATACCAAGCATATATAATTATACGTTCTAGTTCCGTGCTGCTGCAAGAATGTATGTCTACCGAGTGGGTGAGCGTGAACCAAGTGTGGTCTAGAAACTGCTCTTGCAGGGCCACAACTGACTTATGCTGCTGATTCTTCAGAGTCTTTTAGGACATGGCACCACAGACAGCAGACCAGAGCCAGAATATGTTTAGCGAGGAACTTTATGCACAGGGCACATCCATTGCTTTAATTTCCTGTATGTATATTTGACTACCACCACATACAGTTAAATGTGAGGGCATTATGATCCTCCCACATTCAGTTTGATACCCCCAATTCACTCAAATTTTCTCTAGAAAATTTTTCATCTGCCCCTTCCAACACACAAAGGCACACATTTGAGATCCCTTGCTTATACCATTTCACACAGAGACGAGAGCAGTTTAAATATAGAGAACAGCCACCCCCGTTCACAGCAGTGAATGCGCTCGCCACCACGGTGCCTTGGGAACTGTGGTGTCACTGTTAAACCACTCCAGCTGTTCCAGCTGCTCCAAAAGTGACACAGAGGACCCAATAGTAACTGGTAGCTTCTGAGCAGGAGATCCATTTGAAAGCGAGTGTGCATTGCATTACCTTATGGAAGGTCCAGACTATGAAATCGTTATAGCAAATTTCTTTGCCTTACTTTTTGACTGATAACCTTCATCATTAAAATTAAGGACATTGTGAAGTCAAAATTGTACCTTCTAATACAACTCTAATTGATACTGCAAGTAGACAAAATCTCACTATAAATACAATCAATCCCACACAGATCCTGTTGTTTATTGACTATTTACTTCACCGGGGATATTACTTTTTAGCATCACTTTTATTATTTTTCAGCAGCGATGCCACCATATAGGTCTATGACCCGGGGGTATTTGGCCATTTCATTTAGACTTCCTGTGACTTTCCCAACACACAGCGCCAATATAGGAGGATGCTGTTAGTACGCAGTCCCCTTGGGTAGCTAGTTATGAAACTTGAATTGCTGCACTTAAAGCAAGACTGTCAGAATGCTTGGCCTCCTAGACACCATGGCTCCGGCTCCATCTACACAACTTTAAGTGCCACTTGCTGAAAGTATGGAAAAAAACCATATCCTGTCTTTGTGTATAGAGAACATCACTTTAATGTTCTGTAAGAGCATATGTAGACTGGGCTAGGAAAACCAGGAGTATTTTTCAGACAAGTGCTCATTTCTTACACTCTTATGAAAAACAGTTGAAATTACAGACAGACCAACTGAATTTGAAAATTTGTTGTAAAACCTTGCCTGCAACTTAGCTCTCTTGTACAAATGGAATTAGTCCAGGATTTGGGGTATATTTCAGCTATGTTGGAGAAATTATTGACAGCCTGCATGTGATTTCTCTTTGCTAAGATGCACCTGTACTTCTACAAATATTTCTGCTGCAGTTACCCAAGAAGCTGGCAGTGAACAGCTGGAGAAAGCGAAGCAGGAATCTCTTCTATACTTCACCTAAAGGCTGGCTGTTTTGGCACAGACCTCAAGAATACCTTTGGCCTGTGCTGGTGTATTCACTGTGCTAGAACTCACAGGAAACAGTAAACATCTGCAACTTATACTAGTGTCATTAAAATGGTAACCGGGACAAAGGATTTCTGCTGGTCCTTTGAATTGTACCCTTAGAGAGGACTGAACATACTTTGGGTGTGTAGCTTGATCAAAATGCATCAGTATGAACTAACATTCTTTCATTCCAAGTTCTTACCTCTTTAAGAAAAGCATCAAAATGCCAGCAAAGTATTTTAAGCCCTCTTAATGATGGAGGCAAATTTTCAGGGGTGACAGGACGTCATCAGATGCTTTTGGCAGAGCTTATCCCAAAGACATGTGGTTGGGAAACCACAAGAATGGGCTCACTTTTGAAATTTCCCAGTTCTTGTTATTACTTAAACTTCAGAAGGCATAGTCAAAACAATTGTTGTTATTACTACGATGGCTAAATATAGGGCACTTGTCACCATGGCATCAAGCTGCCTGTATTGAAATTTGAATTGTCCTAACGAGACTGCAAATACACCAGCCTTCCTGATACTGGCTGCAGGGAGAACAAGTTCTTAGAGCTCAACCGATGATTAGATTCGCACTTAAGTGTATATACATAGGGAGCCAATTTCAAAGGCGTGGGCCTGCTAATGAGATTGCCCTGTTTCCAGCATCTGCAAAGCTGTACCCTCAGGAAGCAAGCAGTAGCTTTCCAGACGAGCACAGGTTACCTGGTGGAATGGAGATGGTGCTAAGGCTCTTATAAAAAGTGTCGGGGAATCATTAATAACCACGAGCACTCAAGCACATCATCTAAAAGACGGTGCCTCCAGCAGAAAACAGCAGTCTTGTGTTTTGGGCTAATGCTGAGGCTAAGTATTACCAAGTGACTCAACCAAGCTACTATTCTCTTCTCCATTTTTTGAGATACACTACTGAAGAACTGAGCTTATCAATGCTGCTCAGACTGTGAGATCCAATGTGCCATTGCAGAGCAAGGTGATATGGCTACAGAGTAAGGAGATACTTGGTGTCTGATGTCCAAATATTTATATTACTTTTTTAAAATCATGATTGCTGCACACAACACTTAGCAGACAACTGCTTGCCCTAACTCTTTGTGAACTAAAAGAATACTTAGACATCTATCTTTTGCTTGCTACCCCACAGCAACAACTGGAGCACTTCAGCAAGCAGAATGTATCTGTTTTGGTAGGTGTTCCCATGCCACATCCCCCTTCAGACTTTTCCACGATCCAGTTACCAACTTGCTAATATGTTTTTAATTTACACTCACTTAATCAACAGCTCTACTAATGTCTACGGACCTTTGAGTTCTAGCACTTTTTTCAATATTACTTATATTAATAAATATGACAAAACGAATCAATGAGACCTTCTGGAAGTTGTCAGTGTCTTCTGTGATCTACTGCCTCCAAACAATAAGCTGATAAGAAAGAACGAGTCACTTTGAGAGATTGCACATGTGTGCACACACTTCAAGAGCTAGACAAATCTGAAAACTTAAGGACATGTAAAGTCAGATCTTCAGCTGGTACAAATCAACGCAGTCCCCTAATACATACTGGCTAAGGATTTGACCCTTAAAATCTTTTCCTGACATGTTTCATAAAGAAAGAACATTATATTTCACTTTATAATTGGACCCTATAGTTAAAAATAGCCAGATTCTTTCCTGATTAAAGAGACAGGAAGATATAAACCAGATTTATTGTCTATTAGATTTTATGTTCCATTTTCTCTTGTCACAAGAGAAGTAATTTTGTGTATATAGCCTGTCCAGCACAAAGTCATTTGTTCCCTCAAATACACTAATTCAAGCATAAATACATAGATCCATATTAATAAAGCCACACCTCCCCCATTCATACAGCTAGCTAGGAATGTGATTCTGTGATTCTGTGAATCCTGTCTCATGTTTTCACGTTCCCTAGATTTGCACTGTTCTGTGCTGAAGTTCTGTCTCCAGTGATCCCTACTCTTCCCCTATAAGCTGCAAAATATTTGTGAATCTTAAACATTAAAATTGGTTTAAAATATTTAATAATACCATCTTATTTAAAGCAATTAAAAAAAATGCTTTCACTAAAGCCCAAAGATACATTTTTTTTCCTTTTTTGGATGAAAATTCCATTTTTTGTGCACGTGCGAGGAAGAGTCCCATCCAGCTTTATGAATAATGACAGCCAGAATGAATTGCAAGTTGGTCTTAACAAACATGTTCTCAAATACATTACCCCACTGCTCCCTCAGCCCTCTGTGTAAGTGCTAAGTGGTGGCAGGCAGCAACAGCCTTGCCTAGCAATCTCTGTAATTAAACATTCAAACACAGGCATGCATTTCTGCAAATGGGCCCCCCAACTTCCCTTTTTTGAACACTTTCTTCAGAAGGAAATCTCACACAGCTGTTGTAAGAACACTGCATGACATCTGCAAAATGTCTATTGTACAGACCAGGGTGAGAAAACAGCCTAAAACACCAACAAGCTGGATCTGACCACTAATTGAAGCCATTGTTTAGGAAAATTACTCGCGTGTGGTCTAACAACTCATCTGAAATTAGCGATTGCTGCAAATGAAAAAGCAGAATTACATACCATCTCCCATCCCCCATCCCTCCCAAAGGGACTTGTGCTGGAAACAAACATCTACCATCACATACAAATACAATGCTGGTATATATTGTGTATTTTATATGTTTTTTAACTGCATCAAACGCCAAATGAACTGAATTCCAACGCACATTACTGATACTGTCAACAAATATTAAATAGATTTTTTTTAGTTCATGAGATAATCAGAAATGTGTCCCTCATTTCAGCTTTCCACCCAGTAGGTTTAAATAGAATAAGCCATTTCTAGCTTACTGTCTATCTTACACCTTATTTACACTGAATTTTTATCTTCCAATGCATCTTATTTTTTGTTGGCATTCCCCACCATGCAGTTTACATGGTGATGAAGAAATAGCCTTGCAGGCATTGAAAAAGAGATACAACATGTTAAGACATAATTCCCTGCAGGGCATTCGAGGCTGAATTTGCTGTCACAATGAGTCCAAGCTTCCATAACTATCCGTGTTTTATGTGGATTTGAAACATAAAATTAGATTCATCTTAATCTTCTGAAACAGCAATCTTCCCATGAAAGCTGAGAGACAACAGCATATGAAAATGGTAAGAGAGAGAGAGAGAGAAGACAGAAGGAAGACAAGAAGTGAATAATATGAGATGCCACACTCTTCTAGTAGAGGAAGTGAAGTTCCCTTATGGGTAATAATATATCATGAAAACTTTGCTGAAAGGGATTGAGTTCCTGCCAAATTCCTTGTTTACATACAAGTGATCTCTGCTGAGGCTTCTCAGCAAGCCAAGGAACGCAGAGCACTGAAGAAGCAAAAGCTAGAATGGAAATCACTACTGTGGAGAGGAAGGTTTGTGACTCGCTGCATTTCATAAGTAAGATCTGATTTATGGATATGGCCTCCATTCACCTAGACAGGGACACAGAGCACCAACCCAAGAGAGCTAAAGTTCAAAACAATAAATCTCAAGTTTCCTTGGTCAGTCCAAGAGCAGCGCTTAAGGAATATACTGCCCTAGTTTCCTGGGATCAGGCTTTGCAGCTGGAGTAACTTCAAGTTTTTCTCTTTTCCTGAGGGGCTGCAGATTTGCTAGCTTTGTCATACTGCTTTTCTGCCTCTGGGCTGCTCAGAAAACAGACCTGTTTTTAAAGAACTTCTCCAGAGCTAAAGCTACTTTTTTTCTTATTTATGTTTTTCCCATTTTAATATGCAAAGAATAGTTTACTGCATGCAACTAGCAAACAGCACAGAACCTGAACAAAAGAGGAAGAAAAAGTGTTTTGGTTTGATGATTCAAACTGACAAAGGAAACATGCTAATTGAAATCTTCCCAAATAATGTATGACTAGAATGCAATTCTTTTTATATTTAATTTAAATCACATACAGGCTCTTCTTTTATTGCAATTGCTTCAGACACATGCCAGCATACGTACATGGTCTTACGTTATTTTTTCTCAAAATCAATGAAACACACAGAATAAAGTTTTCAAAGAGTTTCAAATTCATTTACTTTCCTGCTTCACTCATCTGCCTCCCTGCCACTAAAAACATAAAATATTCTACACACCTCATAGTAATTGGTTACCGGCTTGCACTTTCAACCATCCATTCTAAATTTTAAGAGAGAAATATTGGGACATAATATAGATAGTAAGACACAGTAAATAATAAGAATTTCCACAGCTATCGACATTAGCTGCATTAAACATCTTTTCAGTAATTCAGTCTTAAAGTCTTTGAGTTTTCCATGACTGACATATGCCATTATTCTGACATCACATATTTCTCCCTAATTAAGAATACTTTTGCTAAATGGAGTACTTTTGACCTAATTTACTTTCCTGCATACGATGCAAATAAACTTATTTTCCAATGCTTTTTATACAGATCCGTAACTAAAAGAAACCCAGCAAAGGCACTTCAGAATATTCTTAACTTTCAGTTCTTGACTTTCAATTGAAATAGCTTGTGTGGAATTGAAAATCAGACACAGAACATCAAGTATTTTGCTGAACTGGATTTACTGAGTCTGAAGCTGACTGCACCCCCAGCTGCAGCTCTCTAGTTGAGGCTGCAGTGACAGGGAAAAGATATGAACGCACCATGCGGCTTGCCATGAGCCAAATCTGGCCGCACAGCTGATATTTGGGAATCCAATTTCCAGTTTCCTGGTGCAAAATTTTTAGCAGAATATTCATGCTCAGTACTGTGCACTCCTATGTCCTTTCCCTCTGGTAAAACCCTAGTAAATAACAGGCTCCTTGCAGAGGGACTGTGAGGTGACAACCCTTCTCGCTCTCCAGCAAATATATTCTTTGGTTATTACTGAAGTCATTGTACTGCAATAACCCTTCAAACTCCACTACAGAAGTTATTTGGAGCACCAGTAGCCACTTTCCTGAATCCATCTTGCTTTCCTACACTACTATCAATCATGTCCTTACGAAGCAGTGCATTGCGGGTCAGGGAGTCCTCGATGCCTTCTCTGCCGTGCTTCTCACACGTGAATTCTACAGCACAAGGGACAGGGAGAGACAATATGCTTCTCCACATCAAACATCTCAACTCTAAAATGGAACTGATATAAGCAGAAGCATAAAACTACAGCTAATGCTTTGTTTCTAGAAGAAAAATAAAAATTAAAATTAACTCAGCTCATCAACTAAATTAGGAATAATTGGTCAAATGGTTATGCAAAAAACGCATGGAGGCACTGCTCTAGGTAATAAGTTCTGCTGACTATTTCTCCTGGCTACTCCATTTGATATTCTTCATATCTAAGTTCTGTAGCCTCAGACCCAAAATTTTAATGAAATACGCTGCTCTATTATTAAGCGCTGCTATACTAAGATCCCAAAGGAAGTAAAGACTTCATTTAATTGTGTTTATCTTAGACCACAATAGATGCAGAGAAAGAGTAGCTGGCATAGGTATGTTGCAAGAGCCTTTATAAGCAACCTTCAATGTATTTTTTTTTATATCAGATTTCAGAGAATAAAATCAGTTAACAACATTTTCCTATGAGATTTCAGCTTAGCTGCAGGGATAATACAGTACTACATTTCATTAAAGTTACAGGTTCAATGAATGCTGACTGCATTACTCTATGATCTTTATAAGGGCTACATTACAAAGATAATTAGAACTAATCAAAACAGGTGGGGTGGGGGTGAAGAGGGGTCTGAAACGTTCCATTTTCATAAATATTTCCCCTTTTTATCAAGGTGAGACAGCTACTCCATATAAGTATAAACAGAATAATGTGGGAAATGGGTAAGAGAACTATTTAATTCAATAAAAATAATGCATAAGAAAATTGTTTTCTGTTACTCTGTTAAATTAAATTCAGAATTCTTGGTCCTCCAGTTTGTTCTTGTGTTCCAGGAAAAAAATAAGGACTACTGAACACTATACCGTGGTCTAAATCTTTGCTGGAGGAAATCCAGATTCACTGATATGAACAGGCGTTCTGATTTCTCTCTGTCTTTTGACTCTGTGCTCCTACAAGAGCCCATATTATTCAGACACATCTCAGTAAGGCTTCTGTAACTAAGACCACCAGAAAGAAATGGTATTTTCTGTATTTATACGCAGTTGTCATAGGAAAATTGAAATTCTAATATGAACACTCAGCACTGTTTTGGAAATTTCAAGTTCAACACAGACCTACAGGATGATTTCCTCTTCATGGGAAATACCCAACTATTACACCAAATGTTGCCTCGGCACAGTTTGTCTTTAAAATTCCCTTTCAAGGGCAACAAAGGGATAAGATAGTTGCTCCATAAACACATCTTGTTTCTCTTTTCTGTTTCCTGCAAGGAGCCTGATGTAGCTAACAACATGGATGGATTCAGGGTTATTCTAGAGAACTTGAAGCAACTTCATTAACCGTTTTCAGACACAAAATTTTTACCAAAAAAATCAATTTGCCTACTAATTCTTACTTCCTTTGTTTTCCACAGAGAATATAAATCGGTTTCCAAATCAAACAGAAATAGTTCAAAGCTCATCTTTTGGGGGGTTTAGTTCAAACCTGAAACCACATCTAACATCCGCAAGACATTTTTAATAATGTATGAAGATCTAGGGTGAACTTGGGCACTTTAAAGTTTCACATCCACGGGCCATAAAGGATACAAATTTTCATAAGCTTCCGTGAAAAACTTACTGGATTTATGTACAACCTGCTTTTCATTTTGAGTGTTGTCCAGACAAGAATGTCAAAGTGAGGGTAACTTTTACACAAAGAATTGATGCATTCGATACAGCTCTTGCAGGTTGCTTTGTTAGTCAGTCCGATTGCTCTCTTTTTTTTCAGATATACATAGAAATAACTAGAGTAAATGACCTCAGAAAAGAAACATTTAACCTTACCCCTGTTGTAAACATCTCACTCTGATATTGCAATGCAGGTAAAGGAAAACATGGCAATTTACCAGAACAAGGTCAGTACCACAATAAGGTAGATGTTTCCCTTTTAAGGTTAACTTCTAAGGGGATTAAAGCATTCCTCACTAACGTGAGTAAGTAACATGCTGCAAAGGTTTGCCTTTAAAAATCAAGCATAGCAGTCATTCTAGTTGGTCAGGTTTGAAAGAGAAATGTGTGCACAGTTGTAAACTGTTCTAAAAAGTATTTGATGCATGTTTCAAATGAATTAGATAATGAACTATATTTGCGTAAGTGCTGCTTTTTTCTCAGTAATATACTAACCTGAGACAGTACACGTGCATACGCACGTTTATGTGTATATTTGTACATAGACCTAAAGGAAAAGGGTAGGCATAGAGACAATAGGCATGACAAAATGGCGTTCTAGATGCTCCTCTCTTAATACATTAGCAACCTTTATAACCATTAAAGAAGAATCATGATTACCCATGGAAAACAAGTGTCATATGAACTGTTAATAGTTAGTATCCCACGCGCATGTGAGTTATTACAATCTAGCACATATTGAGGACGCCTAGTGCACACAGAAATTACCAGTTAACACTTAATTTTTGCATTCCACATTTATGCAATTAATTAGAGAACACTTAACATTCTCTCTAACTTCAAGCTCTGCATGATCATGTTTGATCACGAGGGAATTTAAAATCATTTATGTAGCCAAGATTTAAATACAAGAGGAAACAGAGATGGTGATGACTAGAAAGAGAAGCATGAATATATTAACTGACAAACCAAGCTATATAAATATGAAAAAGCCAATACAGACATGACAAGCAAACTTATTCATGGCAACTTATTACATAAATAACCTGGGCAACTTTTATTTATATAGGAAATATGCAAAGATACAGTTGTATATTAGGGACTTTGCTGGTCCATCAACTGCATCAGAGATGAAGACACAAGAGGTAAGCAGATTTAGGACGTGGTAGGTATTTAAAATAGTAAGTGACAGACCACAATACCACTGAATCCGACACAGGGTTTGTGGGTTTGGACCATGTTTTTGTGTACAGCTCCCTTCTCTGGGATTTTGGGAGAAATTCCTGCCTGTCCTCTCAAGTACACATGAGGCAGTGGTCAGAGTGGTCACAGTAGCTGTAGTTTGTCAGAATTTGTTCAGCAGCCACCATGAATTTCTGGTATCATTCTGACTTTCCCTCCAATGTTTGTGGCATCATCCTTTACCCATCTTCCCTCAGGAAGATTCCCCTAGGACCTTACAGAGGTTTTATTGCAGCATTTGCCTTAGGCAGACACAGCCAAATCTCCATCGCCCCAAACTGCAATACCTCCTAGCAAATCAATCGATCTAGGTGAGTCACCTTGCAGTGATAGCCTTAAGCTTAGCAGAATACATAGTAGGCTTAGTTACAGGATAAAGAAGGTCTTTAATATGCAAGTTCACTGTCTGGAGGGAACGGAGGGAGACATTTAAGGCTATGGTTTAAAGACTGGTTTTGAAGAGACTAATGAGAACTCATTTTAAAAGGTGCTTAGAGCCCCCAACAGTTCCAAACCACTTCAAACGAACCTCTTTCTAATTACAGTGCAATGGACATTCCAAGATACATTTCTAACCCTGCTGCTGTATCCTACTCCTCAATCTTTTGCATGGTGCTGGGTGTTGCCACTCCCTGTAACACTTTGGGTACCCGGTGGGATACAGAATCAACCTGGGCATTCCCACTACGATTGCTCACAGAGTCCTAAATAGCCCCAGGGCTCAGGAGCGGACTTAGTAGAAACTGTCCAAATAATGGCAATAGCTAAATTTACAAACATTACGATATTGAATCTTTTCTTTCTTACTTCCCCAAATGAAAGAACTGGGAATGAATCCTTAGCTAGGCTATACTGAGCAAGTGATATCAATTTCCACTGGCCCAGAATGCTTGTAATCAAACACGTCCATTTATTATCTGTGACAAGGTTGGAGATGTTAGGCAAATTACTTTATTATTCTGCAAAAATACCAGCTTGTCATTAATATTAGCCTGTGTCTTTAAATTCAGAGATATAAGCAGCTTCTCCATCTTACTAACTACATCATGCTATAATCCGATGTGCCCTATAAGGAGCTACAATATTTAAGGTCTTTTAGCTAGTACCTCTACATCCTGATTATCCTTTAGAAATTAAATGCTTTCAATATACATTTGTAAGGGAGACTAACAATATCCTGCCACTTGAAGGATGAAGATGGTAAATGACGGCTGTTTTTTTTTTGTTGTTGTTGTTTTGATGCTGCCAAGTAGGCTGATGACTTTATATTCTGTGTCCATGGCTCAATGACCCACAAATCTCCTTTGATATGCCAGGCAGCAGAGAGAACCAAGCTGAACGGATCAGGAGAAAAGTGAAAATGCTTCAGCAAGGGGCCCCCGATGAAGCCATCATGTGACAGGAATCCTAAGACTCTGTTACGGAGGGGAGAGGCAAGCAAGCGAGAGAAAAAGAAAAAAAAAATGGAATAGGGCATTGTGGTGGCACAAGCTGATAGAGACGTCAGAGACGCTTCAGTAATCTCACGACGCTTTGGCCCAGTGTGGGGGCAAATGAGGCCCATATTCAGCATGGCGTGACGGGTAGGACCACCCCGAAAAAGCTGCGAGGGGGCAGGCAGTTGGACAAATCAAAGCAGAAGAAAGTAATTTTCGATAAATTAAAGAAATCTCCATGGAAATTAGCATGAAACATTTTCTAATCTCCCGCTTTTCACTGCCGACAAGGGTCACTGGTTTAACTTCTCTCTCTTATTTTATTATTCCCCAGCCACATTCCTCTGCTTTTTTATATCCTTCAATTTTTACTACCTCTTTTTCTTCCAGTCTATCATTTTTAGCCTTTCTTATAGCTGCTTCTTAACCCTTTTAGGACTTCTCCCAGTAAATATTCTGGAGAATTAACTGATCCGTTAGAGTTTAAAGGACATACTCCGAAGCAGTTGCCTTTTCTAACCATCTGCAGTATTTTGTCTACCGCATATGCCATCATTTTAACTGTGATCAAAGTCAAACATTCCCTGTACAGTAAAACCTGAAAAAGACTGCTTTCCACAGTCTCTTTTAGAGATAGAGTGCTGACACTGCTAAATACCAGCTGCAAATGTACTGTTAGAAGTAGCATTGCTAAGTCACAGCATTATGACTTTTTGCTTTAACTTTTTTTAATATAAAAATCTCTTCTTTTTGCTCCTGTTCTGTTCTCGCTAACACAAGAATGTGATATTAGCACCTCTTTTTTCTCACCTTTATTACAGAAGGTCATATTTGGAAGTCTGTTTCAAATTAAGCTGAATTAGGAGTATTATATGCTGACAATTATTTAAAAGCAAATGTAAAGTAGCAGTGAGGTTGTCTAGCAAAAACATATTGCTACTGTGCACATGAAGGACACTGAAAGAGCTACCTGCCTTTTGACTGTAGTAACTTTGCGCTTGTAGGCATGAAATCTATAAAACTACAGAGATCTATGATCCATGGCCTATGGTATAAAGACAGAAAATGTGAACAAAATAATCATGATTAGAATGATTATTTTCACAAAGATTACTAGTACAAATTCATTACTGATATAAGCAAGTGTGATTCTTCCTACACTACTGGTAAAGAGCCAAGGTCAAATTTATCTTTTACATATTCATTTATAGGATAGATATTTTATGCCATAAGAGTTTTGCAGTTCTCAAAGAATGGAGACTTCTGAGACCTCCTTCAGTAGCATAAATTTCTAAAGACATCAAAATATAATGGTGTGTGAAGAGTGAGATCTTTATACAATGACACATAGTAACAGCAAACTTAATTAAGTCTGGGGTTGTTTTTTTCTTCCACTTGTAGCTGCTATTGGATCTGAGGATGAATTTCCATGAGTTTCATAGTAGGTCAAAGAAGTATGTTCCCTGAAATGGTTCTATAAAAAGTGGTCCAAATATGTCATTTGCTATCACTGAAGAAAGGAGCTCTACACGGAATGATGACTGGTACAGTTTCTATCAGTTTTACTACTTGCACAAGCATTGTGCTACATGTCTCTCATTTTCTTGAACAAGACAGATGCCTCTGGTGTGAAAAATACAGATGTTGGAGCACACAGCAGACAACTGTGGTTTATCAAAAATACACTACTGGCACTGACTGATGTCAGACTTAATCATTCAGCATCCTAGCAGGAACGAGTGAATTATTGGGTCTTAGTCATGTGTGGTTTATGTTTAAAAAGTAGTACGTCATCTTGTTTCTTCTTTACAGGGGTTGGAAACTATTGAGCAGACAGCAATGCCTGGGGCTATAGGTAAGAAGCTGAACAGCACCCAGAAATGAAGGTGCATGACAAGGGGTATAGACATGGGCTAGTATCCATGTTTTTTCTGAAAGAAATGTCAATGAAGGGCAAAAAAAAATCAACATTAGAAAGATCGCACTGAAAGTGGGGGGCAGGGAAAATGGAAGAGCCATGCATATTTGATAAAAACATTTCCATATTTTATCTCAACAAAATATACACAACTTAATTTTGTGTTTAAATATATGCACAGTTTAACAAACAGATTCTTAATTTATTCACTGCTTATCATATTTTAGATGATGTTTAAACAACACTCCACGCACACGTGCACACAAGCATAGACAAGGCTGTTTTATTAGTCATGAAGGATTCACCTGTACACAGAAGTTATTTGTAATCAACCATTTGTTTTGAGGACTAACGTGTCAGGTGCTATGCACTCTCACTTGAGTTTGTCAAAAACAGCCCTTATGTATCTTTTCAATCCTTTGCAAGTTCCCCTTTAGCCACAGCGTTAGAATTTTCTGAGTAGATAACGAAGATGAGGTCTATCAAAATATATTGAGACTGTTCCTTGCTGTCTAACATGAGACAAGTCAGTGATTGTTTTAACTGGAACAATTTTAAGTTGATAGCAAACCAAATATCAAGGTATTATTCCGGGAATGAAAAGGAATGAACTTTTCCTTTAAACAGGAAAACAGCTAGCACAGGCCTAGACAACTAGGAGATGATGTCTCTTGCAAACATCGGGCCAGTCCTGAAGCTGTTTTTTATATGAGCACAGGTGAAGTCAAGTTTGACAAGTTATTGGAGCCTTCCCACAAGTGAAATTTGCAGGATCAGGCCCTATCAGTACATTACATGAAATGACTATGATCTGCTCACACCTTTAGCGCAAAGGCAGAAACGACAACTAGCTGTGTGACTCGTTAGCAGTCACAGAGATAGAGCACATTGCCCAGTCAAGCTTACACCATTACTGCCAAGTGCCTGTGATTACCCCTCCAGGATCCTGAGAAAGGTGTCAGTTAGACAATATCAAGCAATCCCTTTATCATGCATACTTTTTTTTAAAGAATTTTCCCATTAAGAAATACAATTTCAGAATTAATGTTAGTTAGCCAGTTATGGGAAGTCAGGCTGTCATCCAAAATTCATGTGTTACTTTTTTTTCTGAATTATATTTCTCATGAACTCGTGATTAGGTAAACAGCATAATGCACAGAGGAAAAAGTATATTAATCTGCCTATTGCTTCTTCACTCCCATTAATGGTGGATTTAAGTTGCCAGAATCCATAAATGCAACAGCCTTCTTTAAAAGCAGTAAAATAATTTTCCTGTATAAATGGAGACTTTCAGGGGATCATTATTGGGAAACTGACATTATATTCTGCACAGAAATAGGTCTCCTCCGGACTTCAACACATACCAGCTACAAAATGCAAAGTCAAGTCATTTAGCATTTATTTCAGCAGAAATGGCTTACCTCCTAATTGAGGAGCTTTAGTTGGAGAAAAAAAAAAAGAAAGAAAAAAGAAAGAAAAAGAAAAGCCTAATCATCTTCTAGCACTTTCATTGAACTGCTGTTGTTATTACATGTGTTTCAGCGGTGCCTGAGGCCACAAACCACGGACCATAGGATCTCTGCTCTCTGCAGTGTGCTGGCTTATTCTACAAAGTCTTGAGCTCGCAAGGGCACTAATACATTTGTACCCAGGAGCTGAGACTCTTTACCCCTCTCTGGATCAAATCCAAATGTGAGACAAACGCAACCCAGAACAGAGTGAATATCTGCCAACCTAGGACCTATTTTGGCAACCTTCCCTCCAAGAAAAAGCATCACTACGAGTGTAAGTATATGCCATGGGCCCTCTACTTGGACAGTGAAACTGACCCGCTATGGCAAGATTAAGAGAAAGTAGAATGCATAGTTTGAAGTAACCCATCACACCAGTCTGAAAATGGAGAGAGATTGGTGGTTTGGGGTTTTTGTGTATGTTTTTTTGTTGGCAGTGGTTGTTTCCGATTGTTTGTTTTTCAAGATGGGTTTCAAGAATGGCACACAAAATGAAAATTCATAAGATTTAGTGTTTCATACAAATACTTTTTGTCACTGAAAGTTTAACAAACTTTAACAATGCTAACTTTAAAGTTAATGAAGCTAAAAAATAATTATGGAAGCTTTCAAGGAAGAAGTACTTTGGGATGAGGGTGATGAATATAGCTCTTCTGGGTTACTTTCCCCATACTAGCGTTCAGATTTACCAGGGCTAAGATAGGAATTGTTTCAGAGCATAAAATAAATTCTGCAGCATTGTGTGATATGCCCAATCTCATGAAGAAATCTCATGAAGATCTTTTATAAATTCTATCATAAGTTAGGAAATACCTACAATTTTAAAAATCTTGGAATATCTCTTTGTTTGTGGCAAGACTTGCCCACAAATGGAAAAATTAGAAAAAACATGCAAGCCAACTTGTTCCTTCTCTAATTCAACAGGATAGTGTGCTAAATTTATTTTGCAGTTAAAGAGTGTATCAGCACTTAAGATTTGATAATGAAAAAGGAAAGCAAAATATTATTCCTGTACTCTACGTTCTGTTTACGTAAACGTCTTCTCTTAAGTCCAGACTTTGAAAAGCCACTCCAGGTTAAGTGGCATTTGTCTTCAGTAGACAGATGGACAGTTTTATAGCAGGAAAAAGAATCATCTAAAACAAGTGATTGCCTTTACTAGTGAGAAACTTTCTCCTCTTGAGACTCATTATTCAAGGACTAGAAAGAATGTCTTGCCTTCAAATGGTTTTGCGGAAGTTTCATATATTATCATCTCCTGGGGCATGAATTTATATTACAGACAAAACAAATATCTACAGTATGCAATTCATATTTTAGGATGCATCTGTCCATGCAGCTATATACATTAACCATTTTTCATTGACACTGGCCATAGAACATGAGCAGGAAAGCCTTTTCCAGTTTGATGAGAAGAACAGGTAGCACATGGAAGTCCATTTTAACTTCCATGTCTAACTCATGCTTGCTATGCTGCTAGAGTGCTTTCAGTCTGTCTGACCTGTTCTCATTCCATCACTCTAACAGCATTACCTAAGTACTTCATCACCTTCTCTTGACTGGGATTTATCTAAACTCATCTGGTAAGGTTTGCTAATTTATACGGATTATCACAGGAATACAAGTGACGCGGTGCTGTATAAGAGGAAGAGCATGAAATACAAACGGGAAAGGGACTGAATCAATCCATTTCCTTGGCACACAAACCACTTACATCTGTAACTCAGATTAATGATTAGGGAAAAGTGTAAAAATGCAGAGCTGACGTCCTTCTGTTTGAACAGAAGGTTTCTCCACAACAAAGAAAATCAACTTTCTACAGGGGAAAGAAAATACTCAAGGAAATTTGGGAGTGGAAACTCAAAACTTTCTGGGAATCTCTATCGAAGTGTAGCATAGTTTCTTACAACAGAAGAACTGGCAGATCACAGATCTGGAAATGGTGGGAGTACCAGCCTCAAGACCCGTATTAATCACTAACCTCATTCTTTCCCCCTCTCTCCCACAGTGATAGGACTTTCTCAGGAATATAGCATCCATGAATTGTCATCTACCTACAAGCATAGAGACCTCATGAAGCACAATTCCTGCAGGTCTGAGAAAGGAGAGGAAGGACAGTACAAGAGTCTCTGATGAAGGAGGAGGAGAAAATCTGATGCAGAGAAAACAGGTAGAAGGCAACTAAAAGTGATGATTGAAGCAAAACTCTATCACCTAAATGTAAAGTTCAAATTTGTATCAAGTTTTAATCTCCTCTAAATGAATAAAATATAAATATTCACCCAAATTATGTCCTATTGAATGACTCAGGGGAAAACAAAACAAAACACAAAAGATGTTTCTGATCACATTCTTGACTTCTACAGCAAAATAACACGGTCATAGGACTTTCAAAATCAAGTGGATTTTCTGAACTAAGTCTATTACAGAAGTGTGATTCTATTCAGTTACAGCAGTATTAATTATCACTAACTCCACTAAGTGGTAGTTTTAAACCAGTCCATAACTGGCATGAGCAAAGAAGTAAACCCTTTGTGTAAATACACTGAGCACTGAATGTGTGCAGATAATTAAACTATAATTATATTACTTGTTACAGTGGCAGAAAAATTTTATTACTGTGGTGAAAGGTTACTTAGACTCTTCTTTCCTGTTTTGACATATTAAAAAGAAAGTTAGCATTCACATTCAACATACAAATACCGCTACCCAAAAACCATCACCTTTTTCTTGACTAGACAACACCAGTACAGTCGACTGGTAAACAGGCTGCAGAGAACACTCGCATGATAAGAGAATATTCTTACAAAAACAATCTTTGAACTGCAAGTTTTCATTTATCTGTATGGTTTGTTTTGTGTTTGTTGTTGTTGTTGTTGTTCATTTCTGTACCAGCTATTGTTTCACAGTACTTATTCTGAACAGATGATGGGATCAGTTTTATAAACACCTAAGGAAAAACATGAAAAATAGAGGGCTATTCTCACTATCCTAACTAGCTTCTTGGTCTGGCACTATTCACAGCTACAGATATTCACACAGGAGGTTATCACAGGGGCTGCCCAAAGCTAGGCAAAGTTTGCTTTGCCCGATAGTGCAAAAATTTTCTTGATGAAAAACAATCTATGCAGTGCTGCATTTCACAGTCTTTGGAAAGCTAATCCTTCCTTGGGAAACTAAAAGAAGCGTTATCCCCTTGCATCACACAGTGGTGTGGGAAGACTTCAGCTCTGTTGCAGTTTTCAGAGCCCCACAAAGGAGACAAGTTCCACATTTCTGGATAGCCTTGTGATGGAGAAATGTGCCTGCATTCTCTTCATTTGGCACTCCCACTTCCCCTATGCACTAGGTAAAATTTTTGTGGTCACTCGTAACACATTCTCTCTCCCCAGCTCTCCTCTGCCTATCCTTTGTTTTCAATATACATCTTATTATTAGCAATATATTTGCCACTGTCTTCACTGAAGCCACAGCTTCAGTACAGGGGGTCTATTCATCTGAGGTTGCAGGGTCCACTTTTTATTTCTAGAAGCAGCATGAGGAGGAGTGGTAGTGACAGACCACTGGCTTGGGCCCCAGGCTGTGTCGTTACATTCAAATCTCCCACTGCTTCCAGACCTCCCTATTAGTTACACTAGAGCTTCCAGCCCTCTGAAGTCACAGAGCTGGCAAAAATGCGGATGGCTCTGGGCTTCCCTGTTAGCAGCGAACAACAACACTCTCTAGGGCAAAACTAATGGGGGAGCTCAGAGCAAGCGTGAATTTCAAGATGAGCAGCAGCTGGGCTTTGCTGACAACTTGCCACCTGATCTCCCAATATGGGAGATGCTGTAGGGCATGAGAAAGAGGAAGCTGGGGGCATGTTTGGAGGGGAGATTGATGTGATCTGATCTGAACCTGAAAAACGGCCAGTTTGGTTCAGACAAGGAGGGTGAATGGAGGTTTTAATGTATACTAGCCCCAAAATGGCCTGTTTAGTTAACATACTACAAGCTAAGAAGTAATGCAGGCTGGCTAATAGCTTTAGTGATGTATTTGAAGATCCAGGATACATCACACAAGACAGCTTTCTTGTCAGAAGGAGATACAGAGTTTCTATATGGAGATTCACAGTCTGTTCCTTTTTGCTACATTTCTGCATATTGTGCATTTGATCTGATTCTCAACCTCAAGATAAAAAGCAGGAGCTAAAATGCTGTGGATCAGTGTGAAAAAGGACTCTCAAACGTGTTTAAAAAAAATCCATAAACCTGTCTTTTTTTAACCAGAGGACACATATGATATAGAAGTACACCTGTGAAGAAATATATTTGTGTACACTAATGGATCAGCACGTTGTGATAATACCAGGAGTTCAGCTGGAACAAGCCAGTAGGGCCCCAGCACAGGACAAGAATTTCATACTCTACCTTTACGCTCATAGAGGCTGTGCAGCACAACATCCCTGGTGCAGGGATTCCTAAAGGCCCCAGTGTACACGAGGGCTCTAAGAGGTAAGGGTTAGACACTGCCTAATAGAAGGTGCATAAGCCACCCTTCAGACCTTGAGAAAATTAGATTAGAGAGATCCAGGTCTACAAGGGTCACTTGATTACTTCAAAACTTGTCAGTGACTTTGCTCTCTTTCATTTTTACTAGGTTTTCATGACTTCTGACATTTTTACCACGACAAAATTACAGTCATGACATGCGCATCCAGCAGGCACGCAGGTCAGCATACATCTTTGTGGATCTATGGTATCCTGTTTGACACTCATATTCCTCTGTTCTACAAACAATCAGGGATGATTTTCTGCCACAAGGAACAGCTGCTAAATCTCCCCTTTGCCTTCACCTCTCCTCAAAGGAAACAAAAGAACATACCTTTGCTTTTGCCTCTTGCCCTCGGTCTAGTTCAATGTTTTTTCTTGTTCAACATACAGCTTTCCTCTCTAGCTCTAATAAAATGGGCTTTGTTTTTATCTATTTTATACAAGATATGCATAAAAAATTGTAAGAATAACAAATAGCCACTGGAATTTGAAGACAATAGTGTAACAAATATCCATCTCAACTTGAGCATACTCTACAGATGCCTGATACGCTTTCACGTGCATGTTCAACATTTCAAAGTGGCCTTTCTAAATGCAACAGAAGGGGACTACTTACCTCCCAGTGCAGGATTTATTTTTATCACTGATTACAAACATGTGGTTTTACAATCTGTAGTGGTTGGGGTGGAGGAGCAGCAAGGAACAGGGGTATGGTGAGTGTCATCAAGCATTGTTCACTGATCCTGCTCTCCTCTAGGCAACAGGAGGAAAAGTGCAAGGTTACTCACGAGGAAAATTTCCCTTTTAGGTTTGAATTCATAAGAATGGAGGCTGTACAGGAATGGGAAATAAATCAGCCATCAGAGCTGCAGGGCTGCATGGTTCTGGGCAGAATGAAAATCTTACTTTCACCTGAAACATAAGCTGAAAGAGTAAGAAAGTAGGAAAACACACAACACAGGCTATGGATCTCTCACCACTGCCCCATAAGGTTTGGCTTTTTTTTTTTTTTTCCTCCCTCTACAACTAATTCTGCTACTACAGTAAGAAGGCCCATGTATATGGAGATATTTGTGGATTATTTGTTCGGTTTCACACACCCATGACATACAGGCTTTGAACATCATACCTAGCCACAGTCATGGAAGCTAACTTAAAACACAATTTTCTTTTATTATTCTTGTTTTGTGGAAGAAGTTTTCACAGACAGCTACAAAAATGCCTGGGGTTGCTTACTCCTACTAACTCACAGCCCACTTAACTCCTTAAAAAGGAACTGAGAGAGCACTACAAGAGATAGACCAGTGACTTCATCTTGAAGAGAAATATCACACCATACATTATTAGGAAGAATAAAATAAAAGAACAGGAATAGGATGGATCTTTACATTTTGGAGGGGAGGAGGGTGTCATGTTTGTTTGAAAGAAATATTTTCTACCTTCGTTTATATTTTGCACAATTTCACACCAGGGCAAAAACCACTGGAAAAGCAATATGGACTAATTGTGAAATACCCATCCCTGGAAAGGTGCTGCACTCTGTGCCCAGCACCACAAAGTTGCACGCTGTTGAACTCAACCATTTTGTAGGTGACAAGTGTCACCCCATACCTTTACAGGCCAAGACATAAGCCTAAACCAACTTCAACATGACTACAGAAACATGCCAGGTGATGGCTGCAACAACACTGTTGTGCTAAACACTGCTTGAAAGAAATCAGAATGAGATGCTTTTTTATTCAACTCAAAACATTTAAGATAATGCAGCTCAAACATCTTAATTTTTTATTTGTTGGGAACTTCTGGAACAGGAAGGTTGCAATTAACCAATTAAAAAAAAGAGAGAGAAAAAAAACCCTAAAGTATAGATATGAACTATTCTTCAAGATACTCAGGAAATAATACATCTGGTCTGCAGCAAAGTTATCGAGTATAATTAAGTCAACTGCAATGTAGATATTTAGGCTACTTTTCCTAACGGGGGGCATCAAGAAAAGCAGCTTCTTTTACACAGAAAGAGGGTGGTTTTGCTCTAAAACAAGAATTTAAATAACTGATTTGCAGCCAGATGTACTTGTTTTGATTTTTCTCTGTTGAGATGAGGCAATACTGAAAGCTGCATCCTGGGAAGATGTTAAGCAAAGACTGCCAGAGTACTATTTTTGTTTCAGAGTGGCTTTGTTACATTCACATGTGATATCTTTGGATGAGTCCAATCTAATTTTAAATCTATTTGACTGCTGTAGGATCTGAAAGAGCTGATCCTGTAGGATTTGAAAGCGAGTCTTTGAACTGAGATCTCAAGAGATAAATGGCAAATACATTAACTTTACCACCTCATTTTCTTTAGCTTACAACTTAATTGTATTTTTGTAGGCCTCAGCAATCATGTTTTAATTAGGTCCCTTTGTCTGATTTGATAACTTGTTTTGCATCTTTCTTACCTTAGCCCACAGCTCCATGGGGCTAAACAGATAGTATTATGATCTGGTACTTATTTCTAACATTTGCTTTAGTTGAATAAGCTACTACAGGAACTTTGACTTCCCTAAGGTAAAAAACAGATTTACCAAAATTACATCTACATATCAGCAGCCAGTACTAAAATAACCCCCTATCTATAGACTATGTATCTAAGACAAATGTGAAAAGGGATTTTAGCTGAAGATAACTGGCTAGACAACCCAGTCTTACAGATAGTTGCTGTTTCTCCTAAGTGATCCCACATAGGAGGCCGGCAGGTGCCACATTTCAAATCATATGAAATTACAAGTTAGCAAGCAGTCTCTCCCCATGGGCTCAAATACTACTTCTTAAAGGCTCAAAATAGGACACAGACTGGAGGGGAATTTTATAGTCTCTGAAAGGGAATTTCTTTTGTTCTATTCCGATGACATCTGTGATCTTTTCTTTCCTCAAAATGTCCCCAGAAATCTTTATATTGAGGACGTGCCTATTAAATCTGTAGCCACCCTTTCTGTAACACCATATTCAGTACATACTTCACTTTGAAAAGAACTAAAAACTCCACGAAGCACCCATTCTCTGTTATGAGGAATATACTGATCCTAGGAAGCCCAAAATTTTCAGTCTCTTTCTCACGTGCTCATAATAAAGGTCAAAACAACGTTCCAGTCGCTAAGTCCGTGGACTGTGTCCAAAACCTATTTAATTTAAAATAGTTTCATGATCTCAAAACCTGACTTCTTTATTCCTTAATGTTGATAATATCCCATATTTACTTCTCTTGTGATTTGAATTTGATTTCAAGCACCATTTTCCAATTTTTGCAGCAAGTTCTATTTCTTTACACTACCTGTTCTTCAATTCTCTTTTGTTCATGATAAACCACATTCTAGAATACTTCTGCAAGACTACAGCAATATTTTAGATTTCACATAATGGAACTCAATTTTTGTTTCAAGCAAAGTGTAATTTCGTCTCAATCAGCAGTCAGTAGCCACATTGCCAATTAGACTGAAGTACACTTTACAATAAAGTGTGCAAAATTGTTGGGGAAAAAATATATAACAGAGAGTCTCAACTGTGGGTAAAATAAATATAATTGATGCATCCTTCAGTCTGCAGCATTGATTATTATTTATTATTACAAACTCTTCAAAACAGGATGATTTGATGTCAACATGTTATTTTAGGAAGTGCACAATTGAAGAAAGAATTATTTGCATGGATTGATTCATAAAATATGTTTACTGAGAAGAGATGTGCATTTTTACTTGAAATGATTCTGAATCATAAAGAAAAGTCAAGGCAATCTTCAAGTACTATAGTTGAAAAGAATATCTAAGTTTTTTAATAAGCTTCAATTAAGAGAATAGTTTTGGTACAGAACAAGAATCTATGTTTTTTGTTGTTATTTTTTTTTTTTTTTAGTTTTGTTTTGTTTTTTTTTGTGCACTATGTCTGGCTAAACTTAAGAAAATAGCCATAGTAAATCCTGGGTCACTTTTATTCTGTGTCGCCAGCTGAATTTGGAAGCTCCCCTTGAATAGTAAGGATCAGTCCTTTCTTCCTTGCATTGATCTCTTTTCCAAACAGAATACCACCGTGCTTTGATGTGACATATGGAATGAGAAGAAAGTAATAATGAAAATCAATGAGTCTAAATATTCTGTACTTGTACCTCACCTGTCATTCCCTATGGTTATGTGTGGGTCCAAGAGAGGGAATTAAATGCATCTGCACCTTTTTCAATTCATGCAGTTTGTAGCCCTATGGTGTACCATTAAAAAAAAGTTACCTGAACTCATTTGAGAACTGTGAGCATATAAGCATGCACACACTTATCACACTGCTATTGTTGCTCAATTTTTGCAAAAAGAAATTAATCAGAATGTTTTACAATTAATTTATAAGGTTAATTACTATTATCATTTATGACCCTACAAACCTGTCACTGTCCAGATGGCTCAAAAGAAATCAAAGATGTGGGGAGAGAAAACAAAAACACAAATCATTTGAACACTATAACATAAAAGCTACCACAAAAGAAAAAAAAAAAAAGACCCATATCTGAACAAAGCAGGCAAAGAGGGTGTTAAATCCATGCTGGAAGACCAGCAAAGCCCATCAGGTAAAGCAGCACATCCAGATGATTGGCACTATCTTGCACAAACTTTTGTCATGGGGACCTTCTTATCATTTGCTGCTTTAAAAGTTTGCTCTCCTTTCCAATGATCATATTTTCAAGACCACATTGGCTGTCTCATTACTGATGGCTTTTTTTTTTTTCTTCAAATAAATGGCCTGTTTCTGGTTCTGGGTTTAACTAAATCACTCTGTGTAACAAACCTAACTTCTTCCACCAAAAATCACTGCACACAAAAATCAGCCCAAATTTGTTAAGAAAAACTGCTCAGATGCAGTGGTGGGCAGGATGACTGAGATACAAAATGCTAATTCAGCCTTCAGTCCTTTGTTTGGAATAAATCCAGGTAATGTCTTCCCAATTCACCAGTAAAGAACAGAAGATTTATAATTTTAAAGTTTCATCCTGTAGGAGCCCGACTTCCAGTGTTGTTTTTTTTTTTTTTCTTTAATCTTTTTAAAAGTTCAGTTTGCTGTTTTTTTGTGCATAGGAAACACTGGGTTTAGTCTCTGAAGTCTGCGTTTATTTATTTATTTTTTAAAGGCAAGCATCAGTGTTAGTTTGGCTACAGATGCAGCTCCTGAACAATTCAGCCTGTTTTGTGCACCAGACAGAACATTTTCCTGATCAGAAAAGCATCAGAAAATGACACTGTCTCATTGAAGAGTTTTACCACAGTGTCGGGACATTGTTTTCTCTGACGGTGGGTAGGGGGGCCTCTTTGCTGACAGGGGGGCTGGAGTGAGCAACAACGGCAGAGGCTGGATCTGTTACTATGCGGATTCACCAGCAACTTACCCTTTGACAGACAGGCAGATCCCCAGAGGAGGGTGCCTGTAACTTGGAGACTGCAGCACTCGCTGCTGAGCTGGTCCGTGGCCTGTGCAAAGGAAGGTTTATTCCCTCCCCTGCTCTCTGCAGAGAGTTCCCTCACATCGATCCTCTACATTTGGGCAAAGCATGGAGGAACAGATTTGCCCTGAATGCCTCCACAACTTCACTTAGAGCATTACGAGTCACTACTGTTCACCAGAGACGAGCTCAACAATTCACATTCTGTGCAAGCCCACCAGCATCCACTCCTCCCAGCCAGGGCTCCAGGAACCGCAGGGAAAGACAACCCCAAGGCTGAGAGGTGTGCTAGGCATCCCTTAATTTCGCCAGGGTTTAAGAACGAACAAAATACACAGGCATTCGCGTGCTGATGCTTTTTACCTATTCAGATCTGGAGCTGCAGAATGAGAGCCCAGGAGCCGTGGTCTCACCAGGCGTTGCAGAACTTACGCTCCGAGAAGCTGGCATTCGATCAGCAGGCAGCGCTTGCTTATCCAGGCTAATGATAGGAGACATAAGCATGTACTGCTGCCTCAGCTCGGAGCACCCGGTGCTGGAAGCACAGGGCAGCCGATGCACATTTGGCAACCAGAGCTTAAGCATGCTAGGTATTTAAACACGACGCTTTCTCCAAGTGTTTAACGCTTAGTGTAAAAAGAAAACTGTATTTCTAACCACCCCTTTTATTTTCCCAATAAAATTTTCTTACTGCTAACACGCAAAACTGGAACATATTAACTTCAAATATATAGAGAAGGGCAACTGGTCCTTGATCTCAAATTCCATGAAAATTCAGGTCACTGTGGGAAAGCCAACAACTAGTTTAGTTAAATGCTTAATGACATAAAAACAGTGATTGATTGCCATAAAAATGGCTCTTAGGGATTACAAAAATGAGAAGACTCACAGAAGTTATTCGATGTTCCCAACTAAATAGTAGAAATATTTGGCTACAAGCTAGGTTCCTGTCAGCCAGACAGGGACCAGTGAAACGTATATATTCTCATGAAGAAAAATACGTTAAAGAGTAAGGAAAGTGTCTTATTTCATCTACTACCTTTAAAAATATATTGCACTTGAATATTAATTAGAAAATCACAATGCAATCACTTTTTAAGCAAAGCAAACCAGACCCATATACCCTACTATAACCTACAAAAATATTTCTCTTCTCCCCTCTATTGAAAGCAAAAATATTCCAGGAGCTTAGAAACACCGTTAAAGTAAGGAAACATTACTGGCATTTCTTTGGGGATACGGCATTTGGGTGTCAGGGAGCTGTAAGGGGGGCGACTGCGCTGCGTCGAGACAGCAAACAAATTAAAATCGCTGTAAACAGGGGGCTTTGTCTTTAATTTGGGCAGAGCGGGCGTGCAGCTGATGGGGGCTCGCATTGCTCCTGCAGCTTCCCCGGCACAAGACAGATGGCAGTGCAACCAAGCTAGAGCACGGGCCTGCAGCCGCTCCCTCTGGGTCTAACTCCTATTATCCACTTGTAAATTAACCTGTCAATTTATCAATCAACACCATCTTGATTCTCCCCTGTTCCACTGCCCAGCATTGCAGTGAATTTGCCTCGTAAATAACTGGGAGCCCCATGTTTGTTAGTATTGTGAATGAGTTTATTATCACTTTGATGACTGCTATGAATCACAAATGCTGCCGAGAGCCTGATAAGAAAAAAAAAGTACACGCACACATTAACACAGTTGAAACTATTTGGGAGATAAAAGATCGAGTTACCGTGATAGCAAATCATTTCAACTGGGGAAAATGGCTAAAAATTGTAGGTTTTGTGTTGGATAAAACTCTTAGGGTACAAAATATGAAATAAAAGGAAATAGTTTCACATCTAAGGCTCAGAGGTATCTTCACTGCTCTATTGCTGGGATACTTCAACTTGTTCCTAGAATTTCTGAGGCACTATTAGATTTTATGCCCCATCTGAAAACTTCAGGGAAGAATTATCCTTCGAGATGCAACAAGTATTTCACTTATTTGTTTTTGCCAGTGTAACACTACACCGATCTGTAAGTAATTTATGCTACAAAAAATCTGAAGGAATTCAAATAAAAATAAAAGTTACTTTTAGAAGAAAGTTAAAAGGAAGAGGAATTTGAATACAACATTATTTATTCAATATTTACGGCATGAGAAAAGTGTTAAATGAGTAACAAATGTGGGTTTTGTACAGTTTTGTTTCTTCTGATGAAAGTCTCAGTGTTTGCTCAAGTGGCTTAACTTTATTTTGACTTAAACATAACAAATTAGTGCTAATTACTTCTGAATTTAGCATTTAAATCACATTTAATATTATATAAAAATAATGTGAGAAGTATAGCAGTATTCCGGAATTCCTTTGAGAAATCAGGGTTCGGTGTAATATTTGCTTTTTGAAGCCAAACGAAACATACTAAAATCTAAATAAATGATAAACTGCATGTTAAAAAAAGCAGATGTTTGGCTATTTTTAAAAAAAAACAATCTTTTGCCAGGTGTAAAAAGAGTCTAAATTTGGCTGAAATATGCTTGAAATCTTAAAATGCACAGAATTTTTTTTTTTAGAAAGTATAAACAATATAATGAAAAAGAGGTAAAAACTCTCATACGTCTTATCATTGTAATTTTAGAAATATTATAATGCAAATAAATGGTGAACTAGTGTTAAACTTTGAGCAGAGGTTCATATAAAGAATTAAAATTCACAGCTCTTACAAAGCAACCACCACTTATCTTTGTTCCTTACATTCCTTTTTTTCCTTGCTGGTATTGTGGTGGTGGTGGTATGTGTGTGTCTTTACTCCTTATCATACTTTTTCCACATCCAAATTATTAAAATACTTCTAAAAAGTTAGGAGCAAACTTCACTAAACTGTCTAATGTTTTTCTTTTCTTTTTTTTTTTTTAATTCAATTCTACCAGCCTAATCTACTAGACAAAATATTGTTTAAATTTTAAATTACTGTAGAAAATGCAGTGGTGAACAAATACCAGTTATTTTGTTAGTATTTTTTTGGCATCTATTTCAAATTCAGGTAATGAGAATGGACCTCATTCTGATCTCAGATCCTGCAAAACCTGAAAATCTGAGTTGTACATCCATCGTAAAACTGAATAACCCAGTTCAAATCAACTTGTGCATTTAAAACTACAAGCTATGACTTGTAGTGCATGTGGCAGAATAAGACTTAAAAGACAAAGCAAAATAAAATGTATACAAGTATTTTCCAGGGTTTTACATAGCTTTACTAAAAATCTAAAAAATGGTTTATGGAACAAATGGCAAGCAATACACATGCCCACAGAGAAACAGTTGTCATACAGCAGTATCTCTGGCACAATTAAAGTAAAGGAACAGGGTGTATGCTCAATGTTGTTATGCCCAGTATATCATTGGTGGAAAAGTAATGGAAAATGAAATTATTTGTTAGAATGCAATTTAGGGAATCTGATAGGTTGTCCATTTTATTCAATTTATAATTAAGATAGTGTTTAAATTTGAAATGAATTCTATATATGCATGTTCAATAGGCTATAGCACAACAATAAGAATGGAATCACATCTCATTTTATCATAAATTGTGTAATAAGCGATAAGGTAAAAACTAGGGCTAAAATCCTCCCAGCAAAAATGAAAGAGAGCGACCTCAATTGCCCTAATTCATTCTGCTTTTTTTTTTTTTTTAAACTCTTCATTTTCCCTCTGTTCACATTATTAGCTTACACATGAGTGCATTATTAGAAAATAACAAAGCCAAACAGGGAAACTTGGAAGTAGCAGGAGATAGGATCCCCTCTACAGCTGAAAGGTATTCTCATTTCATTTGTTAGGAGTTGCAAAAATAGTTTTATTGCCAGGGAAGGACAATGACCTCTCTCTTTCAACAAGCTTGGTGGTTGGTCTTTTGATGGAAAAAACTAGGGGATACAACATCTGGTAATTTGTGTTACTGAGCTTAGCTGAGGTCTTAACGATGTAAGCAGATTATTCCTGAAGAAGAACAAAAAAAATTCCGGAAGACTCAATGAACTATTTAAAGTTATTAGCTGGTGCATTCTGGCACTTCAACACTCTTTTCGGATTCCTTTTCCTTTTAGACATTTGCCTTCTGATCAGATTGTTCTAAAAAAGAGCTCCACCACCTTCCAACCTCACCACGCTTTTCTGGTGGTCCACGCATGTTCTATCATGCATGCTAAGTCCCCCAACCCTATTTTTTTCCTCCATTAGAGGGAAGACGATTATTTTTCTGATTAAGTTTTCCCCTACAGAACATTAAGCGCTCGTACTACGCTTCCTGAGTTGCTGTGTAGGTCAGCAAGGCTGGACAAAACAGATAGCAGCAGTCGAGCTCAGATTAAGGAAAAAAAAAAAAAAGAAAAATTGATGGGTGGAGAATGAAGAAAAAGATAAACTATGTGTACCCTTGACCAGGAATGTCATGCTGAAAACATTGAGGGGAAATAAAAAAAAAAAGAGAAAACATCCTCCATTCCCTCCTTGACACCCTTCCCCTGCCTTAAATATCTCTGTATGATTTTAGTGCTTATTCCTCCACTTCCTATAGTTCCTCCAAACATTTTAAGTGCCAACAGTGTAGTGATTTAAAACAACTGCTGAGTTTCACTATTCCTTTGATAGGCAACAGACCCATATTTCTTAATATACACAAAATACACAGTTAGTTTAAATTTCAGACCTGTAATTCACTACCTGAAAAATTAAAAATCATATTGTTGAATGGAACAAACCAAGCTTTTAAGAGAACAAAATAGCTATTATATGCAAAAATGGAGCAAAATCCCATATCAAATTTAAGCTGAAGTCTAATAAAAGCCACAATTCTTCCTCACAGAGACTTTCTTTCATGCTCCTTTTTATCAAATTTTAGTGGGTAAACTGAATTTTAAATATGAAACTAGAGAATTTCAGTAAATGAGCAAACATTTCAACCAAAACTCAGGAAGTTTTCTATGTGAAACAGTCTCTATGATGTAGATTTGAAGTGGAAAAGGCAATGTAGTCCTGTAAAAGCCCTCTCCTCATCAGCCTTTTTGAGTAGGTAGTCACTATGTCTTTCAAATATGTATTTCAACAGACTCATAGGAACTTTGAGTAATGTTTTGACAAACCATTATTGGAATACAGTCTACTACTGTGACTTGGAGCAGGGCACTTGCAGTTGTTTTTATCAGCTACCAAGAGTTATCTAACAGCTAAACACTTGATTTACATTCATCTAGGAATTGTGACTATACAGTGAAGAAGCACAATATGCTGGGACTACGAGCCTTAAACATAGCTTTAAGTACTTTTCAAGCTGCAAGTTTTCAAGACTATCCCCTTTATTTAAAAGGGGTTGTTCTCATTGGCACCAGTCATTTCCGTAGAACTTGAATTTGTTCACTTTTAATATTAAACTCAGTACTCATTTCCTAATGGAACAAATACAGGATTTGCATCATTTTAGAGTGTTACTAAATCTCTAGAAGAGTTGTTTTGTTAAATTATAGTTTTTGAAACCTTGTTCATGATTAAGCATTGTCTGATGTTAGAGAGGATTCTAGAGCAAAAATTGCCTCTGGGAACTTTGAAGACTTTCTCCCACACAAAAACTAGAGGATTTTTTTTTTTTAACAGATTATGTATATTGAAATTAAAACACAGTTTCAGAACTTGACTTACAACACAGGTTATGGTCATAGTATAGCTTGGTATCCACTGCAGTAAAACAACCACTATAAACCTAGTATTTTAAATCTGTTTTTCTTATATAGTTTTAACTTCAAAAATTTGAAGTTAAACATCTCCAACCAAGCTCTTTACAGCAGGTAATTTGCATTTTCACTGGAGAGTACTGTAAAATTCCATTTAACTCTGGAATACAGAAATATGTCCTATTTCTTTCCTATTTGTATACTTAAGTGAATGATTTGATTCCAGAAAAAACAGAAATGTTTACCCATAACGTTTGATAGCTTTGCTTGCAAGGCAATTACACCAAAACACATATTTTTAATCGGAACAGTGATTTTTGAATTGATACCCTAACTTCATTGTATACCGTAAGCCAGCTATCTTGGTCCAGACCCCTCGGCAGTACAGCCTATAATGCTGACCCCTAATATCATGATACACTAATATAAAATACGTAATTTTCTAACCTTGGCCCACATCTGAAGGCTTATCTCAAAAGTTGTGTGTTCTTGCCAGTGTATCAGATGCATATTTATGTCAGTGAATTAGTATTTTCTGTTTATATTATTGGTGCTTAGGTCTTTGAACATCAGACAATTTGTTCTTGTTTCAGGTGTCCCAGGTAAGTGGAAACACAGAAGTTTTGCAGGACAGAAATCTTGTTTTTCTGTGTGTGTAGCTTTACAGCTTTGGGCTTTTTGGCCACTTGGATAAGATCAGTTTGCACATGGGAAGTAAAAAGAGGGAACTGCTGGAATTTTAATGTGTTTTTTTTGTTTGTTTGTTTTGTTTTTTACTGAAAATATTTGGTGCCCATTTTCTTTCTTAACAGAGAAATAACAAAATCAAAGTAGGCAATGCACTATACATTATATACAGCATGTGCTTCATTTCAAGAGCCAACTCATCAAGTAGAAGAGAATTTAAGTCACAAAGACAGACATAGCACGCTGTCATCACTGCTTGCATTGCCTCTGAGTAAAGTGAATCCTGTTTTTCTCTAAAACCTACTTTTTTGAGTGCTTTTTTCCCATTGTTTACTTTTTAGAAGCAGAGAATCCAAAAGTGCTTAATATTTCAATATTTGAGAAAAAGTCACTGCTCATGAAGATTCAGAGCAAGAAGTTGCCACAAATGGTGCATCTGTACACACGTTTTTCTCTTCCCACACAGAGTGAAGGTTTCAGACCTTTATAATCACACAGCACCATATTAAACAAAATCAGCATACTACCAGGTCCTAATTGTCAGCCTAAAGAGGAACGTATCCTTACACAGAAAACTACAAGAAATAAGAACAACCCAGGAAGATCTCAAAGGAAACATATAAAAGCTGTGGGCTGGGAATCAGGAATACAGAGAAAAAGCTCTTAGGCTTAGTGGGACAACATGGAGCACCCTTAGAGGAAAGGTAGCCCTCAGGTAGTCACTTATTCCCTTCATCTTCTGGTCTCATTTTATGTTAAATCAAAAATTCTTGGAGACTGGTTTGGCATCACAGACTACAACCAGTCTATCAAGAAGTGCCTCTGTGCAGATATTGAACTACCTAGAGGATTCTCTTTGGTTAGAAGTTTGTGTAATGCTCTTTCAAGGCAGCTTTCTTTCACACCATGGCACAAAAAATGATGAAGCTAGTGGATGTGATCAGACTCAAAGTATTAAAGCCAAATTTGGCATTGATTTACACTCTGGACAATGCTCTGAAAAAGCAAAAAGGATTTCAATAGGTTTTAGAGTATACATGTAGACCATTTTATTCCTTGTAAATAAACTGGTAGAAGTACTGAATGGTAGATTAGACTTTGTGATTACAAAACTGTCATGCAGAGTGAGAATTTAAGAGCTAAATTCTCAAGGGGTGGCCAAATAGCAATGTCTTCAAAGTGTACATATGATCATTACTGCTTCAAAAGTGGGTGCTTGTACTCACTCTGCACTTACAATTGCAGTATTTACACTTTTTTCTAGGTAAACTTAAGCTCCTCAGAATTGCCATTTACATCCAAAGCAGCCAGCTTTAGTAGTTGGTGCGTGCTTCAAGACAAGGCAAAGTTTCACCTTCAGAATAAACCATTTGACTTGGGTCTGATACACGTGTATGCTGCAAACACAAACAAGAAGTAGAAATCAAATGGTCTGCTCCTTGGGACAAGGTCAGCTACTTCTTGTGTTACTGAGTATCCACTAGAGTGGGACAGAAAATAGCTGTGTTACATAACTCTAAAATGCTAGCAAAGACCTCTAAGAGAAGCTGAGTATAGATCCAAGAAGAAACAGATGTCAGGGCATTTCATGGTATTGTATATACAGAAGCATCTTCCTACTCATGTACTTCCATTTATTTCAAAAGGACCACAATCAGAGCAAAATAGTACTCAAAGTCACAAAATCTAACTACAAAAAAAACAGACATTTGGTACTACACAAAAGACTTACATTGTGAGGTTTAGAATAAGGAAAACAGACAGAGGTATATCAGAAGGGGGAAAAAGGACTTTTAACAGGCTACTTGAAGATGTGTTTCAAAGCAAACAACCTTGATAAATGCCACAAACACTCCTGCCATGATAGATCCCACACAAGAATGTAGTCCATGTAAGGGATCAATGTGTATTTACCCCTGTGAAGCTAAAGCAATGTTATCAAAACTACACTTACGGCACCTAATTGGTACAGTAGTGATGGCTTTGTAGATGGATGGGTAGAAAGCAACTTACTTATGGTGACATTCAAAACACAAGCCTGTGAAATACTTTGGAAACAGACCAAGACTATGAAAGATCCCAAATTTACTGCTGCGATATCATCATCAGGTCTTCATCATGAAACATCTATCTAAAATTGGATAGAATTTCCACCTACCCCTCCGCCCTGATATGTTAAAAATCATGAGATGAAGTGAGTTATGTCCCATTAATCTTTCTCATAGAAGAATCAGACAGATGGGCTGGATGAAGCGGAGGTGAATGAAGAGAAGCACCTGCTATTTTCAGTGAGTTGAGGGAAATTGGTAAGAAAAAAAAATCACAAGTGGGCGGAGAGGGAACAGTATTGCTCTATTACTGGATACCTTCTGAAAAAATGACTGATAGGCCTTATGCATCTATGATAATGTGTGCTCATATCTCCTGGTGGGGAAAAACAAACAAACAAACATCTCAAAAAACAAGGATGGCATTACAGGTCATGAGTCAAAGAGGCTGATGAGCTGTCAGGAAAAATTACATAGCAGTGTGAAATATATAGGAAAATGTCTAATTGCTGTAAAGAGTACGATGAAAAGGAGTGATGAATGTGTGTTCTTGCAGCAAAGGAAGATAATTCTGTCTGAGAAGTCATCCCTGCTCAGAAAATCACATTATGCGTCCTCTGATTTCCACCTTGAGGAAAAGGCAGGGGGCGGAGGTTTGTAAGAGGGATCCTGGAGAAGTTTCTCAATGATTTCTTTACTAAACTCAGTATTTCCTTGCAAATCCAACAGGAAACCAAACATAGATTGTTAAAAATTGCATCTTCTTACACACTTTCTTCTGTCATACCATTGAATGTGGACCTTTGAAAGCTTGTGCCAAATGCTGGACAGCAGAATTTCCTGGAGTCCTACACTGACCCAGACAAAAACATCTACCAAGTTTCTAAATAAATCAACTTTGCAGATACATAATTTGTAAGAAAAAAAAAATTACTGAATAGCTAAGCACTTTCAAGTGACATTTTTGATGGTTAAGGTAAGAGTAGCACTGATTCTTACTGACACAACAGGACACAGGCATTGATACAAATAAAGATGTAGTGTGCATTTCAGCAGGTGCTGTTCATCAAACTACGGGTATTAACACCTCTACCTCCATTCAGGATATCTCATGGCCTTGGTTTTAGTAAAAGGTTCCTACTCGTGAAGTTTGCTAAGTTAGTTACTTTACTTACTGCCTTTGGAGCACAGTACTCAGTGAGGGGAATTATTTCCATTCACTTCTGGTGTGTAAGAACTAGCCTGTCTTTAAGCATGTGGTAACATAGCTAACAGAAGCACCCATTAGAACACTGCACTTGAACATAAGCTATGTAAATCCAATCAAAAAGCAAGACTGCTCAGACTTTTTAAAAGTATATTTGACTTGGGGAGGAACAATTAGTCTGAATTCTAAAATGGCTTAGGACACATTTTAGGCCTTCACAATTCTGAGATTTCTGTCTTACCATATTTCATTAATGTGACCCTAAACTGAGTACAAATTTACAAATATGTTTAGAAATGGGTTTTTACTGTATTAAGAATTTACTTGTCTTTAAAAGTACTCTATTTAGTCAACTTCACATTGCATCTGTTTATGTAATGTTTTTCTTTAAAATCCACTAAAAGGTGTTAATTAAAACTGGGTGATTAGTTCATAATGAACAGTTTAAGCAATTAATGCTACCCCTTTTTTGACCCATGAATTGTCTTTATGCAAAGAGCAATTTTCTTGAACTTGTTATTCAAAAAGTGAAATGATTTCTTCTGATCTGCAACTCCTTAGTAATCAGTCAGCTATATTTAATAGTCTGAGTGTGAGTTGCATTGTATCTTCATGATTTGACACTATGTCATATGACGCTGTTCCTATTCCATCATAGGTCAGAGAGATGCTTTTAGAATCAGGTTTTATACTATGCACACAATATTTTTGTATAAACCAACTTAGTCTTTTTTTGCAAATATTCTCAAGCATTAGCTTGAATTTCGTTCACAATTAAGTAAACTGGTTCAGTGGAACATCTCCCTGGTAGGAAAATAATTGAGAGAGTCCAGCATCATGAACTCTTGAAAACGAGAGGGAGGTTTTCTGCTGAGATCCATGAAGGTCACACTGGATCATAAAAACAATGAATTAAAATACTCAAATAAAAATGGGGAGTGTTTGTAGCACATGCCTTACTGTATAAAGTTACACATACACACTTTAAGCTAAGTTCACAGGCTAACCAACCCAGTTGCTTAGTCACAAGGAACGCATATATAGTTTCAAAATGATTCTTCACAACTGCGATTCAGTCTGGCTAAGACTTTGTTATTTCACTTCTCTTCCACATGATCTCCCTTTTTCCTTTACCTGACTACTTGCATGCTTATTCTTTAATATCTAAGGAACGCAGCTTCAACCTTGAAAATATCACATCACCTTTTTTTTTTTTTTTTACTATTATTATTATTACTTCACCTAGTGCAAAAAAATGCCTAAGCAGAACAATAGTGGCAATGATACAGTCTGAGGTCCACATGTACAGATGAGGTCTGTGTGAAGATATTTTCCCCAGCCACGTTCAAAATTTGCTTATATGTTTGTACACAGTCACACGTGAAAGAACATAAGGAAAGCAGCATCTTTCATTTAACAAAACAATATCAACACAAGATAGAGGTTTTGGCATACCGTTGACTGTGGCCAGTAACTGCCTGTTAACAGCAAGCAAACCAATGAACTGGGGATTTTTAAGACTGCATTGGCCCTGCAAGGAGGACTCTTTCATTTCCCATACTTTGTCACTGGCCATAGAGCTGGCTGACATAATGGACTTTCACAACAAGCTCAGAAGCAATTGGCAATTAAGTGGTTTGAAGGGGTGCTTCTGGGCTGCCGTGAAAGGCTTCAGGTGTGAAACGCTTGTTTTCAAGAGCACTAAGCAAAATGTATAGTTGCTTTCAGGGGCCCCCTTGTCCTTCTGAGGGAAGGGGGAGAGATGGGGGAAGCAAGGACACTCAAGAGCAATTTGCTATTCAGTGCCTGAATGCTGTGTGCTTTTTCTCTCCCCCCTCCCCATCCTTGTGTGGCTGGTAAGGAGGGCAGATTGCGATGGCACAAACAGCTTTCGGCACAATGGCAGATCAAGAGAGAGGCAGGGAAAATGAGGCAGGGAGAGAATGGGAGCCTGAATGAAGTAAGGATGGTTTGATTGTTAATTGTGGGTAAATGTGTTGCAAGAGTGAAAAGGGTTCATGGACTACTTTAAAACTATACCCAAGCAATAAGTACAGAGTGTGGGGAAATAAGGAGATGTTCCTGACCCTTTTAAGAGCTATAGTAGTGCATCTGGCCCACTTGAAAAGTAAATTGAGAACTGTTAAAAAGATAGGCAAATACATTTGTGTGCATTATATACTTCCATTTCTAAAGGAACCCTGACCAGGGAATGCACTGGGATGGCATACACACAATATTCCTTTCCCCAAGGATTACTTCACCCGTAGGACAAAAACAAAACAACTAAAACATGAACGCGCCCTAATAGACAAATATTTAAAATACAGATTTTTAAAGGTGAGTAAAAGTATGTTTCTATTCTAGGACAAAATATATCTGTTCGAAGGCTAGCACAAGGGTAAAGAAAACTTCAAACAGAACTAAGGGAACAATATCC
The DNA here is from genome assembly GCF_040182565.1 of Anser cygnoides. Lineage (NCBI taxonomy): Eukaryota > Metazoa > Chordata > Aves > Anseriformes > Anatidae > Anser > Anser cygnoides. The sequence continues at coordinate 5,024,890 of NC_089883.1, forward strand.
TTCATGAAGACTGTTTCATGTCACTTTTCCTTGTATGACCTTTACTTCTAACATATTGATTTTTTCCTAACCCAGCCTTGCTTTGCAGAAAAAAGGGGTATTGAGTCTTTGAGCTGCTTACATATCACTATTGTACGTGCATTCTTAAAGGTGAAGGATCCCCTTTCAGAAGATGACTATCTGACTGACAGTATGATTAGGATTGTCTGAGGACATTTCATTTCAAACATAGTGAGCCACGCACATCAGTTGGGAGCAAGGGGAGGGACATGAAATAGCACAGGTGTGCAAATATTTCATCAACATAGCACCAAGAGATGGGCTCGGTTATGGCCTTTTGTGTTTTGGCAAGGAAGGCAAGACTGTGGGGGAAACCAGATGCACACCTTGGACCCCCCACAAGAAGCCACTTTCTGCCTCTCGATCTGCAGACCTCCCTAGGTGGCCGCTCAACGGTGCCTCCCCACTGCTTAAAGTGGAAAAAAGTGGCTCTGGATTAAAAACAATTCTACCAAAACAGTTCTTACTCTATGAAGTAGAGGTACATCTATATTCTCCCCTCTAAAATGACTACCTTCTCACTTGTATTTCTGAAAATCAGAAGCAACACCAATTCATTCACTGAGTGAGCCTCAGTGAAGCCAGCACAAAGAGAAGGAAGATCACACCTCTTGCCATTCTTTCCTTCACTCATCATGAGAGAAATGTCATTCTTGCCTGCAAGAAAACACATCAAATTCTAACCAAAAAACAGAGAAACCTCCATTTATGCATGCATGCCTATGTTGAAAATGTACGTGCAGAAACCCTCTAAAGTTTAGGAATGGTGCCATTAAGACGTCAATGCAAATCTTTCCGTTGGTTTCAGCAGAAGTCTCCCTGCGTTTTGTCACTCTCAAGACCAAGCAATAGTGCTCGATAAGTGTGCACACAAGGGGCTGTGCTTAGCAACCTACATATGCAAGTGCAAGCCAAACCACAGCGCCCTTGGAACCAATTTTTTTCAGATGCAAATAAACTCGCACTGGACTGGTTTCTACCAGCTGTGGGGTTCAGCGCACTCAACCCCCCACCCAGAAGTGAGAATGGCACAGAAAACTGTAAACCAACTGGTGCTCAGCTGCAAGTGTGTTGTGGTTGCACAGACTGTTGCATAAACAAAAGAATTTATTCACAGCATGATGGACATGAATTTATGCATGTAACCTCTGGCTCATGGAGATGAATCTAGATCTCCTGGCTGTTGTTTTGTGCATCACCATTCAAACTTTGTAAACCCGAAATGCATACAGGTAACATGGAGAGCTAATCAGAAAAAATAAAAATAAACGCATAAAGAGATAAAACTCAAAGAAGACAAAATGTTTCATTTAAAATCTGTGTTTGGGAAAAAATAGTAAGGGAGAAATCAAAGAAAACTTTTTAAATTCAAAGTATGATGAAAAGCAGAAAAAGGCAAGTGTTTCAGCACTTCCCATCATGGAAGCGGCTGAACTGAGATGTTTAAACAAACTTTTAGTTCTCATAAAAGTATGGAATTTTATTTTGTCACAGGGAGCTTCCTCCATGGAAAAGAGAGAAGCTCATTTACAGAAAAAACTCAAAATGCATTTTTTTTTAAAAGTGTTTATAGAAAGAAAAGCCAAAATGATATCTGTACAGCACCTAAAGACCACTCATATGCAAATGATTCAGTGTTAATTAGGATGAAAGGGAGGGGATTTACTCCTGTACTACCAAGGTGTGCCATACATACGCCCTGCTTGCTTACAACATAACCAGAAGAAAATAACAGGACACATGAATCTTACAGTTATTGCTTTGTACAACACTAAGTACATTCTAAATCACACAGAAAAACATGTGCTGCCTGCAGCTATTTTAATGTAAGGGCCAGATATATTGAAGCTGCACTGAGTTTCCCCTATCAGATTAAACTCTGAGAAACTCCATCAGAGTTGTCAGACTTTCTACTGCTCTTAATCTTCCCATCGCAATATGGGCATGCTGTAGTGTCTCTCATCTAAAAGCGAAAACATACACACTTTAGCCCACTCCTGTCTCTCCAATCACCGCTTTCTCTCATTTTCATTGTACAAGCTGTTTATAGCTGCTGTCAGTTGTTCTCCTTCCATTTTGTCCTAAACTGTTCCTAATCTAATTTCTGCCCGTTACTGTCAATTGACACAGTTCTCACCAGAGCCTCTGGTGACCTCTTCGTAGTCAAAGCTCCAACAATACCTTTCTCGTTATGCCAAAGTCCTTTTGACACGATTTCCCATGATGTCCTTCTTTAAAGTTTGCCGTTGTTTGACTGTCATGATATTGAGCTACCATGCTCTCCTCTCACCTTCTAGAAGATCTCAACACCACTCAACTTTCTGTTGAGTCGTCTCAGTTAGACCCATTTTTCTCCCTCCGACCCTCACCTCTGGGCCATCTCAGCTGAGAAATTCAACTGCCATCTGTACACTGATGATATGCAATTCTACACTTCCTCCAGATGTGCCTCCCATCCAAGTCAACTCTGTGCTCAGCACCTCACAAATCTGTGAGCCAGATCAAGTTCAGTGGAACAAACAGAGCACCAAGTGTCCTCCTCTGCTCCCCCAACACTACCTCTTTCAGTCACCATGAGGAGGACTGCTATCTTGTCTATTCCTCAGACGTATAACCCAGCCTCTACCTTTGAAGACAACCTTGTCCTAAGTGCTTCTTAAAAACACAGCCTTGTCTATTCTGGCTAAAAGCATCATCACCTTGCATCATCATTAAGGAAACACCTTTCTCTCCAGCTTTGACAAATGCAACCATTCATTTTCAGAATATTTCCATAAAGATCCCTTTTCCTGGCCCATTGCTTTGGCCATATCACCTCTCTCTTTACATCCCTCTGCTGCCCTCCCCTGTCAAACTGCATTAAACATAAGCTACTTGTCTTCGCTTCAAGGCCCTTCAGAGATTACACCCATGCTACCGATCAACTCTTTGTCAGGATGATGAACCTCATCTCTAAGGAGCCAGTAACACCGGCTTCCACTGCACACCTGTTACATTTTTCAGACAAGCACCTTTCCACTGTCACACATCTACAGAGACAACTCATTATATGTCTTCAAATATTTTTAAAGGTCTGAAAAGACCTGAGAACTGTCCAGCTGCTGCTAGGGTAAGACCATTGCCAAAAATGCTAACTGGTATGAAGCTATTCATTCTGAAGTCTTTTTGTGTGTGCAGGTATCACCTCCCCAGCTAAACGTTAAGTTGTAAGCTCTTTGGGGTATGGATTGTCTTTTTGATTTGTGTTTGCACGGTGTGTAGCACAACAGAGTCTTGACCCTTACCATATTCTATAGAAAGAAAAAAAAAAGTGGCGAATGGGATGTTGGAGAAAGGGTTAGTCAGTTTACATCAATTAGTTGCTAACCAGATACTTTTCTGGAACAAATTACAAGCTAATTAGACTATTTTAATGATGTCATGTTTCCATTTTGCACTTTACTTGTTAAGACTGTTGTAGTGCCTGCTGAGAAAACCATGTAGGTGGAGTTTCTGTGAAATTGGTCCTTTCTCCCCCTCCAATTTTGAAATTGTCATGATCATTTTCTTTATTAGTTATGTCAGGGTTTTTTGAGTATGTATATCAAAGAATTTTAAAATTTAGATGATTATAAAAAGGGAAAATAATAATATTCAAAATTATTTTTCTACTAGTTCAAGTCAAGAACAACTACTATTTGCCCCCACCAACTTTTACAGTTATTAATCAAAAAAAAAAAAAATCAACAGAATTCAACCCACTTTAGGCCAAACAAGTTACTTTTTAAGAATGGTAAACTTTTTAATATACATTGTTTTCTCACTGATGCTATCTAATGCAGTAATTACATGCAATCACTAATAACAATACAGCCAATAATTAGCAATGAATTGAATAATTATGAACAGTAGTTAGCACTGAAAAATACTCTCCATACTGAAACTTCTTTGTAAGCTGAGAGTCATTTCAAAACATGTTGCTATTTAAGAAGAAAATTATCTGTACCATTATATCCACAAGCTGTCATTTCTATTTGGAAGAGAAGGTACGCAGACGTGATTTGTGTAAGGCTGTATTTGGTGCAAAGCACAACACAGAATTTGAATGTGCAATGGCATCCATACAGATAAAAAGCCATATTTAAGGTTGTCTATTACTACTTACCACATCTACTATCTTTTGAAACAATTTTTTGAGAAAATGAGTAGCTGTTTCTATAAATCTACAGTGAGCTATCACCATCAGGAGCTCTAGGAATAGCTTCTCCTTGGCTAAGGCAGCCACAGTGGGCCAGACAACCAAATGCTAAATACTTTGCCCTATGTTAAAAGGCTTTTAACAAAGCTAGTAAACATGCATCCCTTCAGGACATTTTTATGTTCAGGGTGTTCGCTGAAATTTCACCTGAAAACTTGTTTTGTCCTCGCTGAAACTTACACTTTCATATAAGTTCCTTGCAGAGAACTCATCTGCCAAAGCTAAGGCTTTGCTATCACCCTCCAGAAGTACGAGACAGCCACATGCTCCTAACTTTTCACGCATTAATTTGAAAATCAGTGGAAGTATTGAAAACATGATGCTACTAAAAAATCCGCTGCACAAATTCCAAATGAGTTACTAATGCCATTTTTTCTTCATCATTGAAAGAAAATAAAGATGAGAGAGATTTCTTGCTTGTATGGTTTTCCTTCTCAGAGCTTTTTTTTTTTTTTTTGCCCTCCAACTGAAAATAGGGCTATTTTGTTACAGCTTTGTTTTCTTCCATAGCACAGCCCTAAATTTTCACTGAGGGTTCAGGTGCACAAGCCCCACCCCAAAGGACAGGTGCACCAGCATGTTTCAGTACGTCTCACCTGTGGCAACTTTCCACACAGTCTTCAAGGTCCAGGCAAATACAAATATATTCCAGCTGGCTTGATTTGAAGAAGCATGGCCTAAACTGCTTTAAATATTTAGCATTCACCCCAGACTACCAGTATGCCACATGCTCAGTTACTACAGATCAGCTGATGATGGTAACTTTTTCTACAATTAACCTCCAAATAACTTACTCCTTCCTTCTAAAAATTATCTCATTAAGTAAAATTATCCTATTGTTCCACCGCTATCTTCTATAAACCCACCTAAGTACCAGTTTAAAACCTACTACTGAGCAGTTATTTCTGTTCTTACCATCTGTTGCATATAAGCCCTGTTAGACTTGTGCAAAGAATTTACGTACAGCCTGTCCAAAAGTGAAAAGGGCAAAACAAAACAAAAAAAAGCCGTAATCCTATACCGCCCCAGAGATCTTACAACTGGCTCATTCTGGCTTCATTCAACTGGAACTATCAGCAATTTTTCAGGAAAATCTCATTTCAGGACATTCCCCAAAGGTTCATTGACATACTCTTTTCTGGTAGGAACAAGTGGTGGAAAAAAAAATGTACTTTTTTTGTCCAAGGATCCCTGTGACTATTTAGCCTTCTTGATTTTATTTTGACTCTTACTGAAACTCAAATATTTATGCTAATTTTTTGGAGCCAAACTTATAAAGTTAGAAAATACCACATGTATGACAGCCAGTATTATCACCACACTAAACTTAAACACTTGAACGTTTAAGTGATGAGCTGATACAGAGCACAATGTAAGCATTCAGCGTATAAAATACAATCTTACCTTAGCCAAAATTTCGACAGTATCATGTCAATAAATTAGCGAATATATAAAGAGAAATTCCTTGCTGTGAAATAACCATGTCTAGATAGAAATGGCAGACAGAAAGAAAGGCAAAGAGATGTGACATGACTTCTCTCAAGGCAGAGAATAGGAAGAAAGCAAAGCATGAACAGAACTGAAACTTCTACTTCAGATTTTTTTTCCCCTCTCATTAGAACACGCTGTCTCTCCATAAATAGTATTTAACACATCCTCAAATGGATTAGGCTAAATTCATGATTTAAAGTATTTTCAGAGAGTGGTTACAGTGCTTGGCTGGTCATATTTCACACATGAAAGTCTCATCTGTACTTCAACAAATTCATTAATAAATTATCCAAAGATTTGTAAGAGTAAATTTAAACATATTTGTTTACAAATACATTTCCTATGCTAACCATTATAAATAACAAAAAACATGTTCAAGTTTATTAAGTGGCCTCTATTTCAAAAATTAGTAAAAAGCTCTCCTTTGCTCAAGAACTGAATAGCAGCCCAGGCAGATAGTACTGCTGAAATATTTTCTCTTAATGAAAAGGTTCAGACAACAGTGAGAAACTCTTCTGTACCTCAATGCCAGCAATGTGGTGCTATAACAGAATACAGTTACTGCCAAGAGGTGTTAGCAGACTGAAGAATTGGGGACTCAAAACGGAAAGTAAAACCAGGATAAAATCCCGATGCTTCAGCTTGGTCCTTAAGCAACACCCCATTTTCTCAAAGTAGAAGTTGCATGAAGTTGTACAGTACTGCCATGGAAAAAGAGGAACTGATGGCACTGGGATTGACATCTGAATTGCCAGTTCAGACCCTGAAAATGATCTGATTTCAGCTCATTAGCAGTTGATTTTTGTGGGTGATGCAAGGAAGATGCCTACTAGTTTCACCAGTACAATGCCACAGCACTCATAACTGCGATACAGCTTCAAAAGGGCTACAAAGCTGCCGCTTCGCAGCAGCAGCCCATTCTTAATTAACATTTTTGGAATCACTGCAATTCAGCTGTATGGCCATTCCATCTCAATTGATAGCTGACTGGAAGTGGTTTTCACAGCTGGGCTGCCGATCCAATGCCCAGGGAGGCCACAATATCCCTAATTTTGCAGCGCTGTTTACAGCCGTAATTAATATTTCTGGAACTACTGCAAGGCAGCTCGGTGACCGTGCTGTCTCGCTTGATAGCCAGCTGGATCCTGTGTGAGAACTGAGCTCTAACCTAGTGCATGCACCAGCACAGAGATTTAATGCTGCCATAAGTCACTGTTTTGACATCTCTGCAGGTCACTTCCAGCATATCACTGTTACTTTAGAGTTAATGGCAGCCTGTAAAATTAGATATTTTTATTCACGAAACAAAGAATTATTGAAGAATCTCATCAGTGCCTGTTTCTCTGCAAGGCAGTGACAGGTCCCCAACCACTGCTGTCTGGGGATTGCAATGCTCCCACTGACTTCAGTGGGACCAGGACTAGTTTTTCTGCAGCAGACCCTTTGCACAGCAGATCTGCTTTTACAAGAGGTTCTATAAGATCCTGTAACGTACAGCTAGAAGAGTAACAGCCTACTGTGAAAACACATGAAATATACATTATCAGATTAATTAGAAAAGGGAGACTTGGTCTCAACACAGAATGAATACATACCTTTCATTTGATATAATTAAGCCCATATTAAAAATAATCAATGCCTGGCAATCTTCACTGGAATTCAAAATGATAACATTCATTATAAGATTTTGGACTTCAGGATTGTCCTACTGTATCATCTTACTGAGTATAGGAGATAAATAACATAGTGGAATTTTGAACTAGATGTGTACTTTCAAATTCCTGCCAAAGAATTCATATTTCTAAAGAACCCCATCACTTTTATTGGACAAACTTTTAAAAAAGAAAAAAAAACTTTTGTTTTTGGTAATATAGCATGAAACATATTGCTGATAAAACTAGACATGCTAGAAATAGAAAGTTTGTGTAGGTGCTAATGTCTGTCATATTTCAAAGCCACACATTAATGCATTGTACCGAAAGCAAGTTGGGCAAAGCTGTTCAATTACTTCCCCCCTAGATTTCTAAAGTTCAGAGATCATATAAAGCAAAAGAGTTAAGTGAAACCTCATGAAAGGCAGTAAAATAGAAGTCAGCTGTGACCCAAGTTGCAGATTTCTCATTTGGTGCTTTTGTTTGTTCAGAGTTTATTTGTTTCCCCTCTGCACAATTTACCAAGTATGTATTTGATGATATGGATTATCCACATGCTTAATGCTTTTCAAGGCAAATTGCATAAAAGAGGAATTTGTTCTATGCATGTTCCACTTTGTAACAAATATTCCTGTGCTCACTCTGTATCTCTTTATATTAAACTTGTTTCCTTGGAATGAGAAAGTCCTTGTAAGTGGGGTGGGGGATTGATTGTTTGTTTGTTTTACTTTTAACCACCAACCAAAACCAAGGGCATTAGAAGTGCCCATTGAGGGGAATTAGAGAAGATCATGAAGTCAGGCCACTAAACAAAACAAAAGTGTTGGTATGGGGGGGAGGTAGGAGATTAATCTTATTAGGATCGTATATCATGAGGTTGTCAGGTGTGAAAGCAAACGAATGGCCTCTGTTTATCTGAGCTAAACCGTGTGGTTCACCAGAAGACTCACTCCAAACAGGTTTTTTTTTTGTTTGTTTGTTTTTGTTTCTTTTTCCTTTTACCCTTAATAAATTGGTTAAGTCAGTGTAGAATGTTGATAATGAAGTATGTGCAAGGGAGGTCTGGGCTCTTACCTTCCAGCGTTTAGATGCAACCAAGCTTTTTTTTTTTTCTTTTTTATCACAGCTGATTCAGAAAGCCCTTTGGAAAGATGAAGTAGGTAGAAATCAAAATAAATGGATTCTATTAAAACCAGCAATGCATCAACTGCTTGATAAAGTGATTAATAAACAGCTTAGGATGGTGATTGATTAAACTCTTTAATCAAAGTGCTAAACTGACTTAATATGGATAGTTTCAACATGTTCAAAGTATACATTTTCTCAGCTGAGGGTTCAGAGTTGTTTATGTAACTTTTCTGAAGTGTATCCCTTAGGTCTAACCTGCAGATACCTAGGACTGTGGAATGTGTAAGTATTGTAGAGTACAATATATATCACATTAGTCACTGAAAGTTTGCAAACAAATTATTCTGTTTTCACTGGACGATATTTATCCCCCAGAATTTTAAGGGCAGTATTGGTTTATATCGTAACACGAATCTGAAAGAGCACAGTACAAAATAAAAATCAGCTTTTTTAACCCATTCCTTTGGGACCCTGTTATGATCAATGTTATAGCATGAAATCTAAACATAACAGTGACAGAAGAGGATTACTTTTGGATGAGAATTTACATATTTACTGCAAAAGAGCATCTTTCATTTGCCTCAATATCTGATGTCATTTTTGACACAGTCAGTCATCAGCTGGGTTCATTAGCTTAATTCATTATACATAGCAAGGATACATAGCAGGATCTGCAGTTCTGGGATGGTAGGCATGCATGCACCCAGTAGCACAAATTCTGAAACTTTTAATCATCTGGACACAGTAGTATATTGGCTTTCATTCAGAATTATAAAATAAAGAAGTGTGATCCAAATGTATCAAAAAGCTAAAAAGAACCCTAAAACAAAATTCCAAAACCACCTGCATAAAACTAAGTCTGTCCTGCTTTTTATGCCAGCATTGCGGGGTGGGAGGCAATCCTGACGTGAGCTTTCAAGGTTCCCTAAAGGTTTTGAACATTGAGATGTAGGAAGCTTTAAAATCCCTATACATGTATTTTTAGAATAAACTTTGGAGACTTTCTTCCTTGATTTTTGTTTGTAATTAGCTGGTTGCTATTAAAAGCAAAGAATAAGCTGGCTGCTAAGTGGGCAGTCCACCTGGTAAAAACAGGTGCAAAGAGAAACACAAGGAGAAGATCACCCATTGTGCTCGCTGCAATCTGAAGACTTATGATAGCTCTGTAAGCCTGGACTGTAATCTCAATGCCTGTAGCCATGTAGAAAGTAATAAATGTTACTATAATTTTAATGCACCATAACTATTTTTAAACTCAAACTATCAATCACTATTACATAGACCCCTCTCCTTGCATGCATGCCAAAGTGTTTCAGGTAGCAATATAATTACCCTGTTATGAGCATATATAAAACAAACACCCCGTACAAGACCTTGCAATAGCAAGGTGCTTCACATTCAGAATCCCTGGAGGAGGGGAAATTCTGCAAGAGAAAACTAATAATGTGTAATGGTCTGAGTGAATCTGCACAGGGATTTTCAATAGTCTCGTCACTGTAAAATATACAGGACAAACAAATCACTTAAATAGCTTGGAAAGTGGCTGTGCAGTGTTTTATAAACAATCAATAAAGCTTTAAAATCAATACCTTGATGAACCACTGGCCATTGGAGGTTATTAAGCAGAGCGACTTTTCCATAGGAATATGCAATTGGAACAGCTGTAAGCCTATCTAGCTCTATCTCCTGCTTCCACCAGTGAAGTAAGCCAGATATTTACAGGAAAAATCACCACACCATACACACAGTACTACAGGATGGAGCAATTTCTCCCATACTGCAGTGTCACACCTCAGCCCTGACTTTGAGTCTTTCTGTGGGGTTCTGCAAGTATTTAGTACTCACTTCACCAGATTTGCTGACAGTGCTTTCATTCAGAGTGCCAAAAGATGGAACAGAAATTAAGTTATAAAGGGGCTTTTGGAACTACAGGCTTATTTCTGAAGTAGCAGTAGGCTAATGCTGACTTAATATGTAAAACCTTCATTGAATAAAAAAAAAAAAGGAACTTCAATAGCCGATAAGAGCAGTCCAGAAGAGATTTGCCCATAGATGAAACTAAATAAAAATATGGATAAGCTGGGGAAAGGACATTGCCGCTATAGAAAGCAATTCCAAAATATTAAAAGCTGGACATTAAAAAGGAGTGGAACTGCCTTGCATAAAGCTATCAGCATCATGCAAAGCATAAGAAAAAAAGAAAGCATATGGTTTGATAGGTATAATCAAAGGCCAAAAACCTCTCACATGAGCTGCATTTTTATTTTATTTTTTTTACAGTGCAAGTGCTTGATACCCTCTACACTCAAGTCTCTTAAGAACTATACTTAATTGACATAAACAATTCACAGCACCACCCATGAAATGCAGTTTTATAAAAAACACAAATTAGATAACTATATGCACAATTCTGTGAAGTATCGGAGTCATTTATGTTACTTCTTGATACTGTTTTCAAAATATGCCTATATTTCATGCAATGTTATAATGCAATTGATATCGAGTAGCTGTAATTCTGTAATATTTTTTCAATGTCTAAATTTAAAAAGGGCACCACCATTTGGAGGAATTTTCCCTTTATTTACCTAGTCTAGAAATCTGTATTTCATTCCAATTTGCATGTATTGCAAGACTGATTGCTTTTAATTCCTTGTGTTATGGCAGGTTTTGACAAGTAGGTGATATTCAACAGAGCACACTGAAGACCTACAGGGCTATGAAGAAAGGAAGATTCTTTCTTTCAATTCTTTTATTATGCTTATTCCTACCATATCTGTCCACCTCCAATTACTCAGTATGGAATTTATAGACACATGCACCCATATCCGCAAACTCTCCTTTTCACTGAAGAAGCAGAAAGGGTCAGAGATACAGCAAGCGTGAAGAGATTATGGCCATCCTCAGTCCCGGTGAGATTCCCCACAACACTTTCTGAGTGCAGACTTGGGACCAGATTTGCAAATGACAGCACTGTGAACCCAGGTTAGGTACTGAATATTATCAATTATCATAACAATACAAAAACAGTTGCTTAACTAGGAGTAATTTAATCAAACATCCTTCATTTCTGTCATTTTATGCAACTGATTGTTTTGCGATGTACAACTTCTGGGAATAATGACTATCTTGGACAAAAAAAAAGTCACAGGCATTGGTATAATACCAGAAAGGAAATGGTCTTACAAAATTTATAGTGCTGTTCAAAACAGAGAGCACCAGAAAGTAAGAGTCACCTTTGTCTGCAGCCTCCTGCAGTACCAGAGCATTTGGAATCAACTAGAACTTCCAGGTGAAATACCTCCAGTACCCATTGCAGCATTAACAGTTAGGAGGTTCTTAACTTTTTTTTCCTTCTACAGTTCAGGCACGAGAACAAAGTTTTAATTTTTATTTTGTATCTTTTTGAACACTCTTCTGTGTTTAAAATCACCTTAGCACTGTGTCCTCCCATCAATAAAGCTAAGCTATTTCTGTGTTCTTACTGACAGCTGCAGGTGGAGTAATTAAAGTTTCAATTCAGTCTCCGACTTAAGCAAAATAAAATTTTTAGGACCTAATCCAAAGGCCATGAAAGTCATAGAGAACCCTTCCACCTCACAAACCTTGAATATACTGGAATGACTTCATAGGGTCTTTGACTCTCACACCACACTCATCATTCAGCATCTTCAGTTTTTGACATGTGAAACTTGTCAGATTTTAGACTAGCACTTGCATCAGCCAAACTTTGTCTATATGTTCAAAGTTTTAACAGCATATAAAATCTGTTTTGATATGTGAAAAGGTTGAGATTCATCTTTCTGTAGAAAAGCAAATTTTAATGTAGACAACTAGGGCTCTGTATTCAGACAACAGCAAAGACAGGAAGCGTTTCCTTCATGTCATCTCTAAACCAGCCAGCATACTGAAACTCAAAGCAGGACTTTATCCCATTAGTCTTCCTTTCAAGAAGAACTAATGTTTACACTACAACCAAATTATGAATTCCCCTCCATAAATATATTGTGTGAAGGAGGCCCCATTTTTTAAAGTGAAACAATATTTCTGTGTGTGTATGTTCAGGGCTAACGAGCAACACCATCTGCAAGGCTGGAATATTTTCACACTCCTTTCTATTATACAAAACAATAAACCCTCTCCAGCTGATTTCTCTCATTGTAGAATGCAAATTGCCTATGAAAGACCTCGGGGTGTGAGAAGACACTTATCAAACAGATATTACACATGCTCTCATACCAAGTATGCTATCAACTAAACAATTTAAAATATATTAAGGATAAAAAGGTATCAACAAACCTGCTTTTTGTGGTTATAATAATTATGATCTGAAACACCTCTGTTTGTCAAGCCATTGCTTAGGATATGGATTGTTCTCAGTTTAGGTCTACAGTAGCATCTGCTTCATGCTAGGTGCAGAACTAAGTTTTGATCAAGGTAGCTGAAAACTAAATTAACTAATTTCAGTCCTTTTTCCATGTATTAAAAAGGAATACTTTCACTTTGATGTAACAGACGGTACAACAGAACATCAAAAAAGCTTCATCTTACACAAGGTTTACTGTATAAAGACAAACATACTATTAAAGAAAGTGAGGTCATTAACATTTGGGTGTGGAATCAAGTTTCCAACAACTGATATCATAGCTAGTAACAGAGTGGGGCACTCACATGAAGTAACCGATCTCTGGGAAGGAACCCAATTCTTGAGTTTGACTGCAAGCTCTTCCCTACTCATTTCTGGGTATCAAATATGGATCTTTAAAAAATGGGGTCTTGATGAAGTAACAAATTTCTCAAGCACAGTGTGGTTTGTTCTGTTAAGTTTCAGCTAATGATACCAATCCAGTTACCAATTTCAGTAGTATGGGTTAGTTTTATTTCAATTACTTTGCTTTTAGAGGACATCAGTTAAAAATAGTCACTGAGAAGTCTAACAGTGGAGTTGTCTACAACCAGAAATTCAAATTCCTTGTTCTTACAGGGAAGCAATTAAGATCCAATCATTTTTAATGCATCATAAATAATCTTCACACTTACTGTTAAGTTAATTAATATAATCAGTAATGCCAAACGCATCAAAATGAAACTTATTTTGCAAACATGCAAAATGTTCTGCCTCATTGCCTCTCTATCAAAATTAAATGTCATTTTACTAACAACTTTTGCAAAGTTTTAATTTCAAACCCTTTTGATCACAAATATCACCAAAAAATGATACAACTATTCCAAAGTATAGTTGCCTTTTTCTGACAAAGTGCCACAGGAACACTGCAGAATCTGGCTTGAAGAGCTCAAGCAAAAGTTCTGGGCTTGAGTTACTTATATCCTGAAATGCTTCATATCAAAGTACTGGTTACTATTCCTTGACCTTCACTGAGTTGCCCAAAATTGCTTTTATGTTAAATGAAAATACAGTAGGTGTCTACATTGTTCATTAATACCAATGCAAGTTAATAAAATAATAATAATAATTACCTGTATGAATAACAAGAAAGCTAAATGCAAGAAGTGAAATCTCATTTTTGGAACAGAAAGTTGACAGCTATTTTGATGACCAAGGACCTTCACTCAGCTTTCTCATTCTGCGCGCAGAGTTCACACATTCATATGATAATTGCTCAAAACCAAAAGATACGGAATAATAATTTTAAGATTTGTTTTGTGGTCCCGTGCACCCCGAGAAATCCAAGTGTGGAAAGGTTCACAGGCCAAGAGGCACCACTGGGATGCTTTCAACTGAACCCTGAGGTACAGCACATCTGCATGCCCGATGCATTGCTCACAGTTTGGAGTCTGGTCTGCCCTCTTCCAGCCCCTCCACAGAAGCCAATTATGCTCTCTCCTCCTATAAAGCTGTCTGGAAGTCAGTCTGCAGATTTCTGCCTAGCAGCAGAGAGCTTGAGTTCCTACAAATGCTAAGTTATTCACTGGCTGTTTTCCTGCACTGCATGAACATCTAACATGCATATTAAATTTCATCAAATGATATTCAGGATCCTGCCAAAGTGATAAAATAAGAAGAATCACCTAACATTTCGGCGTTGTTTCCACTCATTAGAAGATAGAAAGATTACTTAGCAGTTATTCTTCATGGTGTTAAAACAACAAGGCTTGCACAAACAAAACTTCTGCAGGCAGGCCCTCATTTTATTCACACAAGATTACTAGGAAATCAAGTATGATAGTGAAGAACAGTACGAAAGCTTTAAGAGTTTGGCAACAAATGCACCACCCCAGGGTCACAGTTGACATGTTGGGTTGTCCCCATAGACACAGTTCTTGGTTTTTCAAGATATTCAACTAATAAATAAAACTTATAACAAACTGAGCATTGTGAAGTTTCTCCTTTTGGGGGAACATCTGTGAACTTATCACAGGTTTTAAGTATTTACTCGAATTACAGATCTTCAAATAAATTTGCTAGTTGGTAGACTACATTGGTTTTTTCTCAAAGCATCCATGGCAGGTACTGAGCAATAAAATGTTAGTAGTGGAGCTGTGATATTTACTGTTAAGTCACAAGTCTTTGTTTCTCTGAAGACATAGCAGATAAAATTTAATTTCAGAGTTTTTAATACTATGCACCACCCATGCATCCAATAAAGATACAGCCACATTTCCAGTGGACTTCATGATTTCTTAAGATTTTTCTGTGTTTCAGAAGGGGAAAAAACATTGCTCTTTATAAAATTTAAAACCATTAATTTACTTTCCCACAAATAAAAAATCAGAGTGAAACAAAGGCAAAGCACCAAGTGATTTTAATAGTTTGAAAGTTTTACACTGTAAATTTATTCATCATCAGTGAATTCTGCAACCTTCTAAAAGTCTTCAAAAAAAATCACTGCTTATGGCCATTTCTTTGAACTCCACTTATGTAAGTGTTCAGGAACTAGTACCAAAGGGAAATGAACAGATCTAATCAAAACCTTGGTTGCTTCTAATTTACAAGCAAGTTTTTCTCTATTTAGGTAAGACCCGTCTCAATTCTTCAGTGACCTCTCCAGAATGACAAGAAAAACATTCACCCAGTTTTGAGCTCAGAAAGAGATTAAGTCCCAGTCAAGTCAGTGATTTCCTATCAATGAACATTTGCTTTCAAGTAATTATTTTAAATACATGTGATTCAAATAAATAAGTTGAAGGATATGAACTGAATCTCAAGTTTTTAAGAGCAAACACACACCATTGGACATAGCTTCAGAGTGTGCTAGCATGCAAAGCACCTTTGCTGAAACCTCTCATTTTTAATGTAAAAAAGGACTGAACTCACCCATTGCTCCAGAATCCAAGTCAAAGACATCCAATGATAATTCCCCTCCAGGAAGACCTGATTTCCATGTCTGTAACTAGGAAAGCACAGACCTGAACTTCAAGAATGCTATCGCACCTCAGCTCCAAGAGAAGAGATGCACTTTCCCTTACCACCTGGGTTAAGCACAGGGTGAGGCTGACGGATCTAGACGTTGAAAACACCTGATGAGACAGGTGACAAGAGAAGTTGCAGAGAAAACCCACTTCACTCACTCACTGTTTAGTCTCTGTTGCTTCCATCTGAAATGCATCTATACTGCCAATATCATGGGGAATGGGACTGCCTCCCCCATACACAGGGCTGGAAGAACAGGAGGAAAAGAATTAGCTCGGGGAAACTACATCAGATGGTATGCATTCCTTTATCTTTCCTCAGAAGGCTGTTCTCCTGACATAAGGACAGATCCAGCAGGAGAGGTGACCCTGGCATTACTTCTGCCAAGAATGTGATGGTCTGAAGCAGCATGAAGCCTGCTCTCTTGGCTTAAGGAAAGGTAGATCTGCTTATGCCTTCCCAGAGAGGTGTGGACACTTGACTGCAGGTTGGAACGAGAACTCTTTTGTAACACTGGATTTACTTTTCTGCCAGAGAATTAATTCTTCCCAAATAAGATAAACCCTGGTTACCCGATCACTCAGACTTGAGAAGAGCCTCAGGAATTTTAGCCCTGGCAAGTACAGAATGTCTCAAGCTCTTCAGTGAGTGCAAAAAGTTAACACTCCTTTCAATTCGAAATACACAGAGGGCAAGACACTCATTGACTTCTGCAGGAGCAGAATCTGGCCCAGATACATGAAACATTTCAAAAGAAGCCTTGACTTGCAACAAGGATCAGTTGAGACAAAAGTATTTGAGTCAGGGCATTGCTAGACAATCTTGCTGGTTGTCAGATGTGCAGTGTAATGACATGTCAATTTGATTCCTTTTGTGCCTGAGCTTGGAGCCTATCTTTGGGCCTGAATTCTTCTGTACTTTAGTTTTTCTTTTGTTCCAGTGGCACTTCTCCCAACGTTACTTGACAATGAGTGATGCTCCCCAACCCTGATCTTTCACACCCTGTTGGTGACCTATAACTTTTCATGCATAACCTTTGACCCAGGCCCTGACAGTTTGATTTATTGTCCAGTGTTATGATTTATGAGTATCTTCTCAGAATAATTAACGGACAACAGGTGGCAGCATAATAATTTTGATTACCCAGCGGTTCATGAAACCACGACAAAGGTGACTTCATTTACTGAATAAGAAAAGGACAACAATTAAAAATTGCACAAAGCAATCCTTTTATGCCTTTTTGGTTTCCACCCTTTGTCTGTTGAACAGAAGACTTGACTTAGGCTCATTGCCTTCCTTCTCAAATACCCGGAACTTAAATCCTGTGAAGAAGACAATACTTCCTAAATCATGGTGCTGGTGTTTTGCTGTTAGAAAAAGCCTCATATAATTGCATGTTGTCAGTTTCTATAAAATGAATGAGTTATTTTCAATATGTTTGCAAAGTTGCACAATGCAGGCCAAAGTTCATTCCAAAGTGCAGGATCTTGTTAACTTACAATTTTGCAGAGCTGCAGAAATATTGTTTCTTGGATATATCACTTATCTTAACTTGGATCCACAGTAAAAAAAAAAAAAAAAAAATGTTATTTCCACAATTCACCTCTGAGGTAGGCAGAGCTTCTCTATGCAAATTTTTACCCATCTGTAGTGATCACAGAGCAAAAGGAAATTTTGCTGCTAAGTCTCTCAAATAATTGCTTAACTGTAGGTTAGAGGACATGCTCTCTACCCTGGCATCAGGTCCCATGCTCAGACAAGTTTTGTTTAGCTAATTCTACAATATTTTTTGAACGCCTGGCTTCACCCTGTCTTTACAAGTAGTTCTGCAGTCATTGGGGCTACATGCAGGAGCAGCATAAAGAAAGCAAGCCTCTAGACTGTGCAGACTAGTAGTAACGGTGATACACTCATACAGTAGTGCAACACAAGTTCCACAGAGTGGCACAGAGTCAGACTTGTCTACTTCTGAAAAACAGGTGTGGGACAATCAGTATTTAGAACGTTTTAGTTTCCATACAGTCTTTGTAATCCACAAAGTCCAAAATAACTTTTTCTCCCAGAAACTTCATACCACTATGAATTCTTTCTAATCACTATTTTATATAGTGCCCTCTCCCTTATTTCAGTTGATCACAATTCCTTAGCTTTTTTGATAGACATATGTTGATATGGAAGAGGATTTAATGATATCATCCATATGGACAGTGGGATCCACAGCCAGATTTTCAGAGCTAATCAATAAGATTTTCAACAGAGTCAGTGGGAGTTGCAAGTGATTAGAACTTCCGAAAATTGAGCCAATGGTGAATAAAGAACGGAGCTGCTGCATGTTTGCATGCAGGATATACGTTACCTTGCAGAACAAAGGCATACTTTTAACAGACATTACACGTTCAATTACTGTTAGATACACTTTAAAATATTAATTAAAATAGGAGGGGATAATGGTGTGGTTTTTTGATCCTTATTAAAAGATAAAGAGTCTAAGCCACAGCTAGTGCAACTGAGTTCGCTAATGCCAACAGACTTCTCTCTGCCAACATGCACCAACCTGGACATTGGAACATATCACCTCACTCTCTCCTCCTTAAAACTAAACTAAAAACATGCTAGTGAGTTTCAACAGCAAAACTTGTTTTGCCACAATTTGTCTGCATGCCCAAGACAGCATATGCAAAAAGGATTTTTGTACTATCACAATGACAATATTATAAGCTTATCATTTTTAATTGACTTTATGACTTATAAAAATATTCCTACGATCCTGCTTTACATCAGTTTAGAAACAGCTTAACACACAGCTATGAAATATTCATCTCTGTTACACTCAAATTTTAAAATATATGATGAAGAGCCTGGCTAACAGATAAAGCAGAGTTCCCAGAATATTAAAAGCACTCAAGCTTTTGCAAGGATTTTTCCCTTCCCCTGAGAACTCAAAGACACCCCTACAACAAAACGCTATTATAATGAAACCAATTTTTTCCTTAGTAGTTTTATCAAACCTTTAATACCACATCAGCTGCTTAATATACAATGAATGTAGAAGCAGAACAGCACTAGCACCCAACTGCATTCTCAGTAGAGATGAAGGAAAAATTTGCAAAAAATCATTTATCAGATTAATGCAGCTGCTTTTGCTGCATCATGAAATAGCCACAAGCTTTCTACAAATGGAATAATAATAGTAGTCATAAAAAATACAGTGTGTATGCCATGGTTTGTTCTAATTAACGTTTTAATTTGGGATACTGTCTCAGTGGTGATGTCTGGTATATCACATGACGGCATTTCTCCTCTTCGATTGGGCGTTGCAAGGGTATTCGTGGTGGAAGTTTTACATGCAAATCTTAAAGGGACAATTGTGAATATATACAAACAACTGGTGTTCCCACTAAAACTCAGTTCTGTAAATGCTGACACATATTTAACCAGAGCAATTGGTTTCAACACCTAAGTGTTGAGTATTTTCTAATTTCTTCTAGCTTTTAAGCCACAATCAGCTATAAAGTCAAATTTATTAATTTTAATAAAAGCTTCATATACAATGTAATTTCACCAGACTTACACAGATAAATTAAGGCACAAAGATTTTGCAAGTTCCACGTCATTGACTCTGACTGTTCTGTTTCAAGTCTCACATGGGAACTGGCAAGCTTTAAAATGGTATATGCGCTCAAATCATGATGTGATTTTAGTACTTTGTTTCCCATCAATTTTTAAATTAATTATCTGGAAGCAAGCAGCGGTTCATTTTTGGTCATGGACTTTTTGATTAGAAGCTGTGACCCTTTATGCCTTTTTGGCATGCTCTATACAACACCAATGACATGCAGCATGACCTCTGACACCTGATTCAACAAAAAGTAACTCCCCGACAGATCTTTCATATTCAGCAATCTCTTTGTTACACCGGGACACTTACCCAGTTCCATCCCTTAAAATCTGCCCTGTCTCCTCATTTCTCCCCTACCCCCTCCTACTCAGAAACTTATTTGGTTGCAACATTTCTGTCCTTCCATTTGTGCCTCTCCTTCTGTTTTTACAAACTTTACACTATACCATCGTCCCATATGTTTGTGCTGCACACAAGGAGGTTTCTTTAGAAAGCGCTGATGCTAATTATAAATTTAATTTGCATTTTAATTAGAATGGTAGCAAATTAAAAGCGTGGCAGCTGGAGAATTTTGAACGCTTTGCAGAGATTTGGTGTCAGTATCTCCCTGCTTCTGACTTCGCTCTCTTTTCATTTTTCCCCTCACTATCTTTCATTCACACAAACATATTGGCAATTTTTCTCCTCTCTTGTTTCTTTTTTTTGTCTATTTTTTATTTCTCCATTTTCCCCCCAAGGATCAAGTTATAAATTATTTCTTTTTTGTACTGATAAACAGTATACTCTTGTCTTGTGCCAGTACACCATGTACTGTAGTGATAGTGCAGCTTTTAAGTGAGCTTTTGTGAGGCTCTGTCAGTGCTGCCCTATTTTGCTATTTATATCTGCAGTTTATTTACAGGTAGGAATCTATTCTATACCCCCTTGACTAATTTCAAATTCCAGACCTTAGCAGCAAACTCTAGCCTAGCCCTAGACATTCCATTTTCACATGCTACAAATTTGCAGCAAGTCTGTGGAACCTTAACAAAAGCCATTCAGAATGCATTGGGTACTGCTCAACTTTATTCTTCACTTAGCAAATGCAGCATTTGGTGTGCTTTTGGACAAAAGGCTGAAGTAATCTGTCAGTCTTTCGGTCCATATAATGGCATATATTCTCTCCCGGCGCTGTCTTTAATTTGCTATGTGAGCATGTCTGGTTTTAGTACTCACGTGAGCACATTTAGTCAGTTCTGTCATTTTCCCTATGTTGCATCTCCATGGTCATTTTCATTCCTTCTGTTCGCTTCCCCCACGGTGTCCTTGCTCAATAATTTTCATTAATTGATTGACAGCTCTGATAGACCCAACTAACCTCTATCTCACTCTCATGTCGGTTTTTAAATAAGTACTTGTACGTCCAATGACCTTGTCGCCTCATCAGATATCAGAAAATGAGCATGCAGATATGGAGGAAGCTGATTAGCAAAATAAGGAAGATCTCACTTCTGGCGTTAGTCCATAATAAGCTCTGACAACTAACTTTACATTTGCTTCTTTAGAGGCATTTAAAACAAAAGGGACCAACAAATGTGGGATAAATAGACCTTAACCAGTTTCTGAAGCACTGGCTCCAGTACAAGGAAGATTTAGAACATTACTAACATAACAGCTTTTCTGGAAAGCTGGAAAATAAGCTGCATTTCCAACATGGGTCTATTTAAACTTTACTTAGAATTAAAACCACTAAAACAAGTCCACTTTGAATTACCTGTACAACACTGTTTAGCCTCATATTCCCTCCATGGAAAGAGGGGTGAATGTGTAAATGAAATTACATTATCTTTAGTTTTATTTAGTGTACAGCTAAATGATTTACGGAATACCAGTGATCTTTCTCTCAGTACAATTGAAGCTCCAAAAATCCTGTTGTTTTTTTTTTTTATACACACATCTAAATCACCAGATTCACATGTACGCTTTCAAGAGAAATTGTCCGTGTAGAAAATAACATACTTTAAGTGACGACTTCAAAAAGCATTATTTTTATTTTAAAGATGGTAAGCTGAGTCATGGTGACACATGCAGAAGAACTCTTGCAGGTCAGAAATGAATCCAGCTCCACTGAGGCCCATTCTATCACCTTTATCACAATGCCACCCTCCTTTTTATCTATTTCAGATCACTGCAACCTTGTAAGTTTTGTTTAGAATATAGATAGAGCTTTATCTAGCGGTATTTCAGCTTTTTGAAATAACTCAATGATACCAAATGACATTCTCACTGAATGTGCTTAAATGAGCTAGTTTAACTGAACAACTCACCATAAAACACTGTTTAGCAAATAGTAAAATCCAACCTAAGTTTGCAGCAGCTATTTGAGCTACAAATCTGTTAAAACCAGAAGACAGATAGATCCTCCATTGGCAGAGGGGGAATGAGTCCACTGAAATTTCAACTTTACTTGTTTTTTTCCCCCCTTGCAGTAATCATTAACTTCTAATGAGATTCACCTAATTCTGGAAGCTACAAGAGCTATCAAACACCCAGCTCTTCTGATTGTACGCCTCACCACAGCGTTCACACCACAACAACCTACGCACCATATTCTGTACCAACGTCTTCTAAACTAATGCAGTAACCATAGTGTGACCGTAACATTGTTACAATCAGTAACATTGATTACATGGGTTTAGAGAAACAACTCTCAGCAACCTGGAAAAACTCTTGGCTTTGAGATTTGAAGTTTTTATTCATAACTAGTGAAGTCACGTGATGACATGTTGTTGAGGTATTTTATTTACTTCCAAATCTTATTCAGGAGCTTAAATTAAATTCCCTTTTAATGAGCAAAACTGGCAGACCCAGGCATTTACAGAACACAACAGTCTGACCATGCTCAGCTCAAAGTATAACTGGAGTTCCCAAATGCAAGTAGATAATTACTCTGATGTGAATCTGTGCCCAGTTTCACATCAGCATAGCTCCAGATCTTTCAGTAGAGTCATTCCTTATTCTGCTAGTAGGAGAAAAAACAGTATATGGCCTTGAAAAATAAAAGGACTAAAGCTGATCCTAACAGCCTTGTCTTCAAGTACAGGAATAACTTAATTCTCTCAATATTTTTGCTCTTGAATAGATGAAAGGTTTCTTTCTGTAGAAACAGAAAGTTTCTTTCTGAAAGGCTTTTCTGTATGAGAAAGAAGTATTCTGTTGGCTCCCACCAGACAGAAGACAAGACAGGAAGATGGAAAAGGTAAACAAGTCAAAAAATTGTCTAAAAAAGCAAGAGATCAAGAACTAGGGACAATGAGGAAAACAAGATCATTTCTAGAATTAGCATAAATAGTGTAGGCATGTTCTAGTATTTATGCTTCAATATTTTATGGAATGATATTTAGTGGCTTATTAAGATTAGCTAGCTTTTTGGTGTGGCAATATACCTTGATTTTCAGAAAGCATGATGCCTCGGGTGGTTTAAGTCTGGATTTTCATACAGCCAGCCTGATAGAAAATTAGTTTGCATTTTCATGTTAGCACTCTACCTTGGAACATCACGAATAAGAACAAAAAGATTAAAAGTGATAAATTAACTTCAAAAAGAGAAGCATGTGACAGATAACGTGTAAAATTTAAAACACTGCATAACATGCCGCAATGAAAATCAAGTGTCTTTCTAAAAATGCTTTATTTCTACAGTATTTTTTGTTTTTGTAATTTCATTAAAAAAAAAAATCTTCCCTCCAATTTTCAATTTCTATCTGTACAGGATTCAAATCCTAAGTTTCTCTGTGCCAGGGGACTTGAAAGCAAAAGCCTATTTCTGAAAATCCCCTTCCATGAAGAACTTTCCTCGGGTAAACACTTCCATTAATTTTGAAAGCCTTCTGGGCTACCAACAAAAATTTAGTGACCTCAGTGTAAGTAATCACATGGGTTTAGACTAACTATTTATATGAGTAAAGCTTTGCGGAGTCTAAATCAACTAAATTATCTCCAAGAGATCTAACTTCCGTAAGTGGTAAGTAATACTAGGCAAAATGTTGATATTTTGTTACCCTAATTAACCTTGTATTTTAATCATATTATTGCATAGTAAAGTTCTAATTTCTATTCCACTGTTATATGCCCCGGAATACCCTTCTCCTCTGGAAGATAAACAAATTAAAACAAGTTCAACTGTTGGATAAGCTCTGTTCAACTGAATTTCTTGTAGTAACTTTTTATTATGAAATTGTCCATGGAGTGCACAGGATTCTCCAAATTACATGTCTTCCACCTTAGCACTTTGGAAAGGCTTGGATTTTATTTCATGTAAGTTTTTGCAGCTGTACAAAATACTTTCATTAACCCAAGAATGGATTATTTGGAGTGCTAATTAATTGATTCTTCAAAATGCCAATTGACATACTCCTAGGGAAAACCTGATCTAAGCAACTATGTTAATCAAGCTATTGTACTTACGGTTCTGTCTGAATATCAGACCATCTGAAATAAGGAGAACTTTGCCATTACTATCCTGGACCTCTTGTGGGCAACTAATTAATATGAGTAGACTATGACAGTTGCACTTGTACATTCACTGTACTGCCTGACAATAACTCTATAAAATTACATTTCAGCTAAAGAATGGAAACAGTGTTAAATACCATTATTTGCCTTCCTTTGATGTCTGAGAGTCATTATGAAAGCAATTACAGCAGTTTCTCTGTCTGTATGTCTACAGGGTATTTATCTGTATCTGTCTGAGTCCTTTGCCAGGTGGAGAATATATGGCATATTAAAGACAAGGGAATTCAGCCTCAATTATCAGACTATGAACAGAAGAAGAAACAAAATCAGAGTTTTGCAGATGATCCTGCCAGAAAACAGTAATTTAATATTAAAGGCAGGCAATCTGGGGAAAACTTGCCCAGTGCAGAGTCTTTTTATTTTAATATTATTGAATTCCCTCTTCCTTCCATTGTCCTGTTTTGTTTTCCATTCTTTTAGCTTACATGTTTTCTACTACCACTGCTCACTTTAAATAAGCTTATGCCAGGTTAGAGAGTCTCACTAACAAGACTTATTTTGTAAATCCTACTTTTTTTTTTCTTAATTACATGCAGTTATTCTGCCATCTAAGAACCTCTTAGAGGAAACAACAGATTCTAAGTGGGGCGAGGCCATACGAGGCAACATGCTGACAGGACAGTTAGGAGCTTTGTGCTACTTACAGGCTGAATGAAATACATAGTCTTCTGTGCCTAATCATTATTTTACTGACACCTGTGATAGTATGGTTAGGTCCATAGGTTGTCAGATGAATGAAGAGTGCTATTCACTTTACACACGAGGACCAATGCCAAATTTATCCCTTGGATTCATTCAATTGTCATCCCACAGGAGACAATTCTCCAGTTACTTTTGTATACCAGTGAGTTTAGAACTGACCAAAAAAATTAAAGAGCTCTGCCAAAGACCTTTGAAAAATTTTGAAACCAGACATATATACAAAAAGCATGAATGTCTTGATTATTCACCTGAAAAAAAATATTAGTTCTATTTGTTTTCTGTGTACTGAAGTTCCATCCATTCATAACTGCTCCACCACTCCTTCATAACTTGCAGTCACAGATATTTTACCATCTTCTCCATCTGGTGTTCTATACTAATAAATCCAGTTCTGAAATAGGCAACCTCACCACAAATCTCAAACCTTCTATTTCACCAGGAACTAGAACTTCCGGTACTTTTAGACGTAAACTCCTATGACAAGATTTAGTAACTGTTGTCTGTGCATGAAAACATCAGAGAATGCTGTGAGTTACGCACATAAAAGAAATGCCTTGGTATCTCCAAACAGCTTACCCAACTGTACCAGACACAGAGTGGAGAGTAATACAGACCTGGATGAAAGCTATTATTCAGGGCTGACAGGATGCTAATTTATCTTAGTTGCCTGCTATCCATCATAATTTATTTGAAGATCTAGTGAATGTATCTATAAATCCAATTTATTTATTTATTTATTTATTTATTTATTTATTTTGGTAGCTAAATTTTCTGATGTTTTGTCTTGTTTTAAATGGAAAGGCAAGAACATTACTAGTGTCATGCTTCTCATCAAGCATGATGCCTATTCTGAAACTTGGGTAAATATCTGTAGGAACAGCCTTGGGCATGTAATAGACAGCCTCTTCATACTATTCAGATTTTCTGAAGATATATAATATTTTGAAAGGTTTTAGAGGCAAGTTACACAAAAGGTATAATAGTGGTGGACTATATAAGCTACCATCAGATGAAGTCTGGCCTAGTCTCAGAGAAATATCTGGAACTGCGTATCTTATGGCTCTGCCATTAATACAGCCATCTATCTTGGGAAAAGGGTGTGCAAAGGAGAGAGAGAATGCAACAGATACAAAAATGTCACCGTTTTCTTTATTATCACAATCTCAGGGAGGTACTGGCAAACAAAACCTAGGGCAGTAGTTTGCTGTAGGTGCCTTGAGGTACTCTACAGTCCCTCCACCCACACCCTGTCCTACTGACTCAGCACTGTCACTCAAGTGCATGTACCTGTTCAAAACAGAACTCTGCTTCGTTTGCTCTAAAGCTTATGCTTCCAAGGCCACAAGATGATACACTAAGATGTCATCGGTAATGAGTCCAAATTATCCATTATACTCAAACTGCTTATGCTTGAGCTTTTAATACATTTTGAATATTAGATACCATGTGCAATTTTATCAGGTTTTTCCAAGCAATTTTTCCAGCTGCACTTTTTTTTTTAAAAAACTTTTAAAGAAAGCAATTATTAGACTACAGACATTTCTTTATGCCCTTCTCAGACATTTTACCAGCAACCTCATGTTACAATACTGTTTCCATCCTGTAAGTGCATATTCTGGTATTGGTCATCAGAAATCTTGCCACTAAGTCTTGTAAAATTAGAATATTTACAAGAAACATGTATGCATGTGTGTGTATATATACATATATGAGATACAAGAATTTTGTTTAAAAAGATAAATAAGTCTCATTAAGACATGAAGACCTTAATACCTTGTAAGCAGCAATAGTGTGGCAAAGAAGGAAAGGATTTAATGTTAGTATTAGACATTTTACAGTATAAATATCTTCTTGATTAATTAAATCTGTGAAGTATATTATCCTACCCTGAGGAAACAATGATGTTCAACAATGTTTTTTATAAAGGAAAAAAAATAAAAACTAAACAATTTGCTTTTGATATTTAACCTAAGAAAAAAAGAGGTAGTGAAAAATATTTCATGAACTTGTATAAACAAAGAAATTTGATTCATTCCTTTAATTAAAAAGAAACAATGCAACTTGCAAGAAACACACTTATTTTGTTCAAAAAGGAAGATTAATACAGGTTAAAAAGGCTTTCTAGTTTTACCAAATTAATACTGTGTTTAATTATATGAGATTAAAATTTCATTATACATTATACTTTAATTGGTATAGAAGGGGCCAGAGGTTAAAACCTTTGCACGAGTTACCTTTTGTGCTGTTCCAATATCTAATAACATAGCAGTTTTAAATTATAAACCCTGACAAAATTTAACAAGTTTCTTACATGTTTTAATTTTACCCTAGTAATCTTTTATGTGGAGCTGCAGTGTTCCTGAGGTCATAATCCTGGATGATGAAACAAGCCGAGACAGAAATCATTACAAAACCAAAGTGGCTGAACGTTAGTGGATTATGGTAAAGGTGCTACCTGAACTCAAACCATCAACTGTAGGTTTAGACATAGCTACTTTACAACAGTTACATGCTGTAGTAAATAAAACACACTGGCCAGCGGGGAACCTTTCTGCCTCCTAAACAAGCAGTTATACCTTCAAAAACACTAGGAACTTCTCCTCAGGAAGAGATCAAATAAATCTAGAGGGTACTTCTTCCGAATGAATAAAGTGGCCTTGAACTGTTTAACCACGGATGCTGTGTCCTACAAGTGGGATTTTCAGAGGGCTCCAATGGGTTTAGGCATACAAAACTCTAAAGGAATTAAGATACCTATTCCAGAGGCGTTTGGAAAACCCAGCACTACTTAAAACAAAGTTTCTTGAACATATTTCTTGAACGTAAACAAGAAGAGGACCTGCTTCCAGGACAAACATATCTCCATTTTAGAAATGAAGCAAGCAATTTTATTGATATGTATGAGTAATGGTTTGCTGGTAAACTAATGCCATTCCCACGTTACCTTCCCCCATGCCCAAACCTCGAACGCACCAGGCTAGTGCAATTAGTTGGGTCTGGAGAGTTGGTTCTTGGTCTAAGAATGTTGATGTGCAAGTCTGTGAATAGGTAAGATTCTTCCAGTGATCACAAACTGGTAATTTATCCTTGCTACAATGGATCATTTAAACGGCCCTTGTTCCTGAACAATCCGAGGAAAAAATATCTCTGCTTCGTATGAATGAGAAATTGTCTGGCTGATGTAAGAATAGAGAACAAAAAGCTTCTTTGGGGGAATCTGTACTACCTTTTACTTCTGCAGTGACCCACAAGGCTATCTATTACGATTGAATTGAGTGATTATTGATTACCCTTTACTATTGACAAAGTCAGTGTGTATATGGATTACCTGCCATATAAATGCCAATCCCAAGAATTTAAAATGTTTTGGACCATCAAGAAACTACAAAACAACTTCCTAATGCATATTTTGTTGTTTGTTTCCATCCTATATCTCTGTGCTTATGCATTTTGAAAATTAAAAATCAACTGCTAGTTTGTATGGCAATCCACTTAGCTCAGTGTCAATATCATGTAAGCTGCACATACAAGTAACAGTCTGTTTAGTGCTATCCCAAAGTGACCCGTAGAAAAGGGGTGTTTGCTTGTGTTGTTGAACTGAGGTGAGAACAGAGCTCTAATTACCTGTTTGTGTGTTGTTTTTTTTTTCCTGCAATAGTTTACAGTTGGATCTCATTATTGGATAACTGTTTAATCAACTCCAAAAAATACAGTGTAATTAGTAGTGCAGATACACTATGAGGCAAACATTTGCAAGAAAACAGAAGCCTATTCAATATTTTGTTCAAACAAGAAATCAAACACTAAAAGAATACATGTTCATATGATTTTAAAATCTTATACTACATATTTAGATATTAAAATAGTTGTTCAGGGTCCCATTTGAAGTAAATTAACATAACTTCATTTAAATCAACAGAGATGTACTGATTTGCACAGTATGAGACTTTGACCCACATGTTGTTTTTTTTAGTAGCATACCAACTTTAAGCCTGATAATGTTTTTGTTGAAAAAGAACACTTCAGACGGCTTTTTGTGTGTTTAATGAAATTCAGGATGAGGCCTTCTACAAGTAACTATAGTGAGCAATTTTAAACTACCTTCCTCATTAAAAGGACAAACTTTCACAGCCAGTAAATGAAATTCTGTAATTAAAACATGTTTGTTAAAAAAAAAAAATCTGGAAAGGTCTTGGACAGTGAAATAATATCCTTTAGATTAATGTTTAATTGAAAACAGTATTTACTGCTCTAGTGCATTTGATAGAGCTCTTTGCTGTGTTTCTTTATGTATAATTGTGTTCTGCAACCAATTTAAAATAACTAGATGAGTGCAGTCCTTATAGAAGGTGAAGATGAGTCCTTGCAAGGATATCAATGTCTACAGGGGTTTCTTTCTAACAGATATGAAAAAGTAATTTCCATTCTGCTACTTTTGTGTGATCCTTTCTGCATATAAAATGCCTTTCACATACATACAAGTCTTCTCACCTGAAGAGAATATTTCCTAAAATACAACATAACCTACCCCAATTTTCCTATGTATCTTTGATTTAATGGAAAAACTAGGTGATACTAATTAGCAATATAAACTTTTTCCTTTAAAAGCATAATTAGTTACTTTATAATATATATATATTAATGTGATTGCTACAGTTATAACAAAAAACAACAGATACAATTCTGAGTTGAGTATGGAATGTATAGATAGTTTTAAAAAGATTTCCTGAGGGGCTTCTGAAATACCCTGACTACAAAAAGTACAAACCCAAATGCAATTGGTAAAGCAAAGTTCTGCAAATGCCATTCTAATATTACATGGCTTCCAATCCAATAAAAACATTTCCAAAAATTTTTATTGCTGTCCAAATTCTAGTAACATCTAATTAGGTGGAAGACCCTAATTCACTTCAGCAAGCTCAGCTTCAAGTATTTGAATCGGTACCATTGCAAATTGATCAGTTGAAGTCAACTGGGTTCTACCTCAGTCTCTCCCATCACATCGTTTTTTAATCTCAGGCTTTTCTAGTTATCAAAACACTGCAGGAGAAGCAGACTTTTTTTGGTGTTGTTGCTGGGTATCTTTTGGAATGCAACAATCTGGGGGAAAAAAATCAAAAACTGAGATTCTTATCTTGACTCCTCTTTCTTATATGATATAGCTGTTTCTGGAGCTCGTTATGGACAAGTCGCAGAGGGAAAATTAAGGAGTATCGACACTTCTCCCAAAGCTATTAGAGGTATCACAGGTTTTAGCAGATTTAGAATTATAAAGCTATTTGACCTACTCTGGCAAAAAGCCTGAGAACCCAAAATTTGGCCATACCACTTGAAGCATTAATGAGCTGTTTTCAATGATTATCCTACCTGCTTCCTCATTCCTCTGACAATTTCTCTTGTTGCATCTTTGACCAAGTTTAGTTTAGATGCTCTCAGATCAGTGACCCTGTCTTCCTTCATGCGCATAAAAAATGAGTTTACTATGATTCTATTGAACTAGTAATAATAATACACTGTAGCAGAATTTCCCCCAGAGTGTCAAATTGGAGCATAAAGATACTGCATTTTTGAAGGATTTTTTAAAAGAGGGAAGGGGACCTCGGTATGACTTATTTGAATGTGAGTGACTTATTGTCTCCCCCTACATACTCAGAGCCTGATTGCATTTAGCATACTGGCCTATTGTTATAGACAAGAGAATGTCCAACTCTCTCAAGGTTAATTGACTGCTGTTCTTTGAAATATACATGAGAAACTTTATTGACTGTCTTGCATCCGACCTCACCTGTCACACAGGAGGAGGACAGAAACAGGGGAAACAACTCCACAAAAGGATGAGAAGGACAAAGGTGAAATGCACTAGATTTTGCCAAAATATTTCCTCTAATTATTTGTTGTTGTCCAGTGTATTTTCTTGAATTTGCCTTTTTATTATCAGAAAGTCTGTAATTTTTAAAGAGATTTCTCCTAAAAATTTACAAAATTAACTTGTACGCCTAGTACCACAGGATATAAGGACAGCTAAAAACAATGACACAGCAGCATGCAGATGGCAAAGATTTTTTGTAAAATGAACATTTGTACTTAAGCATTTCCTAAGAACAGCAATTTCTTCACACATGTGAAAATGGCATGGAAATATATAGCTCTACACTGTTACAAACTTTCATAAGTAATTACTTTGTTTTTAGATACTATTAAAGCAGGACCTGAGTTACCTAAATCATGCAAGGATAAAATGAGAAACATATCATGTTGGCATGGAAGCATTCCTGACAGAGTTCCATAAGGAGAGTAAATTAGACCATCTCATTGTCCCTGAAGTGATATGTATAATTTCCCTAGGTCTTCTACATCAAATCTGGGCCTTGTGATATTAAACTAGAATATGCAACTACATCTGGAAAAGTTGTATAAATTATCTCTAAGAGTTCTGTGAGGGAAATAGTGCTTCCTCTGTGACTGTCACACATGGTCTGCATACACGGATCTAAAAGTACAGCAGCTCCTGGAGATTCCTCACAGAAGAAATACTATCACATTGGAAGTGACAACCAAAACTGCAGCCTTGCCAAGCTCAAATCTTCAAGGGTTTTAATTAAATTTAGCCTAAATATCATTCTTGAGGTTTGAATGTTCTTACACCGAGAAAGTATCTGTAATTGTTAAACTGCAGGTCACCTTGAAAATAATTCCACAAAGAAAAACTTGAACAAAATTTATTTCTCAGATAAAAAACAAGCATTATTTTGTAAAATACTATGTCACTCCACACAACAGCAATTATTGTTATACTCAAATTGGTAAAAGGGTTTACCTTAGATTGCTGACACAGTCCTACCCACACAAAATATCCCCCGAAGAGCATATATAAGCCAAACACACATCTGATTTTTAACACATTCCATGACTTATTTCTCCACAATAACAACTCTGCACAAGACATTTTTGATGACAACGAGATAACCCCTTGTAATGCCTCCACCATGATAACTGGATTTTTGCTAAGCTTTCCATGACCAAATTACAGCCATAATGATGACACACTGCACACCACTGCCAAACAGCATAAAATGACACCTGCTTAGAACAGCTTGAAATGGAACTTGTCAATATGACCAGAAACATTACCAATAACTAAGAGACTGTTATTGAAGCTTACTTCTCTTGCATAGTACTTGCTCAGCTTCACAGCCTTACAGAACCAGAACATAACTTTATACCAGCTGAAATCTCTGAGATTAAAGAAGCGTTTTTATCTCATTGATATAACAATAATAAAAAGCTATCCATATCACACAAAGGCGTACCACTACAACAAATCCAATTAAATCTCTTTGGACTGGTTTCAACCTCCATCTATACTCCATACTACAGAAAATCCACACACTCATGCTGTGCAAAAGCCATAGGTACAATATTTTCATTACCCAGTTCAGCACTGTGAGGTTAAAAAATGCCAATGTCCTATTCCCTTTTAAAATCTCTCGTCTCCTACCCCCTACCTGCCAGCTGTATAAAGTATTTCCCTTGCCACTAATTCTGATAGCATGCCCTAATTAACTCATTTTATCTTTCGGTATAAATCAATTACAATTAAAATATAGTTTGTCAAGCCTCAGCGGAGTATTGTTTCATGTTAAAAACATTTTCACTCATGAGAGAAAGTGTGATTAACTTCAATAGAAAGCTTAAAGTTCAACTTACTATGAGCTGAGGGAATCAAGTATGATTCTTCCTTCACAGAACACTTCAAGCTTCATCTCAGTGCAAGGAAAATAAAGGAGTAGAGAGCTATACCCTGGTCACTCAGATCCCCAGAATGTGGTAGGACCTGGGAAAAATAAAAAAGAAGATTTTGGTTGGTTGGTTGGTTGGTTTGTTACTGTTTGTTTTCATTTTTAAACGTAGCAAATAAGGTGAAACAATATCCAATGCCTGAAAGGACGAGCTTTTATGGTATCATACTGTTTGGAACACATTTGAAAACATGAAGTAGTATATTTTAATTTCGTGTGGTAGATAAAAATGCAACAAGTCAAATTTCCAGCTACAGGTAAGGGATTCACTTTCTTCAGCCATGAGGTGAAGCACAAGAAAACCTGTCAAAGCTACGCCACTTTAACAGAATCAGAGGTCTGTTGCCAGTGCCCTGTCCCAAAACTTATTACCACATGAATCATTTTAAACATTACCTAACGTACAGTAGAAGAGCCTTCCAGCCCACAACACTTTTCTTTCCCCCCCTAAATAGACTTGATAGAGAAAGGTCGAAACATGAAGCGAGGCCTTACCGAGACGTGTGTGACAGTACTAGAGATCTTTTTTTCCCCTTGGATGTTTTTGGTAACATACCCCCACTACAGCAACGCTGGAAATTCTGATCTAATGGAGTTTAGCAGTCCTATTTGGTATAAAAATTCCTGTTTTGGTCACAGGCACTGTGTTAAACACCACCACAAACTGCCTTGTGTTGGCCGCAGCCTGTTCTGTCAGGGAACAAAGCGAGCCCCAGCACTGGAGCTGGGTGTAGCTGAGGCCATGAGGCAAGGCCCAGAGGAAGAGGTGCATTTTGAAGAAAACAAGGGCAAGACAGGGAAGGAGCCATGCCTGTGGACATAGCTGGAGGTGTGCTTTCAGAGGAATGCTGTGGCTATGGGGGGGGGAGGGGACACGTGGAGGACCCCAAGCTGTAGCACAGCACTCCTGAGGGAGCACAGCCTGTGAGCAACCATACTGGGGCAGGAACACCTCTGAGGTATGACACAGTGAAGTGTCACCTGCCTGTTCTAAACTACCAATTTTCAAGAAAAATGAGAACAAACATGTTTTATAAAGACTCTTCCGTTGCCTGGTTCAGGCTATGAATGGATGCCACTATTATTTGTAGCCCACGAGTGCTCTATGAGACTGCACATGCCAGATTTCTCCATGTTGGAATAGTACTCTGAGGACAAAAATTCATACCTGTAACAGAAAATACTATTTACTATTTGTGGCTTAAGAGCACACACGATAGAAAGTGCCTTACACTGTTGTATTATATAACAGCCTCAAAAAAAAAAAAATCCTTATTGTTTTCTATTGTTTTCTGGTTATTTATGTCCATGTCATTGTGCTTTGCTGTACTGGCCTAATTCTATACAATACACAACTTTACAAAATGTTTACTACACACAAATATCTGCTGTATGCCTCTGTGCAGCTGTGGCAAAACACTGCAGAGTTGGTTCAAAACACTGGCACTCCTATGATGCAAAACACTGAACTGGTACAAATGCAATCTATGTGTTAAAATATGTTTACGAAACCTGAAGTGCAGCTACGTCAGCATTTTCTGATGAATATGGTCTTATCTGTTCATACCACTTCACCTTATGTTAGGCCAAATATCTACCTTTGTACAGGTGGCATAAATCTTTTACCACTCACAAAACCTATTCCTTTCTATGCAGGAAATGTGAAAATATAGCATTTCTGATGCACACTCACATTGTAATGAATATGAACACTGTATTTACCATTAACTGGGAGGGGTTTTTTGTTGTTGTTGTTATTGATGCTATCAGAAACTTCAGATATTTCCTTTATATTTTTATCCTGTAAATTTCCCCGAGTATTTTACTGCACACTTTTGACAAGTACAGCTCTAGATTAGCAAACCGTGGTTTTGTTTGACCCCAACAACCATGTAAGCTTCTAGTTTTCTCTAGTCTAAAATACACTGGAGTATTTTTCTGCTTTCCTGCAGTTTTTAAGTAGATAATAAGTCCCAAACTTCACCAGCCTTTAGCTGAAAGAAGCTTGTCACGGTGGTTGGTAGCTAATGAAGATCCTTTTAGTTTATCTTCATCAATTGTCAAATATTTGAGTCCATGAAGTGGTGTGATGAGGTACAAAGACAGATATTTGAAGGGATTTTAACTCATTTGAGCAATTACATGCTTAACTGCCCTGCGATAATCTGTCAGTCTGAGTCTTTTCTACACAGCAGAAGTGGGGAGTATTAGAATAGCTGGATTTAGAACATAAAGGCCTGGTCTGAATGGAAGAAAGGCACCAGAGAAATTAATTGCCAGTAACAAACAGCAGGGCTGCTTGCAAGTTATATATCACATAGTTACCTACCAGCAGTGGTAGAAGCCAGCTGTAAAATAACATACTGGATTGTGACAAAACAGTCGCTGCTATGAAATCAGTGAATACCATGAAGAATTTAAACTAATGTTGGCTAATCAAGTACACTGTATTACATAAATTATATAGAGACAGAGATAAAAATCTTGTATTATATAAATATTTGCTGAATGTAAATTTCAAGCAAACAAACGTTTTTAATGACAGTTGTAGCAGTTTTAAGAAGTGATCTCATGTTTGTTTATGTATGTCTGTCTGCCATACTCACAGAACATGACACTACTGTAAATTTGGTAATGGAAAAAAAAAGTAAAAAAAAAAAAAAAAACAAGAAAAAAGGAATGATTCCTTTACATTTTGTTCTTTAAATCTCAAATACTATTTTTTTTTCAGATTATCAAGCAAGTCTGACTGATAATGTATATCACTTACAGTGATATAGGTAAGACTTCCTTAGGCCCAGGAAGTTCCACGGGAAGTCGAGCGAGCACCATTACAGAGAAGCCATCTTACCTACTCTGGACAGGCTCAGCACTACTCTGGGCCCTCTTTCCAGAAACCTGACGTACTGTCCTTTTTCTTTTCATTCTACTCCCCTCCGGTCCCTGATGCCATCTCATTGCTTCACTGGTTGCCTCCCTCTTTATACAGCCTTCATATCCACCATTGCATTGCAGAAGAAGGCCTCTCGAGGTCAGAGTCAATGCTCTTGACTGCCAGTGAATATAAGGATGGCACAGTGATATTGTCACTGGGAATCCCAGTTCATGACACCTTTTTCCTACACTCATAGAATCCTGTCTAATTCAATAACACTCTGGGATTTCCAGTAGTGGGAAAGAATTAGTCCCTGTTATGGTCTTTTTACAACAAAAAAGCAGTTGTTGATTTCTGCACGTGATTTTTTAATTCCTTTGGAATTACACCAGGAAACCAGTGTGAAGCATACGGACACGCGCCTAAATTGTCCCTCACTAAGGCAAGAATATGTGAAAATACACATACTGAATTCTCTGATTGCCACCCTGGTAACACGAACCATAAATGACAAAGGGCATTTCTGTACAGAGAGGGCCATTTCATTCACATTACTCATGTTAGTTAGGATGTTTATTTTGGATTTGCTGTCTCCCTAAGGTGCCAGCTCTGAGGGAACTAGTTAGCATGGAAGTGTTAGGTACAAAGCAAAAGCCCTTCACCTCAGGGACTGTGCTTCAGTTCTGACCATAGGTCAGAAAGGAAATAAGATAGGTAATCTCAGCTCTGTCCCTAATGACCAGTATTCCACATCACAATGCTACACATGGCTGTCAGCTTCTGCTCAGGAGAGGCCCAGGACACAGCCAGCATGGAGAACTAATTACCCTCCCATCCCAGGGAACAAACGGGCAACCCAGCTCAGCACGCTGAGATCACTGGTGAGATACGGCAGCAGGCTAATAAAGTGGAGGAGCGTCACATGTATGGCTGTGGAATACAGTTCATGAGGCGCTTTATTTTTCCTTCATTAATGAGGATTTTACTTCAGACTCACTGTATAACATTAACATATTAAAAAAAAAATAGAGCTGATTTATTCAGTGAGCCTGGTGTTGCAAACATCACCTGCCTTTTGTTTTTACAGGCCTAATTCACATGGGCCAAATTAAGTCCAGACTTTTATGAGTGGGGCATAAAGGGCACAAAGAACTGCTTCCCCCATCAGCAGAATAAGGAACTATAAATTGGCTGCTTACACTGGAGAATCCAGAGGTAGAAATTCATGCAGTGCCAGCAGCACTAGTTGGGTCAGTCAGGCCACATCTGAGCTGGATGAACTAAGACATGTTCTCATTTCCTCCTAACACCAAGGCAGGGGAACCCAGTAAGGAAGTAAACTCTTCAAAGAGCTGATGCTAAGCATTCTCCTCTTGCCCCCACTGGAGCCGCCACCACCACCCCGGGTATCACTGCTCACAGTGCACAGAAGGGTGTCTCTCTCTCTCTCCACGTGGCATGCAAGATTAATTAGCACACCACTTAATACTTACTGGGATGCAACAGCTTACTATAATTACAGTGTTCGCTAACTGCCTAGACCATAGGGTAGAAATACCTGGCACCAGAAACACAGGTCACTGCCAGTACCTGCGCACACAGGTGCACGACTCCATTACAACCACCAGCAATGCTAGGAGAGCCAGCAGGGCTTTTTTTTTTTTTTGATCTTAATATAGCACAGAACATACACAAAGCTTACAGTAAAAACAGAGCAGCAGGTGTAAAAGGGATACCTTAAAAAGCTTCTGGGTTTATGGCTGTTGTAATAGCAAAAGCATTAATTAAAAGGAAAATAGATACTGAATGAAGCAATTAAACATTGAAAAAAGAAACATCGCTGTTCCCAGAAAGGTACCTTCACACAGAAGTAATGGAATCACACATCTTCATATGAACCACTGGCCCAACAACCCACCACCATCTCTAACACACCCTTAATACTCTAGTCGTGCACCCACGCTTGAGCATTTATACCTGAGAACAGTTAGGAGCCTGTGCCTCTACCTCTGTGGGATCCTGGGAAATGTAGTCTGTTAAATGGCCTTTCTTTTGCCTGGGTTACTTTGGCTGTGTTAAATAACACGATTTTAAAAGATTTTAAATATTTATACAAGTATGTGTGATGCTGGGCTCTTTCTCAATTAAAATGTAGATCTGAACTTTTTCAGGTGATGGGAATTATAAACACAGCTTTGAAAAATAGCCTGGTCTGAACAGATAGGAAACTATGCCAAGTTTATCTTGACCTGACTCAGACTCAGCAGTGTAAGTTGGAGATGTTTGTCTTTTCATTACGAGCACTGATTTTTGAGGTGCCACTATAGCATAGGTGAATGCCATGGTAGCACACATCCCCTTCTTCTTAGAAATAAATTTAGTGGTTTAACACCCATTAAATGCAAATATATCAACTAACGGTATATTTGACTCCTCCCAGAAGAAATAGGTCATACTTATTTCAGGTTGATGTTCTCCTACCCTGTATGGACCAAGAGTCTAATTCTTAAGAAACCCAGGCTGAAAGATAACTCCTTATACTCTCAAGGAGGGAATGCTCTGGGTCAAAATATGCCTTCCTAATGGTGTTTTCTTTTGTGTTGCTAAGACAGCTAGAAGAAAAGGGACGCACTACAGGAAACAAGGTACTCTGTGATAAGAGTAGGCTACCAACTTTGTCCCTAGATTTCGCATCTATCGTGTCCTAGCAGTAGCATGAGAAAAACACCTGTAAGCTTCAGTGGTAATCAAGGAAAATGAATCATACTGTTCCCACCCTTTCTGAAGAAGACAAAGATTTGCAACTTCTGCAGACTTTTCCCTCAAACTATATGTCACTTGAAAATGTCAAATCAGCTGGGGAGTAGATGTAGAATCAGGGTGGAGTTTGTTTCACTGGAAAATAATCATAATCAGCCCTCTTTTAACTGTGAGGAAATCTGTAGAGATTAGAGAGTAGAGAGACTACTAGACCAAAGACAAGCATTGCACGCTCATAGTTTTTTAGAGTTTTGTTAAGAGCATGTGTCTCTTGCTAGAAATATTCATCTAGTCCTCATGTCCTGAATTAAACTTAAGCATTAATTTTACTTGCTGCAATGTCATTAAGCCACCAATAAATGCAGTAAGTTCCAAAACTGAATCACTCCTCATGAACCCAGTCCTGGCAGATGCTCATGTTTTTCTGGATGAGAAACAAAATTGGCAGAATGAGGCACAGGCTGGACTTTGTGTCTCTACACCCAGTAACAGAACCAAACTGGTATATTTAGAAATCTACCGTGGTGAGACACAGATCCAAGACAAGGATGCCCTGGTTCATAGTGTCCCTCTCTGGGCCATATCACAGATCAGTGATCCTTACACAGGCCAAATGTTAACTAAAAGTGGTTACCATGGTCATAATTTGATAGGGAAATGGGGTACTGCAAGGTAAGGCAGTAAAAATACTTGAATTTTAGAACTTTCATTTAGGCAACTGTAAATAAACTTTGCAAACACAAGTAAGTGAATGGATTTTGCCATAGAATTCACTGAGGATTTCACCCTATACCTTTTTAGTTTACCAACCCTATAAGCTAAACTTTACCAAGATGCTGCTGAAAATAGGGCTAAAGGATCAGGTACATGGTGATTGCTTTAAATCATGTAGTGATTCCTGGTATCATAGAGCTTTTATATTATAGACAAGTTTTGCTGACAGAGGCAAAACAATCTTGCAGTGATGGTAAAAATTATTATCACTTACATTATCATAACACATGGGAGGCTTAGCTGATGACTAGAATCTATCACAGGCAAATATGAAAGACAGAGTGAGAAAGGAGTTTTCAGAATGTAGCATCTTCTATTTTATAAGTGACAAAGATAGCCCTCTAAAAATTAAATCTGCAAGAAACATGAGAGACAGTAGTTTTGCCTGAGATCTGTTTCATATTCTTATTAACATCATTCCCTAGGGGCAAGTAATTCTGAGTGTGATACAAAGTTTATAATATGCTGAGTATAATTATAATGAGGATTGATTAAGTTGGTAGCCAAAGTACAGTAGCTTTATATCTGAGAGAGCATCATAAAAGAAAACCACATAAAAAGTTATGGAATAAACTATACACAGGGACTGACAACTATCTCCCTAGTGAAATAACATCAAAGCTGATATACGTTGTATGCAAAACAACCCACAAACAGAGAAAATATTCTAATCGTTTAAAGGTTTCCTTGTCAAAAATTTTAAATCTGAATACATTACATGCTGCAAAAGAGAATAAAGTATTGACAGCTGTAGCTATTCCATGCAATTAAGCTCAACATGCCCCTTTTTTCAGTGACTGTTGAACAACTATTTTTGCCTTTGGAATTTTCTTCTGAGTTTCACAGGAACACTTGGCAACAGAAACAGTTTTTGAAGAAATCATTTCAGGAACTGATTCATCCCTGATTCTAGGAGAATTAGAAGAGCTAACTGGTATAAGGACTCATTAAGTCAATCCACTGTTTTAAAGTACTTTCTCCTTTTGTTTTACATTTTTATTTCACATCTACCTGAATTTCTGCTCTGGGTCTGACATTTGAATGTGTTTTGAATTTGTAACAGTGAACCCAGCTAGGTGAAGTCAGACAAAATGTGAACATTTCATATGCCTGAGTTCTCCTCTGACTGGCAGAACTCCATGGATACAGCTTTTTAATTATTATTTCTAGGTCATCCTCACTTAAACTACCAAAGAAGCAAAAGATTATCTGTACCAATGTTGTAAAGTGGAATAACCATCAAGAATTTTGAGATTAATTCTTTGATGGGCTGAAATACTGGCCCCAAACCAGCAGTGAACTCAAATGCCTCCCTTTGTAGGGAGTCATTCCAGTGTGCAATTGTGGGTGCCAAAATTAATGAAATGATTCAAATGCTAAATTTAAAGCATCTGCTTTGGAAGACCATTGCTAACAGACCCACATGCTTCATGATCAATATCATTTTAGTGTAAAGTATAAAATATTTTTACTTCCATCTTAACAGTATAGCAGTTATTGTGTACAACTATGAAAGTACAGTACTTTTTAGGAACATAGGACATAGAACTAGAAAGCACCTTCTAATTCAGCAAATTCATGTCCCAGTTATTGCAGGCATCTACATCATGAGAAAAAAAAATTACAAGTAGTTCACATCTCATCTTAGCACAATCGAGGCATTCTACCCCATTGCTTCATTACTCCACTTTGACACTTGCTCTTCTGATTTTCAGCCTCAGTGTATTTGGCTTATCATATCCAACTGTTCTTTCTCTGATCTAACACTATCCTGAGTTATGAAGACCTCACAAAGTTTCTAAATTTTTAAAGAAAATCGCAAGAATAGTCTATCTACATGTTTTACCCAGAAATGCAGAGCCTTTAATGATTCAGATATAGCCATGTGAAAAAAATCTGTAGGGCAGAAGGGATGGCAAGTATCACTGAACAGAGTATTACAGTGTTGATGTATAAATGCAGCATAAAAAAGGGTAATGCTGGCTTCTGCAGCAAAATGATATTGACACAATTAGTTCGATGCTGTTTTTAGAGTTTACAGAATATGACCTCTGGATTTTTCATCTTCAAAGGTTACTTCTAATTAGCATCCAGTGATAACATGTTGGAGATGCTTCTTTAAAAGATATCACAGCTCTAGCAATGAGTACTGACATGGTATCTATCAAAGTCTCATGGTGCCTGCAATTCTGACAAAAGGCACTCCAAAGGACTGGCACGTACCACCTTATTTGCATTTTTGCATTTCATTATGCTCATAATTGCATACCACCACAGCAATTCTTCCACACTATCTCAGAAAACATTATCAGCTACGTCTGAAATAAATGCTTAAATGTCAACAATTGACGAGCAAGAAAAGCTGACCTTTGAAGGATCCCATTCTTTTGAGAATTGCCCTGGTATGACTCACTCCTTAACTTTCTGTTTGTGCTTGATAACACCAAAGGAACATAGTTTCTGTATGGATTGTTTTTATGTATTGGAAATAGAGGGGAAGTCAAAGAGCTGTAAAAATACAATCCATTTCTACTAGTAGTCAGATGGGTTTGACTGAACATTTGCAATGACAATTCTTAAAGTCACTGAAACATTAAAGTAAGTGGACATTAACATTAGGCTACAATGGAATTTCTATGGAATTATATGTTACATCCACGTTAGAATTAAAGTGAATTTATCCATGATTAATGTTATGACAATGAACAAAACAACCTTTCTTCCACAAACATGCTAACCATTTTACACATTGTAAGAAGTGTTTGACAATTATAAATAGCTAATCTAAAAACAAGGAAAACTATTCACAGTCATCTTACATACAGTGCAATATTGACTAGCCTTCACTAAATTGAGGTTACATATTGGTATGGTTTGTGTTTTTACCATCATTTCATGGCTCCATTTACATCGATTTGCATAGCAATTTTGGTACACATTTTTCAAAAAAAAAAAAAAAACACTAATCAGTTTTAGCTTAAAATAAATTACACCACCACAGAAATTGCTGCCACTGTCCAAAAATGCTAATCAATTTTGAAAATCTACATCATGGCTTGCATCCCAGATTTTTTCCATCCAATCCACATCAAAAAGAAATGATAGAAAATTATGTTAACATGTTTGACTGCTTGTTTGCTTGTTTTAGTCAAGGCATTGGTTATGCTTCAATGGCAAACTAATCGCCTGTTTGGAATCTCATCCGGTTTGTGTTACTTTTTTAATGGCAATATGGAGATGTTGAGGAAGATTTCAACATGATCCATACTGAAACTTTTGGATCCTGTAACAGAAGCATTTTCAGAATGTATTAGTAAAATCAGTTTCAGAAGTATTAGTAAAAAGAAAATTAAACTGTTTATTTTGACCAGTACTACATTCTTCTGTGGAAGGACTTCACTTCCCTCTATTAGATTTTGTTTTAATGAGGTGAAAAATACAACAGATCAACCTAAAAAAAAAGCCTGAGAAATTTGCTTTTTTCAAAGCCTATAAAAGATCATTACTGTAGGTGTTTTTTTTTTGTTTTTTTTTTTTTTTTTTTTTTTTTTAACATTTTAAATGAAACAATGGTTGTAAGCCAGTATTTTCACCCACTTCAGCTCTTTGGTTGACTCATATCTGAGTACAAGAGTGGGGTTTTTTTCACACAGCTTTCACACAGGTTCACACATTCCTAATTACTATCTGTTGTGGTAACAAGGCTACCTGCACCTCTGTCCCCAAATTGTTTCTATCTGCTTCTGCTACACCTTTTGTGAATGTATAGGACCTTTTTTTTTCTTTTTTCCTTGGGATATTACTATATAGTTCAGTACCCTGTAGAAACAACTGAGCTACTTCAAGATTAATTAACCTTATTGAATATATGCTAACAGAGCTATTGAGCTTCTGGTACTGCAGCTAATCTCCATTTCATGGCTGCATTGCTTCTAAATGAAACAGTGTACAGATAAAGTAAGCACCAAAGGAAAGATAAGCCCAACAGTATCCACAAATCTAGAAAGAAAAGGGGTTGCCTTTTGTTCTCTGCAATTAAAATCATCTTACAGAGATTCATATTCATGGCCAGTACTGTGGTTCAATCTATTATCTGGTCAATTCCTATTTTAAGAAGCATCAAACAGTGTTAGTATCTCTCTTTTCATACACAGGTGTATGCTGCCTTGACTCTAGGGGGCCAGGATATCATCCAAGGTGAGCAAGGACTTGAAAGGATTAGACTTGCAGGTATGTTACTTTCAGAGGTGTTCCTGTATGTTACCTTGCAAACAAAACGGCCTTTAGAAATAACTGGTAAGAGGCACATAGAGAAAAAATAAAAATATATATGTATAAAAACAAAACAAAACAAGATAGCTAACAAAAATATGCATTAAAATTTCATTTAGAAGTCCTATTTTGCACATTCAGCTACACATGAGAGTCGCTTATTCTTCCAAAACAACCTTTTCTGTATCATCAAGTCCTGAGGAGCTTTCTAATTCATTGCTTCACCTTGTTTGAACCACATATATTTGCTGTAGTTTTAATAAATTGCACGATGTCCAGATCTCTTCTAAGACGTCTCATGTGAAATAAGGATGCAGAAACACTATATATCCCATCGCCCTTTCCTTGTTGAAATAGGCATAAAAATAAGTGGGAGGACAATAGCAATAGACTTGGATCCACCAAGTATATCCATCATCCTTATGCAGTATGAAATATATGGCAAACTATAGACCTTGACAAATTTCAGTACTACTGACCAGCATTTTCTAAAAAATGTATCTATTATTTTCCCTGGTTTAGATGTTTGAAACATCACTTTTTAAAAGCACTTCAACATGATTTCCATTTAAAAATCTCCTAGACCTCATTAAGATCGCGTTCTTTGTTTCTGGCTATTGAGAGAGCCCAAATAAAGCTGAGACTCCTCATTATAAAATATTCTGCAACATGATTTAAAACAAGGCATGAAAAACTAACTGTAAAAACAACTTCCCACATGGATATGATTAACAACCAAGATGGAAGCATTTCTTGTTGTCAATAACAACTTCCAGTAATGATTAAGATGGGCCATTATAACTGGAAAAAAAATAACCCATAAAGCATTCCCCACATTAAAAATATATATAAATCAATTTTTTATATGAAAAATAGCACTGGAATTATTTAAAGCAATTCATAGGTTTATGTCCTTTTTGTGTGAAGTTGGAAAATGATTTTTTTTTTTTTTTAGTTATGGTGTGTTTACTATAAAAACATTTGTCACTGTTCTTCATTGAGAGATAAAA
This sequence comes from Anser cygnoides, assembly GCF_040182565.1. Lineage (NCBI taxonomy): Eukaryota > Metazoa > Chordata > Aves > Anseriformes > Anatidae > Anser > Anser cygnoides. Next base: position 5,069,192 of record NC_089883.1, read on the forward strand.
TGCTGGAAATGCACAGCGCACTTATTGGACAATTTAACATGCTAGGGTCAGGCACTCTGAGACTTCACAGTAGCACAACAAGAACAGATATTGAAGATGCTCGAAATCCAGATTATGGCTTTCAGAAGACATGGTGTATTGTTCACCCAGGTTGAAAGCAGATGTATGTTTATATACTTTAATCTTGGCTCAGATGTGAGCTACCATGTTAACAATTTTGTTGCCCAGGCTGCCCTGGCTTGGGATTTAAATAAAAACAAATTACAGGTCTTAACAGTGATAGATGGACTTCTCTTACATTTGTGTAGAGTATTTTTGCCTTAAGATTAAAGGCTTATGCATTTATCTGCATAAACTAACCCCTGGAGTAGGGTACTGCTGACATTTTCCAAGAAAAATGAATATCCTAACTTATTCCAAAGAGAAGACTTGGTATTTGTATGGCCAGAGTGACCTTTGCAAGTGCCCTTTCAGATTAGGTGCACTACATGGAAAATTGTGCTCTTACAGTACTCCATAAATCATACCTACCAATTTTCTTTAAAGGGGTATGTAAATATCAGTGTACCAGGTGGGTAAACAACACTAACCTCGTACAAATGGCTTGAAAATTGAAGAAAAGCACCTTATTTTGCTGCTGAAATTGCTTTTGAAGCCCAGCATCGTGGCTTGGGTTGTAGAATGCATGAAATGATTTGTGCACTGGGAATAGAAAATGGGTTGATGATAACCACACTCGACACAGTTCCTATGTTTCTGAGTTCTTTCGATGATCAAAGATATCATTGCTGTATATTACTTTTCTTTGCAGATCCCAAATGCATGTGAATTTCAAGTGACATACACATTATCTGCATGTTTCCAAAATGGACAGACAGCTTTTTAGTTTGTATTTCTCATTTGAGCTGGTTAATGTTTCTGGTCCAGTTTCTGTGCGAGTCTCCTTGCAATAGTTGTGTAGTATTTCCATTTAATAAAAATAAGGCAGAAAAGTTCATGTTCTAAAGAAGAAAAAATTTGAATTTGCAGCCTTTGAAACTGTCAACAGTGTTATTTGAATAAGTACTGCCTTAGAAAGAAGGAAGATGTGTTAATTGTTGCTAAGCTGTAACAGATAGTAAAGATTCTGAATCAAGAAAGAAAAAAAAAGCTCTGGTTTTAGATATACCGGTAGGGTAACATATATACCATATATATCATAAGCACCTTGATGAAACTTTAAGAACCAACTTCAAATGTGATCCTCACAAGATGATTTCACTTCAACTTTTAACATTTGTAACTGCCATTAATTCTGGAGGTCTCATTTTTACAGACACGTTGTCCTTATGTTGCTTATCCCACAATATTCCAGAGGTTTTTGTATAAATATCTACAGAAAACATTGCTACCTCATTTAGCAATGGATAATGAAAAAGCAGAATTTAAAGTTCTCAGCCAACATCTATAATCCTGGCCTTATGCTTAAATAGAATTTAAGTACCTGAAGATACCAAATGCAACTATCTGATTTTTTGAAGAATTGCTTTGATAAGTAGGAGCCGACGTTCATATAAAAGTAAAGATGAGACTTAAATTTGAGAAATATGTAAGTCCTAGGATCCAAGAATGCAGTAAGACAAAGTACCGACTCATCCTAAATACTTTTCTAATAATTTTTAGGCCCAATTCACTAGTGTCAATAAAATCATTTGGGATCTTGCTTAGCAAGGCAAATGGAAACAGCAAGAATATACAAGTAACATTTCCAGAAATCTCCAGTCATTTTGGCTTTTGTTTTACTGTAGAGATGAATATCAGAAGTCCTGGGCTCTCACAGCTTCAGTTGCATTTATTGATGCTCAAACCCTCTGATGACATGTCAACCTGGGCAACAAAACCCAAACTCTTACATAGTTCTGAAACACGGACCTTAATGGTGTGATCGCAATCATGTTATAGTAGTAGAAGCTGGGAGCAGAAATAGGATCCACTTTTCTTCTTCTTGCCTACTACGTGATGTTGAAATAAACATATGAAAATTGTAATCAGCCATTTGGAAAGATGAAGTGTGAGTAAAGAATAAAAGCCATAATCCATTTCTAGCATATGCTTACAAAGGTGCCTTAGAGTTATATTGTGTATCAACATTTCCAGTGTCCTCCTTCAAAAATCCTTAAATCAGCTCAGCTCAGAGTGCCTTCGGGGCATAAGACAGAAGACAGAAATGCTTGCAGGAAAGTATTTGAAGCATTTCTGAAAACAGATTTATTTTTCACAAGAGGGAATAAACCCAACAACAGAAGGATATCATCTACCTCCCAAAGAAAAACAACACTGGAGGGAGAAAAGAGCTGCAAATGCTGTAAAACCAAGCTTGAAGTATTTCTGGTAAATTTGTTCTCAGTGAGAAGGGAAAAGAAATCATGGAGAGGATGAGGTTATTGTCTAAGGACATTTCCAGCCTGCATACCTGTGAAAAAAAGCAGGTTTTACCTCCTTGCTAGCAGCAGATCACTGTCATGTTACCACTGGTCCACCTTACAATTTCTTCAGAGAGACAAGTTTACAGAGGGGAACCATGAGCAAACCCGTATTTAAAACATGATTTAAAAGCAGCTTGAAAGGCTCATAATATTCCAAGTCACAAGAGGACACACAAACACCCCAGAGATACAAAATGCCTTACTGGGAACATGCCACATGTTTATCAGCTGTTCCCATCTCCTTGCAGTCTCTGACTTCATGTGATCAGTAGCACTATGAGCTTACAGTTAGCTTGGAGATGCTGAATTTCTGCTCCTTACAGACTATCTAAAAGACATGTGCTTCCTGCAGCTATTCTGGGGGGGGTGGGGGGGTGGTGGGGGGGGGTGGATTGTTTGTATTTTATTTTATTTTATTTTGTTCTGTTTTGTTTTCTCTTGTTCTTTATTTCTTGCATTAGCCAGGGGGAAAAATGCTCATTCTTAGAAGTTACAGTGTCACTAATGCACTGCATGGGAAAACTTTGGGAACAAATCTATCATTTCGAGCTTAACAGACAGATGAGTTACTGTAAGTTCGGTATTCCACTGCATCCAGAATCTAAGGATGTAGAATTTCTTTCATTTAAGATTAAATCAAAAACAAGCGTATTTCAACAAGGGACAGCACAGCCCTATTTTGTTATTATAGAAGTATGCGATACATTTAAAGAAACTATTTAAACCTCAGAACCTTTTGTTAATGGAAGTCTCGGTTCTCATCTGTGTTTTGCACTGATACTGATTTAAGACAAGACCAGGAAAAATTAAATTCAATACAAAGACTCATATTAGTAGCTGAAAACTTGCACTGTTTCATGTAGTTCCAAAAGGCCTCATTATAACAGAGAAGTGGATTACCCTTGACTGGTGCAGTTATGAGGAAACACCTGAGAAAACCTTTGCAATGTGGTGAAAGGAATAGTTTGTGCTTTTTTTCAGAAGTGCCTATATGCATTAGGTAGTGAGGGGGCTGATTAAAAACCACTGATGTTTGTATGCCTGAGCAACTTAGATGTTTTTGAAAATTCCCACCTTTTACAAACATGCTAAGGGAGTAATTTTTAAAGGAGCTTGTGGATTTTGCAGAGATGTGTTCGGTTATTGGCATACTTAGATTTACTCGCAAGTTGTTGGGAGTTCAATATGATTACTCACAGGTATAAAAAGTAAGCAAGTACACACACGCTTATAGGCTCATGGCTGAAAACAACCCAGAACTTGGAGGCAGGCAGAATACAAATATTTTCAAGGTCACTTGTTCACGTTAGAAGCATTTTTTAAACACAGCACAACATTGCATACAACATACTGTTGGAGAGGCTATGGAAAACGTGTTATTTTCTCCAGTGGGGACTGGAAATAAATATAACGTTATTATTAGTTATCCATTTAAAGTATCTTTTGAGCTCTGAAGGAGCTGCATCGTGCCAAGCTTTATAAATATACTGCATCTTCAGTCTCCCTGACTCCCAATATTTAATGTCTCATTCATTACCCTAAGGCCCAATCCAGTTTCCAGAGAAGACACTGATTTCAACATACCATAAGGATGCAACTGGAGCCCGTGTCTAGCTTTCACAAAATCACCAATTAAAAAAGAATGTCCACTTTCAAAAATACTCTCTTAAAACGTTTCCCAAATACCTTGGTAAGATATAACTCAGTTTCTGTTTACTGAAACCTCAAAACATCACATGATCTTGCATCTACTTGCACAACAGAAAAAAAAAAAGTATGACTGACACTGCTAATAATGAAAATGTTTTTAAATGTAAGCTCTAGCTGTGTACCAATCGCTGCCTAATCAGGGTTATGCTTTTCAAATTATATTTTGTCTTCTTTCACCTCCTGCCTATTATGTGAAATAAAAAGAGAAGTGCTTAGGCAAATCCTTGATCTGTTCACATATATTTTTAATATTAATATGTCAGAACAGTGGCAATAATGATATTAGGCAAATGACGGAATTCTCCCCCCAGCTGGACATGTTAATTGAGAAGCCAAATTTTAGAGGCAAAGTTCACGTCTGTGCAGATGGCAGGACAATGCCGGATGGCAGGCCTAGGTCAGTGTCAATCCCAAACCGTACTTTAATGGCTCACTTCTCTGATTTTTCAACGTCAGCTGGTCCCTGTGGGGTGTATAAGTTGGAGAAGTCTGTCTGTCTCTGCATTTTTTTCTGCCCTTGACTCTGGTGCACTAATTTCACGTAGAGAAGATGCCCCTATGTGTGATAATAAAAAGAAGAAGAATTTGTACTGAAAAGCTCAAATGAGAAAGAAGGCTTCAATATTGCCTTTAGTGCTGATGTGGCTGCATTAAAATCAATACCTTACTTTTGCTCTTGGAGGACTTCAAGTTTGCTCACATCAAGCTAAATGTATTCCCCATTAAAATCTAGTCACCTGACATTTCCTTGTTGTTTTTGTTTGTTCTTGTTGTTAGTTGTTGGTTTTTTTTTGAGGGGGGGGGGGTGTTATTATCTTTATTTGCATTTATAGTGAGGCCACTTAATACTTTGGTCAGGATGGTCAGAGTTTAAGATGTTTTATTTTGCTGCAAGTATATAAAGGTATTTTACCCTTTGTCAAAAGGCCCTGAATATCGTTCGTATTTATATAGCTATTATCTCCTTTAATATGATCTGTGAATCAAAAGCTGAGTGTATATACCTATATATTTAGAGAGATTTATAGCTATACAGTGTCACAAAAAGACTTTAATAGTTTCAGTTTCCTAAGTGATATAATTATTTATTATCTCTAATTAAAATGCAGAGCTTGGCTTTCTGCATGAGACTAGATGAAAAGCCTTTTTAATGAAAAGAGCAACTATGAGCTCTAAATTTCTTTATGGAAGAGATAACTTATGTAATCACTGGTAACCTTTTTCAAGAATATTATCTCACTATTTATAAAACAATACCTTCTTTACTTTATAAATTCCCATTTACATATGAAAAAGTGCTTTATTTATTGATGCCTTTGATTGATGTACATTCCTCTTTCAGGAATACCCTCTTTTTTCCATCTTACATATGCCAAAGCACATACTTCCTTTTGACGTTACCTGCAATGATATTTTAAAATAATTCTCTGCTTGAATTATCAAGAAACACAAAATTCGTTCGTCTGTTCTCCAAATAAAATCACATTGTGTTTCCTTGTTTTGTAAAGTTACATTAAAAATGTTTTCTAATCATATAGTTAAAAGAATGCAAACTTTAACCACTAGGAGCAGCTATGAACAAAGGGAAAAATGAATTTGTTTTCCTTTCTTATTGTAAGAAAACCTTCAAGTATTATAAATGTAACTATTCAATGAATCAGTAGCAACCAAGAATTGAAAGTAAATACCAGTAAAATTTGCCCACATCTGTATTAAAAAATGAGTCATGAAGTCATATAATATCATGACTTATTTAATTTTTATATTGTTAAATTATCTCTTTTATTTAAAAACAAGGAGGGATTGTTATCATTTAAGGAAACAAACAAACAAACAAAACAAAAACAACAAAAAAAACACTATCATACCTACAATACCATACGATCCAAATGTGATGTGGTTGATGTGATCCATACCTTATGGATATTTCACAGCCATATCAGTTTTGATTCAAAGCACACTATAGTCAAAGGTAAGACTTTCGTTGATTCTAATGGGCTTTCAGTCAAGGTCTTGACTGTCTCTTATTTTTTTTCATGAAACAGAAAAATTCATTATCTGTGGAATTGCCTGGTGTGACTAAGGGCAGCAAATGAGTTCAGTGATGCTGCATTTGTGTAAATGTGGGCAAAATTTAACCTTGTATATTGACAGATAGCAAAAGAAGTAGGCAATGCATTTAACTAAACATCTCTTGTGCTGTAATCATCTGGTCTTTTGTTTCACTAATTAATGGCTGTGTAAAGCGAGAACATTCAAATAGACATCATTTTAAAATCCATTTACTGTTTACAGTCCTTGCTTTGTAACTTTTTACTCAATATTGATTATCTTTTAACTTACCTCCTCTCAAACCAATACCTCACCATAAGTAATTCCATTTCTTACTTCAGACAAGAAGCCACCAATTTGATTAAGGACATAGTACCAGCCAGTCCAGATTTCGTGCAACAGTCTCCTAGTTATCAAGCTAACTTTTCTCTAGACCTCCTGTAAAGTTTCTGTAGGCCTCTCTGAGAGAAAACACCTATATATAAAGCAAAGTAATATATTTTTAATTATACATACGCATCTAGTCCGTGACGTTATCTAGCCAGTTGAACTGGGTTTAACCTTACAACTAATCTAGTCAGGGAATGGAAAATAATAATCTACATAAATCACTTTAAACTTGGACAGTCAGTCTGAATAACATTGTACACAGGAAATAGGACGTACTGATCAAACAAACATTTAATACCGTTTTACAGGCAGCAGATGGGAGCACAGTTTATATTAAGTTGCCTCTAATTTCATTCACAACATTGTTAGCTAGACTTTATTCTACTAATGAAAATATAACTATATATCTTCAGGAAGGACAGCCAATATCCTGGAAAACAGATCAAAAGAGCACAGAGTAATGTAGAAAGAGAGCCATTCAGGTGAACAGAAAAGAAATAGACTTACCATTTAATTTTGAAAGTCTTATTTAGATCAGTGATATTTTCATTTCTTCTTTATATTGTTAAATACGCATGTAAGTGCATATTCAAAATTAACAGAGCAGATTTTTTCAGTAGTCATTTCTACGTACATGGGGAAAGACAGAACTGATACAATGCTGAGGAACTCAATAAAAAGACTGATAAATGCCAGCGGACTTTAGATCGGTATTAACACAGGCTTTCAAAGTTAGTAACACAAAATTGATTCATATATTTGGAGCTGTACATATTTCAAAGTTTTTTTCTCAGATAGCATCCACTAACTCCAAGCAATTCACTTAGTTGTTCTTAATACTGTAATCAAACCTCATCCAATTCATCTAATTTTCCTCTCCTATTAGCAACACCAAAGGTTAGAGCTATCCCCCTATAACAATAAACTACCTTTATAATTACTTTTAAAGACTAGAATTAAAAGATGGACTTTGTATAGTACTGTTACATTTGTATTTGCAAATGCCTAGCGTGCCCATGCAGATTGCCTCCATAGACAGATGCATGAGGTTACTGCATGCATACATTGTTGGCTAGCAGATAAAGTCAGCTTTGAACAAGCACGTGTTCATAACTGTGCTCAGTTAAAATGAAAACTCTCTATTTAGTAAATTACGCTGGTCTGTTATTGGTCTGGTATTATTGGATAATACTTCAGATTCCAGTGCTTCTTGTGATTAAAGAAAAAAAAAAATCCCAGTCAGTTTACTTAGGAAGAACACATATGCTACAGCAACTCAGGTCTGAGTAGCAGATGATGCAGATTTATAAAATCACACAGCACAAGCTGAAAAAGGACGGGGCAATCCAAGGAAATCTGGGGAAATTCAGACCATTCCTTCCATGTGTAATTCAGATAACATTATGCAGGCTTAGTATTTGACATCATCAGATATTTTTCAGCCTTCCAGTTACTCTTAGCAACTGCGTTGAACTCTAATGCAGTATGTGCATTATTACCAATGGGAAATCCCCGGCATCAAAGGATTAATTTTAATCTTTGTCGTGCTTTAGTAATAGGAAATAAATTTTACCTAGTCATTGTCCTAGTCAAGTCAAATAAAGAAACTATATCTGCTGACGAGCCATTATTATCACAGTCAAATAGATTAGCATTGATTTACTGTAGGTAAAAGCTGTTGAAGGGTCCGTTCTGTATGTGCTCTGCAGCAGCATGATTATTTACTGTAAACCTACCCTCTGATTTTCTCCTTAGGCTCGTATTGTTATTATTAAAGCTAATTCACATGAAATTATGGTAGATCTCCTGGTCTACAGTCCTTGGTCAGAGACCTAAGCAGGTGTTTGCTTAATAATTTGGTCAAAGATCAGTGAGTTAAAGGTTAGGCCATAGAGGGGAAGAATGGAGAGGTCAGAGCACTTGCAGGAGGGGTCTGAGACTTGATCTTCCTGAGTCTGGAACGGTCGAACCTCAAGGTCACCCATTAGTGATCTTGCTTTAACGGACTGTGAGATGTCAACCATAAATTCACCATGCCAGCACCTTTAACCCTATTAATACTTTGACTACAGGAAATAAAAGCAAGAACCCAGAAGGAACCAGCCCATGGAGAATTATTCACAAAATGTCCATGAGATTAGATAGATTAGATTTATAGAATAAAGCTTACAACTCTTAATACAGCTCTCCAAGGCAAATTATAAAAAAAAAAAAAAGTTCTTCATTACTCCATTTTAGAGAGAATCATTACATTCTGTATCAAGATGGTAGATAAAGACACTTTGCACACAACACGCAGGTACATGTGATAGTGTCTAAGTGTACACATATTTTAGAATGTAACATTTTTCTAGGATAATGGAAGTAGGAATTAGTGAAAATAGAAACAAAACTGAACCATTGCCTGTTCACCAAAACTGTATCTGTCTATGTATGCATAGTCAAAATTTTATAATTTACATCCATAATTAGAGGATAACACAATTAGTAGTCATCAGAAGCAAATCAGTGTAGCAGATGTTTTCTCCTTTGTGTCGGTGGCTATGGTTTGATGGTCAACTATTTTAGCATGTAGAAGCACGTGACCACCAACTGTCAATTGGGAAAAGATGACACTGTCTAGTTAGGAATTTAACCTTAGAAAGAGCTTCCCTCCTTCCACTCTCCAATGCCAATTCAAGATAGAGTAGTCCTGAAACAGTCCTGAGTTGCAGACATTCAAATAGTCTTAATATCTAAGAATCCTAGACTGGAGTTTCAAATAATTTCACATCAAAAATATGTGAAACTGCTTAGTAACACCAAATTCCTCAACTCCTTTTGGGGTATCCTGCATCTCCAGAGCCTGGGGGACTCATCTGTTGCTTTGTCCGGAATCTTCTGTTACCATAATGAATTTATAATATTAATATAAATCATTCCATAGATGTCCATAATACTCTTTAAAGAAAAATAAAGCTCCTGGTTTATCTAAAAGAGGTTACAATCTAGATTAGAACCAGAACAGTATGCTATGACTATTCATACAGAGATGTAAAGGAACAGCTGATGGAGCCATCTGAGAAGTCAAGATACTTGGCCAATAAAAGAAATAACATCATGGACCAGGTCAGGAAAATGTTTCCCACTGTTATAGTTAGGATGTCCATGAGACAATGAGACTAAGACAATGAACTTCTTCCCCAGGGAGCTCCCTGGGACTCCTGGTGAATAACTCCGTCCATTGCAGGACAAGGACACAGAATTTATAGGCATTAAAGTATCATGAAAGGGAGCAGAAGGGTAGGAAGGGTAAGACAAAAAGGAACTATCCACTTGAGATAAATGAAGACATCACAGCAGAATAAAAAGAGATAACAACAGACAGTTGGGTGCAGAGTGCTAATTGGGAGTCTGAACTGAATCAGTGGCCCCAGCCCAGAATTAATGAAATATTCATAGACGGCCACACAGCGCACTGTCAGCAAAGGACAGGTTGGTTTGCCTTTTAGTGAGGAGGATTTTACTATACCACTGTTCCCTTGTTTTCTGTACCCTCACAACTCTGAGGCTGTGGTAAGATAAGACATACAATTGCTGTAAATTGTGTTTTGTCTATGAAAACTTCATACTGGGTAACTTGGCTTAAAAAATTAATTACATCATCCATAAAGATCAACCACATAGGAACTTGAGACATCTGGAAACTTCATAGACATCTTTCTCCAACTTCTAGTCATCCTTTCCTTGACTTTTAGTGTGTTTTGGCTTCTATGTATTCCTGCCTTATGAAACCTGTGCAAAGATCTGAGCAGCGTTTTTCATATGTGGGCAGGAAGGAGCATGGTGTTTCAAGAGAAAAGTAGCTCTCCTATCAATAAAAATTCATAGGTATTTCAAACTGAGAAACTACTCCTGACAGAGGCTGTCATCTCTCATATGGTATAAAGTGCCCACAATTCCCACAAAGATCAACAGGTTCTGGGCTCCATCCAGAGCCCCTCAGAACTGAGCCCTTCATCCAGCACACTTGGCTTCAGTTCATATCACTTGAACTCACATTGTTCAGTTGGGCTTAAATCTTTACATAAACTGTATCCTCAATTGCACTGCATACCGTGCATGCTGCTGTGTGCACCTGTTTGTTTTGATAGCAAGCACAATAGGATATTTTGTGGGTTGAAATCATCCATTGTAACAAAACAGTCTTTTTTTAATTAAAAACAATTCTGGAAATGAAAACACAATATGAATATGTACAGAAAATCCTTTTATAAGGATTGAAAAGTAAAATGTGTCAAAATATTTTTAGAGCCTCACAAGTATTTGGTGACACAAAGTCAGTTTTCACAGAGCAGCTCTGTTTTTAATGGGCATAAGCTTGTCTTTTTAAATGATCTCTAAAGAATATTCTAAGTAAATCTTTAAAGTATTCCATTTTAAAAATAAAGAGAATATATTTATTAAAGGTAACTGTATACTTATAGTGCTCTATGTTCTGCTTGCTAATTAGGAAGGAAATGCACCGTTAAAAAATCTGATCAGGGAATAAGATTTCCAGTCTACTTCAATCAGTATGGGTTGGTATCCATTCACAGAAAGCCATATCCCATAATACTTCTGCATGTTGAGCTTTCAGTAATTACAAGAGGAACAGCTTACAAAAAAGCCTAAACTATAAGACAGAGACTGACCGTGTTCACCTTTAACACTGTGCCTTTTACTTTGGGGGCTGTGCTCGTAACTGCCTGCAAGTACCTATACCCTCCAGTCTTGCGGAGAACTCTACCATATACAAGGTGAAAGTACAAGGTACCATAAGCTAATGATACTCATAAATAATTATTTTCTAGACCCTGTTGTTTATGGAGAGCTTTTGAAATGGAAAACACCTTTAAAGGCATAGAGTTATAAAAGCATTATCCTTTCCGCTGTAGATTACAGGACAGACAAGCACAGTAATCTCAGAAATCTCTAGGATGACAGAGAGAAAAATATCTAACTTTCTTAATGATCACCACTGAGGCACAATTAATCCAAGCCTGGGAGAGGACAGATGAAGATCTTTAACAGTGCAGGAAAGCCACAGACAGAAATTTCAGTGCCAGCCGTATATCAGTAGTTAGGTAGATTCCATCTCTGTAGGACTCTGTCTCTATTGGTACAATGTGTAACCTCCCGCTACATCAGGGAAGGTGGATTAGCCTTAAACCAGGACAGATGTTGTTCTACGGATTTGTTGCTTTCTTTTGAATAAAGGAGACTGATGTTGTCTTCCAGAAATCAGTTCACTGCCCAGCACAAAAACTTTGCCCTTTTGTCCCCTTTGCATGCAGAGAGAGGGGAAGCTAACACGGTAAAATTCACTCCTGGGCAAGAGGCCAGAACATGGCCTATGTACTATTAAGCCTTCAAAATAGGGTTTAAGTGGGACTTAAGTGGTGCATGAGCCTTTTGTTGGCTTTCTGCCCAGAAGTGAACTTTACCCACGGAGAATATTACATGTTGTCCGTGCATTGTCTCCCATATATGGGTGCAATGTAATTCTCCTTTGTCACCCTGACAGAACGCCCAGCATCGCTTGAACTGAGTTGTTCTAAATGGTCCAGAGTAAATTATGCCTCCTGCATGCAATACAACCAAGAAAAGCATTGCTAACACAGGAAGAAAGTGTCTCTTTACACTGAAGGAAATTTAATTTTCTCAGGACTGCTATGCCAACAGGGTAAACAGTATGGACCCTTATTATAGAAACATGTGGTTTCCGGCATTTACTTCTACAAAGTAGCATATAGATTTTCTGCAAGTCTTTATTTTTATTTTCACTTACCAAATAAGAAGAATCTCCCTACCAGTATGCTTATGTAGCATTCCTCATATTAAAATGTAGCTGGAAGTATTCCCACATTTACGAATGTGCTTAATTTAATGCACGAGTAGTCTTTCAGATTCAATAGAATCGCACAGACAGTAGAAATAAATTAAAATATAAAGTAAATCTGTACATGAGCAAGGCCCAAAAGTGTCCTACATATATTCCTGAAATGCAGGCTTTCCCCCTTTTTAATTTTTTTTTTTTTTTTTTTTGCTTTGGAACTAGAGTTGTCTCTTTCCTGATTGACTCATTTTCCTTTGAGAGTTGCTTAGATAGGTTACTAAGAGGGTTAGAAAACACAAGAAACAAAAGTTTAATGACTTGCAAAATTATGCACAATACAAGAGAAACACACATATCCTGGGCATTTCCCAGCCTGATATGGTCTTAGCTGGAAAAAAAGGATGACAGGGAGGGAAGCAGAATTAGGAACAGAAACCTCAGATATCCTGGAATGAATAATAAATCATAATTTGCTATTGTAAATTCTTCTGGCAGCTCTTAAATGTGACCACAAGTAGTCTCTCTGATAGATAGTGAAGGGATCCAGAACTGCTGACAGGTTTGTATATACCAAACTGATTAACACTTTATATTACATAGGCAATTATTAGGGGCTTTGAATTTGAGTTCTTACATTGCTCTTACTTTGAAGCAACCAGCTGTATTTTTTTTCTTCTGATGATACTTTCTGTAAACGGCATGTGGAACCTGATGATTATCATTCATTTTTATTTAGTTAGTAGATGGCTCCAACAGCAATTCCTTAAAAATTTCTTCATTTATAAAATATGAAGTGGCTGACCTAAGTTAAACCAATTAGTAACTTTCCTTTATCATTTTTCTAGGTGCTTTCCTCATTATGAGATATCAATCAACTACAGGGCAGTAAACATGCTAGTTCTGGTATTTGTGGAATGTTCAGATCATCAATTGAAGTACACGCAGTTCAAATCTGAAATATTAGCAGTTCAAAAATCCATTAAGATCTGTATCAGATGAGCTGTTATAATACCCATATTGAAATGTGTTGCACAGAATCAGCACATGACACCTTGGAACTGAAAGAAAATATTTCCTGTTACTACAATGTTTGTACAAAAAACTCCAGATTGCATTCAGTGGACAAGATAAAATGTTTTTCACCTAGAATATGCTCCCTTTTAGTAACACCATCTTCATTAACAATGTTCAGATTAGTTTCTTCAGAAAAGGCTTCAGGATGAAAGCATTTTGTGCAATACAACTGAAAAGCAATTCAGCTATCTGTTAAAAACGGCTAAATATTTTACCTTGTTTCTACAAGCAGGATCTTTCAAGAAGATGATAATTTTAGTTCCAAAAATAAAAAATAAAAAAAAAAATAAAGGCACATTGCTTCAGATAATGACTCAGACTTAGCCACACTAAATTGGTAGCACTAGATGTGGTCTTATCGGTATGTCTGCCTAACTGTATCACACACCTCTGTCATCTGAAAATCTCAACTACCTTTCCAATTACACTGGAGTGGAAAGCAGTTTTTGGATTTTATATCAAGCAGAAGAGAAACTAATCTGTGCTTTTAGGTGTATTTTCTGAGTTGAGGAATATTAGAAAAGTCTACAAGATCAGGTAAGGCTTTTACTCACATGAGTCTGATCCTGAAAGGATCAGGCCAACCATTCACCAGATATGTTGATCTAATAAATTTGTGTTTTGGAAAAAGGCAGGTTAAAATGATAAATGTCAAATATTAGTAGTTCTTTTTAAAAAGGCAAATCCCCTGACACTTCACCCTCATTCCTTGCTCTCCCCTCCACAGAAGGCAACGAGGTGCACAGTAAAAGAAATTAAGATGATAGTGTGTTGACAGGAGCAAAGAGACTCCAGTTTTCATCCCTGCAGACAACAGAAATGACATCACGTCTCCTCAAACTGACACATTAATAAATTTAGTATCACCTGAACTTTTCTGGAAAAGAGAACCTTTTACACCAGCAAGTTATCTGGTGTTAGTAATAATAGGATTCTGTATCATATTCTGCTCCATATATGATGGCAGAATTACCTTTTGGGCCCTAACAAGTTGACAGGGGTTCATTTTGCTTCCTCTTTTAATGACATCTTCTTTGCAGGTGAACTGCAGATGTAATGACTTCCTCTTTTGCCTCTGAATACTCCCGAAATGTCATCATGACCCAAGACATCTCAATCTGGCTTAATGCAAACGGGAAGCAAAGGGTTTTTAAAGGTGAAACTGATCTTGCTAATGAAGAAGTATCACTCTTCATCTGGACAGGGAGCACAAAGCTTGTTAGATCGAGCTAGGTGAATGTCACAGGTTAGAGTTCAAGCATAACACAGAATTGTGACTAAAGATGTTATCTTCTATTTGTGTAGAGATACATAGTCAAAACAAAGTAATATAAGTCTAAGTATTTTGGAATGACCCAGCAAGGTATGAAATAAACATTTGCTGGAGAGGTCAGCATTTTGAGGACCTTAATCATGAATAGTTCAAATATTTTTAAAAAGATGACAATAAACATGTAAGATTATGTTTAAAAGAAAAAGAGAAAAAGGGATAAACAGAAAAGGGAGCATAAGGGATGCTATTGTAGCTCATTGCTCCAAGCTGGAGAATTCACACAAAAGTGTCTGATTTGTATGTTTAGCTACAGCATTTCAGAGTGTAAAAATACTTTATATTTGCCTCTAAGTTAGATTCTGCACAGACTATGTATACATATATATTTTTAATGCACTAGAGAGCCAATTAGGAGCCTCAAGTAATCCAAGGGCTTTTTGCCAGTGTGAGTAGAAAGCAGCTTGCTCTTCAGACTTACAAAAAGTTCACTGAAGCCACTGGACACTTACAGAAAAAGACAAAAACATACACAAGTACCAACCACATCCTGACTACCTTTGTAAACTGAAAGGAGACCTACCTGTACTGCCTCATCATCATAATTTTTGTGGGAGACGGCATCCATCATGTTGAGAAATCTGAGTATCAGTGGAAAACATTAACTTTCAAAGCCTTTTCTGACTATATAGAAATGGCACTGGCAACAAAATTTAGCTCACCTCTTTGCAGATGTTTTTTACACGTTTAATTCATTTAATAATGTTTTGTTTATAGTCCAGGTCTTGGTGACACTTTTCTATTTAAAGCAGCACACTGCAGGACTTCAGAATGTCTCAGATGAACACATTGCATGAATGGGTCCAGATTGAAGCTAATGCAGAAATTGTTCAATGATTCACCAAGAGAAAATAAAAAACAAAAGCCTACTGGTCTGAAATGCTTGTCTGATTCAGGGAACATTTTAAAAACACCACATGAATATTTTAAGTGCCAAAACTCAAATGGAGATTTGAAAATAAAGGCTTAGATTTTTGAAGGAATGCTTGCATCATCCATTCAATCTTCATGTCTATTTAAAAATGCTTTTTTTTTTTTTAATATAAAAGTATATTTGAGCTGCTCTGATTTAAGTTTTTGAGCAGTTTTTCATAAAAAAGCAGAAATGCGTTGGCAATATATATTTTTTTTCAGGCATGCTGACTTACTAAGAGCTTTTACTTATTTACTCCTGCTTTCCCTAAGATGTTTAGTTTAATTTACTAATACGGAATATAAAATCAAATAGAAGAGAATCTAAAGAACAAAACAAAACAATGAGTAATTTTTAAAATCAACAATATCTATGGCTAAAAATTATGAGCCCAGTCCCTAGCTGAACTCCATTATTTTAACCAAAACAATGAAGTCAGTGTTAACATTAACAGTAAAAATGTCCTTGTGTATCAAATCTTAATACTAAAGGACTCAGATGAACAAAATGGAACAACTAGAGGTTATACTCCATAGCAGTGGGTCAATTTTGCAAAAACTATTCAGCAGAGTTCCCTAGAGGTCAACAGAAAAAAATGACAGAGGTGAAGGAACAGTGGTTTCAAGAACCAAAACTCAATTATGGACCCCAGAAATCTGCTGGTTGGCTTCTCCACGTCATCTAGATAAGCAATGGCTTAAAATATATCAGAATCTCATACAAGGACTGTGGTTCCTTATTACGCATCTGGAAACAAAGAACAGCTTTTATGCAACAGTGAAAACTTCCAGGCCATACATCATGCAGTGGATTGATGTAAAGATTGTTTTCTGGAGAACAGCCTTTATTCATTCTAAATCAATGAGTGCTATAGAATGGATGATAAAATTGCATGTCGAACTCTGAAGTTGCTATTCAAGTCGCTTGATGAAAGAAAAGATTGAATACAAGATTTGATTATCTAATACCTGATACAAGATGTAAAACCTTCTTTCTTGCATATCTGAGGTACAGAAATTGGCTAATGAGTTTAATTCACTTACCTTGAAATAAAAAGTAAAGTATTTGCAAATACGTTTAAATGAATTTTAAATTAAAATATATATATATATGAGTCACGGCCTCTGTGTTATTTTAGGAAAAACAAGCAATTACACTTAGTTCTAACAGGTGGAATAATGACTTTTTCACCTGTCAACTGACAGCTTAAAATTCCCACACATGTAGACCATTTCTGTTTCATCTTTTCTTTGAATTTCAGCTGCTTTGCTTTTCAATGCCTGTGCTTTGCTGGTGTCTCCTTTGTGTCTGAAACTCTCACACTGAGTTCCGCCTCTTTGGTGCTGGGCTTTCTTTTCACAGTGACATTTCAACATAAACAGTCAATATTCATTACCTCAAAGGAGACTTCCCTCCTATTGCTGACCAATTAAATACCAGCTGAGTTAGGCAGACAAAGGTAAAGAAGCTGTAGCACAAGACTGGCTTGGAGTATACTTCTCTTAAAGGGGAAAAAATGTATTCAAAACAAAGAATTGCCAATATTGGGAAAACCCAAAGCAGATCAAAACAGTTTCTTCAGAAGTTATGCTCCTCCTCTTTATCTTGCATGGTCCTTTCCTAGTGTTATTCAGTCCTAGACAGGAATAGAAAAGATGCGTATGCATCACAGGGACAAAGACAGATTCCAGGTATTCCCATACAGTCTCAATAACTTTGATGAAATAACAAGGATGTAACAAAAAATAATAACTAATATTTGATGCTGAGAGAAAGGGTTTCCCCCTTTTTATTTCCGAGATGTAAATAAGATCCAGATGTGTTTTGAATGTTGTTGCATTACGTACAGTTCAGCAAAGACTGCTTCATTTTGTACTGAGGTTCAACTCTGACAAGGAAAATGCCCACCTGAACGGATCATGAGCAAAGGTGAAGAGGTATGCCAAGCTTACGCTGATGAGAGCAGCCTGCTGACAGACAGCCTAGAGGCTAATGAACCTCCTTCTATTCCTCAGAGTGGGAGGGGAAGGGCATTGGTATCATTCACTGTCTCCAAAACACAGGCACAGCCCTTAGGGGAAGGAATAGTTCTACACATGGCAATGCAATTCAAGCATTCAGTTTCACCTGGAAAGTGCAGGAGCACTGAGTCATAAAAATACTAAGCTGAAAAGGACTGAGAGAGATCGTCTATATGGCATAACTGCCTCAAGGCAGGATCAGATACCTGAACTATTCCTGACATGTTTGTCCAACCTCTTCTTGAAAACCAGAGGCAGCACAGCCTCTTACGCGTCCCTTGCCAATCTACACCAGTGCTTAACTGTGCTGAAAAGCTATCAAGTTCTTCTTACTGCTTAAACTAGACCCTTTTTGCTCTGAATTAAGCCTACATAAACCCAAATATGCACATCCACAAATTAAATCCACAGAGAAGTCCAGTGGTGCTCTGGCCCATACTGTTTTTCAAGGAGTTTAAGCATGGTAGTTGTTGAGTGATGAGAATTTTCAGACCAAAATAAATAAATAAATAAATATAGTAATGATTTATAATCTGAAACAATGAGGAAATTTAATTATTTGTCTTAAGAAATGTATTAATAGAATAACCCAGCAAAGAGAACAAAACAGCCTGAAATATGAGAGTGTGCAGATCAGCCACAAATGTGATGCAAACAAAAACAAGTCTGAAAACAAAAGACTTAATGACTGCTCAGTACAAGATCAGGCTGAACTGTCACAGTCTGAAAGTGCACGTTCAATGATATGAAATAGTTCTTGTATTTTTACATGAACATATAAAGATTTTTTTTTCCTTCTTGTGAGACAGAGAGATTTCTATAGCACAAAAGGGCCCAATCCCACAGCCTACCCTCAGTGGGAGGTTTGCTTAACCAAGAAATGCAATGTCAGGCATTCTCAGAGGATAAAAACAATACAAAGAATTGGTGTACATGCTTTATGTAAAGGTAACAGCTTGAATCCCTGAAAGCATCCAAATGATTTTTACTTAAATGGATGTGACATTGCCAAGAAAGAAACTTTATCCTCATGAGAGATCTTTATTAGCCAGGGTACTTAACCCTAAAGATGAGGAGAATTTAATAATCACAGGGTTGTTTTCTCCCTCTTTCTTTCATTTGTGCAACCAGCAGCTAGAGGGCACAAAAGAATGCTTTTACCTTATGATCTATCATATAAAAGAGCTCTACTGACTGAATAAACAAACAAACAAACAAAAATCAGTGCTAATATCATAGTATACTACGGATTTTGTTTAGAATCCTAGTCTGTGTTCTGTTTCTCAAGAAGCAGTAGCAATTCAGAGAGACAGTGGCATGACAGTGCAGGAGACTAAACACCTTTATTCCACTAAGGATATGTATTTAAATCCCAGAACAGAGCAGGTATTTCATGCCACATACACTCTCTGTGAACACGGTCATCATTACTTGCCATAACTGTTTTGCAGAGCTCTTTGTTTAAAACTAATATAAACACATATTTAACCTCCTTCATTCTTACATCTTAAATATTAATGCTGGCTGTGATTCCGCATTAATAACAGCTATTATTTTTGCATTAATAAGGAGCTTACGAGAATAAACATGGAAGTCATAGTGCAGTCTTCCTGTCAATTAAAAAGAGAGTCAGTTGTAGTTGCAGAGTACTTTATCTTATCATTTCACTCAGGACATTCCCAGGTTCATGGATCTGATCTGAATAGCTCCAGTGATGATAAACATGTAACTACGTAGAAAACCATCCTGGCAAGAAAGCCACAAAGGAGGTTATCGGTGAATTGCCAATTTTGGAAGCCCTCACTTTGGAAGGAGCGTTATCACCATAAATGAGGTCATTTATGTGGACAATGCGAGCATGGAGCTTGACATTTTTCTACCAGAAATCCTAATAATCCCAAAGGGGTCACATCGGTTGCTGCACTCTAAAGTGGAGTGGACCTTAATAGCAACATGTGTATTTGTATATGTGTATATACATATATATACACACACATGTACTTAAAAAGTGAAGCAAAACAAAGACCCTTTCCCTTCACCCCTAATGAACTGCACCAACCCCTTAGGCAGAAATGACTTGGATCCAGATAGAGTGCCATTTGCCAAATTGTAAATTGCCTACATTTATTTTGGGAGTGCACTAAACAGAGTGCTAATTGCCTTGTTTAGCACTTTCCCTTCTTTCATTTGCACTGGTGTAAAATCTTAGTAAATTAACTCAGGATTTTATTATGTAGGTAGCATTTGAACAACTGAATCAGTGAGAAAGCAGCATCAAAGGACTGATAAAAGAGGAGTTGACTCTACCCAGAATGCCATTTATATGTCCCTTGAATTAAAAAGGATGAAATTAACTTTTAATCCTTTTGCTTTTCATATAGCTGATCTTAACATAACATGTATTACTCAGTCATTTTATTTGCATTTACTCATTTCAAAATGTTAATAACTGTGGTTGCAAGCTTACTGTATAGGAATGTGCAGTTGCTTGTATTCATATACATAAGTGTGTAGGATTCCTTAGTAATTTTTTTGAACTGCAGCCAAACACAGACTTGAGGCTTCTGTTTATTGTCAAAGAGAACACCCTGAAGAGCAATTCCCATCTAACTGTTCAGTGGGCTATGCAAAATTAGCTGGTGGTCTCACACTTGTCCACAGCACCAACGGTATCTTATTTTTACATAAAGTCCAAAGAGAAAATGGAGAAAAAATAATAGCCATATTCTCACCTCCACAATATTCATATTTCCCACAAGGAAATGAGAAACGTCATTTATTCTGGAAGCAAATTCAATGATATATGTAAATGGTGTTTCAGATCAAAATCTTGCACCAACAATTTTTTTCCTTAAAATCCATAGGTAGAGGATTTCAGCTTGGTAGCACTATTGCTTGTGAACAGAATTACATTAAAAGAAAATGCAGAGTGAAGACCACAGAGTTAGCACTGTAGATCTGGGTTCTGTTCCGAACACATGTGCTGGGCAATTCCTGTCTTCATGTAATGGATTATAGCAGTGAGGAAACATTTGGGGTGTTCTACTGACGGAACCTTAATTTTCTTAAGTTCAGAGAAGCCAAAACTTCTGTCTTCATAAGCAGCCTTATAATACAGAAGAGATGATAAAAACCTGTTTGTTGCTGTCAATAAACACTGTACTTGCCAAAACTTGATTTACTCTTTTCTCCTTTCAGTTTGCTGTCCTTTCAAATCATATATTTGTATATATGAGGAGCACAGTGTCATCAAAAATATGAAAATTGATTTACTAAAGTTAGAATGAATTTGAGAAACTATTAAAAAACAGCAAGGTATGTTTTCTTAGTTTCTGATAGACTTTTTGAAAGGCTAATTTGCTGGTTATTTTTCCCTCAGTACTTCTGATTGTAATGGGAACGGGAAATACGGACCAACATAGTATCAAAAGTCAGCGAGTCCTCTGTCCTTAGTTTTCTATGAACTTTTTAGTAAATAACACATTATATGATCGTTTGCAAGTACTCAACATTTAAGGTACCATACGAAACAGAAGAAAAAGGATCTCTCTACAAAGCAGGGTGGGGTTTTTTAATGAGATTTTTTTAGTTCAGTTTCCAGACCAGCATGGTTTGGGAGGGCTCCAGGTAACTACCTAAACTTTTGGATGCTTCTCCTAATTGAACCGCCGAGCCATTTGAAGTTCCTCTATTATTATCTAACACCTGGCTGCACTGTTGTAAAGTGCTGTGTGAATAAAATAAGATATGATTTAATGTGTGCTAGCAATTATTTGCCAAAAGAACATAAGAAATGTTTCCTAATGATTCTCTGTACATAAATTCATAATAAGGATTCAGAACTTACTCCTTCCATTGCAAAGGCAAGGGAAGCCATGCCACGTGTTTCCATGGCAGCAAGTGCAGACACATTATTTGGGACCACATCTTCTTGCTACAAGACTTAGTGAGTAGGAAAGGAGTAGGTTATAGATTTATTTTTTATCTTTACGATATCATTAATTAGGAAGTGATAGCCCAGTTACTGCCTTTTTTTATTATTATTATTTTTTATTACAGGT
The DNA here is from genome assembly GCF_040182565.1 of Anser cygnoides. Classification (NCBI taxonomy): domain Eukaryota; kingdom Metazoa; phylum Chordata; class Aves; order Anseriformes; family Anatidae; genus Anser; species Anser cygnoides. The sequence goes on from NC_089883.1 coordinate 5,091,065, forward strand.
AATGTATAGCACTCAGTCACGCACTAGGACTCCATGATGTTCCCTGCTATGAACATACGTAACAAAAAATTTAGACCCTACATCTGGAAGTTTTCATTATAATCTGAAGTGTTGAATTCAAAGCACTGAAGAGCAGACAAAATCTGTACCAGAGGGAAAGTAGCCACAGACCACATACAGCTCAACAGACATAAATACAGTCTTTCCTTGAGGTGCTGCATAAATCTAGAAAGATTAAGTTGTTTCTGTCAATTCAGTGGAGAAGTTAGTTAACTGCTAAGGAGAGTACATTTACTAGAGAAATAAGATCTAGGACATGGGTTGTATAATTCTGAAAAAGGACTACTCTGGAGCTTAAGGACAGGACGTTTTTTTAATTGATCTCCAGTGTTTGACCATTTGGCCTTGTAGTGTCAGGAATATGTTTTTAATGAATTAAGATAATACTAAAAAACAAATGGGAAGGAACATCTGCTTTCAGATTCTTTGTTATTTGGTGTTTAGTCACAAACACACACACACACAAAAATGCAACAGAAAAAGAACAGAAAAAATACACAAAGAGAAACTTGTCTACGAATATAGTACAAAGATTTTTATGTTCTAATATAGTCCCTGATCTCAGGCAAAATGAATATGCTAAAGAATCTCCATCAAAAACATTAATGCAGAAGAACTGGCCACCCTTAATGTTCCAAATATATGCTGCACAGTATCACTTTGTAATAGAAAACCATTCATAAAAATATATAGTATTCCAGTCACAAAATACAAAGAACTTTACAGTTCTACCAATATAATGCCTTCACCACAATGATCTTTACTTTGTATTACCAAGAGGATTTTCTCAAAAGTTACAGACTTCAAAAAGAAATAATCCAAGCAAGATGGTTACACTAATAAATTAGAACTAACCTTGTTGAGGTATCTTACAGGGGCAAGTTCTGGTATTCCCTCCTTGTTCAACAAGCCCATTTGTTTCACTAAGCTAATTTTCAGAGCCAGTTCTAGGATCAGTACTTCCTCCATCACCATTCCTAAGCAAGCACTCTAGCTAAAGTACAAGCAGTATTTCAGCTTAGATTGTGTAGGTATTTGAGGTATTTCCCTTCATAAACAAAGTTTAGAAGTTGATTTATACAACAGAAATGAATAAATAGGTATGAACTAGAGGATTTTCTCTGAATCTTTATTTAGTTGTATTTTGTATATATGTCTTGCTTACAAGCATCTCTAGCAACTACCATGACATATCCCTATTTATATATACACAGACATGCTCATGCATGTGTATACGAAAAAAAATCAAAAAAATACATTTTAATGGAGTGGGATCTGCACAGTGTCAGAGTTTTGAGTGTTGTTTCCCTGTACCTGTGAAGGACACGTGCTAGTTTTTAAGTATCAATCGTAGTAATTTCGGCATAAGAAAGTTCTCGCTCATGGTGAGAAATCTTCCACGATAATACAGTATAAGGAGGTTTTACATAACAGAATGAATCTTTTGCCTTGATCTCACCCTCTTAATGCAATTTTATTTACACTTTTCAACAAAAATCAATGTAATCTGTACGTAGAAAGAAAACTGTTGTTGTTAGAATAGTTAAAGCCTGAATAAGTCATGAACTAACAACGAAGTGTTACAGTATAAAGTCTTAAAACACAGCTGAGAGCAAAGCCTACATTGAAAACAAAAAAAATAAATACACCTACTACTGTTAGATCAACTTTTCTAAGCTGATCAGGGATACAGGAATAACTCTGTGAGAAATAACTGCATAGTGGCTGACATGTTATCTGGATTTTTAGGGACCTTGTTTTCTGCCTTGCCACGGAGTTGCTATTTGCCCCTGGTTCAGCTTCATACAGATATTTTTAGATATCCAAATCAATCATCGTGGTACCCAGGGAGGAAAAAAAAAGTACAAAATTTTTAAATTATTGATACTGCCGATGCTGAGACAGCAGAGCTTTGAGAGGACTCCACCTGCATCTTTTCCTGTAAAGGAAACACACCAAGAACACACCTCTAGCTTTGCAAATAAGAACAATTAACTTTTTCAAATGAAAGAAACCTCAAAAAGATTAAGAAACACAAAAAAAGGGAATGCAAAACTCCGCAAAATTCTCTCACTGCCTCCTGTGTCCTCAGAAGGTGGGTCGTTTCCCTCAGGCTTGCTCTCAGATCAGCAGCTCAGTGACTTTCTAAATTTTGACAAGTTCCATGCAGTCTCCTAGCTCCCTTGGAAACCTTGTGCTTTCTCTGCCTGAGGCTTGTCTGCTCCTTGTCCTCAGGAGTATCTCGGCCTTAGCCCTTGTTGCAGGCTCCCTTTTCCCCTATCTCTTCTTCTGTGATCAAGCTCAGTTGCTCTTGGGAAAGAAATAATCTCCCCCAAATTGCAGAGGGCTGCTGCAGAGGACAGCAGTCAGGAGAAGTTAAGCATCTCCCCAGGGGAGCCTCACAGACTGCATACATACTAGCTTACACATAAGAAACTACAAATAAAACACAACATAGTATCTCTAGACTATTATGTTTATGTATGTATTATATCATACCCTTAAACATATGTTTCAGTTTTCAAGTTGGCTGGAAAGCAGCCCTCCACAGCATACCTGCTGGAAAATCCTGCCTAGACCTGGAGTCTGAGGGATGCTCGTGTATGACCTCTGAGAAGCCTGGATCTCCCTTCCTCCTCTCATCAATACAGATTCTTACACGTCAAGAGCAGCTATTAGATCAAGTCACTGCATTGCCTCCACACAACATTGTCACTTTAAAATGGGACAATTTTTCACTTACGAAACGCTTCACTCAAGAAATGCAATGCATTAATTGAGAGCACTGGTGAGAGTCCTTAGTATTATTTGCCATATTTCATGGCTGTAAATGATGGCACAAATTTTCAATGAGTTACCCAGTGCTAGAAACAGATCAATGACAGAAAGACAGTGGTATCCAGAGCTACTTAGAGCTGTTTCTGATCCTCCTGCTGCAACCAACGTTCCCTCCTGGGCAAACATCGGCAGCGTTTGATGTCAGCTGCAAACGTCAGCAGCACCAGTGAGAAACAGTTAACGGAGGTTTGATATTTCATTGCAGTGGGCAGGGAAATTAAATCTGCAGTTTGTGACTCTTAGGAAATTAAGTCTCTATTAGGAAAGGGTTAAAGACAGATTATGTAAATAAGGATATTGTTATTTGTCCCATATGTAGCACTGTGGAGTGAAGACCGCTTTCTCTCCCTTTTTTTTTTTTTTATTATTATTTTTTCTTTTCCACAAATTGAGAGATTAACCTGGTCTCAATTGAAATGGCAGCCCATATCATACCTTCCCTTGATCTCACAGCATGGCTAATAACAGCTGGGGCCTACCAAGCAGGCTTCTTTATTTTTCCTTTATTGTTCCAGGCCACACAACCGTGAACCTTCAGCATGTTATGTACTTAAGCATGGTCAGGTTGATGTCATTATTTTCTTATTGTTGTGGAGCTCCCTGGGTGTTTGCCCATATTCATACAGAGGGGCTTGTGTGCTCTTTGTAGGTTAACCTTTTAAAAAGGAGATGCTCGACCACTTGCAAATGTAGCCCAGGGCTGTGACATTGCACTAGGCCGATTGGTACGCTTCAAAACACATATTAGCACCACTTGTGCTATTTCATCTTTCTTTTTAATTTTAGCCCAGTCTTGTTAGATAAATCTTATCTGTGCCACAAGTAAATGCTTGATAGAGCACATTTTTAAAGCCTTTAGAAAGAGAGAAAAAAAGTGTGGTTTGTCTGGGTCACTGTGTGCTTTGTCTAAGTAGAGGCATAGCTATTTGCCAGTTTATCTGTCTGCTGTCCCTCTGTCTATCTCTCCAGCTACCTTGCAGCAAACAAGCCATGAGCATTAGTGCTGAATTGCGAGAGCTACAGGGAAAAGTGCTTCTCTGCATGAACCATGGCCACATTTAGCTTTTACAATCCTATAAAAATTGGTCCACTTGCTATCAGTTCAGCCTAGAAAGCAAGACACAGCTCTCAATTGCCTCCAGCTTTGATGTAAGCACCCCACAATATTTCCGTTTAAACTACAGTGGATAGAAGACACCTATAAAAATATTAATTAGCTCCAGTTGACACCAGATGCAGTTAACATACTGTGCGCCAGCTCTGAAATACTAGAGTTTTTATTAGGTAAGCTAATGTTTATTGCAAGCATTAAAGTCTGAGTCATAAAAGGCTGAGCATAAGAAAGATGTTTCAGGTATTATTCCTTTCACGTATCAAACACAAGTTTGTTAAATCCTACTTGCAGGGTTAATTATTTTGGAAGTCGTATTGGAAATACAAGCTTTCAAAGAATTTGGCAAGATTTTTCCAAGCACTCTGTGGGCCAAATGTAAATGAGTAAAAGGGCGAATCTCCACTGGTTTCAATGAATTTTGGCCTTGCAACTTTTAAGTGAAGCAGATAAAAACAGCAGCACAGATTACAGGCTTAATGTCTGAATTACTTTAGTAGTGTCAATTATGATAATGGTAGTCCTGACACCAATGTATCTTTTGCTACAGTTTCTTTTGTAGGCTGGTTGATCCTTTGCTTTTTTAAACCAAGAGGTCAGGAAGGTGAGCTGTACAGCTGGGCAGCAAGCAGCCTCATGTATCTGGGTTTCTGTCAATGCCCCAAAGGTGTTTCTTAAATTACTTGTGTAATGGGAAGAGGAAGGCCGCCTGTGCTCGTACGCTCAAGGATTAGGCTTATGGTTACCAACAGTCTGGATAGGACACAACCTACCCTTTCTGCAAAACCTGTGCCACACAGGAAGGAGATGAAACAAAACAATGCAGAGAAATTTATAGGATGGAGATGAACTATTCTGGCTTTCACGTACATAATGACACCTTTGAAACCTTCATATGTCTTTACCAGGTATAATCAGGATATTCCCTTAATGTTTCCTTCAATCATTATGGAAAAGACAAGGAACAATTAGACTTGAATTTCTATCGTGTTTCGTGTTTTTCATTCCTTATTTATATCAGAGTTCTGATTCTACCATTTACCTCAATATGCTTGTATGTGTGTATGTCTAAGCACAAGGATAGGTCCACCAGAATCCTTTGTATGTTACCACACTGTGTTTGTTTGCACAGACCATGATGGCCTTACTCTCCAGGACTGAGTTTGTTGAGCCATACAGAGTAAGCCAGATCTCTTTGTTCCACCTGTAAGGAAAGACCTTGAAAATGACCCACCCCTAACACGTGTCTGGATTTCCCTGGACAGTCTGCATTACTGCAAGGCAGAGCTGGGAGAGCCAAAAAAAGTTTGAATGGTCTGGCAGTTTGAGCCTGATGGCAGTCTCAAATGGCAGGCTAAGATGGAGATGGAGACCGCCTTGTGCACATGTTGGTAGTTACAGCACTGAACTTTCACTGTACTTCCCCCTTTTCATTGTCAAACTATTTTTACTGTCAAAAGTTCTAGTTAAGGCAATACTCAGTAATACACTGATTTGACTTTTCTCTGGTGTTTAAATGTAAAATAAAAACAAGATCTTCCCCATAAGTATTTCTGTGGTGTAATTGTAAAGAATGACGCATGCTGGTTTTGAAGTACTGCAATGAACTATGAATTCATTAAAACCTCATCAGTCTAATCCTTGATTATCTTCAGCAACGTGGTATCCTTTGAATTGTTCTTTGGACACTTAAAGTATCCCAGTTACCTGAAGCTCAGTTATTAAAACTACTTTAATCTTTCCCCAGATAAGCATGGTTCAGCTATAAAGAGCAGCATGTTGCATGAACATAGCAGTCCTTCACTATGCTGCTACACCAAAATCTACCATCATATTTCCTGACATATGAAGTATATAAAAAATTAAATAAAGCTGTAGGAAAATTAACGGTTTAGTCTAAAACTTTTTCTTATATTCTCTTTCTCTTTTTTTTTTTTTTTTTTTTGTAATTTTCTGTGGGCCAAAAATGTATTTCCAATTTACTGATAAATTTCCAATGTCTCTTTTCAAACCTTCTGGTTCCATCAAAACCCAAGAAATACAACAATGTTGCCAGAAGAGGTTTACTATGAACCATGGCCTACCATTTGCAAAATGACTTGAACGGGATCTCCTTTCAGACAGCAGTGCACTCTGTTTATGATTCCATAAGATCTTTACATATTTCAAATGATATTCAGAAATATGCTTATGTTGTGTGTGTGTTGTGTTTTTTTAAGATCTTATTTTCTTATCTGAACTCTTTTAACAAAGGTATTACGCTAAGTATAAAAGCTGTCCAATTTTTTTCCAACCTCTTGCTTCTCTCTAAACCACAGTCATTTTGTTAGACATTGAAAATGTCTTGATTTAGTTGTCTTGCTATTTTGGGCCTGTCCTGCCCCCTGCAGTGGTAATAAGGATGGGGCTTCCTGCTGGGTCCTGAAGAATACCATTTCACGGCCGCCACATAGCTGGCGGCTTTTATTTATGGAGCCAAGAAAATGAATGGGTATTAGTGTCCAAACATTTCAACATGCTCCTGTGGCCATGCACAAAAGGGACTGATTTGCAGCAAATTTCCACTTATTTTTCAAAAGTATTTACCTTGCAGAAGCTTGGCTGATCACTATAATGGCATAGCAGAGGGGAAAAATGACCATTTCAGAACCCTTTTTTTATATATGTTTCTGAACCTTAAAAGTGCTATACTTCTTGTGAATAAAGATAATACTCTTGGTTGCTAGGCTTTTATGGATATGTGGCTAATGCCAGCCCTTTTTTCATGTGTGTCTTTACAAGATGAAATAGGCATTACCTAAAAGCAAAAAGCTTACTCTGCAATGGGGATTGCACAGGTGAAGGTTCTTGCAAAAGATGTTACTGGTTCCAGTGCCAAAGTTTAGGTTCTTTTAAGCACTGTGAATAGCGCTCAGCATGACGCATCCAGGAGGTGTTTCCAACACCTGTACTTCTACCTACCTGCTGGGGGCAGTACAGTGTGTATTTTATACCTTTCCTAAATTACCCCAGAAAACTTGGGTAAGACTTTCAACTGTCGTTCAGATGTGCAACTGCATGAAACCTACAACACAACAAAAATTGGTGAGATTCGCATGTGCCCTTTAAATAACAGAAAAATGAAAGGTTATTAAAAAATGGTTGCTAAAAGTTTTGTCCAGACTGTGCAAAGTTCAAGAATGCAATTCAAAGTCCTGTGCTTACGTCTTCTTAAATAGTTCCAGATGAGCTTTTGGGGCAGCAAACTTTAACTGCAGTCAGCATGTGGGTGCTAGTAGATGTAAGGGCTTATTTATATAAATGAAGACTGTTCTGCAGGTGTTTGCAAGTACCAAATTTCAGATGCAATTCTGTGTATACACACATACAGGTGGATCTTGTATGCTTGAAGATTTCTACCATAATATTTCTAAGAAAGCCACAACAACAACAACAAAAAAGAAACTGCATTACTTGTACTATAACATCATTTCTTGAAAGTTCCCAGCAGGTAAGATGTGAAGTCTAGATAATAGAATCACACCACTACACTAGCTGCTATACAAATTTATGCAGGTCACCAGATATTGCAGTCTGCAATCCTTGAGTGGAAGTTTCAAAAGAAACAATACAGGAAAAGAAGATTTGGCAATGCCAATATCCTTGCAATATTTTTCCCTTTTGTATGTGTTTTTTTTTCTCATATGTAAGATATTACTCTATGCATAAACCACATCACTATTGTTTATGTCTGTCTCACCTTCACTTAAAAGGAAAACCATCACAAATTAGTTCAAAGTTGATTACTTCCATGTTGGAATCTCTGTCTTTTGTTGCCTTTTCTCCTGAAAAGTTATCTGGCAATTATAGCAACACTTCTGATTTAACTCCTGATCTTAAATTATTCCTCATTTTTCCCTAAACTTGGTTTACATAAATGGCAAAACCAGAGAGCCTGAGTATCTTGCAGAGTTAATAGATCCATAAGGAAAAAAAAAAATGAAATGCTACATGTACATCAGCACATCTGGACCTGCTTCATAGTTACAGGAGTTGCTCCTTATTTCTTTTCTTCCTATTCAGATTCATTCTACTCAGGCTCCATCTCCTAAATCTATTCCCATTCACTCAACCCCAAAGAAACAGTACACAACATAGGCAAATCCTCTGCAAAGAATGACTCTACCTCCTCCTGTTAACCTACCTTCAACTGCCAGTAACAGTTTCACTATATATACGAAAAAAGAGATGGAGGAATGAAGTGGTGGAATAGAGAGGCAGATAAATAATCTCATCTGTGTCAACACCCTTCAAACTATGCAGGAAGCATAACAAGAGGAGACACATATATGAGGCATGCTCTTTCCTGATCTTGCTCCCTAGAGCTTTACAAGATTTGGCTCCTCTTCACATTGCATGGCAGAATACAGCATATACCAGAACAGTTGTTGGATAAGAATAACAAAAGATGCAGCTCAAAGAATACCCACAAGTCTCTAAGAGAGGGGATGGCCCTTTCTGTCAACCTGTTTCTCTTACTGGGGAATTGATATAATAATGTTCACAAGAGAGCACTGTGAGGATCTGCTATGAATTCTGGACATGTTGAGTATTTTTTAAAGTTTCCACTCATTTCCTGGTCCCTCCTGCAGACATGTATGATACTTAATGAAAACCTTAGAACACCTTTAGAAACAACAAACTGCTTCACAGTTAATATAACATTTCAATTTTCAGAAGTAATCAAGGCCAATCAAACACCAGACATAAGTGACCTTTTCTACGACAAACTATAATTTTAAAGATTTTAAAAATAAGAATATGCCATTCATCTCCCTAGCTTGTAACAGTGCAATTAAGACTGTGAATTGGTGAATTAGTGCATTTTAGTCTGGTTAAGAATAAACTGCCCTGAAAATTTTCACAGAAAGTAGAGTATATCAAAACTTGTTCTTACCAGTAAGCCTTGATTTCATTCTGTTGTAATGAAGCAGGCAAACTTTAACAAAAATGAATAACCTGCACTCTCTTTTGTTCCCTTTTTTAATATATCTTGGTTTAGTCAATGACTGAGGAAGTCTATCAAACTCTCCTCAAGGTCCCTTTTTCAATCATGAGAAGTGAATCATCCTTAAACCCCCACTTATTAAGAAGGTTTAATCTTGTCAGGTTAGAGAAAAAGAAAAAAAAAAAAAGGAGAGAGCTAGAAAAAGAAAGAAAACTTGCTTTTTTTCCTGGGGTTAAGAATTACTTTTGTCTAACAATGGCTTTGCATGTTATGGCATTAATTTTGCAATAAATTATAGTGCAGGTAGGTGGAATTACTCACATTGCTTGACCAAAGTGTCTGACCTAGCCAGACCTCTGATTGATGAATAGTTTTTCATTTTGTTCTTCTACTCCTATCAGACAAAATCGAAAAACTGCGTGAAAAAGATCCTATTTCATGTAATAGCATTTTGTTATATATCATTACCATTTAATTCTGTCACCAGTGCCATGTCTGTGTTAAGTAGGCCTTTCAACTTCATCCTTTCACACCTCAATGCGACATTCATCTTGGACAATCAATGCACCAAAACTCTTGGTCCCAAGGAGTGAAATAACTCAAAGACTGTAATGTAGCGACTTAGTCCATGCCCTCCAAGGGGAGTTCTTTTACAAAATCAAAAATTCAATTAGAGCATAATTAGAGCTACCTTTGATCTAAGTTCCTTACATATCAGTACCAAAGTAGCATTTTTGGATAGGAAAGACTTAGCACAAGCCCAAGCAACTTTAGCTGCTCACCCAAGTAGCTATTGCATACTGAAGTTCATGTGGCTGTTACTTCACTGCTGTTGTTACCCAAGATACTCAGATTTAATCTAGTTCAGGTATGTTTGTCTGTGATATTACATCTCTTAATGGCTGTAGACAGTGTCAGAAGCTTATTCACTGTTTAGACTTGCTCAGGACCTCTTTTCAGCATAGCTACTAGATTTCAGTGAAATTAATGGTTAAAGTATCAATTGTCTCTTGTGTAGTAGCCAGAAACCCTGCAGAAGATCAAGCTTGCCTGGTATCCAAAACGATTAAAAAGGAATCTGAAATCAGGTGTGGCCTGGAAGAAACTCTAGAGTAATATGAGTAAGTTCAAACTCAACCTATCCCCAGTGTGCCATGGCTTCTGTCACAGCGCTCCAGACAGCAACATGTATAAGACAACTGTACACATGGCTGCATATGGTTGGCTTGAAACTTTCAATTTCTACCCCATAAAGCTTTGTGGTAACATCACAAGACATACACGGTCTGTTTTACAAACTGGACAATCATGAGAATGAAATTCTAATGCGTGTAGGTCTCATGGTAAGGGCTTGCCACTGACCTATATGAAATCTTGCTCTTTCGGCAGGCATTGCTAACTGAGCTGAATTTCAGTCAACATAGATGAAAGGCAAAATATTCAGTGAGCTGTCTTTGCTTTGCAGATGCAGTTTTGTTATTGCCAATCTTACTGCTTGCAAGAGGAGAATGAGGCAGCAACTAATCAACTAACACCACACAGAGTTCTGGTAGCGGGAATTTCAGTGGGTGGCAAACCTGATCAAAAGTTGGAAAATAGACTTGTGAAACTTTCAGTGTACCATGTGAAGGGGCTCAAAACCTACCGTTTTTTTCATCTTTGTCAACACTTCCATGACTTCTAATCAGAATTCCATAGTAAATGTAGAAATACTGATGTTCAGCAGAAAAATATATTTCTTGTTTGTAGTTTTGCACATGGATAGAACATAATACTTTCTTATAGATTTATACTACTAGACCACGCTATATTGCATGTTGTCCAGATTATCCTTGGTGTGGGGCATACCCCCCCTCAGAGTTAATTCATCAAATTACCTCAGAGATCTCTCTCATTCTATTTTCCCTTCAAAATCAACCCCCTCAAGAAGTGAATTAACAAAACTATTTTCTTCAGAAGAAGCAGTTTGGTTCTTCTCCAAATTAGTCAGTTTGTGGAAGAAGAAAGAATCAACTCAAATGACCTTCAGGATAACAGGATTGGGGCCCTAGTTTCCAAGTTTTTATTTTTACATTTCATGCTACAACAGCATCTAACCATGTTTTGCACATGTTTTTGCTTTTCAACCAGGGACTATTGTTATGGTGTCCTTGTCTTTGTCTCCCTCCTCTCTGTTTTGATGCCAGTACGTTGGGTCATGTGCTGTTTGGATTGCAAGTTCTTTGAAGCATGAGCTGGGTATTCTTTAACACACCAGTGATGTATTTAATAGAAACAGGAGGTAGCTAACAGGCAGAAACTAGTAGCATAGATTCACATTTTTTTAAAATCCTCTCTACAGAAGCAGCTACCATTAATTTTGAAGATTGTGTTTCTGATTTTATTCTAGTTATATTTGTTTGCTTGTTTGTTTGGCTGGATTTTCTTTTGTTGTTGGGTTTTTGTTTGTTTGTTTGTGTTCATTTTGTTGCTGTTGGTTTCACACCTGGTATCTGTCTGGAATCTTTAGTCTGAATTAAAGTTACATTGAAAGTGCCTTACCTCAGTCCCAGTGAATGTGTACCCAGAGACATTCCATTGGTTCCATTGGCATCAGTCCACATGTGCACAACTGTAAATGACATGAAAAAAATCTGGCCTGTGATATGAAAAAAGCTATTTATGCACTTTCACAAAGGACAAAAGTCTTATAACTTTGGGTCTACACAGAAATGAGACACAAATATGTTAGTGAAAGGCCCCAAGTTTTCTAAATGTAGATGAGCACAGATTAAGAAAGCAGTAATTAATTTCCTTTGACCTCAAGCTGAAATTCCTTTCTAAAGCTGTCATAAAGAGAAAGAGGCCAGAGAGAAGAAGTGAAACTGTGTAACAATGCAATTAAACCCTTGTAATGAGGTCAGCCATTGGACTTGTTGCAACTGATATCATTATAGCAATAAGGAGGCATTATACGATGGCCTGATTTTTTTTTACAGTATTCATTTTTTCTTTAACTCTTTACCGGTCAGATATGTATTCTATAGCATTATAAAATAATTGCTGCTAGCCACCAGAAGAGTAGGCACACACTTTCTTGTCTTACTGACGCTATTTCATAAGTTCTGATAATGAATAAACATGAGAAAACTCTGCAACAGTAGCATACAGGACAACTTCACTATAGACAACCCCTCACTCAGATTCTATGTCGTAACAGTGGGTAAAACTTGCTCTCAGAAAGCAACTTCACACCCTCCAAAAATGGGAGCAGGTAACTTTCAGCATTAAACCAACATAATTTAAAATTAATTAAATAAATAAATAAATAAAAAGCGGTAAGCAGGACATCAAGTACCGAACTTTCTGTGCTGCAACAAACCATCTACTTCTGTTCGTACAAAATATTGGCAGACTTGTATGTTGGCTGCTGCAGCAGTCCTTCTTTGTCCTCTCCATACCTGCCTAGCAGCAAGTTCAGGTGTATTTCAACAGGTGCTGCTTGTTAAGAACAAAATCCACTGTCAAGTGGTGATAGGCAATACTTGACTCCTGGGAGTTGTGGTACTCAAGGAAAACACAAGCAGACCTGTAGGACAAACCTGAACCAGAAAGAATCCTAAGTAGTCCCGATCTCACTTGAAACTTGTTTATCCATTGGGTATTGGGAAAAGAATTTGCTCCACTGGAATAGTAAACATTGGTTTCATGTGGTCTGCAAGCATCATAAATTTTGATTCTCTGGCTAGGCATTAAAAAGAAACAAAAAGTTGTGAAATGCAGATTTGGGGCTAGATTCAAGGAGATTTAGGTGGAGCATATTTTACATAAAGCTTTCATTAAATAAACAAAAAGATTTTGAAGCATAAGCTTAGGACATTTTCCTTTTCTGGCAGGGGTGTCCTGAGTATATTGCCTGCAGATGACAACCACCTCTGTTATTACTTCTCTGACTCACTTGGATCCCCTGCAATTGAACTCACATTACCCATTTCCTCAGCAACTATTCAGTAGAGTGGTAAATGGGAAATTGCAGTTCTTCCTTCAACATGCTTTATAGGAGTGATTCCTTCTCAGTGCTGCTAAGACAGGGTTTGGGTATTCAGGTTCAAGGTTATGAATCCAGAGTGGCTGGAGAAATTGCATCTTCTCAGGACATTTCAGTCATACCCTTTTCTCTATTTCCATATTTATTAGTTTAGGTGTTTCCTTGCTCAGTATGCTGGTTCCTAGCTTGAGATGCCTTGCAATAGCATAGGGAATATGCATACTGAACTCAGGGATGCATATTCAACTACAGAAACGAGGGGACCTAAAACTTACATCACACAGCAACTAAATCCATTCATTTATCTCAGACCCACTTATTTCAGTTCACATACCAAAAAAAAGCTTTGAACCAGTCCAAATTTTAACCCAGCACTCTGCCCTTTCCCCATGAAGGTTTTATGGGTTTAACAAGCTGCATATTCTGCTGAAGGAAGGTGCCTATATCAGAAGTGGGTGCTGCTTGGCCTGTTGCAGAACTGCAAGTCACTGGATAGAATTAAATAGCCTTATATGTAATAAAGGCTCATAAAGAAAAGCAGAAGATAGTCCGCTTTAGTCTCTGCTCTAGCCAGAGGAACACATCTGCACAGTTAGGAGAGAAAAAGTTAATGGAGAAACATATTAGTTTGTTGGGGCCTTAATTAGTCATACCATAGTTAAACCCTAAAAAACTGTTGGAGTATGCCTCAAAATGAATAAATTGCGGCATTTATACAATGACATTGAGAGCAGATGATTGCTTGATTAAGAATCCATTCACTGACTTTAATGTGGCAAGGAGATTTCAGACTTTAGCTGCCTCTTTCTTGAGACCAGTTCTGATCCCAGAAAACATCAATGTGTGTATGAAAGCATAAATAAAAATTTCAATCTGACGTCAAGTATTTCTAATTCTTCCCTCCACATTCCACAGATTGCTTGGCTTAAACAAGCTTGATACAAAAGTTTCAAGTACTTTTACTTTTTCTGAATAAGTTCACCATTCCATGTGCATATCCTACCCTCAAAAGAATTATTAGAATGTGTCTTACTATTTGGAAATAAAGAAAAGGCCAAATTGTCTTGCACTTAGAGGACTGATTTACCACTTCACATCCTTCTCCTTTTACTCGTGCACTGAGTGATCATGTACAATTTACTTATGTTCCTCAGTTTCCCTCAAGCTAGTATAATATTCACTGACCTCTGCAGAGAGCTGTAAGCTTTCTGTCAACCTCTGTATTAAGTGCAAAGCCACAGCATTATTGAAGATATTTTAAACAGAGACAGCTGAGTGATGTCCTATAAATTGTCATTTCTCCCCAAATGGTCCACAATATAATATTTCCTCCAGAAATGCATTTATTATTTAACACTTTTCCGTGAAAGGTTTCTTTTACATTGCAAATGCCCAGAATTCTTTCATAGGTCTTAGACTATTGACCCTTTACCTTAAAACATGCTATTAATGCTTAACACTGTTATTAGTATTCAGGGAAGTAATGATTGGTACTAAAATGGAAATGTGCAGTAAAAACACCTTCTATTTTGTAAAATAATTATGTAGCCTAATAATTATTTCATATGATTCCTTTTGATTGATAGGGAAAGGGCATCAAGAAGTTTGGAATCATGATTCTTTAAGGTCTATATTCAAATTGCAGCCACCAACACCATTGTTTCCAACAGTTCCATTTTATAAGAATTGCAACGGGGTGATCCCTGATTCAGTTTGGATGAGGGTTACACATCAGATAAGATATCCTTTAGCTAATTAGCTTTTTTTTTTTTTTTTTTGAATGGCAAGAAATTATAATTCTAGAAAGGGCAATACAGCATTCTTGCAATTTCCCAGTAAGTCACTGGTACCCTGGAGGTCAAATTTAGTTCAAGTCTGCAATGAAATGAGACTACCTCCTTCCACTCTTCTGTCATCCCACCTGACCCTAACCCGGTAAAAGCATCCCTAGTGGTGCCAAAAAGGCCTTTCCATTTTCTGCGTACTAGCTACACTGGTCTTTCACATTTAAGGCTGCCAGATAAATGTCAAATCACAATGTTCTTATGATGTTTAATGGGAACCAGGCTGAGAGTGCTTGAACTTGCTTCACTTCAGAGAAGTTTTTGTCACTTTGCCTTAGATGGAAAAACAAGTCTTAGATCAATAATGTACATAAATGAAATAAATTCACCGAGCTGGGTTTTCTTAGCTGATTTGCTGCCTGCTGAAAAACTGGAAAACCTTCCTAGCTGCATGTGTCTGTGTCCAGTACAGAAATAGCTACAAGATTATTGTTCAATGTTTTACAAAGAGGGCTAGCTTTAGCTCCATTCTTTTCCTGAGTACATAATATTAGAAACTTTTATAATGGCTTTCATCACTGATTTTCAGGCTCAGACACAGCTATTGCTGTGTATCTCTCTGTGTATAGAACTATTCTAAACTATTTTTGCTGGGCCTGTTTTGTTGCCAATTTTTCCTTCAAACACTGTATTGAAGTTGAAAGTGATAAATCACTTTCAGAAAGAAAGAAAGAAAGGTTTATGTCTTGATAGATATTACAGCAACAGATTGCAAATGAAAGGAAAATCACAGCTGCAAATAAGTAGCATACCTGTACACACACAAATTAGTTGTTTATAAACATTTTTAAACAATTGTTAACATGAATTTGGAAAAAGCACTGAAGTCTTTTCCATTATAATGCTGATGAAAACAAGACTGCTGACTTCTTCTCTCTACCTTTACCAGCAGATTCCTAAGCAGGGAAAGAAAGAAGCCAACACCCACCACCACCAAGAACTCTGCTCTGTCATTCAGTTAACCTGTGAGTTGTTCAGATATTAAAGTGATAACTGCCACAATAAAACTTCAAGGCCTATATACGAGTTGTGGAGAGAAAGAAAAGAGATGCTCCTGCCAATCCCACCTTAGCTACTCAGCTGTGAATGCTCTGGGTGGAGTGCAACTACTCTCCCGGATCCCTACTTCTGTTCCTACATGACTACTGAAAGACATCAGCAGTGCCAATAAAAGCACTAAACTACCAGCAGGATCAGCAGTAGGAGCAACAGCTGGCCAGATACAAGAAAGGAAATAAAATGTACCATCTGAGGGTAATCAAGGGATTAGTTACGACTCATGAGTCACAACTCCTTTCTGGACAGACTCCTGCTTTGATCTAGCTACATATGGCCCTTTGCTCTGGTTCTGTGCTAGAAAGAGCTAAAAGAGAAACACAGGAAGTAAGCATTAAATGGAAGCAGTAGGTGTGAGAAATTCAGAGCTATTTATACATTGACTACTTTGGAACAATTACTTGGATTCAGAATTACATATTTTACTACATAATTAAAATTCAGGTATTTACTTTTGTAGAAGAGGTTACAAAATTAATAAAGAAGAATGTCAGTCATTTATCTAAGACATTATCAATGATGCTAGCAAGAAAGACAGGAGACGGGTAAAAGAAATTTCAAAGATTTTATGAATATTTTGTCATGTTTCTCTTATTAATGTTGCAGTACATGATGACAAATGGAAAAAACTCCTTTATTTCAAAGCTGAATTTGTCTGTTTTAGCTTCTATTAGCTCTAATCATCTTGGGTTTTAAGCTATGGGGAAAAAATGTTCATTAGCTGTTCAGATATTCCTTTCAGGCCGTGGGTGAGTAAACTCCTAGAATACTATCCAGTGAGTAGAGCTCTCTAAAGTTCAATTGGAAAAGTATTTTTGAGATCTCAAATCATTTCTATCTCTCTTCTCAGAATCCTCTTGAATGTTGTTTTGTTTTAAGTGATTTTACTCTTTTCCAGAGTTCTTGTACATCCGAGAATTTCATTTATCCTCTTGTACTATCGACTGTTCAATTATGATTACAAAAACAATTATTTTTTCAGAGATTTGCCCTTCTCCAAGTATATAAATGTAATCTACATTCTTTCTCTAGATTCATGACTCTGCATTTACATTTAGCTGTGATAATACAACGTATTATCTATAAAACTACGTAACTAACCCATTCTTATTGTTATTTACAAATTGATACCTGCAAATTATATTTGCAGCTTTATATTTTCTCCAAAATATTTCAGAGAAAAGAATAACTATGGGCTACTTGTAGATCTGTGTCAAACCATATTAAAAATACTTGTGAATGATGATTTCTCATTTACAAGCAGATTTTGAGACGAACTAATCATTTTTAAATCTCCTTATTAGGGGCTACAATGATTTTGTATTACACTAATTTTTATAAAGAAAGCCATGTAGCATCAAGCAAGTCAAAAATTTTCATTATTTCAGAACAATTACTTTCATCTATTGCAGTTGATATCAATTCTGAAATGTTTAATGACATTATAAATCTGCCCTGACAGTATTATGTTTTCAACTGGACCTGAAACTAGTTTACAAATATGTAGGAATCCTTTCAGTTCTATCACACATATTACAACTCCTTCTACAGATTATGCAATGATGCAAATGTGGTTTCCAATAATAATACAGGCATATTGTTTCATATATGCCGAATATAGAGAGCCTATAAATAGAGGGTATATATTTAGCCTCTACTGCCATCACCCAGTGAATGTAATGCCGGAGGGAATAATTAAGGGGCAAGACTGGTTGACCTAGACATTGGTTGACCTGCCCGACAGGCTTTCAGACTGAATTCTCTGGTCTGCTAAAGAAGAAAGACTCACAAAGTGTCTTTAAAGCAGCCATGGAAGACAAGAAGAGGGTTCCCTAGTGACTCTGTGATGATGTAAGTCTGTCAGAGATGGCTCAGCTATTTGCCATCACAAGGCATTTCCTGCCCGCAACATAAGAGGACAGTCATAAAGTCATATATGGAAGGCAGAACGGGAACTAAATGTAGTAACCTTACTACCTTTGGTCTTTCAACAGCAAAAGTAGACTTTCCCTTTGTAACCAGAACCATGTGAATCTGAATCTTTAGACTCTTGTGGTTTCTCGCTTTGTTCTGTGGCTTTGACATACCAAGAAAATGTGTCTTCACGGCCTTATTATCCAAGCAATAAATCTATCATAAGCAACAGTCTTTTATTAAATCTAATTTATGTATCAATGACCTATTTTCAAAATTATCTGTCACAACCCAGCCCAAACAAGATGATTATCATCCACAAATTTGTTTGGTCTATCTGACCCATTTGTTCATAAGTCCTTCTATTGAATCTGTCCCAGCAATACTGCACAGAGGTGGTATTGGGGTTTGACCATAAGGCTCTGCATGGAGATGCTCTTCAATTCACACAGGCTACTGACAAGTCATCGGATACTAAAAACTTCACTTTGCTGATTGATACACTCTGAATGAAATCTCCAAATCTACTGCAGAGATGAAAGTCCCTGTGTCAATTCATTAGTCACCTTCTCTTTATCATTAGGAAATGTAAAACAGTAAGTTTGCAGGAAAGATATTCATTACTAGACCCCAGCTGGAGCCTTTTAAGATCAGGGATTAAAAAGCACATAAACTCACTGTTTCCAATTAGGCGCAAATGCCTCTCTTCTCCTCTCTTCCTCAGCAATCATATGACTTGCTATGGATGTGGCTAAAATGACACATTTTGGCAAACTACTTCACCACTGTTTTTTTCTTTTTCTTTCTTTTTTTTTTTTTGACAAGATAGCTGATAGGTTCATCTAATTAATCTCTGTATCTCTGTCATGAGCTAATCCCAGTTATCACGCTCCCACAAAAACAGTTGTACAGTACCCCTATTTCCAGAGCATTTCTTACCCCAAATTATGGTGTAACCCTTTCCTGTGCTCCCTGGCAATTCCCAGCTCAGAGACTGAGTGTAGGACATCGAGGAGAAGGCAGTTGGATTAAAAAAAAAAAAAAAAAAGGAAGAAAAAAAAAAAAACACAGAACATCCACAGGCCCAGTTGAATTGCAATTAAAAGTCAGAAGGTTTCCAAGATTTCTGTGGCAAACAATCTCCAAAAGATGTGTAAGACAATACATCAAATCTCAGGCATGAATAGTAAGAGATCTTTTTCCCACCACTTTTCTCACCAGATTTCTATGACTCCTCTTACTGTACCTTAAGTGTTTGGGTTCTTTTCCCTGTTCAAAGGCATGTGACTTATTTACATACAGTCAAATGTTCTTTAGAGAAGGTCACCATATTCCAAAGGCACAGTTTTTAAGGCTGCTTAGCAACCTCTCTTAAGCAAACTGTCTGCCAAATTCTGCCTTACAACTAAAGCTGAATTCCAATGGATACTCACTCATGATCCCAGTAGACTCAACAAGACTTCTGCAACTGATCATCAAGTTTTCAATCCTTTGTACATTGCAATTCTTTTTTTCCAGTAGCTTTTTTCAAGCCTGTTTTCAAATGGATGAGGTTCAAAAGAAAATGTTAATGCTTTTCTTTCCTGAATATCTGATCAGACTGACGGAAAAGAAGGAATTGGTGTACAATTTTGTTCCTGTTAATTTCATTAATAGTCTTGTGCTGCAACTTGTCTAGATGCTTTGTGACTAGTGCTGGTCTTTTCTCTTTTTTTTTTTCTCTCTTTTTTTTTTCTCACAGACATGCTCTTGCCAAGGATATCATTATGACATTCTGTAGTAACAAACATTCTTCTGTTCAAATTTATATCAATTAGTTTGGGACAGTAATTCAATCGGACGGCCCACTGGATTTTTGAAAGACTCGCAATGATGTCAAAGTGGCGACCTTTTTCCTCTACTCTCAGCCAAAAGCCATTTTTTAACAAGGAGCTCTTGAAAAGAAATGCCACTTTGATAATTAGTTATTGATCACGGACAATGCGGTGACGAATACCATCGGATTAGCCAGACGCCAGTGGGTCGCGACATGATAAGGGTTTCCTTATCGCAATAATCTATGAGAAGAAATATAGAATAAAGGTCATTGAGGCTTCTCTTTTGGGAGCAAAACCCAGATAACTTAACTTCCTTATAAAAATAAAAATACCAAAGCATTCTTGATGCCCTTAGTTTTGTAATGGGCCTCTTAAAATAACTTCTGGCTAAATAAAAATTTGGAAGTTCCACTGTTAGGCAACTAAACTAAAAATAATTTTGATGAATTAACCCTGCTTTGGCCAGCAGTTCTACCTCACTAAAACAACATTATCTTTCCGACCCTAAAATGTTCATTAGAAGGAATTTTGGATCTGAGCATAAAACACCATAACAATTATAGACTTAAAAATATAAGGGACTTTTATTTGCCTAATTTAGGAAGCATTTCAAGGCCTCTCTGAAATTGCTTCATATAAGTTATTTAATGGAGAAAAAATGGCCAAGAACAATTTTACTGTACTTAAAGGAACAGAAAAGAGGAACAAATCCATTAGTTTTACAGTTTCCTTCTAGAATATTAAAGAAACACCTTTTCTTTGCAAGAATACACAGCTACCTGTACTGTAATTTTGGCTGACTTGAGAGACTATTAGGTAAGTACTGAAGTGACACAACTATTTTTGAGGTGTGGAAGATAATGTTAGAGTCCCATTGTAATTCAGTTCTTGTAAGACCATAGGTAATAGCCATACACAAATGGACTACTTTACATTAATAAATAGATTATTCATAGATCATCACTTCAAATTCAGCACAGGGCTCTATTAGGTTACAGAGTTACCTGGAAGAGTTATCATTTCAGTGTACCATCAAGGTAGAGAAAAGCCATTATGGTTAGAGAAATAGAAGTCCAGAAAAACTGACTGACTGAATGTCATGTAGGATATCAGAAGTCTGCAAGTCTGAAAACCAAACCTGAATTACTTTGTTTCTCATCAGGCAGAAGGTTTTCTTATAAACTGATGACTAATGGTACTTAAAGCAGTGTGAGTAATTTCATGTTAGTCAACATACCCTAAATTAATTTATATCCACTCGCAATTGCTTTATTCCTGTATGCTTCAGCACAGAAAATAATGACACAGTGGATGCTGAGACAAGAAAATCTCCCAAACTTAAAAGTTCTTCCACTTTGGTTTGTAGACATATTCATGGGGCAGCATGACATACCATTCCATGGTGTTGTGGTTTAACCCGGCTGGCAGCTAAACACCACACAGCCGTTCGCTCACCCTCCCCCCTCCCTCTCTGGGATGGGGGAGAGAAACGGGAAAGTGAAGCCGGTGAGTTGAGATAAAGACAGTTTATTAAGACAGGAATATAATAATAACAATAATAATAATAATAGTGATAATGATAATAGTATTAATAATAATAATGTGTAAGAAAACAAGTGATGCACAATGCAATTGCTCTCCACCCGCTGACCGATGCCCAGCCTATTCCCGAGCAGCCGGCCCCCCCCACCCCGGCCAGCCACCCCTATATATTGTTTAGCATGACGTCAGATGGTATGGAATACCCCTTTGGCCAGTTTGGGTCAGCTGTCCTGGGACTGTCCCCTCCCAGCTCCTGCTGCACCCCCAGCCTGCTCGCTGGCAGGACAGAGCGAGAAGCCGAAAAGTCCTTGGCCTGGTGTCAACACTGCTCTGCAACAATTAAAACATCAGCATGTTATCAGCGCTCTTCTCATCCTAATCCAAAACATAGCACCCTACCAGCTACTATGAGGGAAAATTAACTCTGTCCTAACTGGAACCAGGACACATGGATAATAACCATCCACTTATTCCAGGGAAAAAGAACCTTGCTTTATTAGACTGATGAATCTGTCAAAAACATAATATTAATTTTTCCTTATATTCAATATTATTTTGTAAAGTTAATTATTAATTCAGCGTCATTTTGTTATTATTAAATTACTGAATTACTATTATCTTAATTTATGACAAATTAGCTTTTTGAAGAGCTTCCAGAGATTCATTTTTATACCATACTCTGTATGAAAACATTATAAAAGTGTATTTAAAGTAACAATTAGAATGGTTACTCATTAGCTTCATAAAGGTAACGTTTGAACTTCCGCAATCTGAAGGTTACTTCATTTTATTGCTATGGCTGCACGAAATACAGTCTTAAGGAGGAAACTACAACTTCATTGAAGCTGAGGGGACTTTGTGGCCACCAAGAAGGTAACATGACACAAAAGTTTTGCTGTGGGTGAATAAGGATAATTCTACAAGGTGGATGGTTCTTCACCTTTTTCTGCTGCTATGTTGCCATTTGGACTTCAGTGACATAATTCACTTTTAGGTGGTTTGTTTTTCTGCCTATCATAAGCTATTATTTTATGGTTGAGATTAATAGCATTAAAAGAATAATTGCAACACTGTTCTGAACTGCTAAGAGAGAAATCTGAAGCATTTCAGTTGACA
Source organism: Anser cygnoides (assembly GCF_040182565.1). Lineage (NCBI taxonomy): Eukaryota > Metazoa > Chordata > Aves > Anseriformes > Anatidae > Anser > Anser cygnoides. The sequence goes on from NC_089883.1 coordinate 5,113,377, forward strand.
GCATACAGATGGTTTCTGGTCTTCCCATTTTTCCTTTAGTAACAACAAAATACCTGTTATCACCTCCTTCAGGTAGCCAATAGTGCTCCTTATTCATTAGGTAGATTAACACATTCATCCTCTTATTTAACCACTACAACTTGTGCCTGAAAGCTTATAATTCATACTGTAAGAAAAATCCACAGCAAACAGACGCACATACAGAAACTCTTCTTGTGAGCCCAAGATGCAGAGGACAGACTATTTAGTGCAGTGTCCCTGTCCAGTACACAATTCAGTTCATCTAATCTAGCCTTCTCTGCTTTTTAGTTACTGAACCCTGAATATTTTAGAAACCTCTCACTTTCCTTATGTACAGACAGGCCATACAGGGACAGCGGAGCTGACCTCTTCTACGGGGAAAGGTCACGTATGCAGTGAGACATCTGTCTTTCCTGACCTCTGGCCGTACTCTCCAGAAATCTTCTGAACTGGACGTTGGTATTAATACAGATGTGATCATCTTTAAAGTAAAACATGAGATACATCTCTAGCTGAGTTTACGTCTTGCAATCCTGCCTGAGTGCATCACAAGGCAATAGCAAGAATGCTGTCCGTCAGACTGGTTGTTTGCGTAGATACCATGGTGATGGGTGTGTGATAAGATACGGTTTATTTTTACAACAAGGCAATAACTCTTACTTACATATTTCCCCCAGGGTGTTCTGAGGACTAATCAGTTAGTGTTTGCTCAAATCTGTAAAAGGCCATATAAGTGCTAAGTATTATTATTATTACCTTATTATGATATTGACTTTACCACATTGAACTGCAGTACTTTCCTCTACTTAGGTGTAATATCACCATGAAGTGTTTATATTCCCATAATGTAAATGTTTCCTTTTGAAGGTGAGTTGAATAGCTTATTGTTACATGTGACCCACAATATAATTTATTTACATGAGCCAGGAGACTCTGAAAATATATTCTAGGGACCTTTCCAGTTAGAATCACACTATTACATTCCCAGTTTGTCCTGAAGAGTGTTTGTTGACATGCATTTCCGAAAACCTGTTTGGCCAATCCATACAGCCCTCTAGGGCACTGTGTTTTGCAGCACCAGTAGGCATGCTGTCATTACTTTAGCACTGAAATATAGCTGACTGTAAAAGCTGGGCAGCTATTCTGCTGCTGAATTCACCTGATTTGGAAGCGTCTAGCCTTTTCCTGAGAGCAAAGACTTAACTACCGTACAAAGTCCAACCTGCAGTCCTGTGCACCGATCAGCACTTAAACCAACCCACCCGCCCCACTCCCCCCTCCTCAAAAAAAACCACAGAGCCACCTGATCTGTCAAGTTTGCTCTTAGTATCCATATTCCAAGCTGACAGATATTTACTCTCCTTCCGCACCACCCCCCCCCCGCCTCCCACAGCCCCAGCCCTTACATCTGGATCAACGGGGACAGGCTTTCCACCCCTCAGAAGATTCACTTACATTAAGTGGCGAGGTGGAAGCAGTGAATGAACAATAGATGGCTGTCAGGCTCGACAGCAGGGCATGGATGTATGAGCGTGGAGCTGACAGCGAGGGCCTCAGAGGGTAAACTGCTTTGCTGGAACTAATTAAACAGATGAAATTATTACATGAATATGCAGATGTTGTTTACATTTTACCATATGGTATTATTTCAGGTAATAACTCGCAGGAGGATCCCTTCCTCTCATCAAGAGGAAATGAGTTGAAAAGGAGGCTCCACGTGTCACCTTTCAGTTGCTAGGCAGACATTGATATGGCAGGCTTCTCTCCGAGTCATAGGGAAAATCTTCCCCTTGTAGCTATAAAACACCAGAGAAGATTTGCATTCTTCCTACCATGCAATGCTGGAAGGGATTATCTTTTATTAAGCGTAAATGTTGGGGTTGCAAATTTTTTTCCATTATGCACAGAAGGCAAGCACTTTACCAAATGTTGATTCCCAATGTGTGCTTTACAACTGAGATGCTGCCAATCCATAGTCCATAGGTAGGAACTGACAGATCTGTCCAAATATGCAGAGACTGGAAGTATGACATTTCTGCAAAGTCTGACATGCGGCTGTGCTGGTTAGCATTTACTGCTTTGCTAACCACAAGTGTTGATAATAGAGGCATTTCTTTCAATAAGTTTCCATTCATCATACTGAAAAGGTTGCTCTCTAGAATTATAGACACACAGGACTACCATGTTCAACACTATAAAAAGTTACTAATTACATGCATTTAGGATGAGTAGTCAACTAGAATCTGATGTGATCAAATTGCTGTACAACCCAGACAAACATATATATTGAGAACAATCACCACTGCAATAGTTCTAAAAAATGTTAAATACAGAAGCAAGACAGTGATGGACCACAGTCAGTATCTGGGGAGCTGCTCATTGCTAGGTAAATCCAGAAAGGATAGATGTGGAAATTTATCCTTACTTATGCTGTATGCTTCCAGTCTATGATGAAAAGCCATCCCAAATTTTGAACCAAAAAATATAGATGTAATTTCCAAACAAGCCTAACAACCTTAATGATGAACAGATCATTTTGCAGCAATATCTACTTCTTAAAGATGAGTGTGAGTCCTGTCATTTTGCTACTACATTATTCAAAACTTCAATCCTAAAACAATGCAATATTAATACTCCTACAGGCTGATTCAGCATCTCATTACTACAATGGATCAGTGGAACCACCTTTCTGATTAGATGCACAAAATAAGTGTATATTACTCTTGCTTCTTCTAAACGTTCATAGCTGATATGTGGAATGACTGCATTGATCTTTCCCCAAAGACTCAAGTACCAGATATGTTTCTAGAGCTCATGGACAGAGGATAATGCCAAGTTATATCACCACTGCACTGACAGATTAGTTGCACATTACACCGATGCATTTGGCTTCAAAATATGTTCTTAGGTACATCATTTTAATAGATCATTGGAGTCACTGGTGACCTATATAATTTAAGATGCAAAGACATGATGTCAGTAGTGCAAAATTTGGTCTTGATTCAAGCTATCTTACTGTACTTTTGAAATAAGACAACAATTTTATCTTTACCACTATTTCCCCTGTAAAAATACAACTGAATAGCCAGTATAACCACCTCTGGTCATTCTGAACATGAACAAGAAAAAAAAAACCATGTCTTCTTGTCTTAGAGTTAGATAACTTTATATGGAGTCAATGCTGTAAGTTCAGAAAGGATTTCTTTGACTTTGTCTTCTGACATAAACATTTAGCAATATAACATATATATCAAAACAAACCAGAACAGTTCACTTCATATACATTCCCTTTGGAGAGGAGGTGAGAAAACAAACACAGAACAGATGTTAGTCATGCTAAATGTACTACTGGAGGGTACTTGGATACTAAGGTGATGATGGTAAAAGAAATGAATAGAGTATTCTCTTCTGCAACTGCTATTCCTAACCGACAAAAACGCAATGAGAAGTGCTTCTTTCCTCTGTTCATCAATGCACCACCTAACAACCAAACAACGAAGCTAAACACTCTAGATTTTCCTCAGGAAACTAGCACACATGACAGTTACTACTAATTACTGACTCGTTTCCACCTTTCCCTCCTCATTTGTTATTGCTGAAAGCTGGCTTTGATCACTCAAAAACACATTCCTATACAATAAATTGAATCACTGCAGCAGTTAGGAAGAAAAGTTTCTGTAAATTCCTACAGGTTATCTTGTCAAAGCATTTTCCTTTCTTGTTTTATTCATTACATTATATATTATATTATAAAAAGAAATCTTGTTTTAGAAAACTATTTGTTTTTTACTAGAAACTAGTCTTCTGGGTTACAGGGCACACCACAGGATTTTTTTGGCACACAGGGTCAATTTATCTCATCCCTTCCTGAGGCCTGACACTAGGTATTTTTGTGTAACCACAACCACTTCTTTCCTGCTAACAAAGACACCAGGCTTTGGAGCAGTTTTGATCTCTGGTTATGAAGCTCAGTGTCTGCTCGCAATGTACTATGATTCCCGGTCCTACTAAAAAGAGCCTGGGGGCAAAAAGGCAACAGCATGGAAATAAATTCAAGAACTTGAGTATCAGGATAAGAGATGAACTTGCTGCAAGTGATCAGAGGTGTGGACGAGGAAACAAATGAAACAAGAAGTGCTAAAACAGGAGCTGAGAACATCCTGTTGTTGGCTTCACAGGAGGTAGAGAGCGACTGCACACAGATCACTGAGCAGGCACTGCCTGAGGCTGTTACTGCTGAGCAGAAATCATGATACAGCTATTATTAATAATAGTATAATAGTGCTCAGAGGTTTCTTGATGGTGTCAGAAGCAGCAAATGAGACAGCAGATGAGTCCTGGAGAATAAGGTCCTGCCTTATGCCTTACCATCATTTCCCATTTACCTCTTGGGCAGGCTTTCTACAAGTCTGTGTTACTTAATTACTGGATTCAGAGCCTTCTATGTTGTAAAATCTGAGCACAGACTATGTAAGTAATGTGTAAATGCAAGAACGCACATACCTAATATCTCTAAAATTGACCTATTTCTTTCTTCTATTTACTACAACAGTAAATCATGACCCATCATTTGCTGGAATTTTTTCCCCCACTCACTTATGTCTAGAATTCTTCACTTAAGTATTCTGGCTATTATAACATTCCTCTAATATTATCACACTGCTCTCCTCAGCTCGCTCTCTGGGTACTGTGAGGTCATGTGGACAAAACTGTGCCTTATTTATATTTGAAAAATGTCCAGCACATTAGTGTTACAGAAAAAAAAAAAAAAAGTAAACAGTTTCATTCGTTCTTATTCTCATATTTTGTTTTTCTTCCAAGAAATCAACTCCACTTGGCAGCCACTAATTTGCGAACACTAAGACAAACAATTGAAAGATGCGTGTTCATCAAGCATGTATATGATTGATCATGCAGAGTTAAGTTTAACTGTGACTTCTTACTTCCACCAGAAAGTCCCAGTGAACAAAGGGCAGCAAGAAGTCCATTCATTTTCTTCATACCTTATTCTGTTTCAGGGTTTCATACTTCAGTATTTTGCCACCTGATGTTTAAACTCTCCCTAGTGCATGCAAAATGAAGTAAATTGAGTCATAGCAAAGATGGATTTGGCCTGAAGTGTCTTGGATGAAGGCCCAAACCTAAGAAAAAAAAATTCAGAAAACTTTGCATTCAAAATCAAGAGAGATAAAGGAACTGTTGGGTGTTCCTGAAGTGGAAAAGCCACAACTGTGCAATATTTCACTTGTCCAAACTTCATACTGATCTATTTGAAATAGGAAAAACTAATGCCAGTCACAGAGTCATGCCACGCTGATTTCTATTGCAGTATTTCACTTTAATAGATATTATCTATGTACTAGGGTGAAGGGTTTTTTTTATTTTGTTTTCCAAAAAATGTTTCTGTGTTGCTATCTAGGGTGAAAGACAGATACTCTGAGTTTTATATATTATGTAGAATTGTTTTGCAGCTTGTGTTAAATTCACAAAACAAAACACATATCTGAAAAACTTTTTCATTGCCTAAAATACCATTCCCAAAATTTCAAAGTCTTTTCATAAATATACTATGCGATAATCCTTTCTCCTCCCTTTTAGAAGATTTTCCTCCCATTAGAGGGATATGCAAGATTAAGTTTTTAAGATCTGTGGACTGTGGCACTCTGGATTTAATTTTTTATTCAAGTTACTGACTGTGTTTAACCTTGTCTGAGATAATTCTTTAACCAAAGCTAGTTGTGCCTACACATTTCCTATTTTGCCATTGTACAACTACATAAACAAAAACAGAACATGACCTATATGTTTTTGAATACCACAGCATGCAAATATGGCATATACTTTAAGACTGAATGACAAGCTCTGCAAACAGACACAGGCACCCTTCAGCAGCAGAAGCACTACCAGGAAAGCTCCGAAGCCTCAGTGACCTGTTCTGGCATTTGGCATAGCAGAGTTGCTATTGTGTTGAATCCTCATGGCAGAAAACTAACTCTCAGCCCCCTTGGTGCTCAAAACCATGATAAACACAAGCCTTTAGAGATCGTGTCAAAAACACTTCCAATGCTAAAATGTAAAGAAAATCTTTGTGCCACTGCAAGATGAAAATTTGTAGAAAGACTTCTCTGCATGAGGGAATTGTAACTGCAAAACTCTTCAAGCTTAAACTGTAGCACAAGCAGCCTCATTTCATTGAAAACAACTACACATTTGGTTTTTGCTGAGTACCACTCTACGCTCCATGCCAGGCTGAGTACATCTTTGAAATTACCTGAGTACTTATTGCATACACATACTGTAACTTTGGGATTGTTGCATAGGTCAGTCATCCTACTTACCAGCATTTTTCAAAAAAAGCTTCCAAAAGAAAAAAAATATTTTTCAGTGGAATGAAGGAAGGGTGGAGAGATTGCTATCTTTCTTAGGCTTCTATTCAAGTACAATCACAAATACCAAACGAGTATTTCTGCGAGTATTTTACATGGTGACTAACACAAAATATTTCAGCTGTGTCAGCACCCATTCAATTCTAGATTACATTTTGGCATTTCAGACAAAAGCTATTCTGGCAAAAATGAAACTGAGGAACAAGTAATATGATTATGACAATTTATATTTGTAACAGTTGTGAACGGTAGCATCAGTGCTTGCTAATCCTTTGATAAATTCTTGTTACCTTTCAGTTCCCAAACGTATCTATGCAAGTATAAAGCATATTGGAGGCAGATGCTGCAGCAGATGAATGTGCTTGCCAAGTGGTGTTTTGTTTGTTTTGTTGGTGGTGGTTTCTTTTTTTTTTTTTTTCCCCCCTCTAGGTATTCTTGATCTATAGTGTTACATGTACCAAATAGTTACTTCTGGCACACTTCATGCAACATTCTGGGATACTGATTAATACAGCTTTCTTTTCTTTTTCCCATTCTTCTCCTTATTCCCTTTCTCCCATCTTCATGTTAGGCCTCATCTCACAGCCTTTACTCAGATGAGTAATATTTACTGTAATGGCACTACTTAACATGAACAGAAGAAATAGCAATAAGCTTCAATGAACTACAGAATCATATCACGCTAGAGCCCATCCAGTAAAGCTTTGCTCTCTTATTTCTTAACCCTGAAACATCATAATGGAATACAATAAAACAGAAGAAAAACCGGTTTCAGGACAATCAAATTTAAAACTGAGCTTGTTTTAACAATTCACATGAAAAGGAACACAACATCTGCACAATTCTATTAATTCTTAGAAAAAAACACACCTTGAAATTTTTATTTTCACTTTTTTTACCTCATATTACCTCATTTTATAGAAACTATATCTCAATAACATTGTGTCTTTCTGCAGTTTTACACCATTTCCCATCACCCGAAAAATGGAATATATTTACTTTAAATTAATAGGAGGCAGGTTTCATGTTCTCTCTGATATTCACTTGTCTCGATCCTTAAAAGCCTGTAAGGGCTTGAGTCAGTTGTTTTTTAAGTTTTAGAATTCACTCACTTTTACAGTTGTCTTCTGAATTTGAAGAGGGGTGGGTTGGCTGCAGAGTACACACAGAAGACGGCACTGACAACATGCATCATTTTTGTATACTGTTCTTACTTTTGAAAGGAGTGTACATATGTGCATGCATGCATGCATCTTTATGAGAGCATGCACGTAAGCAAACAATACTGTCATGTAAAAAGGCTGGAGAGGTTTGGGAGCTTGAAAGCAATATCTTTCCCCTCTAAACTGCTTTATTACTGGCATTCCCTCCCTCTTGGGCATGCGTTCAGCTGAGACTAGGCCAAATTGGCAGTCATTTTCAAAGTGCTTGGCAGGCCTATGATCCCTGGGAGTTTTCAGCTGACATCTTTCTCTCAACCAGTCTATGCAAGGGTCAGTGGGAGACCTGACTCCCAGGCCCTGGCTTGCTCTGGTTGTGTCATGAGTCAGGACCAATATAAATTAAAACCTTAAAGCCATACTGTGAAGCCATTCTTTACCCCCTGAGGTATTTTTTTTTTCCTGTGACAGATTGCCTTTCTACTAGTTTCCTATTTTTCTATTCTTGGACGATACAGTAGCAAGTATGTTCCTCTGAGGTGAAGAAAGGGGGAACAACTGGCTAAGAGAGAGTTAAGCTTCCAGCAAGTTTTTAATATTTTTGGTAGATTTGTTGATGCTCAACAAGCACTAGCGAAATAATAATAATACTTGGGCTGCTTATCACTTACAAACAATAGTCCAATGACAATGTTCACACTGACGGAAAAAATGGGAGTAGAAATTAATAGTGACAGTCCTGCAGGAAACAAGGGAGAAATTGGATACCAAGTTATAAAATACAGACTAACGCAATAGGCACATGCTGCTGTTATTATATTAATATTGTTAAAAATATCAAAGCACTTTAAAAATGGAATTGTACTGTAGGTAGATGGACAATATTATTTCCACATTCTTTTAAATAGAAATTTTCACTCCTTGTTTGGCTTGAAGGCATGGATGTAATTTGTTGCTCAAAAACCAGTAGCTGAATGCTGTGAAAAATAAGACTTAGGATTAAAGTCTCCCATCTGAAGGACAGAATCAGGCTACACCAAGAGCCTATTATTAACAAAACCATGTGAGTCACTGCAGATATAGATTTCACTGATGTTCAAAAGTGGGGTGAGCCACGTTTATTTAGTTAGTTAGAGAGCAGGGAGAGATTGTTTTTCCTCCATGCAAAAATAAACTGAGGAAACACAACCAAACTCACGTAAATAAAGAAGTAAATACAAATCTCAACAAATATCTCTCTCTAATGAACCTAATCCTACAGCCCCAGCTGACACAGGTACTACCCCTCTGAAAAAAAAATAAAATCAACAGATAACTACACATAAAATGCAGAATATGAGCCCTAAATCATGAAGGAAAAGACCACAATATCAGTACTGACAATTCAAGATATTATTACAGAAGCTTTTTTTGCATAATTTCATCTGAAATCAGAGGCATCAGGCAATCAGCATGGCTTCGGAATAAAGCTGCATGAGGGAACATGGGGGCCCAGAAGGGTGCGCAGGATCAAGACAGGCCTACATGCAGCTTCTCCTCTTTGCCATCCCCAGGTGGAGACAACAGACAGCCATTGCTTTTTCTTCTCCCTCTGTACCCAAGGCTGGGTGGTGGAGACGGCACAAACAGCGGCTTGCCCCAGCTGGACGCTGGGCTCCATGTCACCCTGACTCTTGACTCCGATTAAAAGAACTTATCGAAACCTACAAAGCAAACATGTTACAGTACCCCAAGGCCTGTTTCCACTGCTCTTTCAGGTGATTGCAAACAAAAATATCTGTTCTCTCATAGTGACTTCAAGCAAAGCCACCAACCCATTTTCTTTCAAGTAGGTTTCTTGATGCAAATAATTTTGATCTCTGTTTTTAGCAACGACATGTTTCCTTCTCCTTCAGCTTTCTCTTAACGCTTGGTGAGACAGACCTTCATTTTCCACCAGACACCAAGCCTCGACTTAATAAGCAATGGGGGTAAAATATCCACTCTTTACATGTCGGGTATCCTGAGGTACATACAAGCGTTGCTCTAAGATGTGATAAAGTAATCTAAAGCCGGGCCCAGCCTGCCAGTTCAGGCCTAAAGGGATTTGATTCAGTGTCAAAACCTTTGGCTCAGGAGGTCACTCTCTCTTCTTGCTTTTCTTATAACAAAGGCAGAGGGTTGGGGGGGGGGGAGGGAGGGCTTTTTTTTTTTTTTTTTTTTTTGTCTTGTGAATTCATCAACTGTTGTTTGTTGAGCAGCGGGCCTTTATTCAGCCTACTGAAACATTTTCATTAGACGGAGGCCTCTGAAGTGCGCTAGCGGCTGGGACCGCGCGAGTACAAAATCTTAGGCCTCTCCAGAAGCCGGCTGATTGAAATCAGCACTGTGTCAGGGGCTGTCATATCTCAGAAAAGACATAAAACACACGGAAACATCAATAAGCAACAAGCCTCTGACAGCTCTGAGACATTCCAGCTGACAAGAAGAGAAAAGGGGTAAGGTTAGGGCTCATGGGGGATATTTAAAATGCCTAACAGCCAGCCGAAGTGTTGGCAGGCTTCAGGGAGGCCCAGAAAAGACAAGATAAAGTCTATCAGGTTATCACCTGGTTCGAGACAGATCCCTCATAGCAAGGCCACAGGGATGAGACAATGACACAACGGCTTTATTATTATTATTATTATTATTCTTTTATTATTTATTTTAAAATGTATCAGAGAAACAGACTGCATTTACACTGAGGTTACCCAGACAACGTTTGTGCTGAAGAAGATTAAAAAAAAAAAAAAAAAAAAAACGAAAAAGGAGAAGAAATGTAAAAGAAGGAGGACAAAAAGAGAATCCTGTGAGTTAAAGAATTCTGCTTCGAGCTACCATGTACAGAAATCAAAAAGGATTAACAAGTTTTTTTTCATTTAATTTCCTGTACACCAGACGCTTTTGTTAAGAGATCAGAGATATTGCTATTTATTGAATTTTTAATATGATCTTTATTAAAAGGCAGCACACATGTTTGGTTTTCTTTTTTTTTTCCTTTTTTTTTTTATAACATATATGGGTATAAAAATCAAAGCACAGCAATGAACCATAGTTGTTTGATTTTGGTCTCTTTATATTACGGTGATTCAGACTTATTTAAATTTTAAAATAATAAAAAAACAACCCCATGGAAATGGCCCCTCATCTTTCTTTTAACTCTGGTCTATTCTGCAAACTAAGCAAAAGGCCCAGTGCACCACTTCGACCAATCAGATAATGAATTCTGCCTTTTGAGTCTGTATAAGACCAAGAAATGAGGTGGCATAGCCAAGTAAAAAGGGCTATCTGCAATCATTTAACATTTTTAGATTACCAATCACTGCAGATTTAAGGTTGAAAATTTCACCACTAATCTCCCCAGGAATAATCAACAGCATTGGCAATTCCAGCATCTCTTACCTTAAATATTTGGCATGGCAAAAGTATGAGTTTCTTGAGGTTAGTCTAGTGCTAAAATTAGACAACGTAAGAAACAAAACCATAACCTGATCAGAAGGTTTTATTCACTCTTTTATACCAGCCCCTCCACAGTTTTTCTTCATGTCCTGTTACTATATTTTGCAATCATTTGCAATGCAGATTAGACTCAGACTTGTGTAATAACCTACTTATTTCTTTGTTACCCTGCTCATATTAGTGTAAATCCATAAGATTCTGCTAAGTTTTATTAGGCATAATTAATATTGTGTTAGACTGAAGCTTTTGAGACTGAGGTTCAAATACTTTCCTCTGCCAGACTTCAGTTCTAGACAAACTGTGAACCACTTGGTCTTTTGACAAAACCTTCTGCAACCAGAGCAGATGGACCTCAAGAGTGAAGGCAACCATGAGCTCTAGACCCTCATGTTTAATTTATTTTTCTAGCAAGGTTTTCCCTTTTGGGGACATCAGCTGGATTTCATGGTGCCTGTAATCCCACATCCCTTTGTGGTAGACACCATTGGGGAACTTCAGTAGCAGTCTTGAAGGTTTTGTTGACCATAACATCATAGTCATGCACGCAAGCTAGAGAGAATCCACTGGGGCAGGCACAGAGCCAGAACAAAATGCTGAGGAAATTCTGAAAACTAATGAACAGACTGCACTTTTCATCCTCTCATCTACAGGTTGCTGCTGCAAAGCAGCATGAACACAGCCTTTGAGCTTCACCTTCCAAAATGTGAACTGGGAATAACAGTTCGTCCCTGTAGCACTTGCCCATTGTGAAAACAAAGTAATTATAAGTCTGAAACCACTGGACAACATATTGCATAATTTAGATAGATAAAACACTTAGGGTCCTCTGCAGCGCATAAGCAATAAAGCAAAGCTCAGCATTGGTTTAAAGACCTTCTACTCCAGTATACAGTAAGAGGCATGGTTAGCATAATAATCAAAAGAAAAAAGGCAGAGAATACAGTAAAATGCAGTTACGAAAAACATTTCTACACAACCACCACATTTATGAAAGAAAATTAGTAAGACATCAGGAATTCCCACTTACAAGGAAGATACAATTTTTCCTCAATTTTTTGGAAGGGTGTATTCTGCTGAACAGCATGGCATGAAGCTACAAACACCAGAGGACGCGTATCACTCAAATTCTTTTCATGAGTCTTTGAGATCAAAAGCACTCTTACAAACGATGTCCTGAGCCTGAAGTGAGGACAAGTCTTGTCTTTTGACTGAATGCAGCATGTGTCAACCTGGACACCCTTTGACCCACCAGGTTATTTCTACTTCTGGCACTAAGAATTCCAGGGAGGATATGTCATCTGTGTCTTTTCTTTTTTTATGGACAGTTGGATCTATATCTAACATCATAAATAATTACTCACTGTACCAATAATTGTGGAGGGTGGTATGTGGATCACAGATGGCCTGTGGGGAACAGCAGGCATAGACAGAATGGTCCAGGTGCTATTTGATGTTGGGAGAAGTTAGAGTCATCTTCTAGCTTGGCACAAGAGACTTTCTTAAGATTACAGGAGTGCAAAGGTTAGCTTTCATTGCACTTGCACGTGACCTGTGCTTTCGAAAAAACACCTGTATCTCAGGATCTTGCCAAAAATCCTGAAGTGATATGGGCCACTGCCTTTTTTCCCCTACAGATTTTTCTGTCAGGTAGTTTTCCAAAGGTACATGGATTTGACTTATAGAAACTAGTGTCTCTATAGTTCAAAATAAAATGATGTCCATATTTTTTCCCAGTGTTTTGAGCTGGAACTTTGTTTCAGGTACAGTGGTCAAAACAGGATTCTCTCTTTTTACTGTAGAAAAGAATTCCAGGTTTATTTTTTTTCTTTTGTCCTTCCCTATTCTTTTGAACACGTTTTTTTGAAGAAAAAAGATCCAAAAAAAAGACTTTTTTTTTCCCTTGAGATAAAATAAATGGTACCAAGACTCCTTACTTCTTAAAAGAAGTCCAGAAGATGAACTTAAATATATGAAGTTTTTGTTCCTCTTTGTAAAGACTCAGTCTGTGGAAGTTGCACTGAAAACCTGCCAAAGAACCTTCTAAGACTGAAAAATCAGGTTCACTGATCACTTCCTTTTAAGTGTATCTGGCAACCAGTACTATTTTTATGACTCAGACTGAAAACTGATTTCTTCTTAGTCTTACAGACATTAGGCATTTGAAATCCCCTACTATGAGATTGTCTGCTATGAGAAATGGAAATGCTTCTGACTGCAGTAATGAAAACCTCTTTTGAGCCACTGGATTCTCAGAACCTCAAATAGCTCGACTTGAGACTGCAACATCACTGAGCTCCAACTTATTCCACTGAGCAATTTTACATGAAAGCTTACAAAATGATGTACCAAAAACCTAAGTGGGTAATTAAGAAGCTTACAAACAATAACAATGCTAATAAAAAAGTGTGCTGAAATTTTAAACTTTCATGGGAAGCCAGGCTGAAACATCACTACAGGTAATCACAAATGAGATACACAGAGTGGAAATGGCCCAATTCCTATTGCAGTAATGAAGAAGTGATTTCACCACAGGTCAATGTGGTTCATTAACATCTCTTATTATGTATTAATACAGGATAATAATCAGAAGGTTTTTTCTCCCTCTTTCTCTTCAGTGCTCCCAAAAGTATGGACTGAACTGTGCTAGCCATCTTGGCAATCAGTGCTTGGTCTGACTGTCAATATATAGCCAGCCCCAGCAGGAAAACCACTGAGGGCATACCAGAGTTACTGCCTCCATCCTTGAACTGACTTGCTATGCATGTCAGCAGAACTTCTGGGGACATATCTACCACTTCTTGCAGGTCTAGTAAACCTCTAGAGTGCTTCTACAGCTCTAGAGGGGAAAGATCCTACCTTTCTAGGCACAGGGAGAGTCATGACAAGGTATTGGAAGAGTAGACTAGACAAAAACTCCTTTAATTTTGATGAGAATAAGGAATGAGAATGGGTAACTTCCAGATGAGACTCCTAGTAACACTTTAGTGAAGGCTATGCATAATGCTGCAGCAAAAATACATAGGCAGGGATTGGGAAAAAACTGAAAACATACTATGAAACAGTTTCCATAGGTGAGTTCAGAAGGATTAGTGTAGACTAGATGACCACATAATCTACTAAATACTCATACTGGAATTGGTCTAGGATGAATGGCTTCTCTCGCAAAATGCTTTGCTCAGGACTTTGCAGCTCATTGCAGTGCTCTCTTGGCTTTGACTGCAAATACAGTCAAAGCCTTACTTGGAGTGCCATCACTAGCAAGGTGAGCAGGATTTACCATGCCTTTAAAGTAATTAGAAGCAGCTTCAAACTCAATGAGTTCAGTGGCAATGAAAGTCCAACAAAGTATCATGTTTACAGGAACATGTGTTCATGCAGCACAACACTGCAGCCGGAACTGTGAAAATACATTTTCTAATGTGTGTGCTGGGAATTAATTTTCATGAAATCAGAGTGCAGTCCCCCTGAATTTCCCCACACAATCTGAGTATATGCCATCAAGTACCACTTCTTGAAGAAACCTGTTAGGTTAGTTATCACCAAAAAAGCCACTCATCAAGTAGTGTGACTGTTGCAATTTGTGAGCTATGCTTACTGTCCTCTAGAGTTTGATTTAAAAGCTTTATAAAACTATGTCATTTTGGTGTAGTCTTTTTATTCCCATGGTAATTTATGTCTGTGGGTAAGCATTTTATTTTATCAGAGCCATGGTGCCAGAGTTATTTTCTGAAGCCCTTGAGTTTTCCTTTGATGCCATTGAAATTAAAACCAGAGCTGCAGATAGTACCCATGCTGTTTGTCACAGAGTCAGAGGTTAGAATGCATTTGCTGCTATTTATTGTGGCTCATCCACTGCAATAGTTACTGGTACTCTTCTCAACACTGATACACAAATATTAGTAACAGACAACTCAAGAGTGGCATGTAACTGGTTCTGTCAGTCACCATCAACATCACAAAAACACATAACACAAGTATCACCAAACCTCTCCATGTTGCCTTGGGAAATTTTTAATTAAAAATATTCAAAGTCAAACCTTAAATATTTTTTATTTAGACAAATGATTTGCATCTTTAGTAATTAAAAAAACACTAAAAGTTGTCTCAGCATTTGCCGTATACAAGTGGTATAAAATGTACATTGTCTATTACCAATTTATTTCTAAAATAAATCAAGGTTTCTTATGTGCATAAACAACTAATCTGGTAAAGAACTAGATGACATAGTTAATCTTTACAACTTAAAAATTACACCTATCTTCCTGTCTACTTGACACATCCTTACCCTAACTCATGTCTGAAATAGGGATGAAGGACTGAAACATTTTCCAAGATTTTATCAGGAGAATATGACCAGTATGTAGCAGAAAGTCATGGAAAGCCAAATTGCACAGACATATCAAATACAATAATGCCCACTCAAGTTTTCCAGTGAATGCTCACCCTCTCTCAGGGAAGACTCCATAACCCTTGAAGCCCTGGTAGACTTTTTGGGGGCGAGGATCTGAGGAATCATCCTAACTGCAAGGAAAAAAGGTGGAAAACAGTTTCGTTCAAAACTGAGATAGAATTCCCTAAATTCTGTAGATGTCTCCTTTCTTATGTGAGGAACAAAATGTTCAGCAATGCTTACATTAATGGATCTATAATAGCCACTCAGAGGAATCCCTCTAAGAGCAGGTCTGAAACGTATTTCAAGGTAGACTAGCTCTAAGTGACAACAGTTATCACCAGGGTTATAATATCATGACCTTCATCACTCGGACTGTGTGCAGACCTTGTACGGTCCTCTATGAAGCATCTTAACATATATTAGCTTGAGCGTTAAGCAGAGAACCTCCCTCTTCAGCAGTCTCCTTACAGCATAGAAGACACTGAAGTAACCTACAAGTTTAGGAGACCATGCAGACAATTCTGCATCAGTTGAACCCAATCCACATCTGAGCATTCTTCTTCATCCCCAGAAGAGCTAGAGACTCACTTTTACTTTGGAATTTTAGTTCATCTTCATTGTTTTATTTTAAAGCAATCAGAAAATCATCATGTGTCTGAGTCTATAAAAATGCATTCCTGTATGTTTTTGCCCAGTGATAAATTTTAGTTCTCAAACTTTTCTGAAAGGGAAAAAAAAAAAAAGGATCTTTACCATTCACCATTCTACAGGATGTCTTTGGTGCTCTGGGTCTTCTGCCCGTAAAAAGGTACTAGTGCTTTCACCTAGTAAGATCACATTATGCTTGGGGACCCGTACAGATTATAAATCAAACACAGTAAAGATCCACAGACCACAGCTGGAGAGTAGTACTGGGGTGTAGTTGTAAATGGTTGATAAAAGAGGAAATAAAAGGTGGAAATGGTGAAGAGTACTCTTTACAGTCTCTGCCTCAGACAACTCCATCATCCAAGCCCCAGTTTTAAACCTCCCAAAGCTCAGTCAGAGCATAAAGTTGAGGCAACAAACTGCAGACAGAAAAAGTAGAGCATGCACATCAGAAAACTAATTTGAAAATTAAGAACAAATGTACACTTTAAAATATATAATTAGCCCTTTTTAATTACTGCTTCACTACCATTTAGTAAAAGGTGATGGTAGTTCAAAAAATTAAATGATTTTATTCAACATTATTCAAATTAATTTGCATATTCATTTCTCTTTAATAATTCCATGATACAGTAGGTTTCTTTTATCCAAATTTTAGAATATATCTATGTAATTGTTATCTCAGACTGCAAGTACTGTTGCAAAATTCTGATAAATTCTGAAACAGAATATTATTAGAGGAAGAAAAGTCATTTCATTATTTGCCAGGAGTCTGACTATGCATCCCGCAACGCAGTTAGAGGATAGAAGTGCTCTTTCCTTTTAAAAAAGGAGAGAGAAAAAGAAAGGGCCATAAGACCACTATACTAGATATCCCATTTCTCTAGCAAGAATATACTATCTCCAGCAAATCTGCTTCCAACTTACTTTTTTGTTGCTCTTAATTATCTAAAGCATCCAAGTCAAAAGCTTCTGCCTTCTCCTCGTCATTGCAGAGGCATGAATATTTTCAATACCTCATATACTTAAACTCCACTAATATGCAATATCAGACTACTCTGTTCCATTTGAGAATACTCTATCACATCCTTTGATGGCAAGTACCACAGATGCTATTTACCTATTCTGTGCTCTGTTGTCTTTACACCTAATCTTGACTGAGATTTCAATAGAAGAATCTTGTAATAAATCTCCCTTCCCGAAGGAAAAAGGCTGCACCTACAAGCATTCAAGTGAATGACTCTTGATACCAGTCATGAACTTAGATACGTTGCACTGCAATATAAAGAGCTGCTCCTAAGCCTAATAATTTGCCTGTGATCAGCATTAATGAAAATTTCACTTGAGCTCAATTATATCAGCGTAGAAATATTTATTTACCATACAGCTATCTGTGCATTATAATATAATATTAATGCACACAGTCAGAGCACTGAATAAATGTTATATCTAAAAGAAATCAAATAAGATTTTTCTTGCAGTTTTTCCAGGATACTCTCTTTACTGCTTCTAAGTAAAGATTCCAGGGAAGGAAAAAGTCAATTCACTGCACTGCTACCTTTCAATTTCTCATTAGGGCTGTCTGCTACATTGATGCTAGTAGACCAAGCTGATGAGAACAAAATTTGCATTTTTTTTTTTTCCAGGAACTCCTAAGTTTCACATCTTTGAGCCATCTTAATAGATCCTATTTTGGTGATGACTCATATATAGCTATGATTCAAAAAGAGCTAAGATGGAAAATATCATTAAAAGCTTTGTTGTTTTTTTTTTTTAATTTGCATTTAGTTTCTGAACTGTTTCTGACCTATCATATTTTCATAAATAGACTGAAACTGATAACTGTAACAATCTGCACTTTCCAAAGTATAGATCACAATGAATTTCTTAGTTTGGAAAAGGCCTAAAACTGATAAGGCTAATTTTGCCTGTATTCTGTCCAACAGCATATGCCCAACCTAACAATACCATGCCATTATACTAACATAGTTTCATTATGCTGCCAAATTTGCCACAAATACTAATATTCAACTTTTCTAAGGCTTTCATAAAGACTTAATTTAATATTTCCACATGCACAACGTGTATGGTTACCAACTGATAACAAAACTAGTAGCATTCATTAAGTATTGCTATAAATCTCTCCACTGAAATAGCAATAATATTGCCTTCCAGCAACCACAATAAATGTAATGCTTAATCTCTCTCTGTGATATTGTATAACTCTAGCCTGCAGCTAGACTTCCACCGTAGGTGGTACTGTAGAGGATAAGTCTGCAGTGACAGCACATGATGTGTTCCTCTTTTTCAGCACATAGAAGTTTGTGAGTTTTTTTTGTTTGTTTTTCCAGAGAAAAACCAGGATTTAGAGGGGGATAAGAAAGGAAAGAGAATGAAGATGTTTTAAGTGGTGCAATACCACTCTTTAGAAAGAACCCTATGTGCTTTTTCAGCTTTTTTCTCTAACAGTGAGTATTTGATCTATGTCCCTTGCAACTTCACCTTATCCTCATCTTTGTGGTTCTTGAGAGCTCAGCCTTCACTTTATCCTTCTCCAGTACAGTCAATGACATAGCTACTATAGTGGGTTTTGAGGAAATTCACAATTTTTAAGCACATTTCTGCAGTGGCTGATTTTGACCAATGAAATAAAGACACAAAAACCTTTTTTCATTAAAGTTTCCAGCACCAGCTTCCAGATCACAGAAGTCTAGGTGGCATCAGAACAATGTTCGCTACTTCTGTGAACACTCATCCACAGAAAATGTCTACATTATTTAAATGTTTGTGCACTGTTCATCACCACAGTTCCTATTTCCCAAGTGTTCCAATTCATCAGCATTAGATATCTAAGCACAACCTTCCCTGCAAGCAGACATGAAAGCAGCCCTACTCAGTTTGGTGCATCCCTGTGGATGCCCATGTGCAGGGATGCACACAGGAGCTCTCAGCACCAACATCTAAACCAGGAATCAAAATCCCACATCAGGCTATCCAAAATGTCCTCAGCGTATGGCTTATCCCCAAGAGGCAGGCCAGCTCCCATAGCGTTCACATCCCACTGAGATAAGGTGAGGAGGAGAAAGGAGGGAGAGGAGCGGTCCTGAGCATCCCTGCTGGACAAGGGGCGCTTGCATCAACCCTGCTCTTTGCACAGCAGCAGCACTCACGGCAGGCTCCTGTTTGCGGCAGACTGAAGCATGTATGACAGCCAGCTGAGGACCTGGCAGAGGCCTCTGGCTGGCAGACCGTGCTCTCTCAGAGTAGGGGCTGTCACAGGCGCTTGCTCCCCCTCCCCAACCCTCCCCTGAATGTCAGGCTCTAATCCTGCCCTGCTGTTTCGTGCCCCTGAAAGCAAAGCTTCCTACCTTCTGCCTTGCTATTACCATAGGTACGTAGCATAGGGCTAGATTTGACCTAAATTTGATTTATTCATTTTTCCAATGCTTTACAGGGTACTTAAGCCCTAGGTCAGCAAAGCACTTAATCACATGCTTAACCTTAAGCACATGCTTAAGTGCTTAATCAGGGCCTTGCTGCTATATAAAGCACAAACCTATGACTCAATTTGAGCAACGGAGTTGGAAAACTGAGACACACACCCCCCCCATTCTCATTTGCTTACCTTGACATACACATATAAGACAAATTATTCATATTAACCATGTGTTTGAATATTTTCTGGTTTGAGGCCTAATCTAGGTGTTTACAATACAATCTAGACAAATCTGAGTATTGGGGTCCCTGTAGGATTAGTGGCTATTAAGAAAATCACACACTGGATGCAGAAAGTGATATCCTTTCCTAAAGTAAATGTTGCCATATATTAATACTCTCTTAATTGTAATGATTGATCTAATAAGAAAAAAAGGAATTATCTTTAAAGGTAAACTCAAAATGAGCAATTCACTTGTAATACAAAGACAGTACTTATAGCAAGATGCACCCATCTGCACTCTACAACTACATATGCAGTTTCAAGATTACTATTTTAAAATGTGTACTGCATCCTTATCTAACTTGTCCAGTAGGTGCAATTATTCGTAGAATTTGTTCTACAGTTCTGCAGGAAATTTTCCTTTTGCTCGAATGGTTCAGATTTGCCTCTGCTGTGATTTTCTTCTGACTAAACATCCTCTGAAACATTTTTTTGATGCTTCCCAGAATTACTGGCACTCTGATTACAATATCCTGTTGGATGGATACCATGAAAGCTGCTAGCTTCAGTAACTATCTAAAACGTGCAGAATGTCATATAAAGCAGTTTATCGGGGGAGGGGGGGAGTGGACTTATGTGAACTGGGAATGCTTATCAACGTATTTGCTTTTTCATATTACCTTCTTCACTTATGATGTTTAATGGGAACAATATACCACACATGTTTTATACCAATATTAATTAAGAATGGTTGTGTTCCAGAAGTTTTGGATAAGACTGGGAAAATGACTTTCATATTTATTTATAAAATAAAATGTATTTAGAAAAAGGTTTAGGCACAGTAACACACAGTCAATGCAAATAAGTCTCAGCTTCTCCAATGCAATCATCAATTCAGCATGAATACAACAGACCACTTAAAAGATATTTTCCCCTACTCCATCAGCAAAGAGGTATATCCTCGGCATCCTCCAGAAAATGTGCAATATCATTTCCGTGCTATTTCTATATGGCATAACTATATTTGCTCTTCTTCCCCTGAATATAAGGAAATAAGATAGCAGTATCCTAAATACAGTCATTCACACTAGGAAATTTCCTCTCCTGGCCTTCTTGCACCAGTTTAACCAGTTCCAGGCTGCAACAGATTCTCCTTCTAAGTTTTGGTGAAATTCCTTCAACTGCAATAGGATTATTGCTTTGTCTCCCTAATCACACTTCAAGGAACCATATGCAAAATGAGCACGCAAATAGCCATAAGCTTCCTGTTACAAAGAAAATACATGGTCATCACACAACCCAGTGCTGTTTTTCCTTCTTTGGCTTCTTGTAACATCCATTAACTAGGTCTTCCCAGAAAAGACCAAAACTCGCAGCTGTCCTTGAATCCGTACATCTCAGCAGCTTTGCGGCTTTCTAAGACAAATGGTTTCTTATCAGCCATGGTTGGAAGAACTGTATTCAGATGGAGCAGAAAACTGAAGAATGACACGGGAGTATCGTCTTCTGACATGAACTGCTGCTGGGAAATGGCAGAGGGAAGAGGGAGCTAATGAGGGATAGCCACAAGGCCCCTCTTGAAGATCTACCCCAGAGTCAAGCCCTGAGGTTTCTGGTTAGGGATGAAGCCAGAGGGCTTTTGTTGTCTACCCTGACATTTTTGATACACGCATTATTTTCATTTTAAAAACAAGATTGAAGCTCATTCCAAACAAATTTGTACTAGTTTAGCTCTTACATTGCCACATCCAGTACTGTGGAGTCACTTCTGATGTGTAATAGTGTTAAATAAAATCATACTCTATTTGGGGGCTGGTGAAATCAATGTTTTCTATTACAGGATTGGTGCACAGTTTATTTCCATCCATTATATTTTCTGCACAGCAATAGCGGGCTCTCAGTTAGGAGATGAACCCCAACCACTTATTAGTTCATGGCTGGAAGCCATCAGCTCTGCATTATACAAAATCCCTGATTCATCAATGCCTCACTTCATCCTCACACCTTTCAACTCATGCATCAGAGGTAAATACAAAGTAAAGCAGTGGGAAATCAGAACCAAAGTTTCTACAGTAAGTTTTACTGCATTTACTGCCTTCTTTTCATTCTTTCAAAACCTTAAAAAAAGATCTATTTTCTTGTGTGTTTTTTTCCTTCAAATATAATAATACAGACTTCAACAATATCTCTACAAAAAAGGAAAACTCCTTGAACCTTGACTTTCCATCCTACTACACATAATGAGACAACTACTTAAACTGCATTTAAAAAGTGCTGAGTAGATGAACTCAATGCCTAATGATGTTACTCAGCTTGTCAGCAGCTGATTGACACTAAAAGTAATAAATTAGAACAGAAAATGATTTTACAAGATCCCTGGGATGACAGACAGGCTAAGTGTAATATCCTCCATTACAGTTGTCACTAGATTTTATACAGTTCAGATCTGAACAGCCTCGGCAGGAAAGTGGAACAATTTCATGAGATAGATCTTCAGATGATGTAGAGTAGCATAAATCCTCTGAAGTTAAAGCTGTTCCGATTTATGCAGACAGCGATCTGGCTCTATATTTTTATACATGTTTCTGCTCAAGTATTGGAATTAAATCATTTGTTTTCCCATACAAATCTTCAAAGAGAAAAGCAGAAATCCTGCAAAAGAGGAATGCTGAAGGCTGATGTCTTGGCTGTGTTTGTTTCTACACACACACACCCCTTTCTTTTTAAAGGACAGAAAACAGTATTTAGAGCATGGCATCACTGATTTTGTTGTCTGCCTTCATTTCAGGGAATCCCACTGTAAATCCACAGCCCTGCAGAAGCACCTTTAGAATCATTAGCATTCACTGTCAGAATCCTTTGTAATGTGTTAGGATGTGTAAAAGCAAGACAAAAGGCAAGCATGTGGATACTCCACCAAGCTCAAAAAGCCATTATGCCATTATTGTTTGGGGTTAATGAAAAGAAAGAATAAAAATGTGTATCTGAGCCCTAGCTATCTGCAAAGTCTGCTCTGATTTTTGTTTTTAGTTGCTGGTTTTGTAAACTTCCATTCATAAAACTTTTCTTTAAAAGAAAACACGCCAGAGTACGTAGTCTCTGCATGTGCAGTTTGTTCCAAGCTCAAGGATGACAGTGGATGATTTTAATTCTGCTTCATTCAATGAGCTCTTCTAATGCAATGATTTTCTCCATGGAGGACCTTAACCACAGTGGCCATTTGGAGCTGACTTTTTTTTTTTTTTTTGTATAAATAATTTATAAAGCCACTGCAGACTTATACTTTTACACTGAGAGAAAGGAAAAGGGGGAGGGGGGCAGGATTTCATCTTAAACTCTATTTACAAATTTACCTTGGCAGGCCCTCTTGCTGCCAATAGGAAGCCATGTTGCATATTTAATTTGCTCTTTTGTTACGACGGGGCTTAGGTTAGTTAATTTCAATTTTCGATTTCAAAAGCTATCAAATATGGCTCAGATGAGAAATCAATTTTTCTCAGCTGCCTCTGTTTTTGTGATGGGGAGGTTTCCCATTGGCGTGAGGACAGCCACGTGACACGGCAAGAGATTAGTTCACTAGACCCCGTGTTTCAGCCACCTCAATTACTGGCTGCCTCTTGTAATTTAGCCTTATAACACCTAATTTCAAGATAGAACTCATATTTAATTCATGAAAGCTTCCACAAGAGTAATTGTGAAATAAATTGCCATAGAAAATATCCATTTGTGACTCGTTTTAATTTTGTATGCTACTAGCACGCTATTTGTTCTACTTGTTTAACACTTTAGCACAAACATATTTTATATTGAACTTTATGGACTGCTAATAGGTTATTATTTTTCACTGTTTCCCCTTCATGGACACACTACCGAATGTCCCTCTCCTTCATGCTGCTCTGGGTCTAGTAACATGGAAATAGATGCGCTAACACACAGGAACTTGTAATCTCCTAATTATTGAATGGATTGTTATGATCTGTTCATAACTTTAAAAGTAGCAGATAAAATCACAAGTGATGGTTTATAAATGGTAGTTAGATGACAAGGATCATTTAAAGGGCCAAGAAATAAATACAGTTTAATTTCTGTAATGTTTTAAACAAACCCATTCATTACACATATTGATGTTTCATGATAACAGTGGTATATGTATTTTTAATTCTTTAACCAAAATAAATGTTTCCACTGTATACACACCATTTTGTCCTTTTCCTCCCTGTTGCTATGACAACAAGGTGGGTGAGGCCTCCTCAACTGCCAAACTCAGCTGTCATCCCTTCACCCTAAAAGCCTTATAATTGCTTTTATTTGCATACGACAATTAGGCAGGATGGCTCACAGCAAGAAAACCAACCTTTCTCTCCCCCAGTGCACACAACGCCAGCCTGTAATTTATAAAAGATACACGCCATGTGGTGGAGCACTAAAATAGAGTGATGAGTCCTTTCATCTGATTGTAAGCTATTAACAAAAGAAAACATCCCCTTTCAGGCTGTAAAAAATGCCTATCTGGTGTGAACCTGGAAAAAAAAAAGGGGGCGAGAGGAGGGGTGAAGAAAAAAGTTTTGCCTCCTCTATGCAAACCCTTCACATTCATTATCACATTGAACTCAGCAAAGGAGTTTGAAAGAAAGAGTTACATTTTGGTGCTTTATGAACAATGGAGTGCCAGCAAAATTGATGACATGGTAAAACTGGATCTAGATTTTTGTTCTTGGATGACGTCACACACAGAAATGCCAAAATGAAATGATAGTTCTTAGCCAGCCTGCTGAAATTGCTGCAAGAAAAACATGAGATGGGTCAGGGTGTCAGGCCAGCACAGTTGCATGAGAACCTAAAAGTTCAGTACTTTTAATAGCTTTTTTATTCATGAAAATCTCTCTATTCAGCAAAGCTCTTAAGCCCACGCTGAAAGTTAAGCACGCTTGCTTGTATTTTGAGTGGATATTGGGCTTATATGCCTGCACAGCTTTTTCATAAGAAGAATCAGAGCCCAGGTAAATGTTTTTATGCAAGTTGTATAACAACATGCTGCTGTTTTTAAACTTTCACAACTATAAAGTATCTTTCCCTAAGAAGACCAGTTAAGCATCTCCTCTACAACAACCTCTTCTTTCTGCTCTCTTCTGGAAGCTTTTCATTTAACATTTATGACACCTGAGCTGATGAAGCACCTCCAACCCTGAAAAAATCCCACAAAAGAGTCACCTTTCCTTTGACACATTTTACATCCATGACCCAACTGGTAGAAACAGAGCATGTTAAATTTTGAAGAATTAAGAAAACACATCAGGAAAAAGGGGGGATTTGATACTGGGAAAATAAGAAAACAATCACTAAACAAAAAAGTTATCTTGCTGTACAGCTATCCTGATATAAAAATAAGCCAGCTAGTACATTACAATAGCGTTACAACACCCATTTTTAAGCCTGACTTAACTGTCTCAGAAGGGCATCCCCGTTGAAAGTGGCGAGACTACGTAAGGGAGTAAAGCAGAAGAGATCCAGTCTGGCTCGAACAAGGCACTGACCTGTTGTCTCCCTGCAGCTTCCTCTGTGACCTGATAGTAGCAAAGAGGAGTCAGGAACGCAGTTTGCAGGTATCTTAAACTTTGCTCACCTTGCTGCTCCTGCTTTAGCACATGAGACTTACCCAAACCAGTTTCAACGTGTACATGGAAGGGGGGAAAGTTTGAAGGGGAGAGTGGAAGAGAGAATGAGGGGGCATTTAGACATGGGACATGCACTGTGAAATCCTGTCCTGCCCTCCTTGAACAGCTTCCAGCATCACTTCCCAGCTTTCATCAGTAGCGGGAGCAAGAAAGTCTATGGACATGGGTTTCTCAGTACAAAGCTTGAACTGACTGCTCTTGGCAGTGCCCTGGACTGGCAGCACATTCAACTCAACTCTGCCACCAATCCGTCAGCTGCACAGGGACAAACCACAGCTCACAGGCTCACAACAGGGCTGCTCACACACAATATTGTTATTTGCTTGAACTTGTGCAAAGGACAGCAAGGTCAAACCATCCAGTCAGGATAGGATTTCTCCTAAGTGCAATTTATTAATATTTTGTCCATTCTACCTTTAAAAAAAATATCACTTTTACCAATTATTTCTTTCTAAGCATACATACTCCATCCTAATTAGACTTCATGTGTTTATCCTAAATTTCAGTATGGTATTTTACGCTCTGTGTTTCTCTAAGTATTCACCTTACTGTTTTAGTACGTCTCTACTCCCAGTGCTTGAGAAGTAAATGGAGTCTCAAATAAGATTCTCAGAAATTGCAATACATAATTTTGTATTTAAGTAATTTTAGAAATCTCTTGCTGCTGTTACAAATTTAGTTGAATACACCTTTTGACATCAATAGGAGAAATTTGTGCCTCTTTGTTGGAACAATTTCTTAGTGTATAGTTAATCTCAAAATCTTGCTGTTGCTGAGTTGATCCTTTTAAATATCTGGAGAAAAATTCTTCCCTGGGACATGTATAGAGGCCCTTTTGGCCTGAGACTTGAAGTTGTCCCGTAGTTTTCATAGGACACAAGAACTTGACTAAAAAAGCACATTATGAAAGTGTAAGTAGTATAACTCTGGGCTTCCCTAGGATCACAGGGAAGTTTTATTTCCTGCTCCATAAAAGATACAAGTCTTTTACACAATGAAGCCAGGTTTGAACAAAGTCATTTTTTTTGCTCTGCAGTCCACAGAACTTAAAAATAGTAGGATTTCTTAAGAGGTAGAAATAGGACAAGGTATAAAAGAAACTTAGGGAGGCTTTTCAGCTTTAGTACCTTCACACTTCTTTTTCCAAATGCATGCACTTCTTTAAAGAAAAGCAAACTGTGAACAATTAGCAAAAGTTTACAAGATGGAGCTTCTTCAGGATGGTCCTAGCATGCACTCTGACCATTTACATGGATTTTATGTCACTATCAGCTGTTGCACTCAATAGGAACACTTACAGTACAATTACAGTAACGCAGCGCTGTTCATCACATTCACATAACAATTAAAGCTTAATATATGTTTCTCTGCCAGCACTCAAATCTCCTTTTGTACCCACCTGGTAAATCCTGTAGCTTTGCTGAAGTTACTACAGCTTTCTATCAACATGAATTAGAGTAGAATTCGTACCAAAATAAATAAAATACATACAACATGATTTATAGCCGTATCTAACTGTAATTGTCCATGTTTCTTTAACTACCTTATGGGAATATTTTGGGATTTTGTACAAACTTGTACTTTTTTAAAAAAATATTATTGCAAAATCACCACATATAACAGGAAAGAGATTTGAATGTCAAGAACAGATTTGTGGCATGGAACAGTATCCTGTTCTGTGACATCCATTTACTGACAGGGTGACATCATAAATTATAGGAATAAGACATAAGGATAAACGTTACTTTGAAGATCTGTATTTTCAGACCTAATTTTCTAATACTCATCTTAAAAGTTAGGTTAACTTTTTCTCTGGCCCTCTATTTGTGATAGCTATTAAAATCAAACTGAACTGGTTGGACTTGGGGGTTGGGCTAAACACATTAATATGCACAGGAAGGAGGAAAAAAAGTTAAGTAATTGATAAGAGCTGTGAATGCATAACTGATACCTGGAAAAAGAAATAAACCTTTAATAAAAAACTTGCTAACATTCCTGCACGTATCCAGTCAATCTTTAGTAATGTAACAACTAGAAAGTGATAAAGTTTTACTTCACCACAAGAACAAGGTAAGATGCTTCTTCAGCTCCACTTGTCTCTACAACAGGTTTGCAAGTTCTTACCGTTTTTTCTATTGAGAAGAAAAATGAAAGTTGCTTATTTGGGATATCATGAAGTATACACAAAACTGCTTTTGAACTTTTAAACTAAACTCTGAACACCTTTAGATATTTTATCATCTACATTTATTTTGCAGGCAGAAAGACCTAGTTTTATTTTAAAACAAGAAATTTGCTTCTATTCCCACAGACTATGGTGGTGGTAGGATCAGGCTCTCGGTGATGTTTCGATTATAACAACAGAAAAATGCCAGTATGTAATCTTCCGTGCAGACGTTATACAGCAGTTCACTGTTCTTTAATCCACCTCCTTCTGCTTTTTTATTTATTTTTTTATTATTATTTCCAATAAAAGGAACAACGTTCACTCGACATGAACTCTAAGATTTAAATGAAGCTTCGTGTGTGATAATATTAGAGAGACATTAATAATAAATTTGGAAGCAGGCAAGTCTAAGATGATTTCTGACTTGATTTTTTACCTCAGATACTAGAACTTGAACTGCAGAGTTTGACACTGACACTTTTTAGGGAACAAAGTCTCTCTCCTACTACCTCCTCCACCCCCCAATTCAAATCTCATCTGAGAAGTGCTGAAATGAAGCTGTCACTCAGGCCTGCTCAGGGACCTGTCAGCAAAACATTGAGCCTTTTCATTTTGATGGGTCAGCCTGCAATCCCCTTGAAAGAGAAGTCCGTGCCACTGTGGTTTTTCTTTCTGCAGGAATTCTGAATTCTAATGAAACTCCAAATCGCTCAATAAAGGCAGGGGCATGGGGAAGTAATCCAACCAAGATCTGAGCGAAATTTGTATTTTATCTTTTTTCTCCCGGACCACTATTCTAATAGCATTCACAGACAGCTGTGGATTTTTTTTTCCTTCTCTATCCCCCCATCTTTTTTTTCTTCTTTTCCTTTTTTTTTTTTTTTTTTTTTCAGGGCAGGCACAAACAGAATGAGGTGTCCTTTGTCTTGATGCTATTCTCAGATTAGGTAGCGGCTCTCTGAAAATGAAAGGGCATGGCTCAAATTTTCTTGGGTAAATATCCATCCACCTATTACAGTCTGCATCTCCACTGCTACAAATATCTCTAATGTATGACTGTGTTGAGAGAAAGAAAATTTCACATTAGCATTTCCTACCCAGAAGAAACAGTCTTTCATTAACACTGTACAAAGCTTTTTCAAGCCCAAAAGGAAAACCGTACCTTTCTCACTCCTCTGCTCTCAACTCTTCTTCCACATTAGGTACTACCTATGACTGATATCAGAATGGAGGGGAGAGGATGAAGAGAGCGAGAAAATAATTTATATAATATGTTGATGTATTCTCTTTAAAGCGGTTTTATTAACACACATGTTTTATGGTTTTTAAAATATGTATGAATTCAGTAGCCCTTTTATGTTTGCTCTCATTGAAGGCAGTTTATTTTAACAAGAAGATAATTGTATTTTGCTAACTGTTTAAAATTTGGAGTCATTAGAGAAGATGTAGGCAGCCTGAACAGACAGAATTTATGACATGGTCAATGCCATAGACTAGCGCTTGCTTTGTATTACATGAGTTAAAGAGTGATCCTAATCATTTTATTTATTTAGACTTCTCTCTTTATGGTGCACAATAATTAAGAAACAATTAAAGCAATTAACGACAATCAGATTAAAAACCCAAATAATTTGGAAATAAAAATTCAGAGCCCTTCCTGGCTGAATATCATGCACTAAAGCATTATGTGGAAATATAAAATATTTGAGCAGTATTTTATGGAACTGGAAAATAAAAATGTGGATGGAAAACTAGCCAAAAATTTGTAATTTGAAGTACAATCTAACACAACGGTGTAAAAGTATCAATTAGATGGTGTAACACTGCTAATAACACAGTGGTAAGTGTTGCCTAACTCTCTTCATTTTCTGGTTAACCTGCAAGTATGTCCATCGGTAATGTTTCAACAATGCTACAGCAACCCTCCCACCCTATAATTATGTTTGTGTTATTCGATCTTGCAGAATCACCATCTTCAAGCTCTCACCCTCTCTCTGCAAGAGATGACCCAAACATCTCATCTCCCTCTGCTTTGCCCATCCAAAGAGAATCCATTATAACCCCAGGTGTTGAAAAACACAGATATTATTATGTAGTACGTGGCAAACCAATACATATGTGTTTGAGCACAGTGCATATATATATATTCCTACTATTTTCTTGAGCATTGTGATAAAACTTGGATGTCAGAAAAAGTATAGTAAGTATAGTATGTAATTTTCCTTGGTGATGACCTCCAGAGGTTTTCTTCTCCCCTTGATTGGCACGCATCTCCACGGGAAATCATTATAATAGACCCCTATTTCTCTACCTACACTGTCAGGGGCTGCAAAAACTATACTTCATTTACCCTGCTATACCTCACTATTGCACCATAGGTAGCATATATGATCACCTAGAGTTCTGGCGTTGTGTTACATCTGGACGTCTAGAAACGAGTTAAAACAGCGATAGACATTCCTTCCTTCCTTTTGTCAGAACATTAATAGTGCTTTTTTTTTTTTTTTTTCTGTATGAAATCCATACCATTCTTTCACTCTTGTGCATGACAGGTAAAGGCAGGGACTTGAATATAGCAAAGGTACTTTTGTCTTTATTTCAAATAATACATTTTAATTTTAAAATGTCTAATGCATACAGTAAACACTCTCACATGTAGTTCAAGATTGGAATACTTTTTTTTTTGTTACATAAATCTACCTGACCCACCATATGTGTGTGTGTATACAAAGGACACACAATTTGCTTTTTAAAATGGCTAAATGCTTACAAAACTTCAATTCAGTAGGTGCTGTGCTTCTTAAAACGAATGTGCCACAAAGATTGCCTTTGGTTTTATCATTGCTATTTTATTGTATACTCTAACATAAGATGCATGTAGTTAGTAATGGGGAAGGTGGCCTAATAATTTTACCTTTTCAGTACGTTCAAAGTCTCACAAAGTAAATGTTGGTTCCCATTCACTGTCGAGTACCTTCTGATTGCAAAAACTTTATAATGGAAATTTTCCTTTCAGTGCATCACCACCTGTTTGCACTTGCATAACGAATAATTTAAGAATTTACCCTGAAAACTTAACTTTGACTAAAACGCTCAGTGTACAATGGAGCTTTATTTTCATATTATTTGTTTGCCAGAACTCTAAGAACAGAAGGAAAATGTATCCCTATGTCATTTGAGGGTCTGATACAATGCCAAAGTAACTGAATACTGCACCTCTGTGGAAAAAAAAAAAAAAAAAAAATCAAAAATCAATACTCTGGATGAGATTGAACTAAATTTAAAAATATTTTACTCAAAAATGAAACAAATTGCTACCTTCCTTTCAATGTTCTAAGTCCAATTCACAGCTTATGTAGCATCATCTATGTCAGAAAAATTTCCCCTGCTCAGAGACACGGGTGTGGACAAACCACAGACTGGAGCGCAGCTGCATCCTCAGGTAAGGGTGATACATGTCTTAATGGGAGTGCCAGGAATTGTGCTTCAGGGAGGTGAGGCTGCCAGCACACAGACCCACAAGCCTACATCTTCCCCATATTCTTTCTGTCCCAGATAGACACAAGTTGTCACAATCCAGCTTTATTTCAAATCTTGCAACCAGTCTCATAGTTTCACATGCATTAACATTGCCTTGGTAAACCAAGCAGCCTAAACTTGGTTATTAGCAACCACAGAGTTTCTGTGAATCATTTCACCCTGAATCAGAAGACAGCAGAAGTGTTTGTGATCAGAACATCAGGGTCTTCCTCTTTCTTCTGACACTTGAGGGTATGGGACATGGACAGGCTATAGATAGATTAATGGGAACTACCAGAATTTTAGAATTATTACCTACTTAAGTACCAAAAAGCAACTTAACAGATTCAACAGCTTTAACTTCTTTGTCATGTAAATGACAAAAATTGATTTTTTAAAGTAGCCCAACAATGTGCAAATCAAGCCTCTAGTCAAACGCATCCAAAACAAACCATCAAGAACATTTAGGCAAAATGTGACCAGCTACTAACCAACACAACTATTTGTCTAACTTTTATTCATGTTGAATAACACCCAAAGGGAACCCAATGGAAGAGTCAATCTCTATATGATATTTGAAGGATCAGATTCCAAGTAGCAAAATATATATTTAAATGAGCTAGGTTCATCTTCAGGTTAATTAACGCCTTTCTAGCTTTATTCTAGTGATATTTCTTTCTAGTTCATTTTGATACTATTCTATTTCCCATAAGAACCTTAATATTTTGGGCTATTTCTATTAGGAAGTTTCAGTCTCACAGTGGCCTGTGATTAATTACTTTAATAGAGTTAAAACTTGGTTTACACCAGTGGCTCCTTTTTTGTGGAGATAAACACTAGAAGATTTTGATAAAGTTAAAACTGTCATTGCCTTATGAGCTGGGAAGATTTAACAAGCCTGAATGGTACTGCTGAAGAGAATTCAAGCTTTTTTTTTTCTATTCCATTCAATAAAGCGGTATCTTTATCTGTAGGTCTCTATCTTATTTTTAAACTTTTCTACTTTTGTCTTATTTTAAAGCAAAAATACAGAACCTCTCAATGCTAAAAACCCCAATGACAAACCCACGAAGCATTCCAGATACATCCACAGTAGCATAAGACCTGTTCCTCCCTCGCCAATCCCCTTATAATTGGTTATGATGTTCAATATAAGGGATAAATGAGAGTCCCTCTCCTGCTTGCTCACAGTATGCCACAAAACCCTGAAAGGGTTAATTGGCATTTTAAGAAAAGGTAATTGTAAAGCATATCTGCTGGGGTTATCCCCAGAACTGGGGGGGTGGTGCATAGGTCTCCCACCCACTGGAGCATCTCACATCTTGAAGAGCGTGCTGAAGACAAAAGCAGTACTACTGCTGTTTCTTGATTTTCACTTTCAGCTCTAACTGCTAACCCCCAATGTGCTCTTTTGAGTTTACTATATCAAGCTAGTACTTACAGCAGAGTATATGTACTGTGTCTTGACTGTAAAATTATACTGACATTGTAAGCATAAATATAAATCTGTGTGTGCGTTTAAATCATACATAATTTACTACTGGATTTATTGGTTGCAGAGGAACGACACACTGACTGGAGTGGGTGCGCTAAAAAAACTGGATGGAGGGACTGGCTACAGTTTTATATTTTTAAATAAACCAAACATTTCACTGAGTAAAATATATAACCTGGCATATAAAAAGAAATGTTGTTCTAAGTAAGTGAAAAGTCAAACGAAATCTAAGCAAGGTCATAGGTGGCCATTTTCTTACCATATCAAACCCTTTGCCAGTTGTTTGTAGATGCTCATAACATTTTTATCCTCTGAAAAATATATATTTCACATTCACTTTCCCCAACTGAAACTTCCTGTGATGTTCTTCTAATGCATTCCAGTGAGTGAGTAAAGAAAAGAAAACTATACAAATATTAAAGAGCTAATACCAATTTTTTTCCTTTTCTTTTTTCTTTCTCCTACCCTCCCAACTCCCCCCAAAGCAACACTTTTCTGGGCACATGTGTTGATTTCCATTTAACTTTTCTTTGGAACTTGGCTTTAGGCATTCAGTTTGCCATAGGCAGAGCTCCTGCATATGTATATATTTTTTAATAAAGTCATTCATCACAGTGTAAAAAAAAAAAAAAAAGGTTG
This sequence comes from Anser cygnoides, assembly GCF_040182565.1. NCBI lineage: Eukaryota > Metazoa > Chordata > Aves > Anseriformes > Anatidae > Anser > Anser cygnoides. Next base: position 5,146,615 of record NC_089883.1, read on the forward strand.
GTTTTACTCCTTTAGCTCTAGATTCATTGACTTGTACAATCAGGGACCCCTCCCTTCATGCCTGTTCCCATTGAAATTACACCCATAGCGCACAAACTATAGAAATGCTTACTGTAAGAAGGACCACAGAATGTGATCTTTTATATTTTCTACTCACATTTAGCATTAAATTCATCACCTTGAAAAAAATAATCTTTTGGTGAAACCAGTGGCACTACTTGTTTAAGCACATGGCGGTAAAGTAAGGCTACGCAAACAGACATTAATAAGTACCTTAAGCCTTTGTTTGTCATGAGAGTATCATAAGAACAGCCCCTATTCTACCCCTGTTCTAATTTCTCTGACACCTTTATCTCCTCACTTTCTGTAATTAACCCTCCCACTAGCAATAACTCCTCCTTAATTTGAAGGATAGTCACAACTAGTTCTAAGCAGAATATTTCTTTAAAACAGTTAATCTCTTAATTACATTGTGTCATGCCCTGCAACACATTTACAGTACAGCTAACCATGAGGTTGGTGCTGCTCATTCCACATCATATGAACATGTGGGAAAAAGCATGGACATCCACCAATTCTACATTAGATTACAAGAGCTGAAAAAGCAATTTGGTACAGTTCTTAGAGGGCATCAGAGGTTTATTATATGCAGCTGAGAGTTCTCAGTGCCTCTCATATTTGCTAACCAGTGAAGTTTTTATCCATATAGGTTTGGGAGCAAAACGGCTCTCCCATGTAGGAAACACTGAGCCTGGCAACTCTCAGACAGCAGAAACATTTGTTTTGTCCCATATTAAAGGCTAGTGACATGAGCAAGGTCCCTCTAATATTTCACAAAATATTTGTCTCTTTTTCTAGTCTGTTATTAATATTTAAGAGTAAATTCTTGGTGCTTTAATTTTGGGGTGTTCAAGCATAAATTAACTGCCTGCACCTTCAGTAGATATTTCTTCCAATATATATCTCTAATTGGGTCTTCACTTAAATGAGTTCCAACAAAATTCTTGTCATTGTTGAGCACGTCTCCTAGATCCTTTCCTCTTTGCTTTCTGCATTTTCACTTCGTAGTGAAGGTGCTTAATGCAGCATAATTGAAACAATTTTATTGTCTCCAGCCATCCATTCTACTGTTTCAGTGGCAGAAAATACTGGTCAATTTGACAACTTAATATGACTTTAGTGGTCATTTGAACTCCTTTAAGCCACTGGGTGCTAAAATTACTTGTCATCTTCCTTCACCTGCAAACTGAATATAACTGGTGTATGAGAAAAAGAGGAGAAAATTCTTTTCCACTGAAAACATTTACAGAAAGACATAATTGCAAGTTTTACTAATTGATAGGGCATTGACTCTTCCTACAACAATTCTGAACCACTTGAGAGCAATACTTGATACTCTCACCTGGGGCTCTCATGTTGCCTTCAAACTTTAGCTTTTCTTCTTCCCACAGGGCTGGATCATTAAACACAGGATGGGTTACACAGCCATTTCAACTTTTCCTTTCCTATAGATTATTTTTTGTAATCTAATTTATCTATTAATTGGATGCCTAGGGTTCAACAAATGTAGTTCAAGTTTACACTTGAGCTTTGACTGTATAACTATTTGACTTGCTTTGACTGTATAACTATTAAGTGTAGACACATACAGTTAATGTTCGAACAACTGCCACAAGAACAGAAAGAGTTTCTTCCCCTTACCTCCTCCTTCTTAAGCATATCTGCATAGGTTGTGGGGTTTTGTTGTTGTTGATTTGTTTTATTTATGATAGAGATATTTCTGTGTATATCAATAACATGCCAGAAACATGGGTTATGATTTTTCAAGGTCTCTCAAGCTTCCGTCTCAAACTCACATAAACATATTTTATCATGCAAGTATAAGAATTACACAAAGGAGTTGATCCTATTCCCCCTGAAGTCAATGGTATTCCAATGAAATCAGCTAAACCCCACCATATTTTTACTTTAGATCTATTTTTTTAGATTATATGTTTCCCTATATATATTATACCATACACTCGCATAACATCAATAACGGTTCCCATTGACTTATAGCCACAACTACCAGAGAGGCATTGCGGTTAGCTCCTGCCAAGAGGCCATCCTCGGAAGTTTCTGATAAATCAATGGGAGCTTTATGGACTGGTTTTATTCTCCCTTCCAGGAATAAATGCAAACAATGTCACTGCCTGGACACTTGTCTTCTGCACTGAACTAAGCAGAACCACCAAGAGTAATTCTTCTGTACCGGGAAATGCCATTCTGATCTGTCCTGTTGCACCTTTTCCCTTCAATACATTGCATTTTTATATGCATTGAAAACAGTTCAGTAGGTAGTGCTAAACTAACACAGGTTTCTGTGTCATTCACACCGTGGTGGAGTCACTTTTCAAGTCACATGAACTTGCTAATTTTAATGGAATCCACACAATGAAACATGCCACTTTGAAATAAGTCAACTTTTCTACCTTTAAATTTAAACTTTGAGGATACATTTAGTAAAATTATAATCTTGTTATAGCAATAATACTTTTTTATTTTAACTGTGATTAGCAGACTGTTAATAACAGCATTGATTTTTCCTTACAAAGTCATCACAATTACTGTTCTAAAAAAAAGAAAAAAAAAAAAGCTTGATTGTAAGCTAGCTACTCTCCCTGAAAAAATACAGATCTAAATTCTATGAGCCTGGTTTCCTACAGATTTCTGTCCTTTAGCCCTTGCTCCTCGTCTATATCCTCACCATACGCTCTATTCAGGAAGCACAAGGAGATGCTGCAGCCCGCCAGCTGTTCCCAAAGAGAATGTGGAAGGGCTGAGTCCTGCCTGCCTTTCCCTCAGTGGGGGCACTAATTTGGGTTCTTTCTCCTCTACAGATTTTCACAAAACTTACAAGAACTTAATTATCACTGACATTTCTGCCCTTCTGTCAAATTCAGTTGAAAAAAGCAACAATAATAGGAGAGGACTGACAGGTAGAGCAAACGATCATGTAAGCTTCATTTTTGTAGGTACATAGCCTAAAGAATAGTATAAAAAAATACAGAAAGTCTAAAGCCCTGCTCTAGCAATGCTGCTAGCTGTGTGATCTGAGTTAGTGCTTCATTTGTATATGGGTGTGTATTTAAAGATAATTAATATTAGCTGTGACTTTTGAGACTGATATCAACAGTCTCCCTTTGTAGTGCCTACAGTTTTGTAAATGCAAATAATTTTGAGTTCAGTTTTGCATTTTTAATTATTAGCAGGCAGAGTTCCTTTGGTATTTAACTGCCTAACCATGACTCAGGGTAGACACACATTCATGGAATTAAGAGTGACTAGGATTTTCAGGTGAAAAAAAAAATCAAAATAGGTTTAAAAACATTTAACCTCCAAATGAATCTGGAAGAAACGTTATTTGAGATGCGTGGGCTTGTTTTTTGTTTTGTTTTGTGTTTTAAAGCTTTGGCCAGAGAGATTTCTATTAGTTCAACTACAGTAACGTATGTAATATTAATATGAACTCAGACTGTTATGAACACTTACTGTATAGCATTGGGGGGGGGGGGCAGGAGACATATACTGTGATATTAAAAAAAAACACATTATTTCGAGGTAGGCATGCCAAAAGCAGTTCTCTGGAACAGAAGGTGGCCTAATTATTAAAAGAAATGGCTTCCATCTCTGTGATGGTCTGACTGTTTGTGGATAAAATCCTACAACTGTGAAGGGCCTTGTGCACTGAAAAAAAAAAAAGAAGGAAAAAAATCAAAGTGTTCAGCAGCCATACATCAGAGAGACTATACAAGAAGGGTATCGTATTTTTAGAGACCCCAGAATTCCTGAGCAAAGAAGTAGTTAGTACCAGGTCTACATCAAAAGAAAACAACATTCTATGTCATCGCTGGCCTCCTCTGTGATGTTTTGCCCTCAGCTTCATAATATTCAAAAAGTCATGGTTAAAAAAGACAGACTGTCCCTTTAAAATTAGATCATCCCTTTTATTAATATGCAGAATGAGTTGTCAATTGACCAAGCAACAAATGTACATCCTCATATCCTCATTTTCACTTCTATCTATGAATATTTTAAAACCCTAATGTGTGCTTGGCCATTTGGGTTTTAAGCAAAGACTTATCACAGTGTAAAACCCCTCATTTTTATCCCTTAGCTGAGGGCTTCTTTTTCCCTTTTCCAGGGTGTCATTAAAAATCTGATGCCAAGAGCTGGGACTTGGCAGGGTTTGCGATATAATTTGCAATCTGCAGTGTTTGCTGGCTAGCCCCCACCTGCCCCCCTCTTTTTTTTTTTTTTTTAAACCAGCCTGCCTGCTAGAGTCAATAGGGGGCATCCCTCATCTGTCTAAAAGAAAAATAGCAGCATACTAATTAGAATTCTATTTGCCAGAAGCCTCGGAGTTGCTGTGCTTATAGATTTCAAGCTTCTTTTGTTTGAATTAAATTGCCAACTTTTCCCCCCCCCCCTTCCTTCTTTGCACTAGGCATGAGAGAGCGGGTGCCTTATTTGATTGAAAGAGGGGGTAGGGGGATGGGGAGGAGGAAAGCCTTAGCTATGGAAATGCTGAGGAAATGTCAGGGTTGTGTTTAAAAATGCCTGGTATGCTTTTCAGTGCCTGACTCCTGTCTTTCTAGCAGGGTTGTCGAGGGGAGGAAAGGGGGCCTGGCACTAAGCGCAGGCACTCTGCCCCTTCTCCTGACACCGAAATTCTGGGGGAGAGCTGACATGCCTTTCCCCAGCTCAAAGCCAGATGGTTCAAGCTTGGATAAAACCTTGGGATGAGATCACAAAGCTTGTTCATAACGGAACACACAACATCTCTGTTTTTCCTGTTAATACCTCCTTTTGTATGCATTGTGTGGGGTGAGGGAGGGGCCAGGGGATATGTCATAAATCCAAAGGAAAATGTCATATTTAACATTAATTTGTTTTCATAACCCTGGAAAAGAATTCAGGCTTTCCCCATTAAAATGACATAATTAACTGCTGAGAATTTTTATTACAAATAATTTTTTTTTTTAAGTTCATGAATAACTGAACGAAATACACACATGAAAGTTTTTTGCTGCCCTTAAGCATCAATTTTTATTTTTTTTAAACATTCAAGGAAAAATTTCACAGGGCAAGCTTCAAGCACGACCACATTTATGCAACTTCCTAAGTTTAGGTGACTAAATAGTATTAGGACCAAGCTCACTTTCCATCTCCACAAAGTATGTCCACACACAATATGGCCATTGACAGTCAAGTCTCATGCACTGATTCACAACCAGGGATAAGCGAATCATGGGGACAGAATAAAGCACTCTATGATCTTCATATTCCTCATAATGATGGAATGCTTGCAAAGGAATCAAAATTCTTTTAGAATACATTAATCAGTCAAATTTACTTGACATTTTCATGGATTTGCTTCCTCCTTACAAATTCTTAGCAGAGCTCACCTGGCTGTGATTGGTGCTCTCGGATGACACTGCCTCTGCTCCCTACCCAGATAAGCTCCTTATTTGACTTCTGCCATAAATGTTACCATACAGCATGCTTAAAATTTTTTGCATGCATCAGTTTAAAATTTGTTTTCCTTACCATTCATTCATCCTATTGCAATTTCGTTTCATATATGCCCACGAAAGGGCAAGATACTTTGGACATGGATATGAATGTGGGAAAAGGAGATGAAGGCTAATTCCACATTTGCCATGTTTGTCAGACAGTACTTAAAGTTAGTAATTTGTAAAGTCAATTCTGTTCCAGAAGAATTTGACCCTCAAATTTGGTGTAAAAATAATACTGAACTATGCCACAATGTTTGACAAATTCTGTTTTTATTTTTTTTCTTTTAAACTTTGAAACCTTTAAGAATTAATTATATTCTAATTTTTTCAAGGAATTCAGGCTCATGCCTGAAATACTAGTCTTTTCCTTTAAAAAATTATCTATACGTTATCATAGTATATTTGATTTTGGCTCTGTAGATGCTGTGATTGTTTTTGCACAGTCCTTCAAAATAAATTTCCTGAAAAAAACACAGAGCTAAAGTACCAGCTAACCACTGCATTTTTATGTATTCATTAAAGATAAGATCTTAAAGGAAAGAGGGAAAATACGGACATTAGTAACTCTTACATATACTCCTCGGTGCTATTATATTTTAATTAGCACAGTTTGCAGGCTGTAACCTTTCCTAGGCCTACATGATGCATGAATATTTTATTTGCATTACTATAAAGTAAAAATAATTTGATTATCATTTGTACTATTTATGATTACATGTTTCTAGACACGCACATAGGCTCTATTTATAGCAGACTTTAGCATTCTTAAATAGCATAGAGTGCTGACAAGCAAAGTATTGATGTTTACAGTATCATGCAAACCCTGAAGCCAACCATGTTCACATCTCTTTGAATTACTTTTCCAATTCGAAGCCTCTAAGAATCCAGTCCTCCTTTATCTCTTCTTGTTATAAAAAGTGGCAGGAGGCAGAGTGGCAGAATGACCCACAAGATGGCACCTGTCACCAGTGGGATTTCTTCTGCCTTCTGCAGGCCAAATTTTGTTTGAACTCACTATGGCCTCTGTCATATCCTCATTTTCCCTTCCACTCTTGCCTCTCCTTCTTAATCCCCTTCGTGCAGGCTCAGGCTCTGTTTACCCAGCTTCCGAAACCTTTTTTCTGCAAGAAGCCAAAGTAAAACTTCATTGAAAGAGGGGTTCAGGATTAAGAGGCAAACCCTGTGCAGGAGGAAACCAGCTACACCACCTGCTGCCTTTAACCGGCTTCACTTAAAGACAGTTTTTCCTATACACAATTACCAGGCTCATTTTTATAGATGTGCATCTGAAATACATGATTGCTTTAGGTCTCAAAGGTGCGGGAGTTGATTAGCTCTCTAATGAAGCCTTTTGTTATTACTTACAGAAAAAGTACATCACATAGATGGAACATATCGTAAGAAAGCTTTCTTACTCTAGGCCAGATATATTTTAACTCTGACCTGGTTAAGATCATCTACAGCAATGAGGTAAAGCAGTTTCTATAAATACAGAATCACTGGAATTTAACAAAAAACTGATTAAAGGCAATGGCAGAAAACAACAAACAAGCACCGTACGATCATTAAGCCCAATGTCCCAAAGATGAAACTGATAATTCACCTGCTATTGAGGCATTTTGTACTTTGTCCAAAATGACGTAAGGGAATGTTCATTAGTTGCCTAACACAGAGCTGGGAACAGGTCTATAAACAAAGATATTGATACGCATCCCTTGTCTTGGACAACACAAAGGTCCAAATCCAAACACTGTTACAAAGACACAGGAAAACCATCCACGGAACACCCTAAAGCTGCAGGCCACTCCATTTAATTCCAATGGCCACAAGGGAGAATTGCTCTGCCACAACACAAGGACTGAGCAGATCACTGGGACCCACATGGAGCCTGATGAACCCAGCAGGTCTTCTGCAGCCTGCACCAGTCCCAGCCCTTGCTACTACTCTTCCTCCACCTCCAGCTTTGAAGATCTCCATGCCCTCAGGTTTTTGTGCACCTTTTTGTGCCTGAGAACATCATACCAGGCTGTTGGTTTCTTCCATTAATCTCTTTCTGGGTTGAGGAGGGAAAAAAATCTTACACCTTGTTCCTAATTGTCAACTTTCTTTGTTCTGTCAACTTCAAAAATATTTATTTATTTACAAATATTTATTCCCCTAATTATCCCAAAGCAGAAATGGGGTCTTTCAGCAGCCACCAGCAAGGACAGAAAGGAGAAGTGTTTCTAAGATCTTTCTCTTTTTTCCTAATGCAAGAAGGCATGAGCTTCAAATCTTACTTATCAAAACTTAAGTCATCAAGAATCTTATAGTTTGGTCAAACCTAGTTATGAAGATCTTGTTTACATATTATTTTATACCAAGCCAAAATTTGTGAAAACAATGCAGAACAGAAAACAATGCAGAACAGTAACCTAAGTTAATCCTGCCATTAAAAATAACTATTACTACCATGAAACCTTTAAAACGTTAGTATCACCAAAGTGATTAAGAATATCTTTTCAATAACTGTCTACAGTTAACACAAATAGCAGACAACATTGCTGTCCCACGTAAGTTGTTTTTACTGTAAACATCCAGAAGAAATTCAGACCTCACATGCAAAATATTTTGCTGAAATTCTTTGAATCCTAGGTATCAATACAGATCCAAGAAGCTGTTTTCATTTTGATGGTCCCTTCACATGCAATTAAGGAATAATCTAAGGGTGTTCATAAAATAAATAAAAGCACTTCAGTAGCTTCTTTTTGAATTAGAAAATGCAGATTCATAAGACTAAAGTGGGTTTATGAATCATGCCAATTTGTCTTGAGCTTTGGGAGAGAGATTTTTTTTGACCCTTTTGTGTTTTCATTTTGAAATGACTTCTGTGCGTGTAGTGTTTTTTTGTTTTGTTTTGTTCTTTTTTTTTTTCCCCTCCTCTGGTAGATTATGAAATCAAGCAAGTCCAACCCAAAATGAACCATTTTGATCAATCTGAAAGGCAGCTTTTTCGAGAATTTTCCTCTGCCAAGAATTTGAAAATGTCACATTTCATTCCAGTATGAACAGAAGCCAGCTTCTGAACTCTCCAAATCCTTTGCGAAATAAAATTTGTCTTTTTCACAACTCCAAAATTAATTTTCCTCAAAGACTGCAGGGTGGCTTAAGATAGTGGTCAGCAGTTGCGGATAGCACGTGGGTGCTTTTTAGTAGCATTAGCATAGTAAGGGCAAGGCCAGGATCGTGGAGTTGGAGCATCTTGAGGGAAGCGTGAGAGGCACCAACTCTCAGCTCCTGACTCTCAGTGCCAGGCTCCAATGCTTCACTTCGAAGCAAGATATAGATGCCGAGGCAAACACCAGCATTTCCTAGCTCCCACTGAGTTTCTATCAATATTCTTAAACTTTAGAAAAGAAAAATACAATCTGGTGTAACAGCCTTAAAAGACCACTGACTACCGCTACAAGAAACATTCTACTACTGGAACCTATGTAGGGATATATATCCAGGAAGTGACTGCCCAGTCAAGTAAGCTCATTAAACTCTTGCTGATTTAAGTCACTCTCCAGTAATGTAGTCCTGTTTCCTGAAAAAAATATTTTCTCCCAATGTCCCTATAAAAGACAATTTTCTACAGATTGTAATTTTGCCAAAGAACTATGTAGGAAATCCTGGAAGTTATCAGGCCAAATCTGTGTTGAATCAAGTCAGTGGCATCAAGGCATCGCACCTTCTACCTGTGGCACTGCACAGAAGCATCTCCCTCTCCAGTCCTTCTCTGGAATGATTCTGGCATAGGCAAGAACACCATTTGGCTGGAAACAACCTCATAATTGTCACTTAACTGAGTTGGGCACATAAAAACCATTGCATCCCTTTGCTTTACTGAATGTATTCCCACAGCCATCCAACCAACCCAACCATGGATACACCATTCATTCCTCCAGGGACCGAGGCCACCCCACCACCTCCCACTGCATGACCACCAGCTGGCTGGGCACAGGATGGGTGGCTTCATCCCCGCAGCACAGCGGTGGCTTTGGGAGAGGGCTGGTGGTCCAGCACATCTGACAGAGCCGCCCGTGCTTTGCAAAATCACTCCAAAATCTGGTTTTGAAACATTATGATTAAATTCTTCTACAGCTGGTACAATAAAACAAGTAGCAGAAATTCTGTGCATGTCAAGGACAGCTATCATTTCTGTTTTATCACTGTTGTTTCACAGCATTTCCTGTGTGAGCCCCATTACTTCTGCTGCTTTTAACTACCATCCTGCTCACTTGGGAGTCATATTTAAGGTCAGGCAGTACACATTAGTCCTGTCTGGAGTAAAAATTTACTCCTTGCTCTGGAAATGACAGGCCTGTACAACAACACACGAAGAAGAAATGCCATTCAAAAACAAAACTACAGGTCTGTCTTTTCCTACGTTACACAAATCCAGTATGAAAACTCTAACCTGTATATTTTTATAGAAGCTCTGTCCCCTGTAATCTCTCTTTGTTTTTCTAATTATTTTAGGCTTTCCTTTCAGGAGTAATAAACAAAGCTTATATTTTCCCAGCATCCCAATGAAGCAACTTTGAAATCATGCCTTGTTGTTTGCTTTATGCTTTCTTGTTTTCTTCAGTACAATTGATGTCAAGATGCCACTCCCCCCACCCTCTGATAGTCTTATTGGCATGGACAGGGAGGAGAAAGATATTTTGGTTTTCATTCAGTTAACCACTCCTTTCTCCAAACCAAGATCATAAAATCAAACAAAACCAGCAAGAGATAATCCTCCACCAATAAATTTATCAAGAGCAAATTTTCTGCAGGCTTGCTAAACTGTCATAAAGGGGAGGAGGTAGAGATCAAATATACTGTTGAGTAAGGAAACAGAGAGCACAAACTTTGTCCTCAGCTCGGGGACAATGATGCTCAAAGATTAACCCACCCTCTCAATTAACACCTCACATGAAAATCCCAGCAAGGTCATGGGATCCGTGCTGCAACTCGGTCAATCAGCACTGCCTGCTTCCATACAAACCAAGATCGAATACAGAATTAACACTGGTCCCCCAAGCCCTCGCTCACAGACTCACGTCAGATTAAGCCCTTGCATGGAGGAGATATGAAAAGCATTTCTAATTAGGGTCTGAGGTTACTGGTTAAAATGCAGTCGAGCAGTCTACCAACCATTCTTCTCACCTCCTCCTCCCCCCCTTTTTTTTTTTTATAATTTTAATTAAACTCAGATACTATTTAATTCCTACCTGCATATATTTAGTACTACTTGAATGTAAACCTGATAAAGAATACTCCTGATCCCCACTTAGCTGCCACAAGCACTTATTAAAAGGAGGGTGACTGTCTTCAAGATCTTCCATGGGTCCGTTTGCAATAATTACTTTTTCTATCAAATGAAAAGCATAATATTTTTCTGTAAATAGATTTTTTTTCCTTGTGAAACCTTGACTTCCCTTTTCTCATGACAAAACTATAATTATAACTTCAGCACAGCAGTTAGTTACTGTCATTCCAGTCCATGAGGAGGCTTTTTCCATATATTCTCTGCTCCTCTTTTTTCATTTCTTACAGGATTCTTGAGACTAACACTTGAAGACATTTTGCAGCCCATTATTCTCACAGAAGCATTGCTGAACACCCAGTATTTTGGGGAGTGGGAGGGAGAGGACTTTGCACTGGTCACATCCTGTTAAATTATTTGTAATTCCAGGGCACTACACAACATACCTGCCATTGTGTGATTAGTAATCTAGATCCCTCCATAACAATTTTTAATATCTACCATGACCCTGGAAGCCTTCACGCTACATCTACAGCATACTAAAGCCTTGTGACTCCAAATTATAGCTCTGAATAATTCAGGAATTGTAACGGTAGCTCAGTACTTATTAAAGCGTTGGGAAAACTTTGGAATTCTCATATCTACAGGCTCTCTATTATTATTATTCTGATAATAAAGATGTTTTAATATATGCTATTGCTATTCTTACAGGTTACCACAGTACCATTTGTGAAGAGTCAATAAACGATCCAACTCCTGTATTAAAGGGCTATACCTCAGAGTATCAAAGGATACAGTAAAATGAAGATTCCATTTTTCAGGGCAGACAGGAATTAATAATAATCTTTAATAAAATAATAATCTCTACATTAAATTCCAAATTAGACAGCATAAACATTTGCAGCCAAATATTTTTTAAGCTAAACAAAATCATGTACTTATAGAATATCTCAGGCTTTTCCATGACACACTCACTACACAAATAGGGACAAAATTAATGCAAGTCTAACTACTTTAATAACATATTAAACAAATTCTGTCTATGTTAATCCCACGTAAGCAGCTATAATAAGCCTTACTGACAAGGAGGATCTAACGAAGAGTTGAATTTTTCATAGAGGTTTTATTAGGTTCATCAGCCTTCTCAAAAGTCCAGGCCTTCACTCATGTCAGCTCCAAAACCTGGAAAAGATTATCTTCAACTTACTGAGAATAGACATCTCATTTCTAAACGGAAAATTCCATTTGATGACAAAACTTCGTCATATCCTAAGCTTTGAAACCCTGCCACTGGATGTCATACCTGAGTAGCTTTAGGTAAATGCAAAAATTATTTTAAAAGTTTCAATAATCTTGAAAAAAATCTACAAGACATTTTTAGTCTGTAAGAATTACAGTATAGCATTATGAAATAGAGTAATGTATAGCATAGAAAGCATCCAAAACATCATTTTGGTGAAGTTTACTAATGAACTGCTTTCCCAAACTGTTGGAAAAGCTTTGTTACTTTCTGGGTAGTCAAGCACTTGCACTGACACTGACTCTCCTCAGCTGACTACCCTACATTGACTATGCTCCATTAATGGTTTATCAGAGCAGATATCCCACACTATAAAAAGTGCTCTAAATTCATTTAGAATTCAAAGCATCCTTTCCCCAAAACTTTGTAGACTATCAGATGGGGCTGGGAGAAGTATCCATAGTCCACCTCACTAAATAAAGCCAGTAAAGTGGGTTGAACCAAGTAATCCTAGTGTGACCACTGCTTTTGATTTCTGGTTTAAAGCAGGTGATAAGGTTTTATTTAAAACCACCCTCATAATATTTGGTGTGAAGCAGATGATAAGGTTTTATTATTGCTACCTATTTTTAAAAGCAAGTTACTCTCCAGATGGCTAAACTTGTGCAAAGCTTACATTAGAGGAGACCTGGGTTGAGTAGGAAATCTGTCTATTCAGGAGGAGGAGTAACGGTTCCACCATATTATACTTCACAGAGGCCAGTGAGCTGGTGGTGAAAACTGGCTGCCTGAATGCCACCTTCACCTGAAAACAGTCCCCACACTTTCATGTGTGGTGCCTCAGTGCTTTGCAGCACAGTGAGAATGAGACCATGTTCCCCCAGCTTGTTCTCAGCCACCAGGACACAAGAAGTTGACCCTGACATTGACACTTGCAGATGCACAGTTGGAAGCAAACCCAGGAATCTTTGCTTTTACCTTTATTTCAACTTACAGAGTAAGCAAATCAAAATGTCTGGTTTGTACAGCCTTCAACTGCTCCCATGCAAATTATACTTTCACTTTTCACACTAACATTGGTTGAAGAAGCTTCTTAACATCAATAGAAACTGTAGAGAGCTCTTCATCCAGCCAGCTCAGTTTTACACAGAAATAGAAAACATTTTCTATTCCATTTTTTTCTATTTTAAATAGAAAATATCTCCCCACCTCCTTAGCAGATTTAACTTGTTTCTCTCTTTTATTATTATTTTTTAAATAAACAAAGTTCAATAACTTCATAGCATTAGCCTTTAAGCTTCAGGTGCTGTTCAGGGATAAGTGTACATGAAAGGATCTAAGAATATACTACACGAGGAGTGGTAGACTTTTTTGTTCTTTTACTTACTGTTGTCAATTTTGGAAAACATTGCTTTCAATACTGGTTTAATGCAAAAATGAAAAAAAACTGACAATTTTGCAAGAATATTTTTTAAAAATAAAATTTTCATTTTAGTCTTTTACCATAGTGAAAGAGAAGCAATGATTACCCTCAGCTCCAGAGATTTTCCGTTCTTGAAATATATGAAGAAATCTCCTGAATGTTGCTAAACATGGCAACAGGAGCAGACAACACAAGCAGCATCTCTGAAAACTCCTCAAAATCCTTCAGGATTAAAGTTTGTGAAGACAGTTGTATTGAGGTCTCTGTTTTACTTCTAAAGCATTTACCTTTTAGGTGACTTTCAAGGTAAGCATGTCCTGATGTGAAGAGCCTGAAATATTAGCTTACTGCAGAGAAAATATCACCCCATTTTCAATTAATGACAACCAACTTAATCCTGCAAAACTCCATTACAGACAGGTAAGGAATAAATGGACAATTAACCACCATGGAAACAAAAAAAAAATAGGCTCCTGACAAAAGATTTTTCAATCTTAAATGCATCATTATTTTTAATAAAATATGTTGTGTCACCATTATTTATCCTCAAATTACACCTGCCCCTTCCTTATACCAACTCAGATTAACATGCAAAAGCGCTACTTGCCCCTACGTACATTAGAGGAGCTCCTGTTTAGGTCAACAGAAAAAAACTTGTCTAAAAGAGAAGAAAACTGTCAGAATACAATGTTCTTTTCTAAAGCTTGTCTTTCCCATCTAGCTAACTAGTATTCTTCTCATTTAAACTACTCAGGTAAAAATAACCATTAAACATCACCTAAGTACTACTTAAATTCTATTTTGGGGATTTATGACTAGGATTAACTTCATGTCAGCTTTGTGTCACCTTTTAGTACAGGCCTGAATGACAGAAATTCATTTAACCACAGTTTGAATCCCATTTCTTCCCTACTTCTGTATTCATACACATTTTTCTAACATATATTGATCTCAGAAACCCAGAGTCACTTTTTAACACTTTATTAAATACAATATATACAAGGTAACATATTGAAAGTATAATAATGAGGCCAATGGTAATATAATAATGACATCTAAAGCTCTATCAAATACGTAATTAATATTTTAATTATATATCACATATATCTGCGCCCCACTGTGAAAAATAACTGGGTCTAGTAATTTTCATGGCCAATGACAAGATTACTATTACTAATGGTCTGAGGTACAAGTGTTTATTTTTAACATTATTAACGGTACTAATTATGATGAATATGATTATTTAGAGTCATTAGGTGGTAGAAGAGTTTGATGATCCACTCAGGTGCCTAGAATTTAACATTCTCCATCTACCATCTATGGAAATTAATGACATAGCTTAACTCTATTGTTATCGTATGCACTGCCATGAAAATTGCTTTTAAGGAGGAAAAAAGCAAAAGGGATCATCCGAGTGTGCTGTCCATTTCTTTACCATCCTACAAATGTTCATGTTTGCAAATTGGTAAGAAAGACAGAAAATAAGATGTTACGCACTGAAAAAAAATGAGACGGTAACTTTGACAGAGGGACAGGTTTCATGAGCACTCCTTCATGCAGAAGTACTATTTTCGTTATTGTAGGGCTTGGAATCAGCGCTCTTGGGCCAGGTACCAGGTAGATACAGGTATCCACAAGAGCTTGCACAGGCATGACAGACAAAGGAGTATTTTACAATGCCCCTTTTGCAGATGGCAAGCTTACACCACAAAAACCAAAGGATCCTAAGACCATATAGCTTATACAACTTGGAGCATCTTCATCCACACCCATGAGCATGGCACACCTCACCTCCCTTTGCTGTCTGTGCACCTTCACACACAAGAAATACCTGTGAAGATGCTTATGTGACTGAGGTATTTGGGCAGAGAAGGTGCCACAGGAGCTCAAAAACATATTACAACTGTGTTTGCAGGCTCCCAGGTAAGGAAATCTGGTTTGGTGGGCAATTTTGGGCTTGTTACTGGCAGAGAGCACCAATACAGACACAAAGGCTGCAGCAGGGGTAGGCACAGAACAATCGTTTCCTAAAAATCAGAGTTGCAGCCTCAGCAAGGCCTCCACAACATTTGCTTTCACTACAATTGATATGCTATCCACATAACCACAGCATGGCCTTGCAGGTCTCAACCAAATACTGCCTCGATGAGGAAAATGTACATATAATTTTCCCATTGATTTTTAAGCCAGTCAATGCTTAACCCTTTACAGGACTCTCAACCCTGCAAAATGGCTCCTACAGATCCCATGGATTGCTTATGCATTAACTGCCTGTTCACTATAAACAATTGTCACCTCTGCAGCTAGATTTCTTGCAGCACACAGAAGTAGAGGGCAGAATCATTAGCTAGTTAAATCTGATAAATACAGACTCTCAGAAAAGGATGGAAGAAAATGGACCATTCTCACTTTGTAATGCATTTCCTTCAGTGACTGGCACACTATTAGGATTGGGATCAAAGGGGGTGGGATGCTGGCGTCTTTGGATTTGGGCCTTTCACGTCGTCTGATTGATGGAACTGAAAGGCTTCTGCTTGTAAAGCAGTCACCCCAAACAGCTGTCTCTTGCTCCTGTCCTCCTCTCCATTGCAGTATATGCAGTTCAGATTTCATTTATCAACCTCTTTGAATAGCAACACCCTTACGGTGGAAGTAAAGCCTTGCATTAAAAGAGGATGCTTAGCAATTTGCATGCATGCACTGTATTGCTAAGCACTGTACAGCATTACTTGCCAGAGGACACACAGCAATGCGTATCTCCTATCTCCCACACTTTTCTGGTTTCTTAAATTATCAGTGTTTTACTTCCCTTTCATGTTCAAAGCATAGCAAATTTATTTGATATATTCTGAATGCTGAAGCATGCCAGTGACATCAATCAAACTACAGAACACTGGGAAAGCTGCTATAGAGTAATCAGAATTGGCCATAAGCTATAAATATCTACTCTCTCACGATTCTTTTGGCTGCTTTGCAAACTTTGATCATTAGCACTGATCAAAGATCATGAGGGATAAAATGGTATTATGTAACAATGGCATGTATGCTACAGCTGATACTAAGGGCTATATATGACCTATGCATGACTGTATTGTCTTTCTCTACACACCAGGAGCATTCATTAAAATGGCAGATTTATTCTGCTGTACCTTAAAGGACATATAACAGAAAACTGTAGTAGAATCAGAACTGGCATTACTCACAACCAGCCTGTTTTGCATTTGTATTCTCTGCAACATACCTCCTTATAAACTGCACAGGTAACTGTCTCATACAATGTCTAATTATGCCCAAGAGGTCACAAAACATGACTAATGACTTTTTATTGTTTTCCCACTTTGAGATGAATTAGACATTTCCTCTCTAATAGCAGGATATATCAAGCACTTCACAGGTATATCTTGCATAGTAAGGTTATGCAAGTTAGGCTTTGCATTTTAATCTAATCCTTATTTGTATGAGAATGGTTTCTTAATGAACATATCTTTTATTGATTTGTAAAGCATCCTCCATTACTAGTGCAGTTTTCCCAAATTAAAATTATGATATAGAATATGGGTTCACCATCCTTGTCTGACAGCGTACTTCTCTGCCCCATACTCTGAATTAAGTATTTAAATACCTTATCAGAGCCTCAAAGCTTTCAGGCAAACTAAAATAGTATCCAACCTCATAGTTGTCAACTAAAATGACACAAAATTGTTTTGTACAGAAGAAATTAAATGAATACAGCCTTACTCATTAACTTATGTTGAATTTTCTTAGGAAATCCATCCAAAAAGAAAAAGAACTAATTGTTTCAAGTCCTCAGTCTTACACTTCTCCCAGGAAAAACAGAACATTTAAGTTTAAGAGTAAGCTTACCCAGTCAGGAACAAGAATGCTGCATGATTCGCATGGCCACATGCTGCTTACCAGTAAAATCTACACCGGTAATCCGTACAGGTAAAATAAGAAGTGCCAATGCACATGCATTGACAAAACTACACAACTACACCTGCACAACAAATCAAAGTTCATCTGTCAAACAGAAGACTATTGTTTGCTCAAATGTGTTGTTCATCGTTATGTTCTAATCCTGCTTTGTTAATGCTTCACACTTTCTGAAGCTTGTAGATAGTTCTAGTACTTTCAAAAACTAACTTATAGGTAGAGGTGGTCTCTCCAAAGTCTTACAAGAAAGGCTGAAAAAACAAGAATGGATCCCATTTCTCCTGGGTTCAAGCCAAGTAATTTAAACACAAAGTCTTTCTTTAGCTGAGCTGGGGAAGGGCACTCAACCAGCAGGTGAACCCATATTCTCATTAACTGCTTCTGTGTAACCATGTTCTCCACACCCACTTCCCACCCCCTGGAGTTGCTTGAATTAATAGAGAAAATCATTCATATATATTATTTTGGTGACATATTTAAAACAGTTGATTCGCATATACAGGTTTCACACTTCAGGTCAGAACAAATTGTCCTCAAAAGCAACACAGTTAAATTGAGTGGAACTAGCATCCACCAACTTCCAAGGTACATAATATATATTATAAACTTGTATTACTTGGCACCAATTTGACAACCTCAGTTTGAGTGAACAGAGTGAAAATGAGTTTTAAGCACTCAGCTACAAAGAGGGACAACTTTCATTATGTATAGTCCTTTAACAGATTGCTCAGATAGTGGAGATCCTTCAGGAAATTGACATTTAGTGACTCTATTGCAGTTTTAGTTACTACATGGACTACTACTAATTCCTGCTACTATGTAGACTCCTACAAAGTCCAGAGCTTCCCACACACAGAACTTATATATACCATGTTGCTTCTCATGTAACATTTGCTCTAGTCCTCAGTGGATTTACAACGCAAGAAGCCAAATTCCACTCCGTGTGTGTGAAACTGAGGAAGGAAACTGCTGAAGATCAGTATTTATCTCGACATTCCTGGACAGCAGGGTATCAGCCACTTGGAATGTACTCTCACATGAGGTCTTCCCTAGCCAAAAATTCTGTAACAAAACATGCTTAGAAAAGCAATAGAGAATCAGACGGCCTTCGATATGCGAAGGTGAATTCAGCACTCAAGTCATTCCTACAGGCATGACCCAAAATGATTCATTGTCATTTCTGATTTACATCTGTGTAAAGAAGATCAGATTCTGGCCAGATTTTATTGTGCCTTTTTTTGTTAGTGTTCTTCCTTTGTTCATTTTGTGAGGAAGAGATGAGAAATCTCCATTTTGTGTGGCTTCTTCTCTCCTCCACCCCTTACAATTTGTGAGTTAAGCTTTCAGATTTTATCTCACCTAAAAAAAAAATCCTGAAGGAAAAAAAAACAGTAGCGTAATTTTACTTTAGGTCATTCTCAAGGTCACTGTGGCAGCAATCTGATAAAACAAACAGTGCAAACCCACAGGAAAAACCTGAATTACAGCACCTGGTCCAGTGCCTACCAAAGTCAATGGATGTCTCTGCACTGGTTTCAGCAGGCATTTGATCAGGCTCAGGGATAATTTGGCGCTCAAAACCACTTTACTTTTTTTTTTTTCCCTTCTAATTTCCATTATCTCAATCTCACTAGCATAGTCCAATTTTGGGCTTAGGTTACATGCAAAGACCCATCATCTTGTCAAAGACACAATAATCATGATGCTGTTATAGTGCCTTGATTATATCCCTGTGTTTTATCTAGTCCACTGGCTCCTGTATTGGAAAAGATTTGCATTTCCCACTAACTTGCTAGTATGACTTTATTTTAAAGCCCTTTCTCCCCCACACCACCTCCATTGTAAGCCTAGCGGTACATTTGTGAAGAAAACAAAACCAAAAAAGCAGCCCTTGTGATTGAATGACAGATGCATGAAATATTTTCTTGTATACATTTCAAGAACATGTAAGCTTTTTATCCAGTAATTGAGATCATGTGTGTATCGTTACTCACACACACCTATATCTACCTAAAAAAGACAAATACATTGAAGACACTTATATCAGTTAGGGTCTGGCAGACTTGCGTTAGCCAGAACCAGAGAAATGTGTGTATACACAAAGTTAAACAAATATCACATCAACTTCCTCACAAGATTGTGTCACTTTGCCTTTAGTCAGAGGAAGGGATTATCCACAAGGATTAGAAAATCACTACTTCCTCAATAAAGATGCCAACTAAATCTTTATTGGATGCACACATGGAGATGAGAACCAAGCGATACCAGCTGTGATAAAAGATTCCTATGTTTGAAGCATGAGAAGAGGAAATCTGTGTTGACTTATTTTTTATATTGTTTTTCTAATCAAATAGTCTATGGTAAACCTGGAAGTATATTGTGAGCCTAATTGCATTAACTTTCCTCAAGCAATCATTTTAAATTATTTTGATGAGAAACTCCCATCTATGCAAATCTCTAGGATTCATTTGCTAAGCTTGAACATTGTCTTCTCATCTGCCAAAGAGAAAGAAATAATTGATTACATTTTCACAAATCTGTTCCCTCATTTTTTAAACCAAACACAGGACTTGTAAAAATGTTTCTAAGCCAAAGGACATTTCTATTTCTTTGCCTTATTTTCTATATGTAAACAATAAACACTTTCACTGCTTCAGTCCTCTCTGTTGTAGGCCACATTATGGGACAATCTCTTCAGAATGTTCATCTTCCTTTTCTCCATATTTTTTCAATTTCTTAGATTTTTACCCTTTGCAGAGCAAACACCAATCCACAATAGATATTGTGCTCTACTGGTAGATTTGTACCTACTCCGTCAGTCTTCATGAATTACATCCCAACAGCCTTTTGCTTCTCCCTTTGCTAACAAGGGATTTAAAATGTTACTCCACTTATCCTCTCCAGTCTAAATCCTAAAATGGCCCACAAGTGTTCCACATACACTCTCTGATTACATTACATTCTCAATATCCGTCTAAGTATTGAAAGCACACTCCTTATCGGGTGGTTTTCCAACCAGCTTTTGTAATGGCACTAGCCCTTGATATTCAGGTTCATTAAAACTGCCTTTTTTCTATCCGAATAGCTAGCCTATACATGAACTGCTTGGAATGAACTGTTGCAATCAGGCTCACCTGTACACAAGTTTTCCAATACTGGTGCAGTATTATTTTAATGAAAACAAACTTTATTGACCATGGCAGCAAAAAAAAGGTTTGTTCATCTTTCATTCCTTGAAGAAAAATTCTTGGCAGTAGGAGTTTGAAAATAAACACTACAGTCAGCTTTTTTCCATTTTTGACAGTTGGGGGCAAAATTAAATAGCACTAATGCATTCCATTTATTTCAGATAGATCAAAGAAGGAGAGAATATGCATCATCAAGCAAAGTTTTCAGAGCATGTGCTCACACATGCACTCTTGCTTTTCTAGCAGACTTTTTAATGGAAATTACTGTCATTTAGTCCATAGATTATCTTGATTGAACAGGAGAGCAAGCATCATTTGGAACAGTGCAGAGGTCATGCATGACCTTGGGTTTACTGAACATGCTTAGCCCATGAACATGTTTTGTTTCCAGTTAAGAGTATAAAGGTGTTGACAGTTCTAGTGAATCCAGCTGTGGTGGTTCTGGAAACTGCCTCTGCCAGAGCTGACCCAAGAGAAAGGCAGAAGAGAAAATATGTCCACATCTGGGACGCTTTCAGCTGAAAGTCTATCTTTATGGCAGTGAAAGCAATCAGGGGATTTTGTGTTAATTAGACAGTATTCACTGCAGTCCTCTAACTTTATTAGTCAGTAACTTCTGAAACTGCCAGGACATCAGTAACTCCTCACACCTTTGCAGTAAGGCACACCAGAAGTTACTTAATAAGCACTTAAGTCACTGCTCTGCATTACAGAGCTTTACACAGAATAACTCATGAGGGATAATGAAAAGATTAAAAGATGTTTGATGGATCAACATGTTGTTAATAGAAAATCAGTCAAAAAGCAGTATTTCTGTAAAGATGTGCTTTGCACAATCTGCCTTGATCCACTACTGCAGAATGTATCAACAATCCAGAAGGCAAAACACCAGGACTAAGGAGGTACGAGGGAGAAGTAGCAATAAATGTAGCACTAATATTTAGTCATTACCAAAACATTTCATACAGAAAATTAAGGTACTTCCCCACCCCCCACAAAAAAATTGTTTTTGAAAACTTGCTGTATAGCAATAGATCTAAAGAGTTCTTAATCTAAACAGATAGTGCAGAAATTTTAAGAGTTAACCTGACTTTGATGTAAAAGCACTGGTGTAGGAAGAATATATCAGGCCCAGCCTCCAAGATATGAGTTGCTACCTGAATCTAGACAGATGAGGCAGCTATAGGGTGGCAACAGGACATGTCTGACCACACCCAGCATGAACAGGATGCTACACAGCAGAAGCTTCAAACCCTTTAACACCGTCCCATGCGGCAGGACTAGGCCCTCTACCACAAATTGAACCAGTGGAACCATCAGCAGCCATACTAAGGAGTTTGTGTACAAGTGTCTCTCTAGCCCAATGAAACATTAAATCAGATTTCAGGTTCTGTCCTCCTCATTCTAGCTTCCTAGGCTTTCAGTTTCAAAACCAATTATATTTCCTAGTCCACCATGCCTGTGGGCTACTTCCTGCTGTTCCCTTCCTTTACGAGCTTCAGCCTGAGATTTGAGCAGCCCTACAGCCATGGCCAAATGGATATAGTACCTGGTAGTTTTCATCTGGTGAGCAAGATGATTTTCTGTTCCCTGAACAGTCAGGAGCCTGACAGACACATTGCACTCTATTGGATGAATACTGTTATGGCCTTCAAGGGGGAGGAGAGTCAGATAGGAGCTGGGACAGGAGGCAGGATGAAGCTTCATGAGAACCCATCACTGAATCTTCTCCCACAGGTTTACTATGGTATCCAAGGCTCAGACAAAAATGTTGTTCAGATTTAGTTGCAAGATTTACCAACATACCCTTTGAGTAGAGAGTTCTGTTTGAACTTCATCCACAACATTAATTCCTTGTTTTATTGAATTTAGCTTCTCCAATGAGTTACTAAATACTCACTCGCATTTTCCTTAATGATATTTTTAGGGAAAGTAGTTCACCATGCTAATATATATTTACTTCACACAAAAGCATATCTATGTACAGCTTTGTACTGGATACTAACAACTTATAAACCGATGTTATTACCAGAATCAGTATGTATAAGTTGGCAATTACGTATGTTTGCCTTCTTTCCACTATATAAATTTCCTTTTCCTAATAAAGTGTGGAAGGTTTCCCAAAGAGTTTAATAACCCAGAATCACTGAAGTGTAGCTGTTAAAACAAGCTAAACTGGTTTAACTTCTGAGCTGTCAGACTTAATTTGAAATGACGCGATCTGACCACTGTTTTCACGTGAATTGCTAAAATTAGGTCATTTCCAAAGATATGTAATAAATACTAGAAAGAATGTCAAAGTTCAGGGTTTTTTGTTCTGAATTTGCTTTCTTAAATGAAATTAAGTGGCAAAATAAACCATTAATTTATTACATCAATTTAAAAAAATAGTTAAAACAGTTGAACATGCTAATAAACCATGAAGAGCAGCATTCCTGTAATATATAAAAAAAAAACTTTCAAAAGGTATTTTAACATTAAAAAGATATCTACTTCAATCATATTTTTTTTTCAGGCAGTAAAAGCAAATGCATATGGCATGAAAATCTGTTAAAACATAGTACTTTACACCTTTGTTTGTACCTGCTCCAAATATATTTGTCTATAAATTAACTGCACATGGTGGTTTTCACATTGGTTTATTTTATCCATGTGTTCAAGAAATTTAATACATAACTTGTATTCCATCAATTATGGTTATATTGAGTGACTGAAAAAGAGAGGGGATATAGATACACCTATGTATTTTGCATTTTTATATGCGGTTTAAGCCCAAGGTGCCAACTTGTATATAAAAAAGGACAAAAAAAGTAACTGTGAAATTCTTCAGCATTTCAGAAGAGCTAAACTCTCTTAAAATCCCAATGTATTAAGCATCATAAAGTAATGCAATAGTTATGTATGGGGTTAGTCTCATTCTGCAGACAGAAAACTGAACTATGACTTCAGTCGGTTGGCTTTCTAGTGAGACCCACACAGTCTCATGGTCCTCACCCCAACATCAACCATCATCTTTTAGCTTGTGTGGTAAGATTTGTTTTAAATGCTTACTCTCCAGTACTAGTTAGTACTCATGTCCACAGCTAAACATTATTACTGTTTTTCCCCCTAGAAAATCCACATATCTCAGAAAGAACCCAGGTATTCCTGATATCAAATATGGTATAAACGTCACAGTCCTGATTCCTGCTTCTGTGAGCTCTGGCTCCCTATTTAAACAGAAAAAAAAAAAGAAAAGAAAAAAAAAGAAAAAAAGGCAGTATACATACAACTCCCCAGGTTCTCCGCCAACTCCCTCAACAAGCACTTCCATTCAAAGTGGGACAGATGTTTATTACATGTGGGTTGGGTCACTTCACCCCTCTCTTTTAATTTTAGTGCATGTGAAATTTGCCATATGGACAGCTCTGAAGAGCGAAGTCCTTCACTTACTTGCAACAGTAGTAAAGCAACCCTTTCTATTACTGTTTCTTTAATATAACCCATCCCTTGGCCCAAATTTTTAGAAATTCATGAAAACTGAACAAGATCAAATCTTGCTCACAGCTCCCTAAAACTACCTAGCAGCTACAACTACCTAGCTGGGGGGGGAGGTCATCTTCTGTTTTCTGCTCCTGTTAGGTTGTTTGGAGTCTCACTCTGAACAGTTAGATTTGTTCTCACCCCCAGCTTTAATTTATTCCCATGTTATTGTTCCAGTAATATTCTTGGACAGGTTAAGCATGGGCAAGAGAATTCAGATTCTCCCTTCCATTCACTCTTTGCACTGAAAGCTTCAACTTCCACAGGTATACATCATTCTTAGTATTTAGACTAAGACCAGAAATCCCATTTCATATCATCCTTTCTATTACATCTACCTGCTCTAGACTCAGACCAAAGATTAAGACTTAAACTCTACATCCCTTTACTTGATACAATGTCAGTTGGTACATTTATTTAAAGAGGTTACATACGGAAAAGGTTAGTACCACAATCCTGCAAAAACTTGCCAAAATGCTTAATTTCAGGCATAAAAATAATTTCACTAAATGCAAACAACTCAGGCCCACTGAATGCAACATGCCATGCCTGTGCCTATGACTGAATTATAAGGCATAGGATCACGGACTTAGAGATCATTATCCATGACCCAGTTTGGTGGGTCCTGACATAAATCAGATAAGCAAATCCCTTCTGCTTGCATTCAGAGTGCTGAACCCTTACAAGCTGGATGTCTTAGGAGATGCTAACAGGGAAGAGCAGCCAAGCATCTCCGACACTATGGCAAACTTGGACCTGTAGCCCCAACTATTCAATTTGGTCAATTTTTAAGAAAAAAATGAGGTATCAACAAAACTCAGTACAGCATCTTAGTACTACTGATAGGACAATAAACATATTCCAAAACTGGACTCGGTAAGCGCTGCCTAGAAGGTGCTTTTTTATTCTCTTCTTTTAATTCGCTTCAAAGTTTAATTATATTACAGGAAATATTTGGCTAAGGTGTGGCTATTCATCACGATTCCTATATTAACAGTATGATCAGAGAGGTTTCAGTCAATTTCTCATTTTAAGCTGGCTTTTACTTTCAGAATATAATTATACCCCCTCGTTTCATTTCTGTTATAAAAAGAAATTATATCTTTTAATTTTCTTTTACTAAAAGAAAAGCTTTTTCTTTAAAAACCTATGTTGTAGTGGGCAACATATTTAGAGCTTACGATCAGCAATTTCTCTAAAGAAGAAGATTTAAGGAAAAAAGTGGCTCTAAAAGTAATTTCAGCAGCAAAGTAGATTAAATATCCACCATATTAGTCACAGAGTATTAGATGGAATTGGATTGACTGGGAAGAGGTCAAAGAGTTGCTGAAGGTTTTAGCCCACCAGAGGAGCAATAAAATTCAACCATACTTAAAATCATTAGCTTTAAACCCTTTGATATGAGATCCAAACCTCCAATGCTCACAGAAGGAACCTCCAAGCACCATGCCAAACCAAAAGGAAACCCTTTAAGGCATCTACATTTCACGGAAACCTTTAAGTGAAGTAGGAGAGTGAAGATAGAAAGGACCCGCACATGCAAGGAAGACTGGGGCACAAACAGAGGGGAAAAGAAAACAGCATTTAAAGAAAGCCAATTTATAAAATACCAGTGTGTTTGCTTTAACAAGTTCTAGGGGGGCCTGCAGTTCATTTCTTAGCTAACAGAAAACCCACCCAATTCCTGCACACTTTCTCCAGTTTGCACCCTTGCTCCCAGAACCCCTGTTCAAATGCTTACTTCTCTCTTCATTTTCTCGTGATAACAAGGCGCACTTCTCCTAACAAAGAAGGGCTGCATTTGCTGAGTGAGTATGGCACCAAAATGAGACAATCAGAGCTCTGAATTGTATGACATGATAAAGGAAAGATGTGCTGACAGCAAGGCAAGGAGGAAATCTAAAAACTCAGAAGTCATCTAACAGACAATCCAAAAGAAAAAGGCAGAGGAGTAATTAAAAACCCTGAAGACAGTGATGGGTCTCAAGTTTTTGAACTGGCTCCCTATTTAATAGAAAGGATGGTTTCCACCCGAGAGAAGAGAGATAAAAGAAGACTTTTCTGTAACTAATAACCGACTGACATATTTCTGTTGGTTTTTTACATTTTTTTTCACTCATTTTTGAAAATGACAAGTATAATTAAAGTTGTTAAATACATTGAGAGACTTGTCATTCAACTAAAATATCAACTCTTATAAATTTTCCACAATAAGTACTGCACACAGCATAATGCAAAGAAATGAATCTCTCACTAGAAAGATTTAGTCATTTGATGATCCTATAAAAAACTCACCCAGACCTTCTATTTCCCACAGCAAGATAATGAACTTTTCTTCATGTGTTTGTGAATATAAAATGTATGTATTTAACTTAATTTCTGTTGTACAGAAAAATGAAAACCTCGAGAAGAATTTGTGGTCATTCTGAGCTATTTGGGACTTTACTTTTGATGCAAGTCCTTCACAGGAGTACATTAGTATTTTTGCACAAGCGTTGTTTGTTTTTCTTTTTATCCTTCATGAAAAATAAAGAGGATGCACCAGCAAGTTGCCTTCTGGGGACAAACTCCAGTGCAAGAAATTTGACTGTGCTGCCACAAGGCTCACACTAAACGGATCTAAGTGATACTTAAGACCTGTGTTAGCTTTCTATGCAGGTTAATTTTAATCCCAAAAGATCAAAAAAAAGTATCTTTTTTGGTGAAGCCATACCCTTTCAAAAATAACCAAACTCTCAAAACAAAATTTCAGCACTCATCTAATCTATGTACAGTGATAACAGTTATAATATGAACCAGAGGGCTTAAAGTGTTTTAGTGAAGAAGAGCCCACACAAATACATGAAGTACTTCAGAAATGGAGCAGTATGAAATAATGTGTAAAAAAAGAAAAAGATAAAAAAGAAAAAACATGCTTTTTCAGTACTTGATAAGAAATAGCGTAATAGTGTCTCAAAGAAGCCATCATCACTCTACATCTGCAAATTGTGCATTTCTGATAACGCACTGGAGGAAGTTAGCGGGCCATCAGCGCGTATACTGAACTACGCTGCTTTAGCTGCCTTCCTATGCAGAACATGGACCTCTGCAAATTTCATAGTCTCTTCATCACATCTATGGGAAATTTCTGTTCTACTTCTAACACCCAGGAGTGACAAGAGCCCAGACAGTTAGCGGGGCTTGGTAGCACACAGCTCTAGGTGGCAGTACAAGGCAACGAGGGGCAGCAGGTCCTGTCCCTCTTCTGAATGGCCTGAGTGGATGACAAACCCCAACAGAGGGGGGACACGCTAAAACTCATGAAGGCAACACCTGTAGGAAAAGTTAGCTTATTTCATATTATTCACAATGTGTTCAAGCTGCATTTGAATTCTGCCCAGAGTACATTGCAGTCATTTGTATAGCTCCTGTATAGATGCAAACAGCCAGAAGGAAAAGACGTATGAAGCCTTGGCTCAGCCACTAACACATGTTCAAGAGCAAAGTCAGTGTGAAGGGGGAATAACTTCCAGCTCATCAAAGGCTTCAGTAAGTGATCCTCTTCCAGGCTGAATTCCTCTGACTCCTTCTGGGGGAATATAACTATGAACTTGTTCAGGCAATGGGAACCAACGCTATCTAAATTAGAGCATCTGTTGCTATGGGGTGTCAGTTGGGTTCTCACTGTAAAAGTTACAAAGCCCTGATTACAAAAGGAGTTTTAATTCTTAACTAAAAAACAAAAAGGATGATTTAGTTACTGGCATTTTAATATCCTCAGTAGTTAGAGCAGAATTTGTTATTTTTCATAGGTTACTAGATGGGAACTAGACCAGCTTTTCTGCTCCTGCTAGCGGAAGGTCAATCCTCAAAGCAGCTTCATCTTTGTTGTTGTTTAAACCTTGACAAGACTGCTGAGATTGTCAGAAATCAGTGATGGTTTATGTACAGAGAATACCTGACCACTTAAAGCTGGGCTGGGATCCCCTGAACAAGGCAGATTATGGATGAAACTTCCAAATATGCTTCACAAAGCAAGACAGTTGCTTTTGCACTTCACAGAAGTAAAGAGTAAAATTTATTTTCCCATTTGAAATGTATTGCCTTAAGCTGTTTTGATGAGTAGGTCCCATGTAGTAGTAGAATAAAATATGCACACACAAATATTCGTATCTGAGGACACTGTAAAAGAGTATCTTCAAGGATGTTATATGCAAGGTAGAATACACTACTGCAGCAAAGCAAATCCTGTTTCATAATTTAAATCAGAACTGGATGAGTGATCAATTTCTTTTCAAGGATAGTGACTGAAAGAATAGTTCATGTTTCATAGTTTTTTTAGTGCCTAAAATAGTCTGTTTTCAATCTCTGAAGGCTTATTTTTCTTTCTAAAGATGGCGTGGGGCCTGGGGGACCCACTTAAAGTTTCTTGCCATACTTGGCCAAGAAACACAAAGTGTTGGTGAAGTATAAACACAGAGCCCTTTTTCTTTGACCCATTCTGCAGTGTGATGGGATAGTGTTGTTAGTTTATGTGAGAGAAAATAGCATAGGCTTTCTGAAAAAAAAAGTGGAATTGGATTAAGGCCTTTGTGCAAGCCTCAATGCTGAGGGGAATTAGCAATAGTTGTAGGCACTTAAAGGAGCTCTCATGCTGAAGCTTATCCCAGATTTTACACAATAAACATTTGAATATCAACAGTGTTTTGCAACTTGCAGCACTAATGTATAAACTTCTTCCTTTTGAAACTCCCAAATCCCTCCAAACGTTCGCAATACCCTCTACGTAAACATGTAGGGCCTATAGTGGAAAACACCCAGTCAGGGATGATTTTTTTTTAATTTATTTTTCATTCCCAAAATCTAAAGTCACCTAGTACTATTAGCTGATTTTAGCACTTCAGAAGTTCTGTATTTTAACCATCCAACTTTTTCCCCTCCAGCCTTACTTCCCATTTAAAAGACAAAGATATCAATGGGACATGGGCTTGACTTGGGTATACTAATCTCACATATTTCATGCTACCATAAAAAGGCACTACAAAAGCTTCAAAGTGTTTCATTCTTTAAAATACTTATCTGTCACGCTTTTATCATTATGTTCATAGCATATTTTTTCTGGAGCTCGCTACCAGGCTTAAACCACACTACCTCATGAACACTTAGAGCAGGCATTTAGCTCCCTCCCCTTAAACTCCTCTGTTAGCAAGCAGGATTCAGAATAGACTGACTAGGGAAAGCTGGATTCCTTGCTGCTAGGGTTGTACTAACACCCATGGAGTGGTGTCATTAGCCATAAGTAAAGTCTGGCAGTTAATGACAGATTTTGAATTTAACACTAGGTATAGCAAATTCACTGACTTAGTTGGAAAAAAGAACTGTGTCTTTTCTAGGTACTGATTAGCAAAATTTGCTGTTGACATGACATGACTAGTTTTTGTAGATGCAACTTAATTTCAGTATCCTGTTTAAAGGATGATAGATTCAGGAACAAATTACTTCCATGCTCTTAGCATGATCCCAAAGTAAATCTTCTCAATGCAGTATGTAATTATAAAAGATTCTCTCCTCCTTACTTACTTTAACTCATGTTCAGTAGTGATGTATGTAATCAATTTTACAGCTTTGCATCTGTCTACTAAAATATCTAACAAATAAGGCTATGGTGAAATAGCAGGGTGGGAAAAACTTGGAGATCATTTTTTGTGGCAGTGTTTGTTTTGTTCTTGAAAGGACTGCGATAAGAAACTCATTGCGTTAAGAAAAAATGAAGACATTACTGCCCTGTCCAGTTCTGAAGCATGTTGAAGCAGTTTGCCTATTGAATTTGATACAATGATGTATAGATGAATAAAGTTATCTCTAGTATTGAATAGGACGGTGTCAGTGGGAGGGTAAAAAGGGAGGAACTTGGAATCTGAAAAGAATACTTCCCTCCCCCCCCCCCCTTTTTTTTTTTTTTAAGAACTTGAAGGTCAGGGTCCAGCTGCCGTAAAAGGCTAGAGGACAAACAAAATGCTGGACAGGCCCAAATAAAGACAACTATAGACACATAGACACACATATTGCAGAGGTTTCCTGCTTCAAGTAGCTATTATATTAACCTACACTTTAGGCAAAGAGCATTTTTGGTTTCACACTGGTGAAAACCTAGGATGAGCAGAAGCACCAGTAAAAGTTGCATCTTTAATGAAAGAGATGAAACAGGCCAGCAAAGGTAGGAAACAATTTTTTAAAAGAAGAAATTATGTTGACTCTAGTTTACTTGAAAGTCTAGTTATTTTGACTGAGATAAGCTAGTAACATTGCTTCTCTCTTTACAACCTGGTAGTATCTATTCTAATAGATCTGGTGCCTCGCTCCTTGTAAGGCCTGCGTGATATGTAGCAAACCTTGAAATTTGAGTCAGTATATGAAAAACTTGAACTCATTGTTCATTCACCCATGTTAAAAAACAGTTTATTAGTAAGAGTTCATATTCTGATAATTTATCATTCACATCATGGTCTGGGTAGGGGAAGAATCTTCAGGGAAGTAGTCAGAAGGGTTAATATCACTGATTAGAGGGAAAAACTGCATTAAAGCTTTGAGTTGAGGTCCATTTCGTCATTCTTACCCAGTGCTGCTTATTGTTTTCGTGTAATTATTCTAAATTTAAATGTCTCCCCATAAAATGAAAGTGATTAGTATCTTTTTTAAACAAGAATAAATACTAGTAAGCCTGTCCTGTTCAGCAGGGGGCAGGGGGGAGGGAGCTGGAGAGCTTTGTCTGAGTTTGCTTGGCTTTTTTAAAGCAAAAAGGGAACACTGGAGTTAGAATAATCTCACGATCTCAAGTTTTTAATATACATATTTAATAGCCTTGGATGACTGCTATAAAAAACAACCCAATTCACTATATTACTGTTTTCCAACACTAGTTTTTGTTCTTTTTTTTTTAAATCAGTGGCATAAAATTCTAAAAATTACTCCAAAGAATTTAACAGCTTGATATAGATTATATTTTGCAAGGCGGAGAGCTTACAGTAAGTCTAGGTTCTACTGATACCACATAGTTAAATAAGCTCTTTACAAGTTATCTTTTATACTAAGTTTATATAAAATCATGCAAGTTGGTGGAAAGGGAAAGGCAGAAACTAGAATAATCTTCTGTTAAAAAACACTTTCACCTTGTGACAAAAATGTTTTAAGAAACAAAAAGAGGGAAATAGTATAAAAAGGAAAAGATGCAACAGTTAAGTCTTTAAAACAGTTTCAAGGCTAACGTAAGTTGCAGATCATTAACTGAATGCATTGTCTAATGGGCACAAATGATAGACTTCATTTTGAAGTTTCTCTTTTGTTTGCAGTCAAACTTTGTGTTTGATCCAACCTATATAGATAAATTTACAGATTAATCTGGAGGTTTAAATGGTTTAGCCAAAGGTTGGTCCAGCTTTATAATAGTGACAGCTGATCTGTGTTACTTTCCGCTGAGATTTCTTTTTTGGATGACCCCCCTACATATTGCATCTTGCAATTAGACTGTTGACAACTCTATTATGCTGACAGCAGCAGTAGAGCTACACAGGGAATTATACAGCATGTTGTGCTGTAAATGTTACTCACAGATGTCTTAAGAGATGGTAGTTTGTCCCATGTGTTCATATCTACGCTGCAGTGCATCTCAAGTTGCAGTTATTCAAGGTAGAATTGGTGACATGCTGAATCTAATGCAACTCTTACCAACAACTTTCTGAGATTAAGAGCCTGTCAGAATGATGTCAAAGGAGGTTTAAGAAGCGCTTTCTGAAGTTGTTCTGAGTTAATAATTAATGGGTATCTTTCTTTGATAGTTCTTTTATTTTTGGATGCAGCTGGCTGGAAATAACCACAAAGGGAACCTGATTTTATTTGTCATTAATTTTGACTTAGCAAATGATCATGTCCCATCATCAGAGCTTTACTAATCTGGCTGTACTATAATGTGAAGATGAAACCTTTGATTAACAAAACAGATTAATCAGTTTCTAGGGTGTTTTAGGGTAAGATGCATACATACATCTCCTCCCAAGTAGTTTTCCAGTACATGCTTAGAGATGTGTTAACTGTTGAAAGCTGTCGAGTAATCACAGTGAGGTTTTTGATCTAGGCTACATCTTCATCTTGTACAAATGAATGTTTTGCCAACTAAATCAGAGGTGTTTTATCTGTACATATGAGATGCAGATTTGGCATTGCATATTGGAAAATATAGGGCTGAAACCCATATTTTATGCTCAAAATTAAGATTTAAAAAAGATAATCTGAGTTAATATTTAATATTATCTTGCTATGACAATGCCCACAGATGCTAAATGCTGCCTAGATATAGGCAAAGATTAGATCCTACCTTAAACATTTTTCTTTTAATTTATTTTCCAGTATCCAAAATACGTGCATATATACACTACCTAGGCATTCCAACTCATACAACAGTAAGTTCACACATAACCTTCATGTCTTTACAAGAAAACCTGCTTGAAGACTCAGTCCTTTGAGATCTCCATACTGTCACATAAATGTACTGATCGCACAAAAAACTTTGATCAAACTGATCTACTCTATTAAAATTACTTCCTAAAGAAATTAGAGAAAAAGAACCAGAGAACTGGAAAGAGAAGGAAAGAAAAATGCAGTATTCTGAATATTCAGAGATCTGACACTGAATGTTTGCTTATACAAAGAAAAACTGAAATGATTCTGTATTACTTAAAATATACTAAATTTTAAAAAGTAGTTCTTAACAACCTGGGTGAGAAGAAAACTATATATATTTAAATGTAGTTGAGTTATTTTCATATAAGAAAACAAACAGTTAAGAATTTTATTATTATTATTACCACCCACAAGTTAAGAATCAAAGCAAAATCTAGCAGTTAAATAACAGGTCTCTTACTCTCCTGGGTGATCTACCCAGTGTAGATGAAATTGTATTGAGACAGAGCATTTTACTAGTCAGATAATGAACAAGGAGCAAGTTTATTGTATTGATTTTTAGAGAGCACACATTTCTAAGAAGAATATATTACCAATTTTCTAGTTATTAGGTATTTTCCATCCTGTGAATCAAGTTTCGTGTTCATAAACAAGTGCAGATTGCAAGCTTCCCCCGTAAGACCAGGGAATTAAGTTAAATTTAACTGTTGCTGTCTATTTAGACACTGCAGTAGGTTTCTTTAGATATAAATATGTACTGTGGTCCTGAGGTTTTAATGCAGACTATGGCTTCAGTTATAGTACCAAATATCACCTGTTAGCAACACTGGAAAACTTTTGTACTAACAAGGATGTGACACCCACCACCACGACAACCAGTGCACACCACGAATATATTTGAGTGTTTGAACATATTTTTGAGCTATGAAAGACACCCTTAAGAGTTGAGAGAAGCTTGACCATCACACCACAATTCTCACTGATCCTCCATAACTGAAAATACCTTCTCTTACTCACTCCCTCCCTCCCCAAACCCGGCTTAAAAAAATTGTTTTAAAAAGCTGGCAACTGTCAGCAGGGAAGCTGAAGGTACAGTGAGGTCTACAGACTTCTTTAATATCCTGTTTAGACAGATTAAGTCAGGAAAAGATGCTGTTTCAGTCATCCTGAATATCTGATTATATCTGATTACTATTTGAGCTGGATTTGATATTTGTCAGCAATGTGCGAGAAGAAGAAACTTCCTGAATCTTGGTTGGGGAGCTCTAACAGTTTTTGTTTACCATTATAACAAATAAGCACATACCTCTGTATGCATTTGTAGTCGTGAATGTATGACTATCAATAACAAATGTGTACAAAATATACTGAAATGCATGCAAGCGTAAGTCATTGCCCTCTTTATTTTTGTCCCATTTTAAAAAGGACAAAATTTGTCCCATTTTAAAAAGGACAAAGATAACAGTAAACTGAACTGTAAGAGTATTTGTTAATTTATACTCTAAGTTATCTGATTGGTGTATATACTCCTGAGAAAATTTAAATCACGTTCTTGAAAGTAAATATATACAAATAACTACATAGTTATATAACATATATATATATAACAGATTTTGAAAGGCAGTATTATGAAATTGAAGCCTATTATATTTCAGTGCCCACTGTTAGACAGCACAGCAGTAATCTGTGCATGACTTGTTACTCAGTTGTATTCTGAGGTTGATATTAAGAAAACATTTGAGTGTTTAATTTAAAATGATGTTCAATTTCAGCTCAGTGTTACGTTCTTAAACCAAGACAAAATTTTATGAGATTTTTGAATAAATTATAACTGTATCAGTTCCAAAAAGCAGCAGAAAAAGCACATGTTGACAGTCTGTATGTTGATTTCATACTACTGATCAAAATAACTTCGTATGCAATTTTAACAAAAACACCTCATTTTAAACTGCAGATAAACATTTCTGATAAATGCCCAGCTCATGAAGTGCATAATCAAATACAGGATTTTTCTAGTGTTTCTCCTAAAAAATATCCCCAACAGCAAAATGTTTTAAATGATTTAAATGTGAAACCATTTAAGAACAAATAGTGGTGTCCTAGGCATGAGATTCTGATCTTCACTTCCAGAAGGAAAATATTTTGTTTCTAGTAGAAACAAATAACTTGAAAGTGGTTTTCTATTAAAAAAGGCAAAATAGTATTTACTTCTGTGCTAGCTCTGTTTCACTGATGTGGTTAAATACATCTTTATCATTTACCACTTCTTAAAGGTACATATAAGCAGGGTAATGACAAGATATATATGTCATGGTAAATTGTGAAATAATTATTCTATTCTTTGATTTATTACATCAGTTGTAAAGCCTCTAGCTGGAACTGGGTATTGTAACCTATGCACATGTAAATACCTTTCTTCATGTTATTTGTCTCATAATCTATTCAAATCGGTTAATTACTCATGGGTGTAAAGATGAACAAAATTTGGACCTTAACTCTTCACTTTAGCCTTAAATCTTTATTAGCCTCTGTCTACAAGTCTATACCTGTATGATAGAGAAAGGAGCAAATTACACAGTTGCTCCAGTGTAATTGTTTTAGATGTTTTGAGCTTGAAATAAAAGCTATGTTAATAAGCACTCAGTTGAAAGCTTTGCTTTCTATAGTGTTAAGATGCTTGTTTTCATTTGATGAAAATTATTAATACTAACACAAAAATTGTTTTGAAACCATTTATATGGAATACGTACCTAACTCTTTGGTTAAAATCAGTGATCCATTAAGGCTTTTCTTGCTTTTTTTCCAAGCTGTGAGCATACTGCGTATTTAAGTGTGTGTAAGAGTGAAGGTGGGGGGTAGGTTTAGCTGAATAAAAGATTGCTTGATATCTTGAAGTCCTTTGAAGAGTTTTATAGGCTTATAAAGCCCAGTGTGAATGAATGACATTTTTCCTCCTTTACTTTTACATATGGAAGTTTGTTAACCTGCGTTTCAATTAGTGAATGATTATTAATTATACTAATTACAGGTTTAATGAAAACCACATACTTTGAAAAAAAAGTTAAGCTTAGGGCTGAAATTGTAGCTGCAGAGTGATGCTATAATAAAGGCTGAGGCAACATTTGTGCTTGTGGGGTTTTATATACACGTAAATTTATTTAATAAAACAATAAAGCACTAGAGCAACTTCTTACGGAAAAGAAAATCCATAGAGAAAATATATCCAATAAATGATTTCAGACAACCCTGATTTTTTTGAACCAGGAGTAATAACTATTTTGTTTTAGAACGAGAACCGTACCAGAGTGACTGGAATCCTAATACAAGACACAAAGCTGTCCTCATTTTAAGCTATCTATCCACACAAAAGAAATAAGAACTAATTGCAAGTTATCTGCTAGAAATTGTAATACTTTTTTTCCTGACAAAAGAGAGCATTGCATACATTGAGATTGCAATTATATTATGACACAAAAAACAAGTCAGAAAACTTAGATCTAATGGTATGATTCTGTCCCAAGGAATCGCCAACATTGTTTTTCTCTTCTCAAACTTTAAATTCCAAATAGGAAAGGAGCATGAATTTGAAACATCTCTATTTCCACATGACTATTTTATTTTAGTATGCTCTGTTAATTATACTTTTAGATAAACATTTCAGAATCCTCTAACAACACAATTTACTGTTTCTCCCTAGAAGGAGGCACCTCTAGAATGTTTTAAGAGGTATGTGAATCAGAAACTTTTTTTTTTTACACACACATATAAAGACTAACAAGACACCCTACTCCCTAGAAAGCAATTATATTTAAATCTAGTGTCAGTTTTAAGTGAGGAGAGAAAGGAAAGTCACTAAAGATCAGAATTTAAAAAGCTATGTATGCACATATACAAAATTGTTCATTCATTCTTCCACAATATAGTTTGAAATAATCTGAACATTCAATACTAAATTTTACAGAAATAAAGCTGTTCTTTTTCAAAAAGCTTTGCCTTTTTTTCTTCCGGTTTTCATAAGAGTTTTCCCTTGTCTTCTGCATTCAGTTGAGCATATTTTAAAGCAACGAAAATTTTTCCATCACATTATTATAACAGAAATTGAGACAAATATTTGCATAATGAAAAATTATTGTATAGATAATATCAATAAGTATGATTAAAATCATCTATTTGGGGGAGTTGCAAATGGAAAGATGGAACTAATATTTATAAATTACCACTGTAAAATTAATAACGTTAAATTTTTTTAAAATAACATGCAAAGCAGTCAGCAAATGTTTTGTTTTAAACCTCTTTTTATAATATTGGTGTTGCATTTTCCACAATTAACTGGTAACTTAATCCATCAGAAGTACATACAATTAAATCAACTATAAGGAGATGAAATTACTCTTCATATTTCTCTTCCCATGCAGAGAGAATTCCAAAATTAAAGTAAATTAACTGTGTTATTGAAATCCACTTGCGATCTTGATTTTAGATTTAAACAATATTTTAGCAAATACTTAAACAGGCAATTACTGTTTATATAGTAAACAGAAAACTGCCTGCAGTTTTAGATGAACTAGATTCACTAATATTGACAAGTAAATAGCTGTTTGGACCCGGAATAAGACTTAATTACTATAGTCAACAACATTCATTATTGAATGCAGCATACAGCTTATATTAAAATAACAAATATGTAAATATGTTATATTTGCCCATATTTCATACTAAGAAATTAGAAAATATGAAAATGTATAGAATATGAAATATGCTGGCACTAGAAATAGCAGGTATGAATCACTTCAGCAAGCTTTCAGACTCAAAAATCCAAATCTTTTCTTTCCAAAGAAAACACATTAATTAGGCCCCAATCCTGCAATGGGATCAAAATCTTTATAAGAGTCAGACTCTCTGAATGCAGTATGGTTCAGACCAGGACCCTTAACAGCCTCACAGTATTTCTTTCCTCTTGATTTGAGCTGTTATCAAATTAAAGAACTACCACAGCTTGACTTTCTGCCAACTGTACTTGAATTTTCAGAGAACAGCTTTATTCCTTTTATAACCTATTTTTGAATGAATAGTAATGCTAGCTGTAGATACTATTGCCTGAACATCACCAAAATTAAATAACATGAGAAGATGTGCCTGGTCCTAGGGGTAGAGTGCTACTTTTCATTGTCTATTAAGGCTCTGTGAGAAGAAATCTCTGAAGCTGCCTTTACAGGGCAGTTTGGGGGCATGTTAAAGCTTCCTGTCTTTCCTTGTCCCCCTGCAGAAAAATTGCTGCCTACCCAGACTAGGGAGTTTTTCCCCAAATACACAATAAGGAAAAACCTGCAGAGATCTCCCCACTGGCTTTGTCCCATGGTGCAGCTTCCAATGACAACAGCATAGAAATAGTTGGGGTCTGAAATATGAAGCATGATCACTCTGGACAAGCAGCTGCCGCACACATCACACAGGAGCTGTAGCATGTAATAACTCTCGGGTCAGCATGGATGTCTACAGTAAAATCAGACAGCTGAAAAACAGCCAGTAGCAACTTCTGGCACAGACCTGTCAAAGACACACTTGCTGAGGCTCCTTGGTAGGTCCCAGAAAACATTTTGGCTTTTGTGCTAGGGTCTACAAAACCTTATACAAGTTTTAGGCAATGCAGAGGACCCTAACCACAACCCCCAACAGCACACTGGAACAAAGCAGTCATGTTGTATTTCCAAATATAAGTTTACATGCAGGAGGGAAGAAGTGTCCCAGCTCCCCAGGAAAAACCACATCTCTAATTTCCACTTTAGATCATTTAACAACTTGCAAGCCCTTTGCATCAAGCCCTAGATTTGTAGCCATTCCAAAAAAAATGGGTTTCATTTCTAGCATGAAAAACACTTCCATCCAAACCCTTAGTTATAACACTTTCTGCAGCAGATCCCACAGTGGCCAGCTCAAACCTGGGCAAAAGGGCTTGACCAACTCTGAGTCCTACCCACTCCAGAAAGGAGCTCCTTTTTTCCACCTTTGCAAAGAGCACCATGGAGGGAAGCAACCATACAGAGACACTGCTCACAGCTCACCCAGAAAGCAAAGCAGCTGCAGCTCCACAGGCTGCTCTCAGGTTTGGGAGGTGGATTTTCCTTGCCAGTTTGTCTTAAATGGATAACATGGATTTCACAAGAGGAACTAACCATTGTAAAATGGCTTTAGTAATCAATATATCAGTTTTTGTATCAGAAGGACTTCAGTAACATATTTCACAACCACAGTGGGTTGGAGAAAAAACATGTCAGCATCAGGTTACAGTATGACTTACTCAAGCCATGCTCTTCTCTGTATTCAGGTGTAATTCCCCTGAAATCACTGAGAATTGGCTTGAGTAAGGAGTAAGGTTCACTCAGTGATAACTCTGAAGTTAAGATATCCACTGTTTCACTATAGACCATTTCAAGGACTAGCTCTGATTACTCTTCCCCAGCAAGGAAAAAGCTGAGCACTCACATTTCAAAATCAAGGGTGGGCTGATAGGGCTGCCAAATCTCCTCCAGCATCACAGCACACTGAAAAATGGCAGCTCATTGTTAATACTCTTCAGAAGCCCCTTATTTCCATTTACATGAGTTCATTAGGATTACACAGGTGACTGATGTTATATGCTAAGTGTCTCCATGATTGCACAAAGTGCCGTATTAACAAAAATCAAAAATAAAAGTGGTTTGTCAAACACTATACATAAAACGTTGCTGAATGCTTTATGGGCATCTGTTTTAGCCTCCATATGCCTGCACACTATGAAGCAATCTTTAATTACATGATCATGCACAAACTTCATCCTCAATGATGGTAGTTCTACAACATTACAAGCAACAAAACCCAAGGGAAGGAGAACCTAGGGCTACTTCCCTGCCTTCTCCAGTAATGCTGCACCAATATAAACCTGATCTTGTTATTCTCAGGTTTTCAATGGAACTAAGCAGCTTGTTTCAAGACATAGGAGTGAAAACAGCCTGCAAAACCAACTGTCTTTACCTTGCCAAAGTCCAGTCACCTTGGTAAATTTTACATCAGTTTTTGCATCAACCCAAGCATTTACTGGTAGGATTATTGTAGTCCTCCTCTCCTTCTTTTCTCCTTACCCTAGGAAGAACATGAAGGCTGACCCTACAAAAGCATCTGCTTGCAATTGCACCTACAAACACCTTGAATTCCTAAAATCCAGAGCTTACCACCCTATTCCAAAGGCAATGCCTAAAATCAACTAGCTAACCCGTTTTACCATGAAAACACACTGAAGAGTTAAGAGCTGTTTATATATTGCACTCCGTACACCACATGTCAGTTAAATAAGTATGGATCCAGGCAAATACAAGTATCCAACTGATTCATCCCTGATCCTAACACATAAGCCTGTATGCATCTTTACTCCTAGGAGCAATCCCAGCTACTTCAGCAAGAGACTGCTGAGGGAAAAAAAATCATGCGGAGAAATTAGTTCACATTAAGCTTAAAAATAGTGTTATTTCTTCCTTTACATAATTTGCTGATTGATTCCTGATTTGGGGGGTCTTTATGGGAATTTTGTATGAATGGCACTTCTGCAGCAGGCAAAGTGACAGCAAGTCTCGGGTGGATTTCTGGACAAGGGAATAATATTGTATCATCGTGTCTGCGCGGTGCCCTCTCCATGCACAATAGCTCTGAGTGGCAGTGCATGGTAAGCGGATGAAGCAGTAAGAAGTGTATGATCTGATGAGCTTGGCTAAGCTGGGGGCGTCTCCTCTACTCGGCTAAATTAAAAACCTCCCTGCAATTTCAGCCCTAATCACCCCCTCTGATGCTGTAATTGATGATGGTCAGTTAACTCCTTCACTCCCAAGGCCATTTATCAGAACCTCAGGAACTGTGCTTTAGCCAGCTCCTCGTAGCTTACATCACTTGGATTTAGCTTTTTTTTTTTTGAAAAATTTAGAAATATTAAATGATATGAAGTATACAGAGAGTCACAGCATAAATATTTCATGGCAGGTCTCCGGTTACGTTAGAGCCATGGTGCCTCACTCCCAAGTGGCACAAGCTGTCTTTAAGCCTGGTTTGTGGAAAATCTCTCCTCTTCAATGGCACTGAGACATACATTGGCTTCTCTGCCACTCTCCTCCCTGTGGCTGGCACAGGCAACATGCCAGCAGCATTATTACACCCTTGCACCTCCCAGCTGGCAAAACAGCCCTTTGCAGCCTTTACCAGTTGGTGCAAGCTGCTCTAACTTGTGTTGAGAAACCAAACCAGAAAAGAAAGTCCTATTTGCATTTTCAGCCTGATTCCAGACACAGCCCCTGTATGCTCTACATACAGGCTTACTGTTAGCTCCTACACAACATGTTCCAAACTTAATAACAAAGGTGTGACTAGAGCTGTTAAAATGATTCCAGAGCTGAAACAATATCTTTCCATTCCACCTTCTATTTATAAAGGTTTGTAAGGAATTGTCTGTACAGTGCATTGTTCTTCTCTTGCAGAATTCTTTAAATCTGACTCATACAAAGGAGGAAAAAAAATCTATAAGATGTGATATATGTTTATACTCGGCTGAATAAGAGGCTTTTCAGCATTGGGAAATCTATAGCATGAATTATTCTAACTGATTTATAATAGACAGCAATGCCTTAAGGACACTATTCTGACTATTTGTGCTTTCATAACAGGGTCGATGTACTAGCTGCATCATATTCAGTAAGTAGAATATCCAAAGTTTATGTCCACATACCAGTTTTAGAATGACAGCCTATTACTGTACTTTAGATGAGGGCAAGAGGCAATGCCCTCCCCCCCCCAATTTTTTAAGGTTGTAACTTTTAACATTGTGTCTTGAAAGACTCAAATCTGCATGCAACTTATAGTTAACATAGTTCCAGTATCAACACTGAATCATCATGCCTAGAATTTTAAATCATCCCAAGCTGTACTAGAACAGCAGCAGCAGCTGAAGTCTTATCTTACTTTAATTTCTGTTGTGTTCTTTGCTCTCTTTTCTGAATGGGGAATAGGCTGCAAAGTCTTGATAGGGTGAGGCAATTTTGTGTACAGATCCCAGCACTTCCTATTTACAGAGTGGCAACCAGCTGACTCAGGAGACATCTGGATATCAAAAGATGTGTCAGCTCAGTGGAGACCAAGGCAGAAACCCCTTTTGCAGCTCACTGCTTGAGTAGCAGAGGTTCAAAGCTGCCCCGATAAGATGCTTCAAGACTACTCTACCCAGTGACTAATAGCTGACTGGTGCCTGATGGGCAAGAAAATTGGATGAACTGATAGACCTTTCCACCTAAGGTACCATTCCTTGTCTTCTGTCTGTGTAGGAGGGCAGTAATTTTTCTAGATGCTTTGATAGATGAAAGCATTGATTCTAGAGAGCGATTCCTACCCAGGTAAGTGATTCATCTTGTAAACAGTACCATATTCTCATATACTACACCATTTTCCAATATAAAAAGGAAAAATACACCTCTTTACTTTTCTGGATCCATGAGAAGGACAGAGTCCTGGCTGGTTTCAGACAGTCTTTGATCAAGCCCTACTCTAAGGTAACAGAGTGAAAATATAGTAAAAGACAGGGAAATAACTTTAGAGTCCACCTCCCTTGCTGCTGTTATTCTTGAAAGAGATCATTGCTCAGGCCCCCAAAGTAACCACACCACCCCCCTCTTCCAATACTGCTTGCAGTGTTTGACCAACGAAGTACAACGCCAAAGTTCGTATCAAATTAGGACACGACAATTCAGTCCCTAACACAACAAGAAGAGCTGGCCCTGAAGATCTCCCACCACAACCAGGATAACACGTGGCACTGGAAGATGGTGTGTCTGCCAGTCAGTAAATGAATTTAATTAAGCAGCAGAATGACTGGTCTCATATGGCTGGAACTGTTGAGTGTAGGTGTGTGTGTGCATGCACACTCGACACATTAGCAGAACCAAGCCAAACTGCAGAAGAATCCATAAACTTCTCTTGTAGCAATTAAGCTAAACAGACCCTTGCTCTGCCCATGCCAGTAGGACATCTACTGGACTTGACTTTTCAGGAAATTACTTACTGCTTGAAAGGTAACACATAGGAAGAAACATGTGCAAAAATACAGAGTTTTGAATTCTATATGCCTTGTTCTGTACTTTGCACTGCTTTACACCAGTTTGAAGACAAAGACATGAGAGAATTAAGCATGTTAATGAAAAATAATTTAAAGAACATCTAAGAAAAATATCTCAAGATCAGGCTGTCCCCTTTTCAGGTCAGACTTGATAGCTTTGCTCACAGAAAAAGCATTACTTACTGTTATTAAAGGAAATGTGCCCAAGACATTGAGGAAACTATTCCATTTACTGGACCTATATGCAGCTATGCTTCTGTATCCAAATGACATGCAAACTACTAGTACACAATCAACTGTGAAAGATAATGTATTCACTTTTTGAATATATACTTCTGTATATACTACTGACTAGCTCTCAGCATCTATTCAGGCACTAATACCAAGACCACTCCAAAAACATCTTTCCTTTTTGCAGTCCCTTTAGGGCAACAGAGACAAGGGCCACAAACCAATTTAATTGGCCAGTGGGGATTTCCCTTAGAGGAGAAAGCACTCAGACTATGTAGGACTGACATCTTACTCCATTCCCCTTTTGTAGTCTGTGACAGGAATGAGTCTATTGGCGACAGGCGAGACACCAGCCATATGGCCACGGCACTTTGTGTTACAGCTATTGGGGACCAACCGATCTCCTAACAGGACAACTGAAACCCACAATAAGTCAGTGCAGGCCACCATACACCTGAGGTTTTCCCTGCAGAGTTCTAGAAGATGGCAAGCAAGCTCCATGTTATCTTTGATTTAACCTTATTCCCAGAGAGTGCTTGTGAAGAACACCCAATGAGAGACTCCATCTAGTCTGCTGGCCTTTGCTGGCCTTCCATTCCCACTTTCTTACTTTGAACAGTTTCATTGTAAATGAGTAAAGTATTAGAACATTAACTTATATTGTACTGCAAAGTCTATTCCAGTAAACATGTCAAAATTGGCATCATTAATAATAATACTTAACACTTACATAGTGCTTTACGTTTTCAGAGCACTGTAGACATTAAGTTAATTAACAAGTGACAGTTTCACAAGCAGAAGCTCTCCCTGCAACACTAGTCTGTATGCCTGAATTTCTCACAAAGTCTCAAACTCTGCATTAATCCACTTGTCTTTCATCCTTCTGAAAAGATTACCTTCCTTTTTATTCGCCTCCTTTGGACATATACACCCATGCTTTTAAAAACCAAGCCATTAAAAAAATTTAGGTGGAAGAACAGTGACTTAACATAAGCTAATTGGAAAATCCACATTACCCTACTTTTCAGCCTAAATTACACAAAAATCAGAGCTCTATCAAGCACATATCTGGACAGAATATGTCTCTAAATGGGTGTAAAGTGTACTTAATATTGATTGCTCTGCAATTTCCCAAACTGTTCAGAAACAGAGAGACATAATTAGGTTTTATTTGAATTTTTCCTTCGGGTTTGAAAAGAAAGATGGCAAAAAAAAAATCAATACATTAGTCTATCTACAGAAGTAAAGTAAGTGAAACCCTTGTCTCTAGCAATTTATCCTGTGAATTCACTAGGGAGAACAGCAGTCAGTTCTAGCAGCTGTATTTCAGAGGAGGCATGTGCAGCCTGCCCTAATTTCCAAAGCTTAAATTTAGGCATGCCAGTGTCACATCAGGCTTGTCTTCCGCTCATAGCGCACCAAGCAAGATCAGCACCCAAAGGACACGATTGTATCAGAGGTCCTCCATATTTGGCCTACCTAGTCAAGGAGGCATAAAGCCTTACTCAACCTGGTCTTCATCAAGATACTCGAGTTTACAGAGGCAAAAGGACAACTTGAGAAAATGCACCAATAAGCCTGTTTTCCAAGATGCTCATGAACAGTAGAACCCACAATCCACATGGGCAACATAAGCACTTGCTGCCCATGTGAGCCACATGCGTCCACACTACAGGGACACTGCAAATACCACCATGTCCCACAGCACCAGCCTCAAAGAGACCACCCAAAACCACAACCCAAACATTAGTGCAAGAGTGGAAAGACCCCCCCCCATTAAGACACAGTCCTATCTCCAGCCAGCTGTGTGCAAGCCATGAGGATTTAAAACATCCTCACCACCACTGAATGGTTTCTACAAAAAAATGATTTCTACAAAAACAAGCAAACAAACAAAAAAAAACAGGGTCCA
The DNA here is from genome assembly GCF_040182565.1 of Anser cygnoides. Taxonomy (NCBI): domain Eukaryota; kingdom Metazoa; phylum Chordata; class Aves; order Anseriformes; family Anatidae; genus Anser; species Anser cygnoides. Next base: position 5,191,459 of record NC_089883.1, read on the forward strand.
AAGGAACTGGGGCACGCAGAGCTACTGCTAGCTTTTGGAAAGCCCTCAACATCTCTAGTCTGCCCTCCTCTGAGCTCCCAGCAACAGCCTTAGCACACACAACCAGGAGGAACTGAAAAATCACAAGCAGTATTTAGGTTACTCACGTCTGATGTCCTCAGATTCAGGATGGGGCCGGGCTTTGCAGAAGCATCTCCACCAGAACACTCGTAGATCTTCAAGATGGAGCCTGATGCAAGGACAAGGCTTTCAACTGTGATGAGGCCATGTTGAAGCACTACAGCTGCCTGCACTGATGAGGGAGCACCACGGCAATCCACTCTTCCAGCAGCCAAACCCTAGGGCCTCCATTCCCACTCTTTTATGGCAGGGCAGTGCAGAGGCCACAACTAAAATCATCCACCACCCACCAAAATGGCAGTTCTGAGGGCAGGCAAGGTGCTGCAGCTAGGCAGCCTACCTCGTTTGGGGTAGCCTCGTTTTTGCTGTGGTGCCTTGCTGCAGGCTCTCCTCTCATATTCAGTCACAGTGCCCCTGGTCATTACGTGCCACCATTTTCCTCAGTATCTGTGCAACTGCTGGCAGCTTTTCTTAAAATCCCAGCTCCTGGAGTCAGAGAGTTTGTGCTTTTCTGGCCCTGTTTCACAGGAGAGTTTGTGGCTGTTATGGCCTGCTTGACAATATCAACAGCTAAACCACTTCAAACACACAGGTGCCACCAGAAGAGAAGAAAAAAAAAAAACATTACAAGTGCCCTTCCCTCCATTTTATAAACACCTGGAGCCCAGCATAGGCTGAGAGGCCTTGGTCCCCTTCTCCACAAACTGCTCAGGCTGCGCCCCCGTGGCTCTGGAAAGCAGCTTCTCTGTACAGCACAACTGCTATGAGGATTTGGCCATGACGTGAATGTTAATTTATAGCGTAACAGTTATATTGGGAAGTGATGTTTCTTCTCAGTTAGTTCATGTGTAGAAGGGGGCACAGCCCTGTGTGTGCTCAAGGTGTGGCAGGCAGGGAAATTTCTGTAAACTCTTTCAGGTGGCACTTCCTGTGGGGTCAGACCTTCAGCTGATGGAAATCAGCATTTCTTTGCTAAAAGCAAATGGTCATATATCCTGATTATTCCAACAAATCCATTACTTAAAAGTGCATCATAAGATCTAAATGCCTGCTAAATTAATTATTTTAGATCCAAAAATATTTTTTTTTTATTTCACTTCAGTATAAAGACATCTAATGCCAATAAACTGTTTGGTCATGGTGTGCTTATGCACAAACATGCACACACAAAAATAGCCAAACTAACTTATTCGGCTAGGATGAGTGATTCTGAAACAACCTTAACGCTAACACGCCAGCGCACAGTGCGAACAACAATTCACAATTTCTCTTCCTCTAATAGACAGCTCAAACACTGGCGAAGCTCCTATCAGAGCATTTAATATCTGCTGTAAGCCTCTGTTTAGCAGGAAGATTACATCCCCCAGATTTCACAGTTCAAAAGTTCATGCTGTACTGTTCTATTTATAGACTTGCCTGACATTGCTTCTTCTTTAGTATAGATATTCGGAAAAAAAAAATCAGTCTGAAATATTTTGGAACATCATTTTAAAGAGTTTATTTTGTGCAGACAGCACCATCTCTCAGTCCTGCACCCAGTCATAAGGAGCTCTTGTTTGCTAGCATGAAGTTTGCAATTAAAATTTCTTCTGACCTCTCATTAGACTTGAAACTTTGAAAATAAAGTTACAATTCAGAACTGAATAATCAACACTAAAATCAACATATGCTTTGCTTCTAGTTAATAATTTTATCAGGAGGAACACTATGATTAAAAAATAATAATAATTTTGAGAGATCCACAGGTTAAAAATTACTTTTGCTGGAAAAGAATGGTCATGAACAGAAAGACTCTTCCAGCCTGTAGTTGCTTGATTATTTTTGTATCTAGTTTTCCTTTCCCATTGTATGTATTTTATGTAGGTCTTTCAGCAAGTAAATCCCTCATACTCTATCTTGGTGCAGGACTGCTTTAGAAACACAAAATAGATATTTTAAGTCATCTCTAGATATTCAGTTCCAGAGAGGTAAGATGCAGGCCTCGGTCTAATCTCATTTACACAGATCAAAATCAGAACTCATTTCACTGGAGTAAGCAGTGCGACACTGCTGTAAACCTGCACTGCTTCTTACTTGGGGCAGTTTTGCGTGTAACGTTTTTAACACCTCTCTGTGCCAACTCATTTGAATGCATTCTTTAATCAAACCTCTCTTTTAAAAACAAGGAGGCACTCGTGTTTGTGAAGAGCTCTGGCCTGCCAGTGCTTTCAGGTCAATGTCGTACACGCACAGCCTCCATCCAGCTTGACCCTGCCCTGATCTGGGGTTGGCAGTATCACGTTGATTTGCCTTTTCATTCCTCAGTGCAAATGATCAAATAGCTATTTTATAGCTGGACTAAAAAAGGAAGAAGGTAGTGAGAGGGAAAGCTTCTGAAGCGAATTAAGGAGAGGTCTCAGATTCACATCTTCTGGAGCTACAGAATGAAAACAAAACTGCGCTGCCATCTTCATTACCAGAATTGGGTCTAAGAGTCTTGCCTCTAAGTACGCGTCCTTGCCATCTATTTAGCAAAGCACTTTATGATTGTTGAATGTGTTGACTATCTTTCAAGTGCTGTCATCTAGTTAGAGAAATGATTTACTTACTGATTCATCTGAATATTAAAAAGATCAGACAGCATTTCTCAAAAATATGTTGCTCTGTAAGTAGCAATGTTGGTGCTGTGGTTAGTTTGCTGAGTGAAGCGCAGGTCTGAGAGATTTTTATAACTGAATCCAGCATGTCTGGGGCTTGTGCACTGTCTTTAGGTCAAAGCTAGCTGAAGTATCCCTTAGTCACTTGCTGCACACAGCATCATCTTCCAGGGAGCAGCTTCTCACCATCTTTTCTGCTCCATGTTTCATCATGGTGTCATGGGCTAGAGGGGACACAGGGCCGTATATGACTTTTCTGCACTGTAAGTAAGGATCAGAAACAGTGGGACAACCTCATTCTTTTCCACAGTACTCCAGAGGTCATAAAGTATGTGCTTGAAGGCACATGTGTATTTAATCAGTTCGGACGTTAAAGAAAATCAAGCTCAATTTTATGTATGCCCTATCCAAAGGGAACTCTAGCTTGCAACCACAGAGCCCAGATTTCAGGCATATATCTTGCATCTTTACAAAGGAACACAATTTTCTGCCTAATGCTATTCCACTCCCTTTTCCCGAGGGGAAAGCACCTTCTGAAGGCATAATCTGTAAGCTCCTTAGCCAGCGTATCTTCTGACAAGCTTTGCCCTGCTAGTCCTCACAAAGCAGCCCGCACACCCTCGGTTCACACTCCTCTCAGCTGAGATGACAGAAGCAGGGCATTCTGAGTGCCACTTCTCATGCTCAAACTGCGAGTAGCGAACTGCTTACACAAATCCTCCTCTTAAAGTGGCTGGCCCAGCGTGACAGCTTTCGGCGTGGTAATGCAGAGCTGTACACCTGCAAGAGCCAGCTAGCCTGCAGTGGTGAGAATGTTTTGATCGCAGACTGCAGTAAATATTTAATTATCGTGTGATTTCGTCTGTGGAAGCCTCAAAGCATTTCTCAATATCAATACTTGCTCTAGTTATATGTAACCATCTTTCAACATTAAGAAATATATTCAGGAGTGATAATAAATATTTCATAAAACTGTAACTAAAACCTGTTTGTAGACTAGAGGTGACCTGCTGCTTATTCTGAGGTGAGAGAAAGTACTTCAAGAATGTATTAATTTCAAATAATTTTAAAGAAGTCTTGTATTTGTTGGATATCTGCTTTACCCAGCTGAAAATCAAGGCCACGATGACTCAGTCATTATACTGTAACGTGAATTCACTATCCTCCCTTCATACAACATACACAGCATGATTCAAGGTTAAGCATAGAATATCAAAAGACTCATAGCATGGACAATTTTAATGGTAAAAGAACCTTGACTTTTACTGATTATATTAGTTCAACTAAAATTGACCTTCAATATATGAAGATTTCATTTTCACAAATAAACGGTATGACTTATGCCTTTTATTAGGCTTACAAAAAAGTAATCAGAATTGAAGCTTTCAAGGCCACAATCTCTTTTTCAGTTTAAATTACTGATAACGGAAGGAAACAGTTATGAGATCTTAAAAGCTAAACTAATCTTTTTTGTTTGTTTGTTTCTTAGTAAAAGGCAGTAGTATTACTAGAGGGGTCCCACTAGCTAGCATTGCTGCTAAATAACAACATGCCACTTTCCAACACTATCACCAGAGTTGTCGCTTGTGCATATTTATCCAGTTAATGGGATGGATTTATTACAAGTATTGAATAATTTGGACCCAGCCGACACTGATGTATTTTATGGCATGTGGTCAACACAGCTATTACGGCATGGATCTGCAACTGCTCTATAAACTGGAGCATACAGTCATTAAAATGAATGAGCACAAGTGTTTGTTATGCTGTTTTTAATTATATGTTTATCTCCTTCTCTTTTATACTTCCATTTTATTTATACCACATGTGGTCACATATGGGCCATGGATGTCATCTTAGGGAGTTTAGGCAAACCCTAGGCAATCATCTTACTTTATTTAGGAGGGTATAACTTATCTTAGCAGCAATTATAGAGCTATACATCTTCATTTACATCCATATTCTTGATTTTCAGTGAAGTCCAATATCCAGAGCTGAGGGTATACTAAAGCAAAAAGATTTCACCATCGTGTGGCACATTGATTATTGGAAGGATTGGACTCAACTCCCTGTTAGGAGCAATGATCCTTGTGGGTCTCTTCCAACTCAGGATATTCTATGATTTTATGATTTTAATGTTTATCACAGATTAAAGAGAGCTTTATTATTTAAATTAGATATTTACCTTATAAATTCCTGAAGGAGTTGCTTTAATAACTTTTGTAGAACAGAAAACCCTGGAGACAAAAACTTATGGAACTATTAGTTTAATAACTAATAGTTTGAAATTATAATTTAAGGCACAAATTAATGCTACTTACAGGGCTCAGTTCTGTTTTCTTTAAGTTCTGCCAAGTGGATAAATATAATTCCCTTATGTACTGATGAAAATTAGTCTGAAATGATAACACAGGTATTGGAGGGTATCTCTGATAGTACAGCTCTACTGCCAACAGACAGGGAGCCACTAGAAACCAGACTTTATGTAATGGTGCATGAAACCCAGGGGACTGGTCCATGCCTCTGGGGCCATTGGCATCCTGTTAGGCCTACAGTTTATGCCATGAAGGCCCTTTGACTTGTTCTTAATTGGCTTATGGGCTTATTTTTCATATAATTTTAACAAAAAGATTAAAAGGAAATTAAAAGCACTCTTCAGTGAGTTGTATTACCTTCAAGTTTGCTTTCTGTGAATGTTAATGCCAGAAAGCACAATCATCTGAACTTTCATGAAAGTCAAAGACACCGTTTTAATACATGTACTTCCTTTGGACAATTAGCAGTCAGAGACTTGCTAGACAGTAGTTTCCAGACACACGTGCATCTATGAAAATTTGCATGTATATATACTTTACTTTTCCCACTGGGTGGGCTATCAGTTGTACTCCCAACTTCAGCTCAAGGCCTATATCTTTCACATGACAGAATGTGAGCAATTTATGCATTTAGCTAAATCAGCTTAACCTGGGTCAAGCTACACCCATGTTGGAGCTCTGCCATCATAAACAAAAAAGAATTATAGATCTGATGGTACATGTTCTGATGAAGGAGAAGCAGTGACACTGGGCTGATCAACGGTTTAACTATGACTCTACTGGCTCCCTCTGAGGACAGGATCAGGTCTACTGAAATGATCAATTTAAGTTTCAAATTGTACTTTTAATTATTTAAAATAGAACATTAGCAGAGCTAGGGAAAAAAAATCCCTTTGTGTCAAACAGTAATTACATCTGACTTCTGCACCGAAAACTCTAAGTGCTGTAGTACTACATTATAACTGCTTAAAAGTATAAGGTTCTTTCTTTTGCATAGTTCAGATTGTGCACTGAACTAGATAGCTTTGTTACTAGGGCACATGGCTTTCCGTTCCTGGAACCCCGCTTGAACTCTTTACTTAAATGAATACACTGGTTTTGCTCAGTCATTAGTAGGCAGTAACTCATATCAAAATGCATTGCATTTAATTCAGGACAGTTGGCAGTCTCTGCACAAGAGAGACTCCAAAATGAGCCAGCATATAAAGGGGGGGGGGGGAGGGGGGAGGAAATGTCTTCAGCTTAGAGCTGAGGTTACCACTAGGGCAAGGAGGGGATTTTCTCACTCCAGCTGTCTGCATCAGAACTGGTATTCAGTTTCTGGTACTCTGAGGACTGTAATCTTGGTGAGGGGGAGAAAAAAATTCTCTTAAATGCTTACTTGGAGAACAGAAATTTGCTAATAAGCCATATAAAAAAAATCAGAAATATACATGCTCATGCATCAATCACCTCCATTTCAGATGCAATGCCAAACAGAGGGGATGAATGAGGTCTCAGCTCAGTTAGGAAGAGTGCAAAAATCAACAGCACTAAAGCTACTTTTCAGGTTAGCATAATCTTCTGTCTGCAAACACTGTTTTATCTGATTTTTTTTTTTTTATTGGACAGCTGTGATCTTCTCCTTTCAAAACCTTGTCACTGCTGTTCAGCAGAAATGTAAGTGATATGATTAAGGAACATGGCATCTTGTATAATCGGTCGTAATCATTATCTAGGGGTTTCAGTAACATGACACATGCACAGCAACAGCAGCATCTGCTATGGACTGACAGATATCTCAAGCTCAGGATGATGGAAGCACACTCAGGGATTTGTAAACTTGTCTTGGCTAATGCCACTATCCTGATGTGAACCTGTTGTTGGCTACGCTGCTTAAAGGCCAAAGATTAAAAGTGTTTTATAAAGTTCATCGTATCCCTCCTGAACCTACATCTCTGGCTGGTGTGGGATGTATCACCTTAGCAGACCTTTCCCACTTTCACTGATAGGGTGGTACTTTTGGAAGCAGCTGTAAAGAGTAGAACTCTATTTTTATAACATTTCCTCACCACGCATTAAGTCGGTCTTTTACACACACTCTATTAGATTAACTGTGTTTCCAAAGAAGTCAACAAAGTTGAATTGTGTAGTATACTATCTAAGTTATAAACACTAGGGGATGGATTCCCTGCTTCAGGGACATGTGACAGTAACTTCAGTGAGAGCTACCGTGTCCCTGCTGCTTGCTTAGAAGCTCTATACCTTATGTATGTGCTAAAGTCTGCTGGCCATAGCCCCAGAGACACCAGATATATCCTGGACACTTCATAAAGGAGATCTGAAGTCTGTGTCTCCTTCAGCCTGCAGAGACTAAAACCAAATCTCTCACTTTCTGTGCATGTTTCCCAATCACTGTGCTGTTAAAGATCTGGGAGGAATAGAGATGAGAGATGTTTTCCATGCCTTCTTGTTATAACAGGGTCACTGGGAGGCAAATGGCAATGAGCCAGGAGAGGAGCAAGCAATTGAGAACCAGGCCAGAAACTGGATACAGGCAATTTTTTTATTATTATTATTTTGGCAAAATTTAGAACAGCTGTAGGCTGCATTAATTTACTCTGAGGTCTGACTGATTGCCAAAGCCGTGGCTGGGGACATCACTTTTGCACACCAACTGTGGAAATTCATCATTCCTCCCCATTGACATTGGAGGATTGATACCTGGGCACTGTTCATTTATTGTGGTTCCAAAATATTTCTTTCAGTCACTTCTAGACAGGATCTTGTATTCACTCTGCTTCATTCAACAATTTGTATACATTACTGCAGCCGTATTTCTGGGACTGTTACAAGGCAATCAGACAGTGGGCATGGTGAAGTCAGGCTTGCTCTGCAATGAAACAAAGGTTTTTTAAGCAAACATGGTGGTTTATAAAGGTAAAGTCCATCTAGACGGGCTAGTACCTTTTATTTATATTTGTCATCCATCTCAGCAACAGGAGTGTAGTATTCAATACTCACAGCTGACGGATTCCAAGTAACATTGAGGGTTATTCCCAAGTTACAGCAAAGATAATGTTTTTTATCCAACAGTTGTTAATAAGGTCCACATTGAAGGAAGTCGTAATCTGTCTTGGACAATCTTTAAACAGGTTAAATGCTTTAAATTAATTGCTTACACTTCTGCATATTTTATATACATTCCTACTCCTGAAAAGAACTATAGATCAAGTTGCATCAAACCATGTTATCTAAGAATAACATGGCTAATTGTTCCAAACTTATTTATTCCCACTTTACTTTCTAAAGGCTTTCTGGATAAGGATGTTTCATAACATTTTATATTATGATTCAGATTCCCTTGCTCTCACCATGCAGGACCTTATTCCACAAATATTCTTCTCAGGTTATCTTTTTTTTTGTTTGTTTATGGGAATCAGCTATGTTGATTTATACCATTTGAAAATCTGGACAGTTTAAGAGGATGACTAATGGAGTCAGATGCTCATCAAGTTCAGTGATGGTATCAGAATCTGATTATGCTTGGATCTGGGGACAAAGGACTGAGACCTGATGAAAGGAGAAGCAATTAGTTAACCACCTTTATGAAGGAGACAAAGACAGAATGCAAATGCACCTGCCTCTTTAAGGCTTCCTCTACTACTGCCTCATGGAACAAAAAAAAATTGTTTTGCTTTATTCTCAAATACAAACATATTGAATGATTATTGTGTCAGTGCCAGGATGTAGGTATCAAAATTCACTCTTCCTTCTTGTGTTCTTGCAGGTCAAGGTTTGAAAGAAAAATATGTGTATAAATAAAACAAGCACAGATCAGATGTAAAATTCCACCTGCTACGTTTATTAATGTGATTCTGCCTGTGAAAATGTAATGTCTAGAATTAGGTATCCTGGAAGTACAGCTAAATAAACTTAAACAGAATTTTGAATAAAGATACATTTGGGTATATAAACCAGGATGAGATTAAACGTAATATAATCAAGGGTACAAAACAGAATGCGACACAACAGGGCAATGATCAGTATTTCCACTCTTTAAAATTGCATTTTTACATTGCCACAGGTGAAGTTACTATAGCTTCTCCCACTTTCTGCATAGATGTTAGCAGGTGTTCCTGCCTTCCCTTTGCCTCTGAGACAAACACCTGCTAATATTAGCTACCTACTTCCAGTCCACACCAGAAGGAGCTTAGCAGATGATATTTTCATTGGATTGTGCAATAATGTGAAGTCTTCTCTAATCTTATTTGGCACATTACCCATTGGATTTATGGAAATCCTCAATGAACTTTAACCTGGAGGTATAACAGTCACATAAACTTTGCATGTGAGTGTGTGTTGTGGTGGTCATGAGGTGTGCCCTTGACTTTACTTACTGCCTAAGTCTTTGGCTAGTTCTACAAGTAACCCTTAAATCCAAAGGGAATTAAGTATAAAAATCAGTCTTCCAAACACATAGCACTTTGGCTGATTAGCATGGAGAAAAAAAGAATTAATAATGTGAAGAGAAAAAAAAAAGGATAGCCAGAAACTACAAACACCAGGGAGCCTGTTTCAGCGTTACTTGAAAATAAAGCAACAATAGCAAGACTAGTCATCTCATTAAATAATAATTTGTTATTTCCCTTTAATGCTGCACATGTTCTTTAATGGCTGTGACTTCTTAAGACAGTTGGACTATAATTTGTATGAATTTATCAATGGGAAACTTGTATAACTTTTAATGAGTCCTTGAACTGACCACCTGTGAACAAGAGGTATCATAAACCTTGTCTCTTGAAATATGAAAAATAATTTGAACATAAGCTTTCCTTGATGTAGCTGATCTAAAGTAGGTCTTGAAATTACTGGCAGACAGCTCAAGCCATGCTCCCTACAAAATTAAAACATATCTACTGCCTCTGTCCAATGGCAGGGAGTAGATGTTCACATTTCTCACATTTGGAAAATTGCAGGTAATTAAAGAAGGAAAAAAGTCTGTGTTTATTAAAGATTGATTCTTTCTATAAAAAGGCATATTGTTATATTTTCTTGTGATCAGAGTCCAGCCATCAGGAGAACTTTCCAGCTGTTGAAACTATCGTCATGGTCTTTCATGTCTACATGATTGGTAACTTGGATGTCTTGTGACAAGAGACAAGTATGTGCTTTGAGAAGGATCATGGACTCAGGGGAATTTCTTTTTCATATGAAACTGAATTAGTACAACTTGCCACAAAATTTCAGAGAAAAGTCATGTGAAATATGTCATTTAATATCAGCTGAAATGCTTTGTATGTTTTACCAGCTCTGACTACAGTGCTGATAACTGGTTATAAAATGGAGTCTTTCTTCATTTTATTCTTCTTTATGTATCCTCTGTTGGATTCTCTTGTTTCATTTTTGCTTCACTGGTTTGTTCAAATGTTAATATTTTTGGTTTAAATCACATATCCTCTGGCATGTGTTTCCACATGCAGACGTTTCTTTTCCATTAACAGTGTAATGAAATAATGCTCTATCAATAAATCTGTATAAACATTTTCAAAAATTACGAAAATACATTTTCAACAAGGAATTTTCAAATATGTTGAAACCATAATATTTCAGTGCAAAACAAATATTGCTTTCAATACAGAAAGTTTTATTTAAGCATTTGTTGTAAAATGTTTTCTGTTGTCTTCAAAGCATTAGTTTTTCAAAACATTTGAAATTCTGTATTTTCCTTGCAAATCAGGAAAAAATAATTTTTTAAAATAATGAAATTTTAATTCCTAGTTTGCATACTATTCTTTCATTTTTATTTCATAGGTATGGATTATCTTCCAACTCCGAGCATGCTGCGGGAACAAATTCAGGCACTGGAACTCCAGTGCCAGTTTTAGAAAGACTACAGATATGTTAAATTCGTTTCTCAGGATGTGCTCTGCAAGACAGAACAGTGAAGAAGCCAGAAAAAAGTTAGAAGGCATACCACCACAAATGCACAAACTGTTTTTACAGAAACACTGGCATAAACAAGGTAAATCTATCCCTTCACTCAGATGGCAATTACATCACAGGTAGCACAACGTTTTACTACCTTCAGCAGCTTTACAGAGATAACCTCTCTGTGAAGAATATACTTTGAACAATTTTTCCTGTGTGTGAGCCTGAACCAGGCTTTTCTCTGGTGCTAAACATAAATACCCTACTGTAACTCCTGTCTTTTTCTTGCATAAATAAACTGTCTACAGGCAGTGGAAAGATGTACTTGCTATTGTGTTTCTGTTGTGACAATGTCAGAAAAAAAAAACATGCGAGGTGTTTTCCAAGGGGCCATCTTTGGATTCTGACGAACATCCATACAGAAAATGTAATTGCACCCTTTTAAAGTATCATCCTGGTGCCACAGAATATTCTGTGGATCTGCTGAGTGATTTACTGCACCAATAATGCCGTCCTTTAGTTTTCACACAGTTTTAATGGAAATACGTGAAAACCGGGAACTACATAGCATTCCCTTTTGTGACACCAGTCTCAAATGAGCTAGGTCCCTCATTTTTCCATTTCACATATTAGAATGAATATACAGCAGGAGGAGCTGCCTTACGTTTTCCATTCTTCATGTTAAATATAATCTCCTAGCCTAAGTGCTGAATCACATCTCCCAACTATTTCCTGCTCCAATTGTGCCTTCACTTGTGATGCTTTTATTTACCATGTCGGCTCGCACCTTTCTTAACAGTGTTGCTTTTCTTCCCCTTCAAACAAACATATCCTTTTCTCTATGGCAATTTTTGAAATGTGTGCTCAAGTCAGGGGTTAGACAAACCTTATCAGTATGCGTGCGTGTATGTGTGTGTGCACTTGTGTATGTAATTCAGGTATTTTCTCTCACTGAGCAGGACAGTTGCATTGGAAAGCTCATAAAAGCTCGAGTGGAACAACAGCACAATGCATCAAAGGGGGAACCGAGATTCTTTTTTTCCATAATTTTAGTTGAATACATCACAAAGTGGCAATTATATGGCACATTTTTCTTCTAAAAAATTGGCCTCGTTGTGCCTCTAGACAACAAAACAGCATGAGGAAACCATACAGGCACAGCTTGGTTCCAAATAACCATGTTTACCTAATATACACAAATATGCCAGGCCTAACTATATAAATATTGCTGTTCTGACTTATTTCTGGAAGTTTCTGAAACACATAACATGGTGAGTAGAAAAGAACATTCGCTATTTATTTTTCACTATAGGAAAAGGCAGTAAGTTTCAAGCATAAACATTATTTGCAATGTGATAGGGAAAGATGACAGAAATGTCTATGGAGCATTTTCTACCCACTCATACAGTGAAAACCTTGCAATGGAAAAAATCACTGGAGGTGTGCATCTCAAATGAGATGCATTTTGATTTAGCTAGGAAATATTTTCTATGTTATTTAATTTGAATTGATTCCTACTCTACTTTTCTTTTTTCCTTTTATATGATATTCAAAAGATTCTCAGGGTGACATGAAACACTTTTAAGGGAACTACCACTTAACTCCTCTTTTCTTATCTCTTGGGCAGCTTTTTCCAGCATTCAAAACTAGTGCCTGAGTTTTAAAGCTCCCTCACAAGATTCTTATCAGATGAGGTCTATCGACAGGGAGGTTTCCCTCTGGAGACCTAATGTAGTGTTTGAATTCATCAGAAATTGCAAATGATGCAAGATGATTCAAAAAATATATTCCTAACAAGTACTCAAGAAATTCCCCAAACTAGAAGTATGTCTGGCTTTAATAAATGACATATTCAAAACGTAGCAAAAAAAAAAAAAATCTGATTCCAGGGGAATCCACAGAAAATGAGACACAGCCTGTGGCACTTGTGCCTGGCACTGCTGTTTCAGTGCACTTGTGTCAAGGTGCAGGGCTGAGATGACAAGGTCTCCTCCTTTTTGCCAAACCTGGAAGATAATGCAGCTACGGGCTATAAGAGGCACCCTTACCATTACACTTACCATTAGTCAGGTTTTGACTTGAATTATCCTGTTGGTGGTTCCCACAAGATTCTTACAAAATGTATTTGCAGCAGTCATTTCTTGCTCACAATCACCAATCCACACATTTTTTGGCTTCCAGAAAAAACAGAGAATTTATAGGGCCTGACTCACCTTTCAGCTGGAGCAGAGGTTGGTGCTGAGATTTAGCAAATAAGATTTCCACATGACCCTAAGGGTGCCAAAATCTATATTGGCTTTCAGTTCCAGCTGTGCCACTTTGGGGGCTGAGGGTGACGAGTGGACCCACTGCGAGTAGCTCAGTTTCCTGACTTGTACCATCCAGATGCCCTCCAAGAAGATGCTCTGCAATAGGGACTGCCCCGTGGCTTGAAACGCGGGAGTCCTGCTCAGTGTCCCTATGAAACCTGGTTAAATTGCAGTATGCCTGGCCTTAATTCATTTTAAGTCTGGCACTTTATTTCTATAAAAATACCCCCAAAAAATCCTTCCCTTTTTGCACTCACTTGCTTTCTAAAGCATTTGAAACAACAAATCTTGTATTTTGCTTTTTGTTTTATTTTTATTTGGTGGTTTGGGGTTGGTTTATTTGCAGGGACAGAGGTGACTCCGCTTAATTACTTTCTTATTCCTCTTCATTTGTCAATTCTATTGAACTTGAATATCTTCCTCCAGTTTGGAAAAATTAGGTTCTGACTAAATGACAGCCTTCTCTTTCCTCTGGCCACTTTCCAAAAGCCACAAAATACTGAGAAATTCTGAAGCAAAAAGGAATTTGGGGGGAAGGGGGACAAACAAAAAATAAAAGTGAAAAAATTCACTAACATTCTTTTGTGCTTTCTTCCAACTTAAATATAAAACTTCAAATTCTTAAAAATCACTTTTTGAAAACAAAATTATAAAATTTCAACTGAAGTGATTTTTTGTAGCTATAGTTCACACTCCTTCTATAGAAAATAAATTCTTTTGTACTCACTCACATTTTTTGGGAGATAAAAGTTATTTTTGCCAGAAATTTTTAGGAAAAAAAAAAAAAACAGGTCCAATATATCCAAAATATAATCAGGCTTACATTGTCTACCAGTAGATCTGCTGCAGAAATCAATATGATCATTTAATATTCAGCAGTGAAAAACAATGGAAGATTTTTTAGAAAGAGTCCTTCCAGGTACAAATAGTAGAGAATCTCAACACATATCTATTAAGTTAGGAGATCCAATGAATAAAGAGATTTTTCAGGGCACTTAATTGAAAAATTCTGTTTTCTTCAGAAAAGCATCCTCTAGTGTGGGTCCCTCCCTCTCTACCAAAACCCCTTTATGAGTTCCTCATTTCAGTACTGTGGTGCTGAGGGAGGGATTTTGTTCTCCACTGAAACCAGTTCCATCATGGATAGACCACATGATAGTGAAATTCAAGCTGAAGAATTAACCTCTTTTTATTGTTGTTTGTGTTAATTGAATAATAAGAATAGTCTCCTCTAGCTGGGATAATGGGATGGCCCTGGATCTGTCCCACTTCATAAGCCAGTCCTTTTATTTCTTCTCTAGGTATCATAACTGTTTGATCACATGGGTCCAAACGCTTCAAAGCCACTACCTCACAACCATTATTTTTCCACCGATTTCGTTTAGCTTCCATGACTTATTTTTTTTCCCAGAGTTCTGATCCTTATTCAAATTAAAAGCAAGCAAACAAACAAAAACATTTCTTTATTCCTTTTCCTTGCCCAAACGCCTTGCAAGACAAAGACAAATAAGTGCTTTGATCTGGAGAAAGCCTGGATTTTCTTTCTTCTTTAAAACAGGCAGACGATATTTGTGCAAGTGAAGGATCAGGGTCAGGACAGGCAGAGCTTGTAACTGAAGTTGTCTGTCTTTGGGCCATGCAACTGGGCTGCGAGCTTCCCTAATGCCTTGGCACTGATCCATACCCTGACCTGGAGACACTGAGCTGAGGCAAAGAAGCCAATTAGGTTATAACCTGAAGTTGGTTCAAGCAGAGGTCCTCTAGGTGAACTCTGGCTGCATAATCCACTAAGCTGCCCTGAACCGGCATGTAGTTTAAGCAGGAAACGGGTTGTTTTTGTCAAAAATCATAGTTTCCCTGGGAATCAGAATTGTATAGAATAATGAAAAAAAATGCAATTGCAAAACTCATTTTCTATACAGTGGAAAAATCATTTTATTGACGTTTATTTTCTCTGTTGTTCTCCTTTATGTAGATTCTGTAAGAATACGCTTCTTAATACTTCATTCCAGTAACACATCTCCTGTTTTATTTCAAAGTGTACATTTAAATGAGAACAATACTCAGAAAAAAAAATAAATAAAAATTCTGGTGTATTTGCATTTGTTGAAAGCGACAAACCATGAATGAATACTACAACAGCATTTGCAATTTCCTCCATATTCCCCTATTTTCTTAACACATTTGGCAAGGAAAAAAAAAAAAAAAAAAAGAACTAAGACATGAACATTGAACCTCAACTTCTATGGACTGGCACAACTCCATAAAGTCAGTGGAACTACTTTGATTTATATCAATTGAAGGTCTGGCCTAAAAGTTTGCAAGAGTAATGGGAATGCGAGAATTTCGGCAGTGCTTCAGTGACAGAGGAGAGATGTGCTGCGGGGAGCTGCACATGTAGTACATGGTCATGACTGCTTACATGTTAATTAAACCAGTTTTATATTTTGGTACTGGAAAGCTGGTTAAAACCATCTGTTTCTTTTCAGAATATTCTACTAGCTAAGAAGAAAATGTGATCAAGATTAGATTTAGGAGATAAATAGTTGTGGGGTTTTTTTACTCTGCAGCTAAATATAAAGATTTAAATAGTATTTGTGTCAAAGAGTACTTAAGTACAGATGTAAAGGTTTTTTGCAATATGACAAACAAAATAATCTTAGGCTACTCTGCAATGTTTTGTTTCATCCAACACAGCGATTTAATTTCTTTTGCATTTTATTTATGCTTCCTTCTTTCTGAATATTTTAACCCTTACAATATGGAAGCGTGTAACATATTTTGAAACAAATGTTGAAGGAAAATTTCCCAAGTTTTTACTAAAACTAATTGTTGAATATGACCCAGTCTGAGGCCTCTTACACATCAGGCAATCAACAGGCTGATGCCTCAGTGGAGCGTTCCAGCAAATTACCTGGCACAGCCGTCGTGGGGTGGCTGTGCTGGAGCACATCCGTGGAGCTGAATTAGAGGTTGTAAATTGCCTCCACAAATCCCTTCCCTCATAGTCACTTATTGTCCCACATAAGTAGCTATCATTTTAATTGACAGAGTGTTGTATGAGGGATGCAAAATCATGAAAAATATGAAGTGCATCATACAGAGACAAAACACAGCTCCATTGAAATTATACCTTGTCAAGAGGGAAAATATTCTGGTTGGCTGAACATGAATCAAAGAATTTGGAGGACCAGAATGCTGGAATTACCTGGACTCAGAAAGTAATTATAGAAAAGGACTTGGCTTGCTTGTTTACACTCATCTTTTTCTCTACTTATTTTTCTTTTGTGTTGGCTACAAAAAAAAAGGGTGAAAGTTTAAAAAGGAAAGGTGGAGATGAACTAAAATATAAATAATAACAAATTGTATTTGTGGAGTAGATAGTCCAGAGACAGATAACAGCACAGAAACATTTACCTCGGGACTGACTCAAAACCCAGCTAGAGTCTGAAGAGATGGCAATAGGTCGGCCGTTCAAGGGCCCACGAGCAGTGGGTTTGTGGTCCGTGTCCCTTCCTCATAACAGCGCTTAAGTGGTTCACAGCCTCTGCATTGGCCCTGTGAACAAAGATGAATTCCACTGTCTGAACACATCTGTCATGTTAGGATGTTGACACCATGCGTGATGTTGTTTAGCAGTTTGGGTTTTCACACATTAAGAATTTTATTAGTACTTCTTCTCCAAAATGGATACTTCTTTATGAAAGAAATACATGCAGATGTGTGTAATCACAGTTTTGTCACCTAATGCTGCAAAGCCACATAGGAATATCCAATTCCTGTATCTTTCTTGCCTTTGTTTTCTGCTCCATGGTTTGTATTACCCTATGAAAATGCATACATCAATAAAATGAGGATTGAGTTTTATTTTCTCCTTTTTTAAAAACAATAAAACTGAAATATACATGATCAAGAGGCTGAAAAATGTGATAAATAAAAAATGTATTATCCTCACTGAGTTCTGTTTGACTTTGCATTTTGATATCCTTTGCTGGCAAGGGAGAAATATCTTACACCACAGATTTTAGTGGAAGTCAACAAAGCTATTTCTGTCTTAAAGAGTAAAGGTAGAAGAATCTATACCTTAGTTTTTCTACTGAAAAGAGAGATTAAAAAAAGTTTACATCCACTATTGATTGATTTATTTATTTAATCCATCCACTGATAGCACGAAAGCTTCTGCTTTTGCACTTTACTGTTGATGCTTGACTGAACTATAGAGCTTACTTTTTTTAATGCAACCCTGAAATCAGCTTCAACATTGAAGGAAAGGCCATGACACTAGAGATTTTCAAGCAGATGGAGTAAAAAATATTGGTTTTGTGTGTATCGGTGCAGTAGGTGTTGAAAATATAAAAAAGAGGACCATTGATCAAAATAATAGATAGAAGCATTTTTTAATCTGCACAAGTCCATACATGTTTGTATCTTCAATTGTAAACACACATACAAAGACATGCAGAAGTGTATCTCTATCTCCTGAAGTATTTGGCATTATATATATCTTTCAGCTTTTAGCTTGATTTCTTTGACAGTTTGGCCAGAATACCATTTTCCCTTCCCTTGTGGCAAGCTATACGCGTTAAGCCTTTTCTAACAGTCCTCTTCTGCTGTTTTCTTTCTTTTGCTTGATGCGTGTCTTGTTTTGTTCTTGAAGTAGAAAAGCACAAGTTCTAAAATAGATTTTTATTTCCAAAAATCATCTGCTTTTAAAGTACTGCCAACTTGGTGAGGGTTTGCTTGAAGGGGAGAGCCAGGTTTTTCCTGCTACCCCAACAGCACATGCAAGTGCATTGACCAACGGAAAAGTCAATCCCAAGAAAACTCTAACTCCCCTTTTCTCTCCCCGGAGTTCAAACCTGAAGGCTGTTGACATCTCCTATGATTTAATCATTAGGATGAGGTGCTTTACTGAGGAATGGCCTCAACGGAAGGTCAGACTTCAGGGTTCAAGGATAACACTTGCGCTAACAGAATGGTGTAAAAGAGATTTATTTTTTCAAGACAGATATTTATTAAATATACTCTGTGAGTGCAGATTGCTATCAGTATATTTTGTACCCTTGCATTCAAAGCACTTTTAAGGAAAATGTATATCACAATATACAGTTTATAGATGGGTAGACTAAGGCACACCAAAAACAAATAATCTGCTACTTCAAAATTAATAAATAAATCAGCTACATAAGTTGCAGAGGAACTGTGCAACCAACTGAAACTACTAGCTGGGGTGGCTTGTTTATTATGCTAAGTATGTTAATGTACCTCAGGACTAACAAATGTTCTGGAAGGCAAGGTTTTTTTGATGCAAAGTCCCCTAATATACCCAACTTTGCATTGAATATTCTGTGAAGTAAGAGTTAACTTTAATGAAAGCCTGTTTGTATTTTAAAATGTCATATATAGCTTGATTAATGGAAATAGATTAGAAAGAAATATATTTTAATATGGAGAACGTACCTACCATTGCACTATCAGAGCACAACTGACATGGGACGCAGTCTAAACAAAAGTCAGCAGCTACTAATGAGGCTTGTTAGTGATGCTAATCTATGTAAATGTTATTAATTGAGAACATCTATCTTTTATCTCCAACATTTGGTAATCAGGCAATTAAAAAACAATGACATTCCCGGCGGTTGTTCTCCCAGTAAAAAAAAAAAAAAAAGTGATCAAAGAGTCCTGAATAAGGAAAGGGAAAGTCCCTTATCAAGAGCTGGGCCTTGCCTTGGGCTACCAGGCCTCATTAAAGGCAGAAAAGCTCTGTTGATCACCAATTAACCTGATTTGTAGGAACTCTGATAAAGACCTCAAACAACATGAGTTTTCTTAACTATAATAAATGACACAGTTTATTGACAAAAATAAAAACGTTTGGTTTGAAAAAGAACATAAAGGAGCTATTCAAATTGGATAGCCCTACCACACACCAGTCTTGAAAGACGTGGGATAGGTTTAACTTCACCACATTGGTGGCATATTATCAATGCCAGATACAGTCAAACCTATTAACAGCCATATACACAACAACCAAATATATACATATTTGGTAGCTGTCACATAAATTTCTGTCATCTCTAGTCATAACAGACAGCAGATTGCATTAATTATGTATGTACTATGCTCATGAATGGAAATTCAGCGCTCTAGGGTGAACTCTATCTCAAAACACGAAAGTAAAAAAAAAAAAAAAAAGATATTTTCTTGAGGCTTAATTGGTGGACATTTTGTGATTATACTTTTTTTTTTTTTTTAATCTTAGCAGTTGCTTTAAACTATCCCTAGTGTAAATTTCCATATGCCTTTTTAACCCATTCTTTCCTTTCTGGAGAATTTTATTCTTCTTCTCAGGTATTGTTCGTAGTGTCATGACTAGTAGGTAGAACATTGCAGTGTGACTGTCACCTATAATTGTAATTATTGCCAGTGGTTCATTAATTCACATGGTGACGGCCTGTCCCTGTTTGTCTCTCTGGAGAAAGAGGAAATAATAACTAAACGTAAAATTTGGGCCTAGAGCTGAGTAAAAAGGTATCATAAATATGGTACCAAACTCAAGCCTTCTATGCATTTAAGGGTTAAATGGCTTTGTTTTCACACTTCAGCTATTCCACCAAACCTATAGATTGTGAATGTATCTTCCAGAGATAAAAATTTTTTGTGTACAGGGGATTGTGCCGGCTTTAGCATGTCTTCTAAAATTATACCCTGGGCTTACGTCACTTTATTGGCAAAATCTGTAAGTGTGCTTTAGGTCTTCAATGATAAAATGTATTTGAGATTGTGGAACTAGATCTGCCATATTAGGTATATCGAGTAGCTGATGTCCATGATCTTTATGGGCCAGATCTGACTTTGATAAGAATCAGATTGGGTCATAAAGTGAAAAAATACCACTGTCACTTTTTCTGACATATCCATTTGACACATGCAGGACTATATCTCAGATTTATACATCAAAAAATCAGGTCACTTTTCCTCCACATGATGGAGGCCTCTGTCATTTTATTAAAATATTTTCTGTTATAAACTATTTTTCCTCTTCATATCTGCTGTTTTCATCCTCTATTCATTGATATTCAATATAGAATTAAAGTGGTGAAAAAAATTATGGGGAGGTCCAAAGGCATTAAATGAGCAATTTTTAAGACACTTCAACTCTAATATACAAATTGATAATATGTCACATTTAGCAGAGAATGTTGGGTATCAAAAGACATGTCTGAGAAGAAACAAAAAGGAGGCACAGCAGCAAAGGCAGTATGAAGTGACAAGAACCCCTTTGAAGCTCAGCCCCCTTTTTATTAAGAAGTTAAAATGAAAGATCAGGTGCTTGATGTTGGAATATGGGAATATTTTGGTCTGAGATGACATTTGTATGGTTTTGCTTTTTTAACTAATGCATCTGTGCTCCCCTCCCCAATAAATAAATAAATAAATAAATAAATAAATAGAAGCTACTGGTTAGTGATACTGTGGGTGAGCTTTCATCTTAATATGTAGGACTGAGCTTGTTTTACAGCAAAGATAATTATCTCAAACCAGTGATTTTGGTTGGTTTTTGATTTAGCTGTTCAAGCAGATGCCACCATAGAGTTTCTATTATGCACAAACAATTGTATTTCATTGGTAAGTGCCCTGCATGCCTACCTCATTATTAGAACCCAATTAATTTTTCTTTGTAATAAAATGGAAAGACTTAGAGCTAATGGGAAGGCTAATCTAAAGAAATTTGGACCAACCGCAAAGAGTACCTGGAAGACGCATAAAGAAAGAAGAGTGGTAATTACGTGACACATGCACACACACAAAAAAGAAAGAACATGAATTGAAGTTTCAGAAACAGGCCCAGGGAGCACAGATCGCAATCTGGCTAGATTGCAAAACTAGTACTAAGATGTCTTAATTGTATGATTGATGTAAGCTTCAAAAGAAAGCTCTGTATTCACAATGGCTACAAGGTTATGAGTGTTATCTAATGTATAAAGACAACTACCACTGAAGGCAAACACTACACATGAAACTTGAGACCTTTCTCTTTCAGAACCAATCAATAATGTCTTATTTTTAGTCTATATTATGTTTAAGAAAATGTGATGACATCCTTGATTGAAGATCACACAAATAATTATGTTAGTAATGACTCACTTTGTAGGATCTACAAGGACTGGATCTACAAGGACTGTCCTTTGAATTCCTGTGACACTGTATGCAAGGGGACCTGGTTCAATTACCTGATAGAAGTATGTAGACTATTTGTTTGAAACAAACTGAAAAAAGCACTGCTTGGGGACATTGATTAACACATTCTAACACTGTTCTGATTACTTTAATCCAGTGACTTAGCTCACCAGCAAATTATCTGTTTTCAAGACAGCAGGGTTAGCTGACACCAGGAGTTCCATCTTGCAAGAAATTCCAGTATTTCAAAACCTGTCTTTCTCCAGATTGGATGAAAGCCCTTCAAATCTCATTATTTTAGGGCCCTTTTTTTTTTTCTAGCTTATCACTAGAATTTTATTTTGATTCAGTTTAATCATTACAATTGTTAATACCAATGGAAAATAAATATAGAATATTGACATTTCTTCCAAAGGAACATTTTTATAATTTGGGGTTAAAAATTGAGCAAAGAAATCAATACAAACCTTTTTTTCAGTCAAGCAAATCACATTCCAGAAGGAAAGTGCTTTCATTTTGGAATTCTAAAATAAAGGCTGTTTCTGAGCTTCCTAAAAATTTCTGGAAGATGACCAAACACTCAACATTTCTCAGGCTGTCAGTGCCACCATCAATAAACTGCTTTTCTGCCTTTCTCTTGGTGCTGAGTAATTTGTTCCGGGGGAGTATGATCCAGTGCTCCACAGCAGCTGGTAAAAAGATTCCCTCCAAGTTTTGTGGTGATCTGGTGAAACAACCTCTCTATCCAAAAACATTGTTTGGCTTATCTACACTGAGATCAGGAAATGTTATCTTCACATGTAAAATGCACTCGTACACCCAACAAAGTCTACTCTGAGGAACACAAGGATCCACAATTTCAGACCACCTAGATGTGATATAGGTCTTCATCCACACTGGACAGAATGAAATGATAAGCTAAATGAGCTAAAGGTTCTCCAAAAGCCTTAAGTTCATTATGGCACAGCATATGTTTTAAACACATCTACTGCCTGATCTTTGCTAGGGTTGCAGGTGAAGCAGTCTTTTCCTCCACCTATCTGATCAGCTTATTACTGAAGGGTAACTCCCTTGCTTGGAGATACCCAAATACAATCTTAACGCAGTTGGCCCAATTCTGTTTGAAAGTCATTTTATGAGTCCTGATTGACAAGGTTTGATGGTAATAGAGTGAGAGTTAATGCTACAAGCATTACACAGAAGAGGCAAAAATAAAAGCTCTACTGTGCAGACAGGAAGGGTGAAGGGTCCATTGAAAATCAGAGAGATTAGCAACTCATCACATTATATGTGGGTTATCAGGAGACAGAGGTAATGAAAGTGAGACCTATATCCTTGATCAATAAGAGTTTGACTGCATTTTGAGTTCATTTTCCCCTGCCGAGAGTGAGACAGCAAGCTTACTATTGATCACAGTGTTAATCCATAACTAGTCTGGGCCCTAGCCTAGTGGAACAAGGAGGAAAAATAAGATAATAAGCAGGAACTCTTGATCTTTTATTATGGTGTGCTAGATAAAGAGAGTGCAAGGTTCAAGGTGAAATACTTTATGGTTAACCCCTTCTTTGCTGCTTAGTTCTGAGTGCATGAATCAAAGCAAATTACCCGAACCCCATTTATATTTATATATATGTTGACCTTGGATCCTGTTGACAAACACTGTGGTAGGGTGCCTGCATGGGACTACAGGTTACCACTCCGTGTCTCTTCAAAGCCCAGGGGACAAAGACACTTATGTGGCATCTGAGTGTGACACCAGGGACACATCCTCAGCTGGTGAAAGCCTGTGTCTTTCCCCTGAAATATGCAGGCAGGGGTTGCTGTAGCTGAGACAGGATGTGACCCTAAACCTAACCTTCAGCACTGTCCTTTGGAAACTGAATGTGCTTATCTTAGATGAGCAATATTTTCCATTGCTTGCGTATTTACTCTAGCTTCCGTTACATGCATGTCTAGATATTCTCTGGTCATAGGCTTTTTTTTCCCCCCCTCTGATGTCTTTAACTGACAACATGAGCAATTAAGACAACTTAATCTTTCCCATGGCAACAGCCGACTGATGTCAGAGACAGCAACGGTTTTGAGGTGAGCAGCTGACAGGAACTAGTGATGGCCAATTACCTTTTAATAAATCTTGGGAAAAGAAAGAAAATTAACAGTTAGTGCAAAGTTGTTTTGAAATCATGAATATTCCAACAATAGCTTAAGTAAGATTTAAAACTAACAGCATTTCCTTCAAGAGCAAAATGGTCTTTGTCTCATAATTATAGTTTCTAAAAGCACAAAAATCATGGGTTTATGTTCCATCCACTTGGAGGTTAGAAGCATACCAAGAGCCTAGTAATGCAAGGAACATCTTCTCTCAGCCCTGCATTGATATAATAGAAATATTTGCATCTATATACACATTCAGCCTTACTGCCTTTTTGTATGAACCTGTCACATTTCAGCAAATAGTTGCTCAGTACTGGCATTTCTAGTCTGAGTTAAAATTACCCATATTCCAGCACAGCAGTGGCATTGCTTGTGCTGTTGCAGATGTCTTTGGGATGAGATCAAGAACCAACGGCCTTGGAAATGCAACGTACAAGGAATGGTTTCATTTTTTCTAAAAATAATTAACAAAGCTTTCTTCTTTTCCTTGAATTTTTGGTCTGCCTAGATAGATTTTTTTTCTGTTTTCACAGTTTGCATCAATGCACATCATCTTTAGTGAGCAGAGAACAGAAAGATGCCAGTACACATGGCACTGAAAGAGGTCTTACACATCTCAGGGTGAATCTCACCATAGTGTGATTATTTGATCCTTTGACTCGGCCAAATCATAATTGCATTCTGCCTACTAATGCCACTTTGCCATTGCAGGTCAGTACTGTACTTTTCAGCTCTCCCTGGCTACAACTAACTCATTCAGGTAGCCTGTAAGACTAATTTACAACCTCTGCAGAGGTACCTCACAGTTAGCTCATTTTAGTAGTTGTTAAATTATCCCTGTGCATCATTTACATGTTGCATGAGTTGGTCAGGATAATTAATGCTTGTAAAGCACTCTGAGGTTTTTGGATGAAATGTACAGTAGAATTACAATGAATTATTCTCATGATGATGATGATAAATAAATATTACAGGAAAAAATAAAAATAAAAAAATAAAAAATAAAAAAAATAAAAAATAAAAATAAAAATAAAATAAAAATAAAAATAAAAAATAAACAAAAACAAAAACAAAAACAAAAACAAAAAACAAAAAACAAAAACAATAAAAATAAAAATAAAAATAAAAATAAAAATAAAAATAAAAATAAAAATAAAAATAAAAATAAAAATAAAAATAAAAATAAAAATAAAAATAAAAATAAAAATAAAAATAAATAAAAATAAAAATGACAGCAGCTTTCACATGCTTTTAAAAACACAGACCTGTAGCTGGAATGGTCTTTTCCAGCTGTGAGTGCCCTGTTGTCTCAGATACTCAAACAGAGAGAAGATTAATCTTCAAGTGGTAGATAGCCAGTTATTTTTTAGAGTTCAGCATATTTTACACAAGTGTGTGCAATGCAACTACCCACTGTAACGTAAATCAATTTATGGACAAAACAAGAGGAAGAAAAATCCCGTTGTTCTTTAGTTTATTAACACACACACAAAAATAAAAAATAAAATAAAATTTTAAAATTACAGGGGACAGTGAATGATAAGAGTCCTAAAAAATGGCAGGTGCTTTTGTTATTGTTGTTTTTAAATATCAAATTGCTAACATATTGCTGTAGGCAGCACCCACAGGTTAAGCTGAGTGGTTCTTCCAGCACAACACAGAGAAGCAGAGACTCCTGAAGATCAAAAGCAAGCATCTCTCTGCAGTTTTAGGGACTGTGTTTACTGGACTGCTCACTTTTATTTTATAGTATTTCAGTAGTGTGATGCACGTTATTAGTTTTATATTCTGAAAACACAGCTTTGACTGCAGAGGCTCAAATACTTGACGCCTTTAATTCAAGGTGCTGGTTTTCCCTGACAAGGAGGTTTCCCCAAACTCTCTCATCTCATTTTTGTCATGCACTTGAGAGCACTCGTTAAGTTTGCAGTGAAAGGAGGTGGTTAGAGCAGAGCAAATTGTCAAGTGGACTCTTGCACAGAAGCTGCTTTTATAAGGTCATGGTCTGAACTGGACACTGCTGCCTTGATTTTCTTATGCAGGTATTTATATATGCATGTGCACAAGGCATAATTTGTGTGCTTTGAACAACATCTACCAGATCTTTATGGATAGTATTTTCTGATGACAGCCTCCATTTATGCACATGCCAATATTTAGTGCAATCCTTGCACAAATAAAGATTATTGTCTTCATCTAGCCAAGGCAGGAACCTCAAAAATATCACTCGTGATAGATATGTGTACAGAGATTCAAAGATACAGTTGAAGCCTTCTATATTCACCTGTTATAATGTGTGCCAAACCAATAATGAAATGCAATGTCGCATTCATAGTCAGATCAGAGCTTTGTGGTTTTACTCTCTTGGAAGTCCTACGGTTCTCAGGTTGACATTTCTACCCAATGTGCCCCTAGGGAGGGCTACAGAGCCCTGCTGAATATTTGCAAATGTGTCTGCTTCTTCTGAAAACATGATATGGAAAGTTTTACCTTCAAACTATGAATGCATCTCCCAGTTCATGAAGGAAGGAAAGTGATCATGGCTTAGATCTGGAAGACTCCTTTTTTCTTTTTTGTTAGGGAGGTTTTACCTTGTTTCACAGAATCACAGAATCACAGAATTGAAGGGGTTGGAAGGGACCTTGAAAGATCATCGGGTCCAACCCCCCTGCCAAAGCAGGTTCCTTAGAGCAGGCTGCCCAGGTAGGCGTCCAGATGGGCCTTGAATATCTCCAGAGAAGGAGATTCCACAACCTCCCTGGGCAGCCTGTTCCAGTGCTCCGTCACCCTCACTGTGAAGAAGTTCTTTCGCAAGTTGGTGTGGAACTTCCTGTGCTCTATTTTGTGGCCACTACCTCTTGTCCTATTGCCACAAACCACTGAAAAGAGGTTGGCCAAATCCCTCTGTCTCCTACACCTCAGGTGTTTATACACATTGATGAGATCCCCTCTCAGTCTTCTTTTCTCCAGGCTGAACAGACCCAGGTCTCTCAGCCTTTCTTCATAGGGAAGATGCTCCAGGCCCTGTATCATCTTTGGCCCTCTGCTGGATTCTTTCCAGGAGATCTCTGTCTTTTTTGTACCGGGGAGCCCAGAACTGGACACAGTACTCCAGGTGAGGCCTGACCAGGGCAGAGTAGAGGAGGAGGATCTCCTCCCTTGACCTGCTTGCCACGCTCCTTTTAATGCACGCCAGGATCCCATTGGCCCTCTTGGCCACAAGGGCACACTGCTGGCTCATGGTCAACCTGTCGTCCACCAGGAATCCCAGGTCCTTCTCCTCAGAGCTCCTCTCCAGCAGGTAGTCCCCCAGCCTGTACTGATACGTCTGGTTGTTCCTTCCCAGGCACAGGACTCTCCACTTGCTCTTATTAAACCTCATTTGGTTTCTTCCTGCCCATCTCTCCAGCCAGTCCAGGTCTCGCTGAATGGCAGCACAGCCTCCTGGCGTGTCAGCCACTCCTCCCAGTTTTGTGTCATTGGCGTACTTGCTGAGGGTAGACACTATTCCCTCGTCAAGGTCGTCGATGAAGTTGTTGAACAAGACCGGACCCAGCACCGACCCCTGGGGAACGCCACTAGTCACAGGTCTTGTGTTTCCGCTCTTGTTTCCATGAGTGAAAATTCAGTCAGTCACTGGAAACGGAGCAAGCCAAATTCCCAATTCATTGTACTGAGTTTTGTATTTTACTAAACCAGGAAGAACATACAGGAAATGAAGATATACAAAACCATTAAAAAAATAGCTCAAGAGAGATAGTTTTTGACCAACTTATGATCTGGCTATCATGTATAGAAAGTCTCCAGAGGCGAGAGTTAAACAAACTCCCTCAAGTCTGTGCTGCCTTCAGAGTCCAGTTGTTGGAGAGCCTTAGATAGATCACTAATTGCCTCACCAACCACTTCTTTAAAGAGGATTAACCCAAGGACAATTTTTGGCCAACTTATCAGGCCGTGGTTTAAGTTGGACATATAGTACTCCTGCATTCAAGACACTCCAAAACAACTGGGATGGATATGGCAGAAGCTGCCAGGATGAATAGAGAAGAGTGGGTTTAGAGGGCAGCAATCCAATGCCAGCACAATTCACACAGTACTCACAGCCTAGTAGCCTGCATGGGCAACAGCAATAAAAAAAAAAAAAAAAAATTGCTTTGGACTGGAGGAATGTTCTAACAATGGATTATCTTCTGTCGGCTGTGGGAAATAGCCGCTGCAAACCTCAGGAGCCGTCCTAACCTTTGAACGGTGCCGCACCAGCTGCAGCACCGCTCCACTTCCTGCTTCAGCTGCCCTAATAGGTTATAAATATGTGCTCTTTCCTCCCCTAATTTTCACCATAGGATGGGAGCACCTGCCCCAGAAATATTTCCCTGGAAGGTATTGTTACCATAAAAAGAGCACATCTATATGACTACGTGAAAAGAGCTATACCACACTTACAGAGAAATGTAGGAAGGTGTCTTTTTCATCTAGAAAGCAAAATGGTTTCTTTCAGTTGTCAAATTATAATGTCATAAATAGTAGATTGAATAGATATTTATTAATTATTCCCCTTCAAAATGTCCCCCAGTGATGTAAATTGAAACTGATGTGTTTCTTTGGGGGAAGTTTTTTTAAATATTAATTTGCATTTGTTGGTTTTAATAGAGTTTAATTAAAAGAAGGAAAATAATACTGTTTAGTAAATGTCAACATGTTCAGGCTTTTCGTAGAATCCTAACTGGCAATACATTTTTCATTTTCCAAAAATTATTTTTTGCCACAACACAAAGCAGATCATTTTTATCTGAAGTTCGATTTTACACAACTGATTTAAACACGCGAATTGCCGTGTGTACTCAATGACATGCAGATAAATGCAGCTACCGCACAGCCTCGCTTGCTACGTCGGGAACACTCCAACCATCCAGGCACAGAGAGGTGAACCATGGCTCTTTCCTTCAGCTGGATCTAGAGGGGATCTGCCACGTGGTGGAAGAAATCAATTGTATTTTCGCTGTTTGGAGCTCCTTAGTAGCCCATGCAGAACGTGCTGCCCACGATCTGGTCCCCTGTCTGTTCTGTAGGGGTCATTGCCTGCCCACACTGGGGGTGCTCTCCCTCTGGCAGAAAAATTAATTCTCCTGTACGCACTGTTAAAACAATAGTGGAATATTTCACTGTAAGATGCACTGTAATTACACCGAGGAATACTGGCATGAGCTGTTACAAATAGAGTTTCTGCTCCAGATTGTCGAAAGTAACAATAATTTATGTAATTATTTTATATTAATTATAGGTCATCTACTAAAATCTTTAATTAATTAATGCTGTAATATGATTATGTAATTTATAGTTACTGTTGGAAAAGGTTAATTTGTCAAGAAAGACACAAGGTAAACAGAAATGTTATTAAAACCCAATATAAACATTCAATTCAAAACTTGAACTAAACATAAAGAAACAGTACAAAGAAATAAATGCCTAACCATATACCTATATCTAAACACCCATATATCTATTGCAAGTTCACAAAATAGTTGGATTTCTTGCAGGTATTTTTTTCTCTCCTTACAATTGAGAAAAATATATTTTTTCATTTTTGTTTCAGTTGAAATTTTTATCTTAAAATATATTTTTCTGGTCTCTTAGGGAAATTGTTCCTTTTGCAACATTTTAGTCAAATGAATTGTTTTTATTATGTTTAATTTATTATTGTGATTTCCTTTACAGGGAAATTTGGTCTTGTTGAGGATAAATGTAAAAGAAAGCACAAGTAGCTCTGTAATCATGTCAACAATGCTTTTTAAACAGCTTAAAATTAAAGTCCTTCAAATCTAAGCCACATTTTCTTCAAAACATGTATTTTCAAAGATCTTGCTTTTTTTTTTTTTTTTAATTTTATTTTATTATATAATCTAAAAAGTATATTTATCACTGTCTTGGCTGAACTTCCCAATACCAGAGGGCTTAGGAAACAAGAATTACATTCGGTGGGATTCACAGATCATTCATACCCATACTTTCCACACTTGGAGTGGGCAAAGAGGGCTGTAAGTCCCCCAGACCTACAGATCCCCATTCTCACAGTACAGAGTAGCCGTCAGGTTTCTTACATCTCTACTTGCAGACTATTTTATGCCTGAGTAACTTTGTGCAGCAGAATATTTCTTCTGAAATGACTGGAATTGCTCTTATTTAGGAGCTAACAGCTGCTGAAGTTCTCTTTTTTGTTGTTTTTTTTTTTCTTTTTTTTTGAGGCATGTTGCCTCTTCCTACATGTTTTTGTAGAACAAAGTGTGTTTTGAGCAGGATAGTAACCCAAACCATGATGAAGGAGGCAAACTTACAAAAACCATGTAATTGAGAGCCACAATGTTAAACAGGTGTAGTAAAATCAGAATCCATCCCTCGTGTTTGTTACTGACATATGCTATAATACTATTGAATTATTTCAGCAACCTGATGTGAGAATGGGGTGTGGGGTAGAAATTTGCAGATGGTAACAAGGGCAAAAAATGCAGAATGAATTTTAAATCTGTGCAGCATAACATTTTAGCATCAAAGTGAGCATTTAGTACCAAATACCATTAATTAACATTTCCATGGGCTTTTTATTAAATGCTTGCTCAGCAAGTCAAGTGTCTTTCAAGCTTGCAACAGCTGTGAATGTATAAAAATATATTGACACAGATATATTCATGCATGCAAATAAATGTATTTCTTTCATTTGTTGTGGATGATTGTTATTATATTACAGGTTTTTAACAAGTTAGAAACTAATTTGCATTATCAACCTGAACAGCTGAAAAAGGGTCATGCATTACTACCTGTCTACCTGTTTGTAATCACTCCGTAGCATCTGCTCCCAGCTAATCCTTCCTGTGTCCTACTTGTGAGCAGCTCACCCCCAGGAAAGGGGTACAAACCCTAACCCAGGTTTCACTTACAGCATCTCTTTTAGGGTTACTCAGGTGCTCATTTAACCATGTCTCTAAATCAAGGTAAGAGCCAGTCAATGCCAAACAAGAAATTAAAAGGCATGAATTAATTTTAAAATAATGCATTGCAACGAGCTGCTCTGCAACTAAGTGCACTTCTTACAGCTTAATCGTCATATAGCTTACTAATGCCAGACCCAGTTGGCAGTCACCTGATAGCTTTTGTTTTCACCCTGTGATAGTAACTAAATTAATTTGTTTCCTAATAAAATATTTCAGGATGTTGAGAAAATACAGATAAGTAGACAGAATCCTTATTAGGATCATCAGTATTAACATAAAATCCTTTTGTGCTCATTAAAGAAAATACAGTCAATTTAATTAATGCACATTAATCCCTAGTTGACATTAAAATCAGCTAAAAAACAACACTGATATAGATTATTAAAATGAGACCAAAAGAAAGTGTAGGAAGTGTCCCCTATAGGAAGAAAATTATTACTGAAGTCCAACATTCCCTTTTTTGTTTGTTTGTTTGTTTTGGTTTTGGTTTTGGTGGAAAATGTAACCCAGCTGGAGCCACAATTGCCTGACCCTAGGGAAAGTCTGCACCCACCAGTGGGACTGGGGAGCAGAAAGCCATGCTGGATATGAAAATCTGTCCCATGCAACGGTGCTGGGGAAGAGCCCTAGTCCTTGTGGAAGTAAAGTAGGCTTTCACACAGGATACTGGGCTTTATTTCTTTCAGGGATGTTGCTAAGCTTGAGATACTGCTTTCCACCTTCCTGCTTTTTGTACTTTTATTGCCATGGCCATGACTCAGCAGAGTGTTAAGACATTCCATGATCTCTAAGAGGGTGAGTGATCTCATCCCTGTTCAGCAAAGGCCTCAGTCTCACATTTTATTTCAGACATAAGGTGTCTTGTTGAAGTCTGTGAGATATCTCAAGTGGCTTCGGTCAAGAAGGCATTTAGGAGTGGCATTATAAAAAATGCCTAAGTGATTCAGGTGTGCATAAGGCTTATTTTCCAAAGTATTGTAAGCGTTTAGACACCCAAAGTTCACAGGTTTCATGTGTGGGCTCAGATGTGTCCTGTGTGCTAGCTCTGGGAAAAATGTAGGTATATCAACCCCACCCAGTTAGGACCACTTTTCTGGCACCATGGGACGTGAGTTGCTTGCTCAGGGACCTCTAAAGCCAACCCTGCACTGAGGTTTGCAGACAAGCTATGCCAAGATGAATTTCCAACCCATCCTCAGGGATCTGGCTGCATTAGGTGAAGCAGGAATCAAGGGGCCATTCAACATCCAGCCCCTCTCCCTTAAGAGCTGAAACAACATCAGGAATTGGGGGTGTCAGGGATGAGATTTGCAGCGTCAATGCTTTTTCAGGCTTGCATGTTCTCTCTGGCCCAATTTTTCTGCAAAGTGGAACTGTTTCAGGAGGAATTCATGAATGTATGGTCCATTTCCCCCTTATTCTCCCACCAGAGCTGGGGCAGGAGCTTATGTCCTCTCTTATGGAGCAGGACCTTGAGCATAGATCACCCCTCTGGGGCAACTCTGACCTAATGATATGAGGACAGCACAACTTCCAGAAGGGAAAAGGCAGCAGGTCAGCCCCTTTCCTTCATCAGGTCTATTTTCTCTTTTAAAGCCCTGAGAACTCCCCCTCAATGAGACCCCTTGGGTGAGCACAAAGGCCTCGTTTTGAAGGGCTCAACGAAAAAGCAGAAAACACTGCACTGTGCAGCACTGCCAAGGGACAGACGACCCCAGAACTGGCAAGGGGCAATTTCTAGGACTTGCCAGGCTTTAAGGAGAAAATCTGCAGTGCCTACAAGCTTCAGGTTTATTTTGACCAGCAGCTGCACAGGCGTTTTGAGAATCCATATTTTGGACATAGGTGTGTAAGAACCTTTGTACACCTAGTCTAAGCTGCTTTTGAAAATTGGTTTCAGATGGCTCTGCAAATATTATCTTATTATTACTTTGTTGAATGGGGACCAAAATCATTTGCTCGGAAAAGGTGTGTGTTGGCTAGAAATTGATCTTCAATGTGTAGCTTAGATTTCAACTGAAGATGGCAGAAAAGCATCCTAAAAGGAAAATGTAATAAGTTCTGGTTTAGAATTCTTGTGTATATAGCAAAAATCAATTCATTTTTGTAGAATCTAGGATCAATAATATGTATCTGTTCTCCTGGACACAAGTATTTCTAAAATACCATTCAAGTCACGGCAGGCCTTATTTAAGTTAATGAGAGTTTTGCCATTGATTGTTCGGTTACATTTCACTTTATATTTCTTCATCGGTACCTGGTGTTTTTGTTGCGCACAGATTTTAACTCCTCAGTGAGGATTTGTTTGTTGGTTTTTTTTTTTTTCCCAGGTTTTCTGTCCTCTACTAAAACCCTATGCACTCCCTTCACTATTGATTACATGCACAGAGACTCGTATCTTCACCCTACAACTTATTTATTCATTACTTGAAAAGTGAAGATAAAACATCAGAAAGGAAAAAGTGAATTGTGTGATTATCCCATTAACAGTACGTTTTTTGAGAATATACCGATTTTCTAACCAAATAGAAGATTTTTTTTTAATGCCATGACATGTTCCAAACTATGATAAGGTTTTGGGCTAATTAAATAAGAACTAAGGTTTGTTAATGTACTGTTTTTGTGATAGATGTTAGTATGTCGAGTCTTTGCTTCTCTTTTGCTTCATATTTTAAAGTTTCCTTTTATGCGTGTGAAAAATGAGTAAAAGTGTCAAGTCTTATCACACCTGACCTTGCTTTTTGGCTAGCCCCTTTCCCTTATCTATCAAACACATTACTCTCCCCATCATAACGTGGTAGTGCAAATATCGCAGCTGGCCAGCAAACATGACCAAAGCTACCTTTAAACTACCTCTAAACTCTTTAAACTCAACTAAAAGGCTGATTAGGTTCCACCTCTTTGGTCATTATCTCATTTCGATAGCCACGCAATGAAAAAGCAATCTAGTAAAAAGCTGTCTCATAGGAAAACTAGTTAAAGTGTGTGCTTGCTTAGGACGGCGTACTTAAAGAAAACAATTTATTCGTTTCTCCAAACCAACTGTGTAAACTAGTTTAGCTGTTTGCCGAGGCTTGGAATGAACAAACTTTGTCGTTTCCTCCCCGAAGCTCCCAAAGGAGGAGAGGGGAACGACCGGGAGCTTGGCGGGGCCGCCGCCGGCCCCATCCCACAGCGCCCCGGGGGCCGCCCGGCCCCGCGCCCCGGCGGAGCCCCGCAGCCGCCCGCGGGGGGGCTTCGTGATCCCCCCCTCCTCCCCCCAGGAGCTGAGCAAAGCGATGGGCACCCCGATAGCCGTGCCCCGCTCTTGTTTGTGGCCAGATGATGCTCGCCCCGGAATGGCCTGGGAGGTGCGTTCCCCCTCCTTGAGCCCTGACAGCCCCCCACAGCCCCCTTTCAAACCTAATTTAAAAGGAAGAGATTAGGAAGGGGAGGGAGAGGCTGAGAGGCAGGGCGGGGTGCGAGGCTGCAGCCCGCATGTGTAGGAAAACCACAAGCCTTTCTCGGGCGATGTTTGCTCGGGTTTCTTTTGCAAGCGCGGCACAATGGCAACTATTCAGGAATCGGTCAACATGACCTGGCGCTAACAAGCCCTAAAAACATATATGCTTCATGCTCACAGAGCCTAGGAATCATGTTTTTAAGTGGGATTTACTTTACTTTGTCAACAGAACAGGTACTGTGGCAAATCCCTGCTGTAGAGGGAAAGCGGTCAACGTTCCCTCCTCCCAGAAGACCCCAAAACCTTAGTGGGTCCCTGTACAGGGAGTCAAAACCTACAGGATTTGTCCAGAGCCAAAACTAGCCTGGAGAGGAGAAATGCCCTGGGATGTGCCCAGGCGACCCGCCCGGCCTCTCCCACTGGGCATCGCCCCCCCCCCCCCCCCCCCCCGGGCTACCAGAGGGGCGAGCGGGGCGAGCTCAGCCGAGTGCCTGCAAGAGAGCACGGAGAGGCGGCCGGCCACGAAAGGGTTACGAGCAGGCGATCGGGGCTATTTGTCACCGGTACCAGCAAAAAATAAATAAAATAAAATACTGCTAATAATGAATTACTGATTAACGTGATCTGTCAACACTCCTTTGCCCCGCGGGACTGCAGCCGATCTATTAGCTGGCACCTCCTTTGCCATCTCCCTCACCTTGCTAAGCCTTTGCATCTCTCACCTGGCCCTGAGTCATGGGTAAACAGCGCCGGGTGCCAGGCTGTGCCCGGGGTACCAACCCGGGGCAGGCACCTCCCGGGGCCGGGCGAGCCTCCCCGCCCCGAGGCCAGCTCGGAGGCTCGGCCTCGCCTCGAGGCTGGGCTCCGCTTGGTGCCGGGGGCTCCTGCGGGAGCAGAGCGTAGCCTCCAGGGCGCACAGGAGCGAGCTGAGCTCTCCATCTCCCCGAGGTGCGCGGCCAAGGGCAGAGGAAAACCTCACCCGTAGGCATGTAGAACCAGGGGTCGAGGGCTTGCTCCGGAGCGCATCCCTGACTCTGCAGGAGGAAGGGAAAAAATAAATAAAAGCAATAATTAATAATTTTTTTTTTGAAAAAGCTCACAAGTAGTTGGAAAAGTTTGTTTTGTGCAGCAGAGCGTGGCTGCGCGCAAAGGAAACGTGCAAATAAATAAAGTCAAGAGCACCTTAATTAAAATTGCTGGAGATGCACGGCCGCGGGGCTCGGCAGCTCCGCACCCCCGCCCGGGGACCCCCCTCCCGGGCAGCCCGGGGGGAGCAGCAGCAACCTCGCTGCGGGGAACGGCTGCAGGGCAGCAGCCCTCCCAGCGCAAATTAATTCATCACAGAGCTTGTTAAACAATTTGCTGAGCGGGACTGTCGCGGGCTGTGTTTTATTCATTTATTTATTTATTGTTATTACTTTTTGGGGAGGGGGGTGGTGGTTTTGTTTTCAACCCCTCTCCGGGGGCAAACAGCAGCTGGCAGCCAAAAGACTTTCTGAACTGTTTCATCTGGGGAAAGTGTGGAGGAAAGCACCGGCTGGCTCTCTCCGCATCTAAATATGCTTGAATATAATTGACCGACCGCCGCTATGAAGCATCTGACGTGGCTGATGCTGCTGTACTCAGGTGCTTTGAAAGTCCCAGGAAATGCTCATTTACAGGGAGAACTTGTTAAAAATAAAGGGCTCGGATTAAATGAAGAGGCTAAAGGCAATTGTTTGTGCGACCGCTCGCATCACGGTTGCAGAAGCACTCCTACACCCCTCTCCGTATTTCAGATTTTTAGTTTAGAAAACCCTGGTAGCTGTGCGGTACTAGTTCATAGAAATCCTTCACCGTATTTCCCGAAAACCTCGTCTGTGCTGTAGGACCTGCTGTGTTAAATTATGATCCAAAGGCTGTGGGGTGGGAACAATCAATCAGAATACCTGGGGTAGTGTGTAATGTGTGTGCTCTTGCCAGCGGGAGCAAGCGGCCCCTGAACACAGTCCCCCAGCAGGTTAAATAAATATGATACTATAGACAAACCGAGAGGATCACATGGCCGCATCAATCAGCTGTTGATAAAATACAATCTTCCTTTAATACACGCTGGGAAAGTTATTTAACACTTACAAAACCTGAATCCAGTGCTGTTTCTTTTAGTAAAAAGGGAGAAAAATATTCTTTGAAGGTGCAACTCTTTTTAAAAGGCAAGGCGAGGTGACAGTTGCATTTTCCTGGGGGAAATAATAGAAAGCTTTTAATGAAGCCACAGACACCGTACAAAGTACGTGAGCCGCGATGCTGGAAAAATACAGGAGCTATTAAAAGAACAAGTCGGTCTCGAAGTGGCTGGAGTCGATGCGGGGCTGCGCATCAGGGTTTATTTCCTTTTCATTCATGGTTTCACAGCCCGGGTGGCTGAAGGGCTCCCGAGAAAAATTTTTGCTTGGTATGCAATTAGGGAAGAGCACCTCGGAGGAGGGGGGTCTCCCCTCCCGGATGGACATTTAGGGCAGTCGCAGGACGGTCTGACCAGCGGGGCGGACACGGGTGCCTTCAGTACGGGTTGTCAGAAAAACGAGAGGAGAATTTCCTAGAATTCGGTTCTCCGGGGTATTTTGGAAACAAAAAGTTGCCAGCAGCGGCTGATCGCGAGGGTGGGAGCGAGTGGGGCAATGGGGTGCAATGAGTTTCCCCTGTTCTCAGATAAGGGAGCGTGGAAGAAGTTTGGCTATTGAGAAAAAAAGGGCTGACACCCAAATACGCTTTGAAATTTCCTCCTATTCGTTAACTTCCCGCTTTCCCCTCGCTGACAAGCACTTTTTTTTAGTTACCAGCGGGGTTCCTTGTGCCACCATCCCGCCGTGGCAGGCCCCGAAGCCCCCAGCGTGCTTGCAGCGAAGTGGGGGCAGCCGGGGGCTAAAAGCCCTTCCCCGGCCGCTCCCACCGCCCGCAGCCCCTCAAGGCACGGGGAGATAAGGCATAAATCACCGGGCAGCCAAAACCTCCAAGGGGAGAGGCGGGAGGAAATTCTGACAAGGCTTCCCCTAACAAATGAAGATTAATGCCCGCTCCATAAAGGAAGCGGTTTTAAGTGTTGTTTATAAAAAAGAAATCCTGGAAATGGGGGGGAAAATAATAATAATAATAAAAAAGCCCACGAGGCTGACAGTCCCGGGCTGATGTCATCCCAAGTGTTGAAATATACGGCTGATGAGCCAAAAAAGCTTTGGAAGGACGGTCTGTCCAGGAGGCTGCTGCCAGCGCTTTGCAGCTGGGGAGCAGCCGCGCATCCCGGCGGCCCTGCGAGGCTCTTGCGCGGCCCTGCCGGGCGTCGCGGGGATGCGCGGAGCCCTGCGGGTGCCGTCGGGATGCGCGGAGCCCTGCGGGTGCCGTCGGGGAGGTAGCAAAGCTCGGGAAAGCAGCGGGCAGGGCAGGGGCAGCCCACGCGTGGACGCGCAGCCCCGGGGTCCCCGGGGGTGTGGGGAGGCGGCGGGACCCTCCCCCCCCCCAGCCCCGAAGGAGCACCCGGCGCCTCCGCTTCTCCGCTCTGTTTGGAAAGTTGCGCTAAAGAGCTCTTTACCTGCAACAGACACCCTTAAGCACTCTCCAGGGGCTTGTTGGGCAGATGTAATGGCAAGGCCAGGGGGTCTTGTTTGGCTAGACGTAGGGACATTTGTCATGGCTGACCTGTGAACTTCAGCTTCTGAGCCCAGAACTGTAAGAAGAGGCTCGGGCTAATGTAATAAAGCGAGAGAGACAAGAGGAAAGGCCTATCTTGCCCCAGGGCCACCACATGTTCACTCCGTTTTACTGTCAGTGCTACATGGAAGCGGTGGCTTCATTTCATATTCCATTAATATTTACAGCAGCTATTGAATTTCCCATTACAAAGTTCAGCATACACACACTGCTAATATGAAATATTAATAATATTGTGCACATTATGAAAAGTCTTACTATTAAAAAAAAAAATGCCGGGCAATTTGCACGGGTAAATTCATTTCCTGCGTCCACCTGGACGAGGGGACCCGCGGCAGCGCAGGGGCGCGCGGGTGGCACCCAGGAAGCAGCACACCCTCGCAGGGCCACCTCTGTCCCCAGTATGGTCGTTTGCTCCGGCTGGGTCACCTTTTCCATCTGCTCTGGGGCATCCCCAGGGCAGGAGATGTCCAAAGAGGCTTTACCCGGCGAAGGGACGGGGGTCAGGTGTGGCCAGTGGGGACGGAGTGCTTGCATTTTTTTTATTTTTATTTTTGACCTCTTCCCCCAGGTCTGCTTTTCGAGCCAGTTTGGAGCAGAAGCAAACTGTACGAGTCTAAAAGATGAGTAATAGGGCATCAACTTACTTTGCAGACCGCAGCTGAGTCACTTCTGGGTTGCTGCTTAGGGCAGACAGAGAAATCCTATCTCCTGTGAAAGAAAAATTGGCCGCGAGAGTCCCAAAAGTGCCCTGAGGATCAACTGAAATGAAAGTAAACCGATAATTTCCAGACCGCGTGGAAACAGAGCGGTGTTGAATTCAGCTGGGGCAAACTCAGAGCAACAGGACAGCTTTCTCCTGGAGCACTTTCCTATTAGAGAGGGGCTACCCGGGATTCTTCTGCTCAATTTTTCACCCTGAACGCAAACAGCCCTTCCTTTCCATGCCTCGCAGACCTGCAGGTCCTTGGGAAAACACAAACTTGCCTGCGAGCGAGGTGCAGGGCGAGAACCGAGCAGGTTTCCGAGCTGCAGCGCTGGCGGCTCCCAAGTTTAAGAGCCCCACACCTAGCGCCTGCAGGTGTTAAAATAGTTGGGAAGAAAGTTGGCATGACCTGGGGGTTTTATGTTGGCTTTTTTTTTTTTTTTTCCAGGGCGTAACAC
The DNA here is from genome assembly GCF_040182565.1 of Anser cygnoides. Lineage (NCBI taxonomy): Eukaryota > Metazoa > Chordata > Aves > Anseriformes > Anatidae > Anser > Anser cygnoides. The sequence continues at coordinate 5,230,363 of NC_089883.1, forward strand.
TTCAATTGCACTGGTGCAGGTCTGCTACTGAGATTCTTGGAAAAAAAAAAAAAAAAAGAAATGAAAAAAAAAAGAAAAGAAAAAAAAAACACTTGTTTTGTGTTAGGAGCTGGGCTGTATCGATCCACGCGGGTATTTACTTTCTGCTGATAGCAGTAAGTAAAAGCCGCTGTGGAGTCACTCTCTTCACCTTGAGTCTCGGGTGAAGGTTGTGCCTGAGCTCAGCTGGGAGCGCTTCGCCCCTGCTCTGCTCGGATCCTCGGGTCGGGGCTCGGGCTGAGCTGTGCCTGCGGCAGCTTTTTGACCATGGGGAGAAATCAAAGCCGGGATGAAGGCAGTGGGCAGCTCTAGGTGCTGCAGATGTGGCCACAGAGCCATCTCCTAGCGAGCGGGTCGCGGTGGCTCTTCTGTTTTCCCAAAGCATCCCCCACGCCCGAGGAGCAGAGGCTATTTATGACTCTTAATAGGTCTGGATTAAGGCAATTTAGGAATCCTTATGTCCGTCTCTCGGCTCGGGAAGATGACAGGCTCTAGGAGGTATGGATGGGTGACATTTCCACCATGAGATCCGTCCTTCCCCCTCCCCGCTCCCCCCTCCGCATCCCCCCCTTCCAGCCCTAAATGTGTCATGCTTTGTCACATCCTCTGCGTGTGTGTTTTTAGAGAACATTTGAATAAAAGGCTCGATGCCAGGTATTGGTGACACAGTGGGTGGAATTTGCAGCCTTTCCACAAAGAGTTGGAAGCCTCCATTTGCATAAGGTCAGGGTACAGCTTCTCACAGAACTTTAGCAGCATCTCTGTCTCTTAGCAACACTCTTGCACTCTTGGTCCCTGCATTAAATTGACTGGTCCTTTCCTTTTCTTCCTTTCATAGGGAGGCTTACAATAAAATGTCACCCTTCCAACCTGTGCCTGTCACCCAGTAGGTCATCTGTTTCTCTTACACCTCCTTCCCCCCCCCACTTCATCTCCAATTAGGGGATGAGATTATTCATTTGGTGGATTCCCAAAACTGCTTCATTTTTTATTTTGTTAATTAATATTAATAACATTTCTCCTTTTGTATTAATAAAAAGGAGCCCTCATAAACAGTGAGGAGATAAGGAGCAAATTGCAGGCACCTGCAAAACAATGGGATTGGAGAGGGGTAATAAGGCGAGTGGAGATAGAGAGAGCAAGGTTTAGGTCATCCTCTCCACCCATTTAGTTGATGCAGGGTTGAACTCAGCATGGAAGCCTTCAATGTGCTCAGAATATTAGAGTCACCCCTCTTGGCTCCGGCATGGGAATTGGTGACAGAATACAGATGCTGATAGGTGGTGTTAATGGAGGGTCAGGCTTGGACAATAGTATCCATCACTTGCCTCATGGCTCTGCTGTCAGATGGAGTCATTTCTGACTGCTCTATCACCAAGATTTGGGAGAGATTCAATTATTACATTCAGCTTGGCAGCGCTAGATACAAATCTATGCCCAAAGGACCGGAAAAATCGCCACATCTCTCCCAGAGTGGGTTTTTCCCCCTTATAAATAATAATAATACATAAAGGGAATTAAAAATGAATGTTCAATATATCCTTCTACTGCGAGTTGCTAAACGCCAGTCAGCCGCAGTATCTCCGCCCGACAGGTACGGCCAGTTGTATGGGCGCAGTGAAAACTTTTTTGGGGGGAAATTTTTTGGGGGTGTTCAGGATTTGAAACCTGCACGGGGAGTTTGTGCTTTGCCTCCCAGGGCTCCAGCAAGGCTCCGCAGGGAAAGAACTGCTGTATGTAGGAGTGAGGGGCTGAGCAGCACCCGCTGAGAGCCCCGCTTCAGCCGGGCAGGATTTGAGGATTATTTGTCAAGTGCCCAGAAAGTGCCCTCATTGACTCTGAGGACGGGGCTAAAGGACAAACTTGAACCACGGAAAAGCTCTCCGTTTCCCCCTTCCTACTTTTAAAGGTATTTAAGTGGTGATAGACGTTTTAAATTCAGTCCGGATTTTATTCCCCGGCTCCCTGTGGCGAACTGATCCACTTCTAAGGAGGAATGGCTTGTTTTCTCTAACACTTTATCCATCTCTTGAGTGGTGCAAATGCTAAGGTGAAACCTGGTGCTTTTCAGCGGTATTTCTTCAAAACTCTTATCCAAACGCCCCCCTCCCTCCTTGCTGCTTCTCCCGAAGCTTTCAGACACCGTAATTCCTGCAAGATAAATTCTCAGGTAATGGGTTCTGAGAAAAAGCAACAGAGGTTAGGAGTCAACTGCCTCCTCTTTAATAATTCACATGTCATATTTCTTCCACTTTGTCAAGTTGGCTAAAGAAGATGGGCAGGGCTGAGACAGGCAGACACTTGAGTTTATTATCCACGGGCTGGGGGACCCAGGGAAGGGCGATGCCCCCTTTTCCCCGAGCAGAGGGGCAAATCCTGGCTCCCGGGCTGCCCAGCGCCCCTGACCCCACAAAGAAACGCCTGGTCCCGCTCAGCCTCTGCCCGGCTTTCCCCTTCCTAGGACCCTCATGGAAAAGTCCCTCTCCTTTTTACCTTTGAAGCTGTTTACTGCCCCTTCGCTTCTTTTGCTAATATTAAAAATAAAATAATATATATATATATTATTATTTTTTTACAACTAAATCCTAGTGAAAGCCCATACTTATATATATATATACATATATATCTTTGGTTGGTTGGTTTTTAGCCAATGCAGTGTGATATAACTGTACCACTGCATTATAATGCTCTTTTGCATGGGTTATTTTTCTGTTCGTACAAAAGTTTTGCAGCTCGCTAGCTCAAATTCGAACAGTTTGGGATAAGCAAAGGGAACATGGGGTTTATTAGTAACGTGAGAAAAGTTGGGGCTGGGCTGTGTTCTCCAAAGTAACAATGCAATAAAATATCGGCGGCTGCAAACGTGGGCAAAAACTTGTCCCTTAGGTAGAAGATGCGAAGAGTTGGCCCTTCTGAAATTTGTCACCCTTCCTTAGGTAATACAGGTCCCCGAAGAGTATAGAGTTTATACATTATAATCCCGTTAGTCCCCGATAATTTGTCTTTTCAGTGCGCTGTTAGAAAAACTTTTAGGATTTTCAGTCCTCCCCTTCCCTGCCCCATCCTTCGTGCATAGTCCCACCGCACTCCCCCAAACTTGGGGGTGAGGCTGGGTGCGGGACACTGTCCTGTACCGGTGCCCGTGTCGGCTGCATTTTGAAATAAAACACAAGAAAAGGGGAAGAGAAGCGGCTTCCCGAGCCACGCCGCCTGCTCTCGGGAGCGCAGATCCAGGTGAAAACGGGAGTGACAGCGGAGCGGAGACCCTCGTTATCCTTCTGGGAGCTGCCCCTGTCCCCCTCCTCCTATATCGTGATTTTCCTCATGCTGTGGTTTAAAGTAATACACTTTTTCAACAGTCTTTCATGTGAGCAGCAACACATTTTAACTGATCCTCTGCAGTGTGGCTGTAAGGCTTATCCAGCACAGTAAAGGCATCTGCCTTTATCTGCCAGGTTTCCGTAACTTTATACATGAAACGGAAGAGCAAGCAACTTTGGGGGATTTAGCGAAAGGACTTATCAGTGTAAGTAAGAATAAGGGCAAACCTTGAGGCCCATGGGAAGTTTGCCCTTGTGATACTGGCCGGGGTTTGTTACGTTTTTGGTTAAAGGCTCGTGACTCCCAGCCCTTCTGCAGGCATCGTTTCCAGCTCCAGGCAGCTCTGGTACGCGGTGCGCATCGCTCTGGGATTTCGTTGAGGTTTGTTTTTCCTTCGGAGGAAATCTCTCGTGTTACCGGGGGTTCAACACTTCAGAAATAAATATAAACCCGCAATCAGACCCCAGAGCCGAAGAGAAATCGCAGGCGTCAGACGCTGCCAGTCACCTGCCAGGGACCTGGGGGTTGTGCCCGCTGCTGCTGCCCCCGGTCCTGCCGCTGAAATACCGTGGCTCAAGGCTGGCAGGGGGAAGCAGGCTGGCACAGAGGTCACCCCTGAGTTCCCGAACCCACACGCCTGTCCTCGGACTGTCCTTGCGATTGTCGCACGTCTGTGCCCTGGGGAGGACAAGGGGCTCCCAGGGCGATGCTCCCCTGCCGTAAGGCACGGACGGAGTCACTCCGGCTGAAGCTCTTAAATTTACACTCTGACACTTGGAAACATTTTCTTTAGGATTATTCTTTTTGCCAGACAAGAGCACTTCTCCTTCTACCCCGGCAGCCGAGATGGGAGCTGATTTTCCCGGTGCCAAACCGCTCCCAGAGACACCCGGCAAGCGCCGAGCGGGGCTCGAGGGGAGCGGCTGAGCCGTCCTCCGTTGGCAACCAGCAATAAGCGCGCTTGAAAAGCTGCCAGGGAGAATTAGGATGGGAGCCCTATCCTGCAAAATCAGATGGTTTAAAGTGTCCTTGAACAGCTGTTAAGCTTGTCGGGTTTTTATTATTATTGTTATTATTATTTGCCGGGATATATTTTTTTTAACACCTGCGAAGTTTGTGCAGGAGGATGCCACTGAAGACAGAAGTACTGAGTGCTCGACAGACTCCGCAGGGTCCTTGGCATCCTCCTAACGACGTGACAGGTCCAAGGGCTGAGAGCTGGGAGCCGGGATGTGAGCACAGCCCCGGGGGGGCCCGGGCAGCAAAGAGAAGGGGTTGGGTGGGGAACCCGCCTGCAGCAGCAAAGAGAAGGTGGGGACCCCACTGCAGCTGCTTCCTCCTCTCAGCCGCACACAGCCTGTCTTGAGCGGCGCAAAGGGGGAGAAAAGCTCTCCAGGCGCTTAGATGGACCCAAATGGATAGCCAGAGGAAAAATAAAATGGAATGGAATAGGATAGGATAGGATAGGATAGGATAGGATAGGATGGGATGGGATGGGATGGGATGGGATGGGATGGGACGGGACGGGACGGGACGGGATAGGATAGGATAGGATAAAATGAAATGAAAATAAAATAAAATAAAATAAAATAAAATAAAATAAAATAAAATAAAATAAAATAAAATAAAATAAAATAAAATAAAATAAAATAAAATAAAATAAAATAAAATAAAATAAAATAAAATAAAGGGAAGCGGGGCCCGGCGCTGCCCGGCCCTTTCCTCCCGCGGGGCTGCTCCGCTGCGGAGGCTGCGCGGTGCCGGCTGCCGCCGCTCTCCTCGGGGCTTTGCTAACACCTATCGCTTGAAGGCATCTCCGCTCCGTCTTCCCAACATCTGGAGCGTTTCCCCCCTCGCCCTTGAATCCGCTGGCTGTTTCTTCTTATTGAGCGCTCCGCGTCTCTCTGCGACTTGTCATAACCCGTAATCAAATGCCCTTTTTGTAGGGAGTTAAAGTCCAGAGGGCATCAGATCAATTTTCAGCTGACAGCAGAGAAGCGAGGCAGGACAGCGGCCGGGCGGTGGCTTTTGTCTGCTTCCAAGGCTTTAACCATCCCCCGGCGATGCACCCCGAGGGCAGCCGCACCCCGGCCTGGCCCCCAGCCCCCCAGGGCGGTGCCTTGCAGCCTGCAGCGGTCCCCAGCCCACGGGCACCTCACTGGGACCGGGGTCGGGTGTCTTGGGGAGCCCCTGCCCCTACAGAGCCCACAGGTGCCTGCTGGGACAGCCCTGAACGGCAGAGCATCCCCCTGCCCCATGGCCCGGCTGCTGGGCACAATTCTCATTTATTCTTTTATTCTTATTCTTATTCTTATTCTTATTCTTATTCTTATTCTTATTCTTATTCTTATTCTTATTCTTATTCTTATTCTTTTCTTATGCTTATGCTTATGCTTATTCTCATTCTCATTCTCATTCTTATTCTTATTCTTCTATTACTATTAAATATTCAGATATGACTGCCATATGCTATATATACAATTATACATGATATAGAAGGAATGCATCTCTTCATGTCCATATTCACACACATTAAGGATAATGCACAACCACAAATATGCAGTTATAAACATATGCTCTATATGCACCTATACTTATGTACATATATGTATATATAGACATACTGTATACACGTGTGTATGCACATAGAGTAAATGTACGTATCTAGACAAAGACAAGTTTTACATGTGTCTCACTGCATATGATAGTGTGCAGCCTGCCCAGTCTGTAGCCTCCTCTGTTTATACAGGTGTGTGTAAGATGGGAGAAGTACACTGTAACATAAAGTGTGTGAGGCCAATGAGTCCTTGAGGAGTTAAATATAATTTTATTTTTTTTTAAAGACCAAGCAAACCAATAACAAACAAGAAGCAGCTTAAAAACAAACCCGGCAAGGTGCACAGTGACCCCAGCACTGCCCAGCATGTCCTGGCAAGGGGTAATGTTGTGGGGCCATGCCTCTGATCAAGTATTTATGGCCATTGCATCTTTCCATAACATTTACTTTGCTTTCTTTAACGGTTCTTCCATTCCTGTCCCTGCTCCTCACTGCAAACAGCTTCAGTTCAGCCCCAGTCCCTGTGATGATATCAAGGAAGGTTTTTCTTTTTTTTATGGTCAAGCCAAAGCGAGGTCATTCTAATAATACCCAAGGTCACTGGTGGGAGCCACCGAGTCTCCCAGTCATTTTTCATTTGCTTGCAACAGTTAATGACAGTCACAGGGATGGAGCTGGGAGCGGACGGCCATGTGATGTCACCAGCACATGCTAGGGGATTATAAGGGCAGGTACAGGGCAAGGTTGTGGATTAAAAATGGTGAAGGAAAACAAAAATCACTATTAACTGCTTCACTTCAGCAGCTTGGTGGAACAAATAAATTATAGACAAAGGAGGGGGAAATATTCCTTCCCCACCCCACACCCCTCTAAATCAGTCCTCCAAAATGCCAGGTCAACTGCTCAACTTTTCCCTGATTCAGTGACTCAGCTGGAAAAGACACGCAAAGTGTACCCGTGTGAGAGGGGGCTCCGCGCACTGCACTGTGGACAGCCTGTGAAAGCAACCTGGCAATTACCCAGGGGCGGTCCCCTCCCTCCCACCCAAACCAAAGGCCTCAGCCCTCTCCTTCCGCTGCCACCGGCAAAACCCACGGGGACACCAGTGGGAGTCAGACCTGCAGGGGTCAGCTCTTTTAACTCCTCCTTTCTATCCCGACTGCCCACTTGGAAGGAAAAGAAGAGATGGGAAGCAGCCCTCCTGGTTCCATCAACTCCTCTGTGGTGCTCCCTGGCTGGGGGAGCCCTGAGGGTGGCGGGTATTGATTTAACCCCATGCACCAACTGCGAGGTTCACGCCACCCAGTACCCCTCACATGGCCATTCTCGCACCCAGGCCTGCACCTTGCCACCCCAAGGGTCTTGGGCTTCATGTGTGGCCCATTGCTTCCACCACAGCCCCGCACACCAGAAAGTCATGGCTCTGCACCAGCTTGCAGGGACCAGGGGAAGGAACTCCTTAAATAGCCTGGGTTCCAAGTTTCCTTTTAATTGTAAAGGGATAATTACGTTCTGCTCCAAAAGGTGCAGAGGTAAGGAGCTTTGGACCTTTAGGGTAACTAACAGTTTGGACAAAGAACTCTTTTTTACTGGGAACCAAACCAAAAGAATGATAAATTGCATATTAATTTCCACTCAGCCTCTCATATTGCCCTATTTTGTCTTACTTGTCTCATCTTATTGCATTTATTTATGAAACATGACCTTCCCATAGCTTTTGTTTCCACATTTTTATTCTTTTCTGACATAGCGACTGTACAGTGACTATCAGTTTCATTGTTTATTGTTGTCACCACATATCTTTTAAACAATCTTGCTTGCCCTGATTTGGCAGAAGTCATAAATACCTGTTGAAAAAGAATTCTCCAAAGAAAGTTGGATATCAGGTTGAAATTTTTGTCCAACAACATTTCTTTGTTTTGTTTTTGTTTTTTATCATTCAGTCTATGAAAGAAAAAAAAAATGGTAGTCCAAATTAAAACTATTTAGACAGAAAAAGAAAAAAAAAAATAAAAAAAAAAATAGTGACTGCTTGGCTGATATGAGCACTGAAACTGTGGGTTGTTTCATAGCCTGCAATCACTCCTGAAAGTCTCACTGTTGATGTCAATGGACTTTGGATCGACTCCTCTTTAGGGCAGGATGGATCAATGAGATGCAGTGATGAATCCAAAGAAATGTAATTGTCTAAAATACTCTGGGATGTGTAAAACCTGCACTTTCTGTTTTCCATGCCTGTTATCTTCTCTCAATGCTCACTCCTGCAAATAACTTTTCCTTCAAATGCTGTGTCTCTTTTGAATGAAAAGGGAGAAACAGATGCAGCTGGAGGCTGAATTTTTGAGCCAAATCTTGCTGTTATAAACAGCCATGGCTGCAGTGAAGCCCTCTGAAGGATGCTGGGCTATGGCAGGATGATAGCTACTCTGATATGTGTTGTTAAGGATCTTCAGCTGTTACCCAGTATTTACTTAAGCAGTTCTGTCAGAATCAAAATCTGATTTCTCCTTTTTTTTTTTTTCCTTTTCTTTCTTTCTTTTTCTTTCTTTTTTTTTTTTTCTTGAGAAGATACAAACCCTTGTTCGGTTCCCTGGAAGAGAAGAAAGTGGTGCTTTCTTCCTATGTGCCTGTTTACCACAAAAGCAAATAATGTCCCCTTGGCAATTAGGCCTGACTTGATTTATCGTGGTTAATAAGATTAGAGCATCAGCCTCTCTGAAATTCAAATGCACAGGAAGAGTGGTACCGAGATGCTGGTGTCGTTCTTCTCCTTCTGTGATGGGCACAATGACACACCTACAAGCAGAGGGGATTTGTCCGGTGGGAGCAAGCAGATTATCTGTATCTAGTGAAACAAGGCGTGCATGGCAACCTTTGCCAAGGCTCAAAGCCAGAACCTACTCACTATAAAATAATTGTGTCACTACCTAACCAATGCACTCTTCATGTTTCATTTATCTTTTGACTGTAATTGAATGTTTGAAAAGCAAAAAATGTAGACAAATTCCAGCTGTATTGAGATCTGTTTCTTTCTCTTCTACCATGGCCCATCATTAGATAGTTTCCCTCTCTGTACAGAAGGTCAGAGAGTATAAATATAAATTGCATTTTGCATTACTTCTAGATGAGTGAAGCTGTCAAAGCAATAATATAAGCTTTCAGTCCCACATTCTACCACTTCTTTCCCATTTTTTGGCCAGGAGGTCATGTGCAAATTGAACGTGACAGCCCAGACGACATGTCCAACAGGCTTATATTGTTAGACTGTTCTGCCATGGCACTCATCACAACATTAAACCCACATCGGACTTAGAGCTCTTCAGTAGCTGCTAACAGTAGCTCATACTTCTTGCAGAAAAGTTTGCTCCACATCAAGCTTACATAAAACCAACATTTTTTTTGGAGACTCTCATTGTAAATGTAGGCAACAGGAAAAAAATCTCACAGAAAAACCTAAAAGAGCTGATCATACTAATTCAAACTTTTATTCATTTGAAAGATGAATATAGTGTGTGTATACTCTTCACTTCTGTAAAATCTTGCTTTTTGATGAAAGTTAGGTGGCCATTATTTTATCTTGTAATAAGCAGTAACTCAGTATTTAATGGATATTTTTGCTATCAACATTCAAATGATGGGGGGAAATCCCCTAATTGTTCACCTCTTGTTTTATGCAAACAAAGTTTGCTTCATGTCAGTTAGATAAAATATGTGTATGCAAATTAATAGCATCAATGATTTTGAAGTAAGTATCTATCTATAGCACGAACATCCATGGACAGTCTCCACTAGCAGCTATTTGGATAATGTAGTCTAAACCTATTTGTGAAAATAAATGTTATCAAATACTGTATTTTATATTAACTTGGAGAAAAGTTTGCCTACAGAACACCCAAAGGACTGCAGTTGTTGTCTTCAGGTAGAGGAGAATCAGGTGTCAAAATAGCTTTAGAAAGTGCTTTGTCCTGTGCACAATGTTGAAGAAAAGATAATGCTGAATGACAGTGAAACAAGATCGCTCTAGGGATGGAAAACTGGATTTCGAGACCTTCACCTTTAGGTATCTAAAAATGCAGCACAGGTTGTGAACAACTGAAAATTCTTAGCATCTGGCAGCAGTCTGGTGGCCTGTGCTAAAGAGATGGTGGTCTTAGTCCAAGTCCCAGCAGAAAGGAGTTCACGTTATACATGGCATTATCTGGCAAATCTTTGCGATAGTCTGAGCAGAGGGCCAGGAGCTGACTTGGCACAGAAGCCTGTGCTTTCCTTCATCGTAGAAATGTTCTCCCTAGATAAGGGCTGAGGCGTACACACGGATCAAGAAAAGTCCCTGCCACTCTTGCTCTACTAGCTTTCCATGAATTAACAAAGAACTTCATTTTCAAGGACTATGAGGTTTTTGCCTTTTTTTTTCTTTTCTTTTCTTTTTTTTTTTTTCCTAGAAGGACTAAACTTAGAGTGAAGAGTTTGAGTCCCATCTGGTACAAATCGGTGGGGGCTTTGCAGGCTTCAGTAGAGCTACACTGATTTACACCAGATGATGCTATTAGAGGACTGAACTATCCAACAATAATTATAAAAATGTCTTTGATTATGCATGTGCAACAACTATTTATGTTTACATTGCAGAGATTTGCATGTAGCACAGTGGGGAGTATTTTATCTCTTCAAAACATTGCACCAGCATAAATAATCCTCCGACATTCAAATGAGCAAAGAAATACCCGCTTTTTACCACAAGATGGACCATAAAGGTTTTTCTTCACGCATTTTTCCAAACAGATTTGTCAATAATCCTCAAATGCAAAGTTCATTCTAAAGAAAGAAACATGGGAAAAAAAAAAAAAAAGAAGAAAGAAATGTTCTTTTCCAGGTGGCTACATTATAGACTGCTCTGAACTGCAAGAGTCTAGATGTGAGCCAGATAATCCTACACGTGAGAGAGAAAAGGATGGGGAACCAGGGAAAAGTAGGGCATAAAAAATGCCACACAAAAGCCATTACTGTACCTTATTTGAGAGTGTGTTCAAAGCATTCAGTCAAGGGATAGGAACCGGTTGAAATCCAGAGTGAATTCTTGAAGCAATTGGACACAAACTTATCAAAGGCAAAGATGGAGATAACCATGTGAAAACTGGGAGATGTTCTGTGTACCGGCCTGGAACGGCACAACAGGAGTTACCACTGGGGAATTACACCAGCATTTATGCTTTCAAAATAGCAATTGCTTAAAATATGCAGTACTATGTTGTACCTTTGACTCACAAGAGGAAAATGAGATGAAAGCACAAGCAATGTTCCTTTGATGTTGAAACTACATACGTAGGTCTCCCACTTTGGCTTTTGCGGTGTTTTGCTTTTTTTTTTTTTTTTTTCCTGTTTTTTCTATTTTCTAATTTTGCTTTGGAGATTCTTTGAAAGCATTAAATTTCTCAAATCAAGCCATGTCGTCCTACTCCAAATATAGCTTTCCTCCTGAGACCAAGGGAGAAAAGGGTTGCTGGAGTTTCAAGCATGATGCCCAGCAGAGAAGCAGAAGGTGTGCAGCCTCCCTTTCTCTGCACACCCTCGCTTCCAGAGGCCCCAGATGCTGGTTCCCATCACACATGTCTGGTATGGCCACATGGATATGACTGCAAGGGCAGCTCATCCCAGTGTGCATCTTTAGTTGAACTCACCACAGCCCCCACTCAGAGAGCCCCGGGAAGTCACTGGGAGGCCTCTGCATTGTTTCCATGCCCAAAAGGCCCCGCTGCCTCCACATGCAGTCTCCACTTTGGCCAAAGGTGTTGAGGCTCTAGCAGGAATTGAAACACAAGGGTGAAGCTGAGACTTGACAATTCTGTGGCCTCAGCTCCTTCTTCTGCTGATATTTGGAAGAAAAATCAGACAAACCAAAAAAAAAAAAAAACCAAAAAAAAACAAGACATGGGAATTCCTCCATCTATAACCAAGAGTAGATTTTGCCCCACATGGGAAACCACACAGCATTGCATTCATCTGAGTGATGTGGCAAGGACTTGGTCTGTGGTCCTGCAATAAAACACTTTGCCTCAGTTTCCCTATTAATAGAATGAGGGTGTGTGATAGTGTGAACGTGCCTCTTGGGAGCACTCTGAGCAGTAATTATTAATAATAATTTTTTAGCTCTTCAGAGATGAAATATGTCATATAAATGGTCAGAGTTATTAAATTGAATTTAATTGGATATCTTTGAACAAATGAAGGAGGTAGTGGGCTTGACCCTGGCCTGAGGAGGCCCTTTTGTGCAACAGAACAACGCAAGAGCAGGACAGGGGAAGGAAAGCCAGCGCACCTGACCCTAACGGGAGCCTGAGGTGGTAAGTCATGTAAGGTATTCACTCAGGATCAGTCAGAGACAGAAGCCTGAGTGTAATTTCTGAAGAAAATAGGGTGAAAGTGAGCTTCTCTAGAGATGCTGTCTGCTCAAACTGACGGTAGAAGAGAAGGAATCAGGCCTGTGTTCTTGCAGAGGAGTTTAACAAGGGGAGCACAGCTCAGCTGGGAACATGCGAGCACCAGTTGGATGGGACAACTCCACATTTTTGTATCTTTGTGGGTTTGTTTTTCTCTAAAAGCAAATCTCTATTTTTATGCCTGTTTGGGGAAAAAATAAGCTATTCTCTTTAAAACCCAGACTCTAATTCTGGCAAACTAGCCAAACCTCCAGGCACTCTGCTCACCAGAATTTGAGTACAAGAGGAATCTGTCACTTTATCACTGCAACATGGGGCCAAATTCTCAAAGATGTCCCTGCAATGAGACTCAGAAACCTGGTACTAAGCCATCAGGGGATTTGCATTCACGGTTTGCGTTTCCAACGTGACAATAGGAAGTTTAACTCCAAATGCAACTGCGCTGGACACGTGCATGAAAAAAATGTCAGAAAAGCCTCTTTTCATTTTCTGGGACAAGCATGAGTAAACCAAAGTGACAACTGTACTCTTGCTTTGCATACAGGCTTCCTTTGATTATAATGAGAGCTTGGACACCCAAAAGTTGTGTTTGTAGGAGCTCTTCAGGAAAAGAAAAAGTTTTTAAAACTTCTCTAGTTTTGAAATTAAAGAAAGTTAAGTACTGAGGCCACACACTGCGTATTCATTTAATACTCCTGAAACTTAATTTGCTAATGACTGTAAAGCTATCTGCAGATCCTTAGAGGGGCCACATCTTGGATGCACAAGATGAATTGTTCTGACAGTCTAAGTCCAATTCTCTCCTTCAGCAGGGCGAGCAAAGGTACAGCCGGGTCACTGCAGGCTTGCTGCACTTGGAGAGGTGACTGAGAGGCTCTGCACTGTGCAAATGGATGTTGGACACAATGGAACCAGGAACTTTCAATGCAGTTGCAGACTGATCTTCCTTAGTGGCACCAGATACACAGAGTGTGCTTATAAATCTGGTGTTTATTTTTCTCTTGGTTTTACTCTCCATTATGATTTAACCAGCTGGGTGAGCAACATTTCTCTTTCCAATTTTATTGCTAACAGGTTTTGCCATGGCTTCCTCTCTTCTGCAGTTTATGCATTTTAAATTGGTAGCTGCTTTATTAATATTTGCATCTAATGTCCCTCCCATGAACCACATTCACCATACAGTGCTTTTTCAGGCACCAGTGTCAGGGCTACTGTGTCAGTGTTTTTCATCCTTTTTCTCTATCCACCAGAGAAGTTTGGGATGGTCCATGAGAGACACTTGTGCTATATAAATTGGATCATTTATTTAATCTATTTCCTAAGTTGTCACATTCATGCAGTCCCAAACGTGCAGGGTGTATAATCATGCACTGGGTGATGGGCAAGAGCCTCCTTTGAGTAAAGTGCATCCACCATAGTTTAACCTAAATTGTAGGGACTATTCTTTGCCTTCTACCAATTCAATATGGATTGTTTGTGAATAGATACTTCATTAATTACTTGCATGTGAATTTTCTGTTTATATTTTCATGGTATGTAACAAAATAAAATTAAAAGTGTTGTAAATATATCAATCTATAGTCTTTTTTCTTCTCCTTTTTCTTCTCCTTCTGCCTTCCCCTTACTAACTGATTAATAAATTAATTCTTAGAGAGCCCATATATGATGCAGAGAAAATGTGTGTTCAAACCATTCATTTAGCTTTCCTGTTTGCTCTGTGAATACCTTCACAGCCGTTCATTTTTTTATTCTTACATCAGGATCTATGCCTCAAATTTTTAACCAGAAAGTCTTACCTAGACTCGAGAAGTCTTAAAGTTTAACTGAAAAATTAATGTAATTTATTTTGGACATTTATGTTTTCCAGTATAAGGAATATATGCACATATGGGATTCAATCCACTGCTCTGGCTGATGCTGAAGTGCTAAAAAGTCTCAGGGTCTCCTCTGGCAGCAGTTCCTAAGGCCTGTGGATGGACGAGTAGACCACGACCCCGTCTCTCTTCCAGGGCCAGCTTCTGCAAGGGGGCAGTGCCCGAGGAGAGGGGAAACAGCCAGGGCTCCTCAGCCAGAGTGAACCAACCCTTGAACCAATTCACAGTCACCCTTTTCTTCCCAGGTTATCTCCTCTAATATGATTTTATATGATCCTTATTGGAGCCTTGTGGTTTTTTTTTTGTTTGTTTGTTTTTTCCCTTTAGAGAAAGCTGAAGAGCTGCAATCTCCATCATTATTTTCCACAGCTCTAAGATCAGTAATAAACACACAACATCACTTTCTTACCCAAAAGCATTTAATTTTCTGACCAATTTCATATCATATATGTTATAATAAGCTACCATTGTTACTGAGATGGTTAAGTGCTAATAAAATATTTCCTAAATAAAACAGTGCCTGATATATATGTGTGTGTGAGCAGGAATGACTGACATTTTCAGTTACTCTTCTTCATACTTATTACTTGAGCAACTCAAAACACCAGCCCAAATTTTAATTACTGCATCAGGTCTCCCCTGAGCAAGGCAAGTGCTGAGGAGAGGGGGTTGAAGAAATCGATCGCTGCACACATATATTCTTTTGCAGGCATTGTGGCAGCTGCGTTCTCGCTGTCTTGCTTTGTTACCCACCTCAGGCTGTTGCTTTGGTGATGCCCGATGCAAGGACTGCTGAAAAGAAGCACAGCCACGCCAACCATTTGCACCAGGGCTCGTGTTCTTGAAGGTGTTCAGGAGTCAGCTGGTCATGGTGTGGCGGGGTGGCTCTGCACCATCCGTCTGAGTGACACCCTGGTGCCCGAAGCCAGGCTCACCTGTCTCTGCAGGATGCTCCTGAACAGGGGCACCAGGTGGTGCAAAGCCACTGTAGTGGATCCGGTGCCATCTGCCCTCCTGGCCATGAGCACGGAGGCTCTCGGATGCGCCAGCGAGTCCTGGCTGCCAGGACAATCCCTCGGTGCGGCTGACAGCTTGTACGAGGGACAGGACTGTGTCCAGATGGCCCCAGCTTTTGAGGAACTGCACTGAGAGATCAAAACTGAGCTCACCCCTCCCACGGTGGCGGTGGGGGCTGAGAGCTCCTTCTGCCCCCGTATTGCCTATATCCCACTCCCGTCGGCTGCCATGCCTGACAATATCTCCGCCGACCTCGCCACCCATCGCCCACACGGGCTGGCAGCCGCCCCCAGCTCCCCCCGACCCGCGCCGCCTGTCACCTTCCCTCCACCACCCCTCTGAGGTCCGCTCGGTCAGCTGCATGCCCCATCCCCTCCTTGCTGCGTCCCCTTCCTCACCGCAGCCTCCCATCTGTCATCCATCCCAAAACCAAATGACAAATCGCTTTCCTCAGCCTCTTGTGCCTTTCTTCCAGACATCCTTTGCACTCTTTTTTTTCTTCCATCCTACGGCAAGGTCAGACTTCTTAACTTCCCTTTCCAGATGCCCATATGCTTTTTTTTTTTTTTTTTAATGTCATTCTTCCCTACTATATCTCAGTCTCTTTTTCACCAGTGATGCCAGCTTGGATCATCTGTTTAGGCACATCTACAACTATCTTTTTCCCTCCTGTCCCACTATCCCCTCTCCACGGCACTGCTGCAGTCAATGGGTGGCCAATGGTCCTTCCTTCCTATCCTGTAGGAAATGTCCCTGAAGTGGGAACTTTAAAAAATAGCCAAGATCTTAACAGGTGGGTTGAATGTAGCAGCCAATCTATCTCGTAAACTGTCTTTTAATTTGAAATGGGGACCAAATGTAAAGTATGCAACAGCTGTGTAGGATGAAGGTGATGCAACCCTTCCTTCACCATTTGAAATTTATCCTGCAAAGCTTCAGGATAGTTTTAGAAAGTTTGGCTTCAAGGAGCACTTGCTGGATGTGGATGGACAGTTTTTAACAAGGCATTTGTTGTCACACAGAACAGCACACAAGCAAACAACAACAAAAAAAATAGCTTTTTTGTTTACTAAGATTTGATTTTACTGGGGATAGATTTCCTGGTAGGACTAAGGAGATTGAATCGCTCTTCCCTCACTAGCAAACAAAACAGTTTCCCAAGAGAAGAAATAGAAGCCCGTGTAAACCCCCATCTCTATAATGATACTATTCAGGTCCATTTGTGAAGAAAACCCTCTCTGTGCTGCAAAAACAGCTCTTCTCACTAATTAATCTCTTTGCTCCAGAAAATATAAATGTTTCTTTCTGACTTCTTTTGTCTGCCCCAGGCGCATCACAAGCACTTGCTTATCATCTCCCTCCATTTCTCACCAGTCTCTTGTCACCAGTAACCACTGATAAAGGCATGTCAGGAAACACCCTGACCCTTATCCTGAAGTTTCAAATAGGCCAGCTCTTCTTTAGTTTTTATTCTCACTGTTGTACGTCGGAGGTATGCAGCTCCAGGTGCTCATCAGCTCAGTTTGCCGTGCTGCCCAGCTTGCTTAGAGTAGTGTCTTGTTGATTGGATTACATCTGAATAGCACTTTAGCTGCCTTAATATCGGGAAGTTCACCAGAGCCCCTGTGATTGTCACCCTGTGTCTATCACTTAGAGAACACCGAGGCTCTATTTCTTCTTTGCTATGAAATAATGACTAACTGGAGTGCTGAACTCTGATCGGCAAAAACCCTTCAAACGTTTGCAAGTGTTCTGCCATTTGCCCCTCTGTGCTCACTGGAAATGTTATCGCAGAGCTTGGAGGAAGGAGAAGTGGCCCCCAAGCAGCAGCCGGCTCCATGGCCCTTCTCCAAGGGCTGGTCCCGCAGCCCAGACCATGACATGTGGGGAAGGGTCATGGAGAACACTCTGAATTTGTTTCTGAACGGTGCAGGATGAGGCCACCCCCCCTTTTCCCAGGTGTGATTCCCAGAGAGGCAGCTACACCCCTCTTTCTGTTCCTATATGCACACAGATGTGTTCCTGGGAGAAGGAGGCACATTCAGATCACGAAGATGTGAAGGAGGCAGGAGCCAGACAGGATGGTTTCTTACCAGGATTTAAGGGTCCAGGATCTAAGGGTCCAGAGCAACACAAAAACATCAGACTCAGTCAAATAGCTTTTGAAGAAAAAAACAAAAATATTACAGATAAGAAAGACACAAGGAAATGTTCATACTTTAATAGCTAAACCAACTCTCCGTCTATGTAGGCCAGCGGTCCCCAATCCACAGTCCTCTGACGTTTCCTGTGGCAAAGGAAAATTTTGGAAAAAGTTGAAATTGAGACTGGCAGGCAGCACAAAATAAAGCATTGCTCGTGACATGTGAGCTGGTGTGTGGGCATTGTGCCAGGCCGGTGACCCTGACAGGCAGAGGTCTCCTCTGCTCCCGCCCCTTGCTCCAAGCACCGGCTTTCAGCCTTTGGCCAGGAGAGACCTTGTGGTCTGTGAGAAGCTGTAACACCAACGGGCAGGTCTGTGGCCAGTGAGAAGAATGGCAGCAGAGGGAAAAGTGAAATGGATTGAAAAATGCTGCCTCACGGGAAGAAATTCCTTTGCTTCTTTGCTTTTTGCTCCATCACTAAGAGGAGCCTGGATAGGAGGAAGCTAAAAAATACACCCATGGAGCTCAAACACAGAGATGTAATGATGTATAAACACTCAGGATGGAGTAGAACTGAAGTTTTAATAGATGAAAAATTCAGCTGGAAAATCTACTTTTTATCCCATTACTTTTAAATGCCATCAAGATACCACAGTTCATAACATGTCCCCTGCACAGGGTGGCCATGCACAGAGCAAAGAGAGCTGGTTCTGTAATCAGGAGGTCCTGCGCTGCTCCCTGCTCCTGGTCAGGGATGGAGTTAACGTGTAAGAGCAGAGCCAGCTTCACATGCCACAAGCTCGTCAGTGATTGTCCCTGATAAAACCCATGGCATGACAGACCAGAGAGCAATACACAGCGGGGGCTGCACAGGACATCATTTTAACTGAGTAGGTGAGGGGGGATATTCTTCTGGCCCCTTGCTTCACACCCTCCCTTCTTTCCTTTTGGGTGAAGCTGTTTCTTGTACATAAGTAGATGTGCATATGGCATAAACAGGACTTTTCAGAAAGTTACAGTAGTTTATACACTTTCAGGATGCGGCCACTAAGCCCTTCGCAAAACATTCAAAGCAATGCCTCACAGAAATCTGCTTTCTGAATGAATCCAGACTATTTTAGACTAGGATATTTTTTGATGCATGAAAATCTGGCCAAAGAGCCATCGGCAAAGGGAAATAATGAGAGGAACAAATTATCAAATTATCAAATTTGGGGCAGGTGCCCCCAGAGACAGGCTGGGCTGTCCATGAGCTCCCCTTTAAAGGCTTATTTTGTGCAGGGGAAGGCTCCCACCTCCCGCACTGCCAGTTCTGTCACACATTAATAGTCTCTTTCCATAGCAACACCTGACCCTTCCCTCCCCTTGCTGTGATTATACATACATATATACATATATATACATATATATATTCCCTGCCTAGGGAAAGGATGGACAGCTGACAATTTTCCGTGGCATCAGCACAATTTAATGAAAGGAAGACTTAACAAAACAGCAAGAGAGCTGGAATGCTTCTCCTAAAACAAGAAATATGGCGAGTCACAGGCTCCACAACTGTGTCAACAGCACAACAAGCTGTTATCAGTAGCTTCAGACTGGCTTCTGCTTCCAGAAGACGGTACTATGACAAGTACTGAATAAACACGGGTGACAGCACTTTGGAAATGGGCCATTGCCAGGGCAGCTGCAAGGGACGTGCAGAGAAGAGCTGCAGTCCGGTGAAAGGCGATCGCCCACTCAGAGGCAGCGGTCCTCTCGCAGGCAATGCGGTAATGTATGCCTACAAGAGCCTGGCTGAAATCCTGGCTCTACTCCTACCATCGCTGGTCACTGCTCTTTGAATGAAAAGCCAGCGTTTTGTGTTAGAAGCAGAAAAGTCTTTCCTGGTGCTGTTCAGCCCAAGATATGTAAAAGAGGACGGGCAAAAAACAGCCTCCTGACACCTCTTATAAGGAGGAAAGGGCACATAAAAGCAAAAAGAGTTGCACCTAGGAGCAAAGTGGTAACCAGCAATGGAGTAGGTAGGAGCTGGAGAGGGATTCCTTCCTGGAGAATACTCCAGAAAATACACTGTGTTTACAGAAAAATTTGCATAAGTTTGCACAAATACAGAAGCAAGAATTAAACCTGTGCACAAAGCAGAGCTATAAGCAAAGGGAAAAATGTGCTCAGGTACAGAAACACACCATAAAGCCATTCGGAGTCAAGATGAAGCTGCTAATAGAAATCCCTCAAAACAAGGGATAACATCTCTTGATAAAGCAGCCAACACATGCAAGTGCCACGCAGCACTGAGCCACAGACCTCTGCGGGTGATGGGCATGAGATGTCTTCGGGGTGAGGAAGACCAAGTCCTGCAGGCCTGGCCCAGCACGCTCATGGGATGAGGAAGCAGCTGGAGGACGTGAATTCTACAGGACAAGCTTAGGGTAAAAGCAGATCCCCTGATCAGGTTAACAGAGAAACAAAACAGACTTTTAGCACAGATAAAGCTTCAGAATTAAAAAACAATAGCTTGCATGGGAGATGTCATTGTATCTAAGAAATCCAGCACAGGATGGATCCACAGCCTAGAGATAGGGGAACGTGCAGGTAAATTGAAGGCTGGCAATGACCCAAAACTGCTAAAGAGAGCACTGAAAAACATCAAGTGCATGCTACCGATACTCAGTGCTCTGATGTGAAGAAAAGGTATTACCCAGGGAAAGAAAAAATCATTCCTCAGAGCCAATAGATTAGGTAGCTTGTTTGTTCCAGCTGTGAGGAGCAGGAGGCAGCCTATCAACATACCAAAATATCTTCGCATCTCTCATTAGAGCTGATGAAATTTATCTTTTCTTTTTTTCCTTTTTTTTCCCCCCTCTCTGATGAAACAGATGTCCAATTCATTGCATCTGAAACATTTTGTTTCATCCCCGAAGATCTGCGCGGCTCGCCCTGGGGCACGGCCCCGCTGAGGCTGCCCCGCAGCTCCCAACCCTGTGAGCACAGGGTCCTGGGGGCCGTCGGGCAGGAAGAGTCCCGGGTTCACGGCCCCGCAGCAAAGCCGACAGGCGTGGTTCAGGGGAGGATGAAACAAAGGGGGGTTGAAATTCCCAATTTGTTAACCTTATGGACCCTCTGAGGCTACTCGCAGCCATAGGAGTTGAAAAGGATGGGAAAGGGAGTGGAAAAAAAAAAAAAAAAGAAAAAAAAAGACGGTGCATTCCTTCCTGATATTATTATCCCTGGGCCAGCGTGGTCTGGGGACCACTGGGGCAGAACAAAGAGTCAACGCAGACGTCAGCGTGCTCAGACGGTGGGTCCCACTTGCTGAATGAACCAAAAACTTTTGACTTTTTAATCCCAACCTCAGTCAGAAGGTTATTAGACCAATGACTGGTGGGCCTAAACCAACAGCAAGCCCCTGAGTGACAATTTCTACCGATTATGCTAATAAAACCCAGGACTTCTTTGAAGCCGAAGCATGTTTCTGCTCTCGCCATCCACAAGCCATCCCTGAGAACCACATGTGGTGCTTCCCTAGCATGGTTCCTCTGGCATTCTTGTGCATCTCTGATGAAATATGGTCCCACTAAAGGCACGAGCAAATTACGTTCAGCTGTGGTGCAGCAAGGCAAAAATGCTCACGTGTACGTGTAAGAAAATCCTGCTTCCAAGTCAAACTGAAGAAACTCCCAGGCAAAGGCAGCTTCCTTAAACAAACCTGAGGGGGGGAAGCCAAAAGAGAACTGTTAGCAACCACGTTCGATGTAGTAAAACTCTCGTTGCAGGGCTGTATCCTTCCTCGGTGTTTTCACCAAGCTCTGAACCTTGAGGCTGGATTAAGGGTCAGTCCCTAGAAAAATATCCAAAACTGATGTTACAGGCTGAAGCAATAACAAACTCCGCAGGTCCTTTAAAATAACAGTTCAAGATATATTATGAACCTTTAAAATGCTGTTGATTATAACATTTTAAAAAATAGATGCTAGAAACCCAGGAGACCGAATTATGGTCCCTACGTCTAGCTGTGGTTCTGGTCCAGCCTCACAGTCTTGCAACCTGCTCAGTCTGTGCTGGCCAGGTAGTTTTATATTGTTTCTTTGCACCAAGGTGTGAATCTGGAACTGGGGGCATAAATCAGGAGGAGAGATTCCCGAATAATCCCCCCAAAAGGCAAAGTTCTTCTTAGTTTTCATCTTATATATATATATATATATGAAAATATATATATGTAAATATATATATATATATAATTATTTATGCAGAAAACTGCAAGGATTTGCCCTCTTGGGTGTCCAGAAACTTTCCCGGTGCCCAGCTGAAGCTGGTTTATTTCCTCTTGGAGAAGATTTCTTTACGGGGAAGAATATGTCTAGATTTACAGTTGGGTAAGTGAGAGTAAAACTGGAGTTCTCACTGGGGTAAAACAACCGTGGGACGCTGGGGTTGCCTTCAGATCAGCCAAACGGACAAAGGTTTAATCAGAAAAAGCGACCTGAACTTCACTCACGATTTCCCACCCCACCTTCTACGAAGAATCTGCTCGGAAGGACAGACAGCCCCCGAGGGATGCTGTGCCGGGCCGCTGAACCCTGTACAGATGGCAAAAACTCCCAAAACTCGGGGCCCTGCTGCCGGGGCCGCCGTGCAGGCGCGAGAAGCCCGAGGAGGGTGGGAGAAGCTCGCCGGAGGAAGGGGGGCTCCGGGGGTCCCCCTCCGCGCCCCTCCGCGCAGCGGGAGCCCCCCGGGGCTCAGCGGGGGGGATACCAAGGGGGGATCCGCAGAGGGCTCGGGGGGGCCACGGGCGAGCCCCCATCCCGCAGGGCGACCCCCTCGGAGCTGCGCCACGGCCTGAGAGCGCAATTAGCGTTATCGTGATGAATTTATAGGCTGCGAGTCCTTGCTGTGCCTTTCAGGTGTCGCAGGGCACTCTGTCCCCATCTGTTCCTTTATGATTATTACTTCCCCCCTTTCTTTTTTTTTTTTTTATTTATTTAATAGTAATCGTTGACCTAATATATATGACTGGGGGAAAGGGGGAAGATGCGGCTCCTCCAACGTCAATCAAAACTCTTCCTCAGACCCTTCCCACACGAACACTTTCTATCTCCCAGCGGTACTGGCAAGATGTTCTTAGCCAAATACATGATTCTATTAATGAGCACTTATATTTGCTAAGGAATGCAAATTCTTTCTCTCCGTGTATTATTAGCTGTATCAGAATGTTTGTCCTTTCAGTCCTCTTTGAAGTTGAAGGAGGAAAGGCTGTTATGTGGCACTGAGAAGAAAAAAAAAAAAAAAGAGAGAGAGAGAGAGAGAGAGGGAAAAAACACTTCTAACTCCTCCGGGTTTTTATTTGTTCTCTTGCCAAAAACGCCAAAGGTAGCAAAAGTTACAGAAATTATTTAAAATGTGTGGTTTTTTTCCTCTAAATTAGATAGATTTTTTCCAACTGATCGTCTCCTTTTAATAATAATGGGATCTAATGAACAGCCTGCTTTGAATTGACTTTACAAAATCATCTCTCTGATGCTCTGGAGGACCCGTTTCGAGTCGGAAGGAAACAAACCCGGCCGCCTCCCCCGGCGCTCCCCAGCCTCGCCCGGAGCCGGGGCCGCGCTGCTAGGGCGCGGAGCGGGTTGCGCGGGTGCGCAGCGGTTTCCGCAGCGCTCCGCGGGGCCGCCGCGGCTCGGCTGAAGTTTTTCTTCCAGATAAGAGGGGGAAAAAAAAATAATAAAAAGGGGGCCGCTGCGGCGGCTAAACTTTTGTCATGTATCACTTTTCCTCTTGAAAGGTGTTATAACAGCAATTCAATTACAGTAAATAGTGTACATCATCTTCACAGCTGGAAAATTCTGTAACTAACTGTGACCAAACGTTGTAAAGGAATATAGCTTAACCGGTATTACTTTTTTTGTTGCTGACCACAGGTTAATTAATTTCAAGGAGCTTAGTATATCTAAACAGAAACACACTGAGATGCTGGCAAGAAATCATAAAATATAAAACGCGGAATTAGGGAGATCATGGGAAATCTCCGCAGCAGCTTTCGGTGCCTGGGAATAACCGCGGCGGCCCCCCCACCCCTCTCGGCCAGGCCCCCAGGCCCTGCTCCCTTAAAAAGCAAGGGGATGCTGCGACCCCATGCAGGCACCCCAAAGCACCCACGGGCGGCCGGGTGCCCACGCGTGGGTGCGCATCCCCCGGGGCGGCTGCAGATGCCAGGCGGTGCGTGTGAGCACCGCACGCTCCCAATCCAGCTGTGCCCGGAGCAGTGTTTGTCTGTGTGTCTGTGTGTCTGTCTGTCTGTGGCAGGCCGTCCGTATAGGTTTTCGCCGGGCATCCACTTTCAAGCCCAGCGCGAAGCGTGCGCGCAGAGGTGAAGCATTTCACGTCGGGGCAAAGAGGTGAGGTCCGAAAGAAACGCTAAATCACTCCCCGTAAAAAAAAAATAAATAAATAAAATAAAAAAATAAAAAAAAAATAAAAAGAGAAACCCCCCCATAAAGCGAGCGCAGCTCTCATTTCAATTAATGTAATATTAGCTGCCCGGCTCCTGTTGCAAAGGGGAAGATTTTAGGAGGATTTAATTCACTCGCGGCTATATGAAAAAGGCGTTATGTGCCGTAGGAGGTGTTTGCGGTTCGACACTTGGAAGCGATCCTGTTTCCACCTCGCTGTGTGGCAGCCGGAGGAGATCCCTGCCCCTGCCCCAGCCCCCCCAGTGGCACCGGGGGGGTGCAGGATCCGGCCCGGGGAGTCACGGCCAGCAGGCAGAGCCGGCCGGGGCCTGATCCTGCTGCGGGAGCTGAGCTCGTCCTGCGTGGCTGGGGGGAGGCTGGGCGATGGGGGGAAGGTCTGAGGGGGCAGCCCGATTTGGGGTGTAAGATAATATAAATTCACACCCAAAAACAGAGAGAAAGGGGAAGAGACCAGGGCGTGAACCAGGTGGATTTCTCTGGGAAAGGGAGGCAGGATCGGGCCCTCTCGCCCGCTCCTGACCCGGGTTAGGGATGCTTTCGCCAAGAGGGCTAGAGTCACCGGAAAGGTTCCCATTAATTTCCACGTTCAGCAGGGAGCTGTTGGCCACGTTTCCAAAAAATAAAATAATAATAATAATAAAGAACTCGAGCTGTGAAAACTTTGTTAAACAAAAACCTCAAAACCTCTCTCTCCAGCGAAGGACCGTTCTGTTTGCTTTAAAGAGAAAGCAACCACCGGTCGCCACTTCCAAACTGCAATCCTCAGCCCCAGAACAAAGGTCCGAGCCCCCACGTTTTGCAGTTGTCAGGACAATCTTGTCCAGCTCTGGGGTGAAAGGAATACAAAATCTCTGCCTCCTCTCCCTCAGCCCCAGCAAAAACCCGCAGGAGGGGGCACCGACCCGGAGCCCCCCGCCCTACCCGTAAGACAGCTGTTTAATATTTCATTTTTTTCCCTCTTCCCAAGGAAGACTTTGAGAGCTGAGCCCTTGCCCTGCGTCCTTGCCCAGAAAAACAACGATTCCCTCCTGGGCTGTTCGTTTGGGGCTCGTACCCCCCCCCGCCACCCCCCCGGGGGGCTCCCGGTGGCCGGGACGGGAAGCGAGGAGCGAGCACAGCCCTGCTGCTCTCCGAGGCACCTCGACCGCTTCCAGCTGCCACCAATTTTTTATACTTTTTCCCCCTCCGACTGCACTTTGTTAAGCTGGAAGCGGGAAATTCGGCACTCGAATTGTTGTACTCGTGCAAAAATACTTATTTTTTTTTCCTCCAAATAGGAAAATAGTTCTTATAAGTAGACTTATTTCTTTTCCTTCTCACCTGCCAAATGCATTTAATTTGCCTTCATTCTAACTCTCATTTCCCCAGACTTTCTGTGTTTATTCCCCTATTTCCAATTTAGCACCCGAAATCCTGGATTGCAAGCACATCGCCATCCAGACACGAGCAAAAGATCACAAACGCCTGAACCCCCCTAATTCTGGCTTATCTTTTTTATTTTCTTTACGGAAAAAATTCCCACACCAAAAGATGTTTGTGGTTGCCCTTTAAACCAACCCATCACTGATTGTTCGATTTATTTTATTTTAAATTCTTTAGCCTTGTTTATTATCTTCAGGAAATTGCTTCCCCTACCGCGTAGGTTCATTTTTGTGCCATCGCCCAGAAATATTCCCAGCAGAGGAAAATGCACATCAAACGCATCTCAAAAGTTTTTCTTCACACCGTTAAGTTCATCGATAATTTTCTTTCTTAAAATTACCATCTTTCATTTAGAAAAGGTGGGGTCCATGCAAAGCGGGGGGTTATATGCAAATTATCTGATCACTTCAGATGGCAAGAAAAAATTGAATGTTTTGTGCATTATTGAGATGTCATTTGCCAGAGGTACCGCTGTCAAATTCGGAAGGGGGGGGAATGGGAAACTTTGCTTTTTAAAATATTGGTTTTCTTATCGTACCTTCAGCAGTGCAACCCCCTTCATTTGGGGCGTTTTGCAGAGGTTATTTTCTGCTTCTCAGTTTGGCAGGGCAGATATTTTTTATTTCGAAAGGTATTGCGAAACTCCGGCTACTCCAAACCCTTTTTCATCCCTTATAAGCGGAGAAATATATATATATATATATTCCTCCTTCTTTTTGAATAATTGCTTTTCTCTCCCAGAGAAAGAAATGCCTGCAGCCAACCTCCACGGGCACATTTTCGCAGCTTCCCTGCGCTGCCCTCACCTGAGGAAGCCCACCCGGCGCCAGGGAAGAGTTACACGGTTAAACAAACAAAAACCCAGCCGGGATGCGAGACACGGGGCAGGTATTTTTTTGCATCGCTCCAGATTTGGGCTTTACACAGCACCTAGGAGCAAACCGCAGAGGGGGGACCCCTCCCCTGCTCCGAGGTCCCCCGGGGCTCGCCTCGGAGCTAATTAGGAAGGAGCACCCCGGCAAGTTCCAGTTTCCAACCCCACCTCGTTGCTTTTGGGAAGTTTCCCGCTTCGTTTCTTTTCGAAACCGCAATAATTAGACCTGAGCTGAGTTAACTTCTCTTCCTCCTGGTCAACAAATCAATAGCAATTAATTTGAAATAGCTGAGATGATAAAACATTTCCTATTGCACCTGACCTTTCCCAAAGAGTTGTAAAGCAGAATATACCGAATCTGTGTTTTAACACAGCTCCCGTTTGTTTAATCCGTCTTTTGCTGTTCCTCGGCTCCTAGGAGGAGACTTTTTATTTTCTCTTTCGGTCTGTTATTCTGACTTTTTTTAGACTTTAAACAAAATTCCTTAGAACGATTAAATGATTTAAATAAAACATTAATGATATGAGATCTTTGTAGCAAAAATCATCTCTTTGCAATAAAGTTTAAGTTAAAAAACGCAATATATTTCATGTAAGCGCATATGATAGATTTTTTACAGTATCAGACATGAATATACATGTAGCCGGTATTATATCAGTTATGCATGGGGTTTCTGAGGACATGAATTGATCTAAAATTGAAATTGTAGAGGAGAAGAAGGTGATGGGGTGGGAGGACTGTAAAGGGAAGAGATCAGAAACGTTTAGGTGTGGAATATTAATTATAAAACACAGAACTCTTCACTTTTCTTTGCTTGATAAAAGAGCCTCGTCTTCCCCCTCTCCCCCTCTTGCTCCCTCTCCCTCTCTTTTATTGGAAAGAGGATCCTAAATTCCTTTTGACTGATAGGAAGTTACAAGACAAGATGCTATTTTCTCTTTCTTTTCTGACAACTCTGTCATCCCAGGGATCATAGTCATGTCAG